>NW_027325364.1:34632564-35319064 GCF_036924035.1 Leuresthes tenuis
TTCCTCCAAGATTGTGGCCATTGTGCAGTTGAGAAGAACATTACATGCATGCAGTTGAGCATGAGCATGAGTGTGATCAACAGAGTAAGAACTCAAGTGTGGATTTAATGTTGAATTTAATCTTTGGGAAACCCCATTAACAGTCCTGTATGGTAATGTTAATTCAAAGACACAGATGGGGGATTTCCACACCAGAAAGAAACAGATATCACCTTATTTACATCAAACTTTGTCCTTGGGAGAGAATTTGAGAGAATCTCTCCCACGTGACCCTCCCATCCACATCTTAATGCCAACTTGCAAAGCCTGTTTTCAACAAACAAAGAAACCCCTTCATAGGACAGTTGGAGGAGAATCCAGATTAAATGTTTCTTCTTATCTGGACATATAAATCAAAGGTGTTGCCTATCCACCCTGGATCTAGCAAGACAAGAAACATACCTCTCACACCTCTACTTTCTTCAGATTCACTTTCAGTTGGATTTTTAAAACCGTGTTAAATGTGTCTTATACCTTTGTACAGGTTCTTTAAGATTTTCATATCTCAATCTGTATTTTGATACCTTTTTCAAGATTGTTTGTTATGGAGCCACATTGTCACCTAGTGGTGTCACCTAGCACTGAATAGTTAAACCTAAATTAATTCAGCAAACCAGACATTTGGATGAAGTAACTTAACTGTTAACCAATGTTCCCTATTGTTTCTTTTTGTGCTCTATTGTTAACACTGGAAGATAACAGTGTTTGGTTCTTTATTGGTAAATGGACTTGTATAGCGCTTTTCTAGTCTAACACTACATGCCACATTCACCCACTCACACAGCACGTCTTAAGTATACTACACATAACTACGTGCTAATCTTTCATACCCCGATGTATACACTGAACCCCACGTTCAGGACGTCCTAGAACGCTTCAACATGTAGCCCGGGGAAGCCAGAATCGAACCACCGACCTTCCAATTGGTGGGCGACTGAGCCGCTTGTTTTTTTCAAATGATATCCGAATTTGAGAGGTATTGAAGATCCACAGCTGGAATCCGTCTTTAGTTTAGAGTTGTCAGGTTACCAGGGGACTCAGGACACAGATGCAGGGTCGTGTGGGATTCAAAGGTTTTTATTATTTAAATGCAGCACACAGAACACAGCAATGCAGGGCGATCTCCTGGCAGCGCAAAAGGAAAAGGCTATGAAACAACCTAAGCGCTCTCCTCAGTAACTAAGCGGAGGAAGAGCGCAGCTAAGAAAGTTACAAACATAAAACTCTCCTAGGAGGAAAACAGAAAAGCTCTGAACATTAATCAAAACAAAGACACGCTCTCAAAACGAGGCGGAGTAAAACAAAAGACGCACTCTGACCAAACAGAGGCTCTATAACGATAAACTTAAAACCGTCCTTTAAAGGAGGTGACTATGAGAAGTTACAACAAAAACAAAGCTATGACTATAACTTACTGTGTTCAATAAATAAACTAAGGCTATGGGTAAGAATAAATTACAACACAAGATAGCACTGCAGGAGGATCACTCACTGCAGGCTCGTGGAACAAGACGAAGGGCTGGTAATGATGCTCAAGTGGTGAGACAACACACTGGCACAAGACAAGGGAAACGCAGACTATTTGAACACATGAGGGACCAAGGGGAACAGGTGGAAACACTTGGGAATCAGGGAAGACGATGAGACGCTTGACACGGGAGGAAGGGCAAGATACCTGAAACGAGAGGACAAGGTTAGTGCTTTCAGAATAAAACAGGAAATGACGAGACAAGATATAAAACAGAACATAAACTGTGACAGTTATAATTACATGATTTTAATAATAGCTCGTGTTCTAAAGTGGCCTGGTCTGAGGCATGAAACTCCAGGGCTGAAAATGAGTCCCACTCCAGCCCTGGCCTGGCTAAAGTTTGATGCGACAAAGCTGTAGAGGTGACACGCATTTTTAGTGTGTGCTACATGTCACTCCCTCCAGGAAATACGTCATGGCATTAGTTCTTCATTACTGATAGATTTATTCAAATCCACCGTCAAACTAAACAAAACAAGTACACAATAAAACACATCACAGACTGAAAAACTACATATACACACACAACAAAAATGTAACGATGATAATAAACGTACCTCGCTGGCTGCACGAACCCAAGAGGGGTGAAAATGGGCAAACATAATCTCTTCAGAAATTCTTTCAGGAATGGACAATGCAAAGGAAAAGAAACTTCTTGAATGAACTTAAATTTTCTTTCCTTACCTCCCAAGCGTAGCAAAAACCCATGTGCATCATCTTGTCTTCATGGTCTTAATTGTTGCCACCAATTAAGGGTCCTTGCGCAACACAGTCCTTGTACTTAACAAATCAGCACAAAAGAAATTCTATAAATAATACAAGCAAACAAACATATCAAATTACATCAAGATTAAATTAACAAAACATCAATTCCTTTCATGGCAGTTAAACTACAACTCTCTGGTCCTGTGCTAAAAAGCTGTCAGGCTCTGTAGTACAAGTGCAATGTGCTGAAAAAGTTAACGCACAGCCCTGAGTACCCTTGAAATGTTGCCATTACTGTTATTCATATATTGAGGGACGATAGTTTGAATCAATTGATATTTAAGTGATATTGAAAAACTGCATATTTCGGTTGTATACTGTATGTCAATAGGTGGACAAACGATTCACCCAGACATCCAAGACGTTTGTTTTCACACAGTGTGATTGTGACTCCACAAATTACTGTAAAATCCAGCTGCCTCGCAACAAACTATGAGAACTTTTTATTCCATAGTCCAGTGCACTGTTCCTCACCATTACCTACACGTTCATTGATAAACATGAAGTTTCATAATCACCTTTTGGATAATGTAAACATAAACTGAATATTTTATAGAAAAGCTATTGTATTGTATCCAGGTTCAAATGTTCCTCATACAATGGTCATTAATTGTACATCTGTAAGTCAGAGAGTGGAGGCATGTTTCATGTTTGCACTGCAGTCGCAATCTCTGTTCTGAGCTTCCTGTGTGCTGTCCTGTACATCAGCAGAAGCTGGAAAAAAATACCTTCCTGGGTTTAATGATCAGGATAAGAAATTAAATTTGATTGTCACTTTCCCTCCAATGATTGCTGAACTAGAACATTATCAGTGGCATCTCAGCCACATGCTCTCCTCCAAATGAATGAAGAGCATATGGAGGCCTTATCCCACCCCCTTGGTGGACCCTGTAACCAGAGGTGGAAAAGCCTACTTATTAATTTGTTTTTTAATTGAATTTCTCCTACCATTTCTCCGCTTAGTTAATCCCTACACTGGCCTGTGGGCAAATGATTGGCGTGTAATTACCAGCTGTCAGCATGCATTTTTTTTCTCTGTGCTTTTCTCCGTACTTACCACCAAGGCAGAAAAATCTTTCAGTCTATCTATTTTCTCTGCTCTGCACTTCCATATCCGTCTTACTTTCCCTTTCAATCTTCTCCCAGTTTCTATCGCTCCAGCTCTTCTCTATTACTCCTTCTAACTCTCTCCATGTGTCTGAAGAAACATCACTCCCCAAGGGATTTTACAGAGTGGGAAAAGAAACGCTCTTTATCTTTTTTCAGGATCAAAACAAAAGAAATGGGGCCCTTTTTCTATTTGTAATAATTTTCTGTGCTGGTTGTATCGAGTGTGGCATTTCTCAGAACAGTGGTTACATTAAACTCCACTTTTTGATACACATGTTAATAAAACAGAAAGCAGATAACAGTAATTACCTCTTAGTGGCTTCTGCTCCTCACTAGGGGACACGCTATGAGAAAGAGGTTTGCCTCTCTGTGAGCCAGTACGTCCAAAAGATTAATGCTGGTTTTAATTAGAGCACACCCTGAGCGATACACCAAATGCCATCTTCCCTCCATCCTCCTTGCCTCATTCCTCCCTGCTTCTCTGTCATCGTTGTATTAGCATAAGTAATTAGAGATTCCTATTTGCTTGCATGCTCTTACTATTTAAAGTGAACGGGTTGATCGCTTTTGATTCTTCTGTAGTTTGAAGCTGCCTGTCTTGTACAATTAAGATAACATAGCAGGAAGGGTGGTAGATGGTGGGGTGGGGAACCTCCAACACCACTCTTAAAGTGTTATCTCTTATTATGTTGTAAACTCTCCACAGCTCTATGAAGATTTAAGAGGTGTAAAGTGGAGTTTATGCATGCTGAAGCTTAAGGAACAGCAGCTGTACTGCTAAATTAATCTCTCAGAGATAGTGGGCTTGTGTCATTTCATTGATTTCACCTTGGATGAACATTAAAGGGGAAAAAAGGCATCTGGAGCTGGCTTAATCTGAAAATCATGTGTCTATTAATAAAAAGCAAATGACACCATTGTATGAGGTGTCCAAGTCCAACTGTAACATTAAGCATCATTGTAATACAAAAACCAGGGTCATCAGAGCTGAGGAAGACAGAAACATAGGAAATCAATCCATGAAATTACAAAAAGTACACGGATAAATCAATAAAATCACTGGAAGAAAGAGCACCTTCCACTTTGGCGAAAGCGCTAAAGCTTCCTGTCCCCATCTGCCGCAACAGGCAGCATGTCTGGTGTGCATGCTGGGCAGGTAAAAGGTTCCCCACAGCAGAGCTGGTCTTCCTCAAATGAAGCATATGAAAACTCCAAGAAGCTACGCTGCAGTGCATCGCCGCTGATATGTCCAAACTGGAAGACATAGAATTAAATAGTTTTTGGGGGATTTTGTCTGCTTATGGAGAAGACATGTATTAACATAGTGAAAAACAACTACACTTACTCTTTCTCCACACTTTGTGCGATGCTCCAGCAGCTTAGCAAAAGCCTGTCTGGAGAATCCCGGAGAGATAACCTTGAGCTCCTGAAAGGAGCTGAGGAGGTCTAACATGTACAGTGTGCACGTGTTGACAGTCACCGAACAATATCCACTTCTAAAGAGGTCCTTTAAATCGGGAGTCCAGTGCTGCTAACACAATTCACACACATATAGTTGTTGATGCAAGTCATAACGCCCTTGAAGCAAAAAAAACAAATAAATAATATAATTATTACACATTTTACTAGAGTCACACTGCATTCCAGCTGAAATCTCTTTTGAACTCCAAACATTCCAGGTGCATGACGCCAAATGTGATGCAAAATCTGTCTATGTTTCGGCTTAATACTATGTGCAATCAAAAGTTACAACAGAAACATAAACGGTAAATTGTTTTTACCATAGATGGTGATTAAAATCACTGGTTTTCCTGGAGACACAGTGAAGTTTATGCCTTCACACGAGCAGCTTTGCACCTTCACAGTTGGCAAAATGCATGCTGGCAAAAAGAAAGAAAAATACTTGTGTACATTATCTTTAGCTGACTGCAGACACATGTGAACAGAAAAATCAGGGCTTTTATGAGAACACACCTTGCTCATGGGTGCAATATCCAACACCCCCTCTCATGATGCATGTGGTTGGAGGAATGGCTTTAAAAAAACATCAATCACAGCTTCCTTGTTGTGGAGAGGCTGTTTTTCGTGATGCAGTACATCACAGTCCCCACAGAACCACTCCTCAGGTAGATATTCTCTGCACCTAGGGAGGAATTCCAAAATTATGTTTATGATTTGCATTTTCAGGTGAATAACTCATGCAGCACTATTCAACTAAAGATGTTCTGAATTAAGCTTGATACAAGGTTTGATTTTATTGCATGGTAGCATGGTGACAGTGTTCCGCACCTTCATCTCACAGACTCATGGTTTAACATTTTTTCATATTTTCATATTCCTGTAGGTTTCTTCCTGGTATCCATCTTTTTTCCCACTTCAAAAGACACTGAGCATTAATTCCCAACAAGCCAACTCTGGCTAAATAGATTAATAATAAGTTTGATATAATATTAATGAGATCTAACCTGATAACAGCAGGCTCATGGCAGAGGCCACACGAGGGTTGCCCAACAGCTTAATTATCAATAAGGCATGTTAGGTGGTACGGTCCTGCTTCTTTCCAGCGCTCTGAGGAGTTCTGCTGCCGGAAAGTCCATGATTACGCAGAGCTTCTTTGAGGGTCAGCAGAGGGACACAAGGCTAAAATAGTACGTAACCTCTCCATATAGAAAATATGAACTTGAGCTATAAACAATGATCTACATGAGAGTCTAACGATTATTCAATTCATTCAAATAAAAATTCATACAATTTACATACAACAAAACTATACATCAACCTGAGGGTGAGGCACGACGTCGCCCTCCATGCCTCACCCTGGGCTTGCACTTTGTCAGCCATCTGTTCAACTACACAATGAATGAGATATATATCATACTTACCTGGGCTTCAGCTAAAGTATGGTTAAAATCAGTCTCAACAGGCATGTGTCAGCCCTCTTTGTAGTGGGGATTATTTGGGTCAGTGTTACGTCTGTAGGACATTGCAACAGAGACAGATACCGACAGAGAGACAGACGAGTAATACAAATATACAAACAGACTGATTCTGTATAAAAGGTGGAGACAGACAAGGCTAGATAGACAAGGTTGAGAGATAGACAGAGGTAAAGATAAAGAAATGGTTGGAAATATACACAAAGAAACAGATAGAGATTGGCTCTTAAAAGTGCCATTTCTTTTATGGTGTGGGTGTATGATGAGTTGTGTGTTGTTGTGGGTTGGTTGGATGTAGCTGCAGAGAGAACAGAGAAAGTTAATGTAGTTACCAAATACAAAATAACTAAATACATACATATAATTAAAAATAAATATATTTTTTCTTTGTAAACATCTCAAAACATTTTCAATGGCAATAATAGGCATTTTGCATATTCTAGACCGTTCTTTTTTTCTCTCACCAGGACCATTGCTGAGTGGAGAAAAAAGATTTTATCAAATATGTAATGCTGATTCTAGTAACTACTCTTTTGTAGTCTGATAATGTAATCCTGATTAACCTACACGTAATCATTCACTACATAGTCGTACCTATATTAATATTGAAAGGTTTGAAATCTATATCCGAATGAAGGAATTTTAATTTTCTGTTGTGTCTTCTAATTACGGTAAAATATTGGAAGTTCGGGGTTGTCCATTTCCTGTAACA
The DNA here is from genome assembly GCF_036924035.1 of Leuresthes tenuis. Lineage (NCBI taxonomy): Eukaryota > Metazoa > Chordata > Actinopteri > Atheriniformes > Atherinopsidae > Leuresthes > Leuresthes tenuis. The sequence continues at coordinate 34,639,658 of NW_027325364.1, forward strand.
CTGTTAAAAGCGCATAATAGCGTCGAGGGTTTCTACCTGAGACTTAAAGGGCCTGCGCAGGAGGCTGGTCAGGCTAAATTAATATTGTCATTACACATACATTCATGCAGGAGGGAACTTAACTTTTTGCTTCCTTTCATCTGATGGAAAAGAAGCATTGCGCTAGCTTATGTTGAATGTTAGCTCGCCAGCAAGCCTAATTTCACGGTTTCAAATTTATGTTGCTGACAAAGTTCAAACTATTGACCGGACTTTGAATTATTGGCCTAATGTGTAAACTATGCGTGTCATGGCAACGAACGTCATCATTAAGTAAGGGATAATGCCCGACGAGGTGTCGATTATCAGAAATTAATGGATGACACGGAGACGTGAACCGTCTAACGCGAAGAAGCTCAGTGACTGTTATATTGTTATACTATTAATTTACATGATATTATATTAATATATATATATCATAGTATATCCATTACATTATTAATTTGGTTTGTTGCATCAATTTAAAGTACAGTTCCAAGGAGTTTCAGCGACTGTTGCTATGGTGATGATGTCAGCTTTTTAGTATAACGTTTTTATACCATAGTCTGGGTGAATACTTGATTCTGATCGGCTGGAGGGTGTTGGTTAAAAAGTGATAAAGGACACCTAGGAAACACATTCCGGTCAAATTGCCTGATGACAGTTCTAAGTTAGAGAACAGCTCGAGAACATTATAGACAGTTCTAAACGCTAATTAGTAACCATGGCAATCCAAACTGAATCCCTATCTCTTGCTCCATCAAAGGTTGCTAGAAACTTGGGTGTCATGATTGATGACCAACTAACCTTCAAAGATCATGTTACCTCGGTTGCTCGTTCATGCCGCTTTGCATTACTAAACATAAGAAAGATCAGACCATACCTAACCCAACATGCCCCCCAGCTCCTGGTGCAGGTCATGGTCATCTCCCGCCTTGACTACTGCAATGCTCTCCTAACTGGTCTCCCAGCCTGTACTATGAAACCTCTGAACACACGAGTTCATTGAACTCCACTGGCTGCACTTAGCCGCTCACATCAAATTCAAGTCACTGATGTTAGCCTACAAAATGCTTAATGGAACGGCTCCCATCTACTTGAATGCTCTTGCAAAGGCTTATGTCACAACTCGGTCCCTCCGTTCATCCCAGGATTGTCGTCTAGCAGTGCCTACACCACACCTAAGACAATCCAAACTCTTTTCATGTGTCGTCCCACGATGGTGGAATGACCTACTGAGCGCTACCAGAACAGGGGCGTCCCTGTCTATCTTCAAGAAACTCTCGAAGACCCAACTCTTCAGAGAGCATCTCCTATCCTAGCACTTACCTTGTACTTCCCTACCCCCTCTATGTCTGTCACCTCTGACAGAGTCGGACTAGTGGGTTCCTTCTATGTAGTTTATTGTTAGCTAAATACATAAACATAAACACAATGGAGACTTTCACAATTTCACAACGGCAAGACAGACAAAAACGAGTGATTCTATCATTTCTTTTAACTTATTTGGTCAATATGATAACTTTGAAGACTGGGATGCAGCAGAAGAAAAAGAGAGAAGAGAATGTGAAAAGAAAAAGGAGAAGTGACACAAGGAGGTGACACTGGAGGAATTGAACAAATTAGAGGATGACAAGGATGAGATAAACACAAAGAAAACCACGACATGGGCAGTTAAAATACTAAAAGACTTCCTGGCTGACAAAGACCCTGCTTTCAATCAACATTTTGCGACTGTTTGATGGAATTGAATACATCAGCCTAGCGAATAATCCTCAGACAAAAAATCTTAAAGATCCACAGGACCCACACAGGAAACCCTAAGAGGGTTCATGTTCACCAGGCCCACTGTGTCCAGTAAAAAGTTTTAAAAAGTACATCTCCAAGTGTCCACCAGATGTACAATCGTTTTATCTCCATCCGAAGCGCTCCATTGTTATACTAAACAATGTTACAACGTTATACTAATAGCTGGCGTTGTCACCATAGCAGCGGTCGCTGAGATCTGTGTGTGTGTGTATATTATATATATACATAATATACATATAATATATATTATCTCATTAAAGCCCTTGTTCTTTTTACTTCTAATTTATTGCCAAGAAATTACCATTTGTTGTTACTCTAAAAAATCATGGAAAGTCAAATAATAATAAGTAAAAAAAAAAAAAAACATGGTATGGGATGGTAAATAGACTATTAGTGTGATAACAGGTTGGTAATAAAGTAAAACTAGGTAATACTATCTGATAACTAAAGAAATAGATTAACTTACTAACTTATTATATTATATTTATGATAAATGGGTAAAAACAACAAGTGCATTATGGTACTAACAAATCAATAACCAAGATTGAAATTACAGGGTAATAAGGGACCTAAAACCAAGAGCAATAATGGGGAAACAAATTTAAAGGTAACAGAAGATAACTATTTCATAATAATAAAGTAATATTGTGGAAATAATATGATAATCTGCTAAAAGTAAAATGGTGTAATATGGAGGTTGTTCCTCCTAAACTTAGGAATTATCTTCCATTGGACTTAAGATATGTGAGAAAACATTTTTAAAAAGCTTTTTAAAACATATCAATTGAAACTTGCTATGATTTAACTGTTTTAAGTGTTTTTTCGTTCTTTGATATTATATTGTGCTTTCATTTTCTTTTTTGTAAAGCACTTTGTGATATATGTTCTTGAAAAGTGCAATGAAAATAAAATCTACTTATTAAATTTACTTTAATGTTTTGATAATAAAAATGGTAATATGGTGACATATAATGACATATGAAATATAATAATGAGGCAATATTGGATAATGTTTCCATAGCTTTATAGGCTAGAATCAATCGACCTTCAAGATGGTATGAAAGAAGTCAAACCTGGTTATTTGTCTCAATGCTTGGTTCAATATAATATTACCAATTAGGTAAAAAGTAAAGGTACTTCATCACAAGTGTTTCCAAGAAACCCTTTTGTCTATCTGTTTGGTTTATTGTTAAATGACCCTGAAATTAAACAGAAACAGGTACTTCACCACTCTGAAACCCTAATTCATGATGAATACATGGAAACTACTAAGAGTCCTTCCCTGCAAACATAATACCTCTTGATGTGTGGTTAAATTTGATATAGTTTCATGCAATATTGCCATGAAATTGAATGGAAACATAATTATTACGTTTGCAGCCATGACTTAGGGTTATTACATGGAAACTACCACCTATGTTTCCAGGTAAGCATTATGTCTTTACATGTTTGGTTTACTGTTGAATTATCAGTAATCATTATACTTCTTGATGTTTGGTTTAATGTCATACTACCATGAAAAGAAACAGAAACAAATACTTCATCACTTTGGAGCTGTGATTCATGGTTATTACATATAAACTTCTTAAGGTGTTTCAGGTAACTCGTTGTAGTAATAAACATTCAATTTTCTCAGTGTTACCTTGAAACAAAACCTCTTTGACCAATATGGATGAATTTCAGTACTATTATATGGTAATTACCAGTTGAGTTGTCTTTATGGCCATCTCTAAGGTAGGTAGATTTTAACTTGAATGCTGTGGAAACATCATCCTCTATTACCTTATGTGACTTATGTGAGTAATTTGTGACCAGAATTTATAATTTAACTCATATAAAACAGGTTTCTAGGTTTTTTCTAACAGGAGTGGTGGTGGGCTGGATGGTAGAAGGACTGGTGGTGGACTGGATGGAAGAGGACTGGTGGTGGGCTGGATGGGAAGAGGACGGATGGTGGACTGGATGGTAGGAGGACTGGTGGTGGACTGGATGGCAGGACTGGTGGGGGATGGATGGTGGACTGGATGGGAGGAGGACTGGTGGTGGACTGGATGAGAGGAGGATGGATGGTGGACTGGATGGGAGGAGGACTGGTGGTGGGCTAGATGGCAGGACTAGTGGTGGGCCGGATGGCAGGACTGGTGGTGGACTGGATGGTCGGAGGACTGGTAGTGCGCTGCTGGTTAGTACAACCTCAATGGTACAAATAGAGGAAATGATTAACCTCCTGTAATAAGAACAAATGTCCCCTTTTTTCTAGCAGTGAGTGTGCTCATAAGGAAATGTAGCAACTGTAATTATTGTGTCTGTGCCACATTTTTTTAATATGGACTGTGGAGTAAGATTTTAAATAATTGCACACACTTACCTTTAATTAATATAGTGCCTTCATCCTGTCAAGGCATTTTTCAGACTGCTCTGACAGCTGCCATCTGGGATGAAGGATTTGTGCAGACCAGGAGGATATTCCAGAAAGCGGGTTATGTTTTGGCGCTTGACCTCGGTCTGGGCAGCACCGGTATTTCAACGCTTCCGACTTTTTTGTGTTTTTCTAGTGTAAACAGTGCATCTTAGCCACCATGCAGCATATCTTCGACCAGAATATTCGACCCTCCTATCCATCAGGCAATCTATACTTTCTGAGTTTTCTCCGAATTTTTTTTACTCCTTTGGAGGAAATAAAGGACTGCGTCCCCGCCGGAGGAAGTCTAAAATACAGACAGACAGTTGTGCGTCCCTCCCGGTGCTACAGGGGGCAGAGGGCCGGAGTCCAGCACAGGTGGAGGAGAAGAGGATATCGTACTCAATTCAATTTTATTTATATAGCGCCAAATTACAACAATTGTCATCTCAAGGCACTTAAATGATAGAGTCCAATTCAAGCCAATTGGAATTCAATTCGTTGTAATCATAATCCAATGAAATCCAATTAATTAATTTCAAAATAATCCAATTCATTCATATGAATTCAAAAACAATATCCTAGCTAAGGAAACCAACAGATTACACCGAAACTTGTCTTCAGTCCAGTCTCCCCTCATGAGCGTGCCTAAGGTGACTGTGGAAAGGAACGACTCCCTTTTAACAGGAATTTATCATTTGACGCACATGTAAAACTGGTTTCCAAGACAGCTTTCTTTCACCTACCTAAATATTGCCAAAATCAGGAACATCCTGTCTCAGGGTGATGCGGAGAAACTAGTTCATGCATTTGTTACTTCAAGATTGGACTACTGTAATTCCTTATTATTGGGCTGTCCCACATATTCTCTGAAAAGCCTCCAGCTGATCCAAAATGCTGCAGCCTGTGTTCTGATGAGAACTAACAGGAGAGATCATGTTTCTCCAATTTTAGCTTCTCTTCATTGGCTCCCTGTTAAATTCAGAATAGAATTTAAGATTCTTCTCCTCACATATAAAGCTCTTAATGACCGAGCTCCATCATATCTTAAAGATCTCATTGTAAGGTATTTTCCTAACAGAGCACTTCGCTCCCAAACTGCAGGTTTACTTGTTGTTCCCAGAGTTTCTAAAAGTAGAATGGGAGGTAGAGCCTTCAGTTATCAGGCCCCTCTCTTGTGCAGGGAAGTCCGGGAAGCAGACACCCTTTCCACTTTTAAGATTAGGCTTAAAACTTTCCTTTTTGATAAAGCTTATAGTTAGGGAAGGCTCAGGTGATCCTGAAACATCCCATAGTAGCCGCTTAGACTGCTGGGGGAACTCATCTGTCACACCTTTCCTCACTTTGCTCTCTTTTTCCCCCTGTTTAATGTGACATTATTGTGGTTATTAACTTGTGTTTCCCTGTTCCAACAGGTATCCTTTGAATAGTGTTAAGGTGTTTCCCCCCCCTCTTTTCCCTCTTTTCTGTCTTCTCAAACCTCAGCTGGTCGAGGCGGATGGCCACCCTTCCTGAGTCTGGTTCTGCCAGAGGTTTCTTCCTGTTAAAAGGGAATCGTTCCTTTCCACAGTCGCTACAGGCACGCTCAGGATGGGAGATTAGACTGAAGAGAAGTTTAGGTGCAATCTGTACTCATTTCTACATATAAGGGTAATGAAGTTGGAATATTCTTTAATGACAAAGTTCAAGGCATTAAAAATTAAATAATTTCCACCTGAAGCAGGTCTGAGACCAGACAGTCAAACCTTTCAGGTGCAGATGGTTTTCAAGCCAAACTGAAACATTTTCTAAATTTGAGATTAGCTCTTCTGCAACAAAATCATAAGTGTATCAGAAACATAAGCCGGAAATAGAGAATTTAACATATTAATGTTAAGTTAAGTAATACTATTACTATTACTAACTTCCCTAAAACTTATGAACTTAGGAACTGACATCATATTCAGAGATTAAAGCATTTATCTAATTTATCTCATCTTATCAGCAGCAAAGTCTGTAAAGTGCCTTACAGAATGGGTTAAAGTGAGTATTAGGATATATATATTTTATATAAAATATATTTGAAAAAAAAAAAAACACAGCAATGAAATATGCTATGTGAGTCAGATATCAAACAATAGCTTTCTCAAAGAGAAATTTAAAGACATCTGCAATAAATCAGCGTAATATATGGAGTAATATATTAATACTATTAGCAGTTTCTAAGCCTGCAGATAAATATTAATTCAATTAAACAGAAAGGTTGTGCATGTGTGTTCAACAGGTGCCAAACTAGATGGGTCAAACAGAGAGTAATTTTGTGTGACTTGTAACACTTGTAACAAGACAATAAACAGTAATCTTAATGTGTTTGCACAGCAATGGAATAAAGAGGGCATGCAGAGGAGCACTTTAACAACAAAAATAAAAGGAAGAAAGGACTAAACCTGACATTACATTGAATGTCTCCGGGACGGTAACTTTTCTATGCGACACAAATTTGGGTCAAATCAATAAATGGTAAGAGCCATCCTGAGCGTTTATCAAAACTCTTGACAGTAACAGATACACGGACTGGAGTGAGTGCTGTTTGTCAGGTTGTCTTGTCCACTCTGTGTCCCTGTAACGAAGCTGGGAATAGTTCCAGAAGAAAAAGGCTTAACTGTAGTTCAAATGAAGTCTGCTCAAACAATGATTCAGCATGACGCGAGACCACCATTCATACTGGTATAGTTTGGATCTTGTGTCTACAGGCCCCAGCTCTATCACGCTTCCTCTCCTTAAGAAGGCAAAATAACACATCTCAGGAGAGCTCACCTTCAGGTCACCACATGAATTACACTGCACTATGTCTTACAAATATACTCAAGGGGAGTACATATTTTATTTTTTTAAACAAATGAGAAACGTTTTTTTCAGAGAAAAACAGACCATGTTAAAGTTAAACACTTATACTGGAATAAAGAGGGTTGTTGTGCAGTCAGCTGCTCACTCTCCCACAGCATGAGAAAGGTTTTACGATCATGTAATGCACCTCATGTGTCACTCTCCAAACCCACAGATGACCACTGGAGGCGTTTAAGGGTGTTTGTGACTGCATGTGAAGAAGCCTCAGATTGGGAGAAGGTGAAGCCAGGAATAGAATATTCTGAGAAACTGGATGCATATACTTACTTGCATATACAAGGACAAATGTGGAAGAATAAAGGTGCCATTTACTATGCATTGTCAAACTTATACTGCCAAAGAAATTGTTTAAATATGCTGCAGTCATTGAGTCATGGACCACGTCATGTCTCTACAGGAGGGATGGTAGCAACAACGAACAAGGTTTTTGCAGTGTATGGTTTTATTTATAATAAATGATAATATCATAATATGATAAAGATTTTTTTGTCTAACATGTGCAAAATATGATCCATACATATGGCCTAGGACCGGGGCGAGGACAGTTCCCAAGGCCGGAGGACCCTTTTCAACACTTTTGTATGGATTTCATTTAATTGAATAAAGGTGTCTCCCTGGTGATAAGTGATGTTTTACCAAATGAGTTGAAGTATTTCCATATGCACAGGCAGATGCACTCTCAACACTGGTGAATTAAATGTTACCTAGATTTGGAATTCCTGAAAAAAAAATCTACAGTGATAATGGGACGCACTTTGTAAACAATATTATCTTGGCGAAAAACTTAAAAAAATAAAAAAAAGATCTCAGAAACCACTGTGCATATCATCCACAATCAGCAGGTGGAATAATTAGGTCAAGACTGAAGAAACTGGGAAGAATTGGGTTTGCGGTTTACCACTAGTAGTCCTAAACATGCATATTACTCTAACTAGCACAGGATTAACTCCATTTGAGATAATATATAATGTATGACCATTTTTACTACCACAGAACTATTCACCGGACATGATGAAGAAAGAGAAGAAACCGTAGCAGGATACATGGTTAAAATGTTAACAAGTAGAGAGATCTCTTCTGTCTAGTCTGTTCCAGGTGACCCTGTGGAGGAATCTCTAAGACCCGGAGACTGGATCCTCATCAAAGTGATAAAGAAAGAGAACTAGTCCAGCCCAAGGTGGGAAGGTTCATAGCAGGTACTGCTTACAGCACCCACAGCAGCTAAAATAATATATCCTGGATGCACTTATCACACTGTAAACTAGTAAGGCCACGACCTGCAGAAGTAGGGAAAGATTAGTTACCCACCACCGTTCTCTGAGTCATGAGTCTGACTACAAAGGGGAATTCTCTCAACAGGAGGGGGTTAGTCTCAACCTCAGTAAAGAAAACAACAGCTAAAACGAGAACATAGGGTGTGGCTAAAATAAGACAGGGACAGACAGACAGCAGCCGTGGCATCCATTTAGATTACCGGGATTTTGTAGGTTAAAAGGAACCAGCTGTGTATTGTTAATCATTATTCTTATTATAGTATTCCTAATTCTATCGTGTCAAGCACAGATTAATAATAAAAAACTAAAATATAATGCATTACAATGAATCACCCTCAGACCCTTGACACAGACTGACCACAGAGATAGGAAGTCCCTCAGGTCTCACAGACAACTTGTCAACCTATTTTTTGTTGCAGGAATAGATGGGGTGGCTTATGACTTATGCTCAATTATTTTATGTGAAGACAGCCAAAAAGCCCATGTGTATTCTGAAAAGTACATATGTGAAATGTATGTTAATACAAGATTTCTGAAGAATCGCCAGTGTATCAGTTGGAATTTTGTTATAACGAATAGTCCACAACAGGTAATAGTGATCGGAAGAAATGGCTGGAATGTATACAGCACGACAAAATAACCAATCTAATTGTATTGAATGTGCTAAAGCCAGAATATAAATCTAGAAATTAAGCAATCGCTCTGACCCAACTGGTTTCCAATGTGCATTACAATTGTATAATGAATCTTTTGTACCTAACACAGAGCAATGTAAAACTCTCTTTGTTGTTCCCAGCAGTTAAGAAAAGAGATGTACTGCCCTCAGCGTTGGCTTATAAGGGTAATTATATATGTTTCATCCACAGGGGTACAGGTAAGAATGTGGGTACACTCAGGTCAGATAATTGTCAATAATCCATCAATATCACTCAGGACGCATGTAACTACTCAACATCTTGGTTTCGGAACCAAACTTCCATGAGAGCAGACCTCTGGTGGCTGTGTGGGGATATGAAACTGAGGTCCGTCCTTCCGCCTAACTGGCAGCTGCGCAATAGCCCATCTACTGATGCCTTTCCGTCTGTTCCCTGTGGGGGACTTTAAGGCCTTGGGTGAGAAGCTGCAACGTCTCAAGCGTTCAACTGTGTCTGGAGGTTCATTTGATAACAGAGTGTACCTGGATAACATTGGAGTTCTGAGTCCCAGATGAATTTAAAGCTAGAAATCAAGTAACTTCAGACTTTGAATCTTTTCTTTTCTGGTGGGCAACAATAAATAAAAATGCCATTGAATAAATTACATCTACAAGGCATTGCTGAACAATTGAAATGTTTGGAACTTTTTCCTCTTCCTTTATTCCTAACAATACTTCCGCAGATGGCAGCATCATCAAGAGGGACTCGCATCACTCTCTGCAGAGCTGATAGAAAACTCATGGATCAACGACCCCTTCACTGACATGATGGAGAAGTGGTTTGGTCTCTGTCTATTGTAAGAGCCAAAGTAGTCACCTGTGCTTGATGTTGTATCACATGCTTGAGCGGACTGTCCCAAAGACTGATTGAAACCACCCTTATCCGCATAATGTATCAACAGGTAGAGATGATGACAACAAGCTACACGTGGATGATGGAGACGAGGATACAGATAACGTTTAAAGTTCAAAGTACTTTGAATGACCCCGAGTGAATTCTCAATGAATTGTTAATGATTGTTTTTGTGTTCATATGAAAGACCAATGAACATGGGAATTAGACCTATTAAAAAGCAATTCCTGAATGTATAGCATTGTAAAGATGATATGTTGCTTTTTCCTGCTAACATTTGTCCACAGGTTAAATTAACTGCATCAGCAGCAGAACCACTACAGGACTCAAAGTCAGGTAACTGACCAGGTGTCTGGAATTCTGGAGGGGGCCCATTATGCCAAGATGATTTGGAACAATCACAAATTTGTATCCACATGTGTACAAAAGGGTGGACGGCGAAGCTACGCACTCCACCCCAACTGAATGAAAAGCTGATTTGAAGAGTTCATTACACCAAGTAACGTTTAACAATCTACAGCCTCCAACCACTGTATGGCTGAATTATATCCTAAAATGTCCTAAAAGAGGATTAGTTAGGGAATAAGAGGTGGTAAATACCTCTTCCTGGAAGTGAAGTGCTAGTAACCTCTCCTTCCCAGATAGCTTAGCAGTTCCAGACCCAGCCGGACTGATGTTCAGCCAGAAGCAGACGATTGCAGTGTTGGTGACGGGATTGGACTGAATAAACTGCATTGCATTATTATCATTATTGTTTGACTATTCTATTTCATTTGTTATTATTTTTCATTTTATTCATTTTTTCCATTCAATATCTATTTCATATTATTCATTAATTGCATTTAATCATATTTTCATTTATTTTATTATTTATTATTCATTATTCTTATTTTCATTTCATAAATTTTTTGTATGTGTATTCATTTTGTGTTTGCTAATCACACATATGTCCATCGCCATTCATTGGAATCAACTGTTCGGAGTGCGACCTTTGATACTGAGTGAGTGATTAAGCGGTTGGTCTCCAGGGGGAGAATGGGGCCATAGGAGAATTTTCCCGTAAATACAGCAAATGTGTTTTTCGCTCCTATGCACTGCGAACAGTGGGAAATTTTCAATGTTAATGATTCAAAATGATTCAATGTTAATTGTACAAGATGCAGGGTTTTCCCCTTTTTTCTTCATAGTATAAACAGGAGGGAATGTTAGAAAAATGATATAGTTATACTATAAGAAAAGCTGCAAGAATAAGAGTTTCTGTGATGTGGGGAGGCCTCCTCCTGTCTTTTGGTTCTCATAATACTATGTAGCAAGCAAAAGTGTTTTGACTGTCTGAACTCGTCTTCCCATAACATTAAATGGCTAGTAATGTCTTTTCCCATAACATTGAATGTCCCTTTCCCATAACATTGTGTGTCCAGCAAGCATAAACAATTTAAATAGCAAGAGCACCATTTTGTTGGCAGACAACTCTGAGCCAGCTTCCTGACAGGTTGTGCGGACTTGTCTCTTTCTTGCAAGAAATAAATGTTTTGTGTTAATCGTATCCAGCGACTCTGAGCCTAATTTTGAGAGGATTTTTCTAACAGTTTCCTTAGCTAGGATATTATTTTTTGAATTGGCTCTATATGAATTAATTGGATTATGATTACAATGAATTGAATTCGAATTGGCTTGAATTGGACTATATTATTTAAGTGCCTTGAGATGACAATTGTTGTAATTTGGCGCTATATAAATAAAATTGAATTGAATTTAATTGAATTGGCACTGTCAAGTATTAGACGTGGAATTGAACATCCAATTCCAACCGAGCTAAAAAAGCTGTACCGTGGAGGCAGAGCTGGAGCAAAATGAAAGGCAAAGAGGCACAACAGGAGGTGGAGGTACAAGCCTTTACTTCTCTCTGTGATTATGGAAAACGCCAACTCGCCACCAAACAAGTGTGATGAGCGAGAGCCACTTGTGCTGAACCAACGGCTATATAAGGAAAGCAGTTTGATCTGTCTGTCTGAGTCCTGGCTGAATGACAACAGACTCAGACTCATACCTGTGGACATACCCTGCTTCACAGCCATACGAGCGGATCATGACTGGAGTACGAGCGGTAAGCGGAAAGGCGGGGGTATTATCCTGTTTTTTAATCAGAGATGGGTTAACCCCCGCAATGTGACCGTTAAGGAGAGGGTATGCTATCCAGACATTGAACTGTTGTCAGTTGGTTTCTGTGCGTTCCATGCGCCCAGAGAGTTCCCAGATACAGTCGTCATCATGGTTTACATTCCACCGAGGGCAGCACCTACAATGGTGTGTGACGTCATCCATGACGCTGTTGCTAGCATACAGACCCAGCATCCTGAGGCACTCATTGCAATCACAGGGGATTTCAACCACGTCTCTCTATCCTCCTGCCTGACTGGCTTTGTACAGCATGTGGACTGTCCAACACGTGGAGACTTGAGAGACTTGATGTCATAGACTGGGCTGTACTGCTGGTGGAAGAAGAAATGGACATTGACATGGACAGGAGGGTCAGCACCATCACTGTCTACGTTAACTTCTGTAGGGATACTGTGATTCCAGAGAGGACTGTAAGGTGCTATCCTAATAATAAACCATGGATCACCAGTGACATCAAAGACCTCCTGAACCAGAAAAAGAGGGCATTCAAGAATGGGGATGGAGAAAGGTGGAGGAATGTACAACAGGAGCTTAAAAAGACACTACGTCGAGCTAAGGTGGAGTACAAGAAAAAGGTAGCGAGACAGCTGGACAATAATAACACCAAGAAGGTGTCGAGCGGCATGAGTACCATCACTGGATACAGACTGAAAAACTGGAAGGTGATGTGGACTTTTAACCAATATTACAACAGGTTTGATAGTGTGGCTTTTTCCACCTCTGCTGCTGCTCCCTCCACCCCCACAGCTGCTTCCTCTATACTGCTTCCACTGCCCTGCTGTACTTCCACCTCAATGGCAACTCGCATTAACAAGCCTCCTCCTCTGCCTGACTGCACCTCCACCTCTGCAGCAACTATCACCAACAGGCATCTTCTGTCCAGCTGTACCTCCACCTCTTCAGCACCTTCCACCACCAGGAATCCTTAGCCCGGATGCACATCCACCTCTTCGGTACCTTCCACCACCAGGCATCCTGAGCCCAGCTGCACATCCACCTCTGCGTCAACTTCTACCGCCAGGCTTCCTGAATCCAGCCACACCTCCACCTTTGCGGCAGCTTCCACCACTAGGCCTCCTGAGCCCAGCAGCACCTTCACATCTGTGGCTGCTCCCACCACTTCTCCCTCTTCTTTCCAGCTGCACTCTTATCCCCATCTCTATTATTGATAGCAACGTCACTCCTGTTGTCATCCCACGGCTACAACCTCTGTGTCTAACTATAGAGGAGGTTGGCGCTGAGCTCAGGAGACTTCAGTCAGGGAGGGCTGCAGGCCCAGATGTAGACTGTCCAAGGCTTTTGAGGGACTGTGCTGGTCAACTATCTGTCCCTCTTCATAGGTTCTTCAATATGAGCGTTCAGATGCAAAAAGTCCCAGTGCTGTGGAAAACTTCTTGTCTCATACCGATGCCCAAATTAGGGCAACCAGTGGAGCTGAATGATTACAGACCGGTTGCTTTGACATCTCATATCATGAAGACCTTGGAGAGACTCCTTGTTCACCGCATGAGATTGCAGGTTGCTGAGAATCTTGACCCTCTCCAGTTTGCCTACCGGAAACACATAGGAGTGGAAGACGCGATTCTGCACATGCTGCATCGGGTAACTGCTTATCTGGTTGTGCCTGGTTCATATGTGAGAATCACGTTCTTTGACTTCTCCAGTGCCTTCAACACCATACACCGTCAAATACTGAAATATAAGCTTCTAGGTATGGGTGTGGCCCCCTCCCTGACATTGTGGATTATAGACTATTTGACTGCCAGACCACAGTATGTCAGGATGGGGAGATGTGTTTCTGGAACACTGGAATGCAGAATTTGGGCTCCGCAGGGTACTGTTTTTTCACCTGGAATGTAGTACAGGGTGCAGGGTACTGTTTCAGCTCCTTTTCTTTTTACCCTGTACACATCGGACTTCAGGTACAACTCAGAGTCCTGCCACATACAGAAGTATTCTGATGATACAGCTCTTGTGGCATGTGTGCATGGTGGACAGGAGAACGAGTACAGGGACCTTGTGGAGTCCTTCTATGTCTGGACCAAAAACTGTTTGCTCCTGAACACTACCAAGACCAAAGAGCTAGTGGTGGACTTCAGCAGATCTAAAACTCCGTACCAGTTACTCTGCATTGATGGAGGGGAGATAGAGACTGTTCAGACCTGCAAATACCTGGGGGTGGTTCTGGATAATAAACTGTGTGTTCTGCCAACATAGAAAGAGTGTAGAGGAGGGGCCAGAGTCATCTCTTCTTCCTGAGACGGCTCAGGTCCTTCAATGTCTGTAGTGATATGATATGCATGTTTTATCACACTATCATTGAGAGTGCACTGTTCTATGCTGTTTTCTGCTTGGGTAGTTGCACTACAGACAAAAACTGTTGGCGCCTGGACAAACTGGTGAAAAAGGCCAGTTTTTTAGGAAGAAGGCTGGACGCTCTCAGTTTTGTGGTGGAGCAACGGATGAGGAGGAAATTATATTCTGTTTTGGATAATAACAGACATTGTCTCCACAGCATCCTGGCAGGACAGAGGAGCAGCTGCAATGAGAGGCTCCTCTCACTGCGCTGTATGACTGGGAGGTTCAGGACTACCTTTGTCCCCACAGTGATGGTTGTGGTTTTTTGTTGCTTCTGTTTCTCTTTTTCCCCCCTCCTCTTTGTGTTATGTTTTCAAGTTGTGTCAGGAGGTGTGGCTGGTCTCACAGACCCAGATGACACACACCTATCCAGCATTACCAGTAATCACTCTCCTTCTACATATACACAGCCAAAAATCCCCCACGCTGCTAGATGATTCCCTCAGATTCCATGCATGTGCATACCCGACCAGTCTGCCTTCTGCCTTCACCGCCATGCTTCTTCTTCCATTGAGTTTTGTGTTCATCTTGGATTTAATATTAAAAACCTTGATGCTGAAATTGTTCCTGCTCCCCTGCAACTTTCTGGTCCTAATCGCAGCCGTAACACCCACAGCCATAAGGCTTTTTAAGCGAGACTGCTGACATGTTCTTCTCAAATTTATTTATTTATTTAGTCATTAATTATTAGTATTATTATTATTGTTGTTGTCTAATATACAATCATTGTGAATATTTATTTTTTTATATTTTTTTTTAGCTGCTTGACAAAGTTGAATTTCCCCCACTGAGGGATGAATGAAGTATTTTTCTATTCTATTCTATTTCTATTCTATCTGTTGACACAGACAGTTTACTCTCACCACCACAAAGGGAGTATGTGACTGTGGAGCAGTGCCCTGTGTATTGGTAAGGAACAGTAAAGAGGTTACCTGTGTGCTGAATCTAATGAGAAGGTCTTTTGGCCTAGCATCAGTATATGAGCAGTTGAGAATGAAAATGGATTGTATAACCTTAAAGTTGTATAACCTTAAAGATTAGCGTCATGTATTATTTAATCACTTTTCCATAAAGTAACCCCACAGTTACTGTGTTAAGAGCACTTCTGATTTCCAGTGCCTACAAATGAATATCTTCTGTATTATATGTTTTTGGCCCCCACTTGGGCAGTATAACAAACTGGTAATAACGACATATTAAGTCTGTATGATGTTGGTAAACTGAATGTGGTATATGAATGTGCAGATATAGAACAACATTAGCCTGCCCCTCTTTTTTACATAAATCTTAGTCTTTCTGAGTGAAGGGAGGCTGTTTGTGCATGGAATTCAAGGCATGATAATCTCTGACTCTTGGTTGTAACCATTCGTGACGATGAGACTCCATATTTGGTTAACAAATATATTATTAGCATCATCTCAGCATCAGGTCAAAAGACTAACCCAAGAAAAACCGCATTAGTAGTTAGAAAACTGTTTGTCTGTTATTTTTTAGTGTACATTATTGTCTACCTCCCAATATGATTTATGAGTCCATAATTCAAATTATCTCCAATTAATTCTTAACAGGCTGCGCAGTGGTGTGGTGGTTAGCACCGTCACCTCACAGCAAGAGGGTTCCAGGTTCAATCCCTGCCTGGGGCCTTTCTGTGTGGAATTTGCATGTTCTCCCCGTGTATGCGTGGGTTCTCTCCGGGTACTCCGGCTTCCTCCCACCATCCAAAAACATGCATGTCAGGTTAATTGGTGACTCCAAATTGTCCGTAGGAGTGAGTGTGAGTGTGCGTGGTTGTTTGTCTCGTTTGTCTCTATGTGGCCCTGCGATGGACTGGCGACCTGTCCAGGGTGTACCCCGCCTTTCGCCCGATGACTGCTGGGATAGGCTCCAGCCCACCCGCTACCCGATTAACGGACTGTCGGTATAGAAAATGGATGGATGGATGGATAATTCTTAACAGCCACTATTAGGCAATCTGTAACAATATGATTTACTGATTCTCTTCTGTATTGGTGCCTACAAATTGGATGGGCATTTTTATAGTGTCTGCACTCAAATTAAATCATATACAGATGTACTGTATTGCATAGTCCTTTAGCCAGATGTGATGCATGGAAAGAATCATAACATCTATCAAGTAGTGCATATTATGTTTTACAAGTCTTTATTGGTTATTCTGTAATGTATCACAATAAATCTTAACATGGAGCCAAGAGCCAGTAGTTAGAGGGGTGCTGTTAATATTCTGCACAATTCCTAATATATGCACTTGCTGACATGGAATTAATTGAGGCTCAAAAAATATCATTTTACAGCAGCCCACAGCTGAATGTGGAGGACACTGTAATGAGCTCAACCCTTCCATTTGTAAGGAGTGGGAAATTAAAGGGTTTAAACATATACATCTGCAATGTAGCGGCTTAATCAGAGCTAGAGGTGTTTTTGTATTCTCTGTGTTTGCTGTGCATACACAGAGTGGTATGCACATTAATATCTTAAAAATGGGCTGTTCTCATTTCCTTGCAAAGTAAAATCCACAAAGCAAAACCTGAAGCACATACTATAAAAGCTTGAATGTCAGGTCATACTTCACAGAGGGATTTGTTGTGAAAATGAAGTGAGAAAGACTCCAAGTTTGGACTCTCCCTATTTTTTTTTTTCATCAATTTGTTGACTGCACTACAATAAACACAGTAAAACACCGGACCTTCCGTATGCAAAGGTCAAAGATACATATAGAGCCACAGCTCTGCCTCCACTTGGCCACTCTGATCACAATCTGGTCTTCTTAACACCCTAGTATGTTACTGGGTTTCCTGTCTGTGAGGAGGTGAAGTCAGGAAGCCAGCGAGGCTCTGCAGGACTTCTTTGACACCACAGACTTGAATGTTCTCTGTATATCACATGAGGACAACATAAGTTCAATCATGGACTGCATCACAGATTATATCAACTGCTATGAAGATATCACTATCCCAGCCAGGACTGTACACTGTTTCGAAAACAACAAACTCTGGGTCACCAGCGACCTGAAGCTCTTTTTCAATGAAAAAAGGAGGATTGGCAGCTAGGACAGAGCCAATGAGCTGAATCTGTTCTTCAACAGGTTCAGCACTGGACCTTTTGCTGTACAAAACATCAACAAATCATACCACTCTCCACCAACTCTTTCTGAGGTCTTTACGTCAAACTCCCCAACAGCAACCTTCCCAACGGTGGCCATGACCCCTTGTATGACTGTGACAACAGGCCTGGTGAGGACACAGCTGGAGAGACTTTACCAAGTGTGTGCTGCCCAGCTGTCTGGCATCCTGCAACACAGCTTAAATCTGAGCTTGTTGCAGGAAAGAGTACTGGTGCTTTAGAAAACATCTTGTTGAATTATTTTACAGAAGGAAGTCACCCCATCTGGCCTCATCAACTTCCAAGTTCTCTCCCATGATTTTGGTGGTCTTATAGATAAGTTTATTGAGCCTCCAGTCCATTCTGTTGTTAAGGTGCACACCTAAGTAGTTGTAATGCTCCACAGCTTCAACCTCCTCACTCATAATGTTAATGGGTTTGGTCCGAGATCTATTTCTCCTGAAATCAGTCACCATCTCCTTGGTCCTGGTGACACATAAGAGTATATGATTTCTGCAGGACCATTCCAAAAAGTTATCCACCATTTCTCTGTACTGTTACTCCTGTCCATCTATGATACACCCCACCACTGCAGAGTCATCAGAGAATGTCTGCTGGTGGCATTACTCCATGAAAATCTGAGGTATACAGAGTAAACAGTAATTAAATCCCTGTTGCACATACGTTACTTTTTTTTTTTTTTTTCCCCTTGTCCTGTTCAGCATTATGGCAGCAGAATTGTAGTCTGAATACCTTTGATGCCAAACAGATTTGCTTTGCCAAGGGAAGTTTTATAAATGTAAAGCTCCCCTTGATGCCCATTTATTTATTTCTGTTGAAACAGAACAAAAATAGAAACAAAAACCAGACAACCAGCTGCTACACCTGTAAAAAACAAAACAGACAACAATCCATGGCCTCTGAGGGGAATCCAGCCTTAGCGCCACCAGGAGCACCTGAAAGCAGACAAGCAGAGAAAAAAACAAACTGTGGATATAGATGACCTCAAAACGAAGGACAACACATCAACTGCTTAGCGAGCATGTTAATGGGCTAATGAATGTGTGTGTATCTGTGTGTGTGTGTGTGTGTGTATGTGTGTGTGTGTGTCTGTGTGTGTGCATAAACATGCAATACACATGGCACAGGGCCTACATTATAACCATGCTTAGTTATGAGTGTATACGTGTACAGAGCCACAATTCACATCCATCCCAACAATCAGAATCAGGCATAGAGGGCCACAAGACCCAGGCCAGCAGCAGCCCCCACGGAGCACAGAACCCAGGAAGCCCACCGCAGGGACAACCACGCATCCACCCAGAAGACTGCAGAGGAAGTCCCCGGACAGAGCCCCCATAAGCATAGGGCAGAGGCCGCCCAGGAACCAGGGGCAACAGCCCACTGACCTCGCCAGGCCCCAGCCACCCAGACATGGGCTGTGCACCGGACCAGGGCCCCAGGAGCCCGAGCGCCCCAAAACTCCCCGGCAGAGGCCCCACCCAATACCAAAGCGGGCCAGCTACCACAGACCCCAATCCAACAGAACAACTCATCCTCCTGGCCCCTCCCACTCTGGGCTGCAACCAGGCAACAGGGGTGTGGGAAGACCCCTCCCCTCACCCCTCTGGCTTTTCAAAATTTTCTAATAGAGAGCGATTAAAATTGAGGGGCAGCCAACCTTTTAGAACTGGGAGCGCAGCCCTCTGGGCAGCCTACATACCCAACAAGCCCCGCCCACCAGATGCCACTCAGTGCTACCACCCCACAAGACTTATTGTGTGTGTGTGTGTGTGTGCGCGTGTGTGTTTGTTTTTCTATTATTATGGGGACACCGGTCTGTTTACACAGTCACAATATGGGGACCCCGGACACCATGGGGACCAAAATTGAGGTCTCCACGAGGGAAAGCCTTTTAAATGAATGCAGGAGTCATTCTGAAGGTGCCTGTGAAGTTTTTAGCTTTGGCCCAAAAATTATGTTTTTCCATCAGGACGCACTCACACTGTTCCCTCACTATCGCCCCCTAAAAGTACTCATATGGTATTACACTCAGTTGTTCTCACACAGACTTCTTCCAAATATGGTAAGTACCGCCCCTTCCAAGTCCCCATTAAGAATGGGAAGAACATTCAGTGTTTGTTCAGGTGACATATTTATATATATATATATATATACACATGTTTGGAAACCACCATTTCATAGAAAGGCTTTACACCAGGAAAAACTACAGTGCTTTCTCTTGGTACTGATGTGTTTGCGACAAATTGTAGCAAATAATCACACAAGCCTAAATTAAAAAAAATTAATATTCCACCTTGTAAGATGAAAAAAACAAGCTCAGAGCAAATGGAAGAACAAGGAGGGAACAGCAAAAAGCTCAATACTAAAGGCCACAATAGAACTCACACACTTCAATAAAAGACCTATACAGGAAGATCTAATCTGTAACAGATCTGAAACAGATCCTAGTATAGTGACAGTTTAATTATTTTAATCACTTATTTACTGAAAACATAAACAACATTCAACATTTTTTTATAAAATAAATATTATACAGATGAGGCTTTGGTGATAACTAGAGTCTTGGATATGTCAAAGATTAGCAACAAATTCGATTTGATATCATTAGTATATTTTTAGGTACTATAAACTGAACAAGTTTTACTGCCACTTTGAAAAACAAAGACCAGCAAACTAGTCACTCACCCTCCCCCAGCACAACAGGAGAAGGGCTCTTTGGAGCTGATCACCTCTGACGATCCCCCCACCACACTAACACATCTCTCTGTTCTGTATCTTTTATTTTGTTTGCTCACCCCAAGACAAATTCCTTGTATGTGCAAACTTACTTGGCAATAAAGACTCATTCTGATTCTGAAATTGCATATTTGTCAGAGATGCTGAATAAAAATAAGAAAATAACTTGAAGTAGCCAGTCAACTTCCAAGTCATAAGCTTTGAGATACAACAAATCTTGTTCTAAAATCATTTTTAAAAAAGTGGGATGAAAAAGGTATTTCAGTAATGTTTCATTAATCAGTAATGTTTCAGTCTAAACATATCCTTGTCCCTAAATGCATCTCAGTGATGACACTGGAACAACAATGCTTACACTTCTCCCAAATTCTTGACACCTAACCTTAGTTTTGGTACAGGCACGATGGCCAATTATTCTTTTTAGTGTATACTTTTCAGTATGTTGCATAGGAAGATTATTCAAAACTTACTTCCAAAACCGAACATGAATCACTTTGACTGTAATAATATCCATCACCTTGTTTTTTTTAACCATTTAACCTCAGCCACAGTATGCTCAGCTTTAACTGTCTCACCATCTTTTTTCAAAAATACTATGACCTTAAACATTCTGGAAATCAACACTGGTTGAGCTTCAACTTTCAGATCAATAACAGGTTCTCCAGTTTTCTTGTCATTTCTAAGCCACCTTGCGAATACACATGACTTTTGCTCTGTAGTCTCCTGTTGATAATTCTCCTCCTAGTATGTCATTTTTGCATTAAGTCTTAAACATTAAAAGCAGTGTATTGTTGCTCTGTACTGTTGCTTTCCTAAAGCAGAAGATTCTAACCAGTAAACCCCCTTCCACAAGTCATAAAGGTCCCTGACAAGAGGTCCCAAGTAGAGATTAATAAGCTCTTTAGACTCACGTGGGTCAAGAGTGATTCCTGCGATAATAACTTTCTCCTGTTTAAATCTCACCTCACCAGGCAGATTCATTACAACTCGGTACATAACACCTACGGAATCTTTAACCTTAACATATGGCTGAAACCAGACAACATTAAGCATGAGACCCACCAACGTGCTCCAGAGAGGAATGGCTTGCCATCATAAGATTGAAAGTCTGTCCAAATCTGTACATTATACACGTCAGAATATACACTGACAGACATTTCTTGTTCTCTCCACTCCTCACAGGCTTCATTAAAACCTGGTCTATGTGCTAAGTCCTGCAAACTCTTTGTAACATTTATGTAGCAAAAGCTACGTTTAAAGTATAAATATGTTAACCCTTTTTTTCCAAAGACTGTTTTCAAAAGCAAAGTTACACATTCCTTACAATGATGCTTTTGTGTATGTTTTGGACGAGTTTGTTATTTTCCAACATAACTACATCTTGTAGATTTTTTACTGATGCCTCTTCCATCGTTTACAATTATTGTTGCCTCCTCAAGTGTATATACTTTGTTACAAACTGGACATGCCACATACTGAATGGAGCATTTATCTGACCATATACATGGTTGAAGGAATTCTTTCAGCCAAATGTTTGAATATATCAAGTCTGAAAATAGGCGCATTTGGACAGAGAGTTCTAAGAACGCAGTTCTAAGAACTGTCCACCTCGAATTTAGTTATAAGAACTGCCCTTCCCCAGGGGAACTGTTTCATTTTGCATTTGCACATAAGTTGGGGACCTTGGTCGGGACTGATGTGACGCAACCATCTGCGACAGACGTGTTACTGTAGCGCCACAGTAAGGAGAGAAGAAAACAACACCACCAAGAAGCTAACATGGAGAGCGAGGAGGCCACCGTGTTTATGATCTGTATGACGGCAGTATTAATCATGGATGATCACATCAGGCGTCTAAGATCGAGCACACAGCGAGAGTCAGGAGACGAAGAATCGAGCAGCAGGCGATACTTCTTCGTTTCATGAAGGAAAGAAGGAGGGCAGAGCGCCGCAGACAAAGGAGACGACGTGTAAGTTTAACTTATTAAACATGCGCCGGTTGTGTCCGTGTCGTATGAGTAAATATTTCAGACAAGGCTACCACAACCTACGTCATATGTGTTCCTATGGAATCCAGAAAAGACCCTGCCTCAGAGAAGGAGCTAAAATGGTTACAGGAACTGAGGGCCATGGTCCCGAGTTCCTGTATGTCCGAATGCGTGAAAAAACGGCCTAGTTCCTGAAAAGGTTATAGGAACTGCAAAAGGTTCCTACAGTGGGAATTGCGCCTCATGCTACCAACGACAAAAAGAAATTACTTAACCAGATCTAACAGTGCTATATTTCTGTATACTGTATTGCAGTTAATTTGATTGGTTATTCAGCCATCGCGCAGCAGGACTGTTTGAGGGGCTTGATTTCATCGCTTGCTTCCGCTAGCCAGTATCGGAGCACTCTGGCCAGAATCGAATATACAGGTAGATACGCTAGCTACGATGTGGCCTTGAGTTGTGTGTTTTTCAGTAAAGTTCACACCGAGTAGCACATAAATGATGCCTGGGACAAGAAAATGATTCCTCACCATTTCTTATCTGAAAACTAAATTCGTCAGGTGTGCGATGTGGATTTTCCCTTATATTGTTCGTATATGAGTAAGATTTCCATATGTACTGTTTGTATTTGTTGTATTTCTATAAGACTGACCTGAGAACATACTACAGGGAGAGCATCAATGTCTGCCTCCACTACTATGCTGAGCTGATTTTCTACAGATAAGTGTCAAATGTTTTCAACATTAACATTTTGATGCAGTGACAATGTCTGTGGCCTCTAAAAAGGGAACTGGCAGTGCAGGGGAGCAACAGGCCTGCGACTCAGGAAACTTTCCCTATCCCTTGGAATGACCATATCTCAAGTTTCCCTGCGACCTTGGAGCTGGCATTACAATATGTTAATTCCTGTGGGGTTCATAGAATGTGCTGGTTGAGTTTCAGGCTTCTAGCTCAAGGCATTCCTGAGTATTGACACCTGGTGTCTTCCCAGACCCTGCCCCTTGCTTTAGAGTATTTGAAAAAAACGATGTTGGCGCAATTGTTCATATTTCAGCAACACTTTAGGGGTCTTAAACTCATGTGGCATATTCCTAGTCTGAAATTTTACAGTACAATTTGGAGATTTCCTTTCCCGACGTCTGGTGTTTTGGCATGTTTTTAAGTTTAGAGATGCTTAAGAACATGTATGATACTTGTTTTTAAGGTACATCTTCTACATGGTACTGAAGTTTCATACTAGTGTAGTATACAGTGTAAAGCAGGGATGTCCAAAGTCGGTCCTCAAGGGCCGCTGACCTGCATGTTGTAGATGTTTCCTTGCTTCAACACACCAGATTCAGATCAATGGATCATTTGCAGGCTTGTCTGAATCAGGTGAGTTGAAGCAGGGAAAACTCTGAAACCTGCAGGACAGGTTTGGACATCCCTCGTGTAAAGCATCCCTAGTGTATTATTGCAATGTAGTAGTTCTTTCAATTTGTTTAAAGTTTTCAGCAGCCTACCAGTATATGCAATATTTAACCAGCTGCTGAGCATCCTGGTTGTTGGATTTATTGAGCTTCATGCAAGAACATTTTCATTTCATTTTCTTATTCTAAATGTTTTTTTTTTATTGTTTTTTTTCCTCAAATATATTGTGTATGTATTTCATAGAACCATCAGAGGAAACTGCAGATGATGTGTGGAATGAAAATTGCTCAACAGGCAAGCAACACAAACAGCCAACAGCAGAGCATGAAGCATCTTCTGAAGTCAGTCCTGTGGCACATTCCTTCAAAGGTTGATGTTTTTTTTCTTTATTATTGCTGTAATATCAGTTGATTTGGAACATTCAACTTACTTGCTGATAAAAGAGATGGTACTCAGGCTTTGACCATAAATAAGATGGGGAGCTGATTGACACAAGTTAAACAAACTTTTTGTCAAGTAAATATTGGATGCAACAATATGATGTAAAGTAAATATAACCTCAACTTGATCATTTATTAAGTTTAGAATATTTAGATTTAGTTACAAATTAAATGTATTGAAATATATTATGTATGTATTTCATAGAACCATCAGAGAAAACTGTTGCAGATGCTGTGGGGAATGAAAACTGCTCAACTGGCAAGCAACAGCCAACAGCAGAGCATGAAGCATCTTCTGGAGTCAGTCCTGTAGCACGTTCCTTCAAAAGGTGATTTCTTTTTTTTTAAATTGTTATTATTTTAATTTTTGCAGTAAAATCAATTGATTTGGAGACAGGAGATAAATGAAATATAACTTATATCTTCTTTCACCCCTCAGTCTGGTGGCCCCAAGTACTGATGGACTGTAACTGAGTACATTTGTCAAATTAAATGTTTAAACATGGAAATGG
Organism: Leuresthes tenuis; assembly: GCF_036924035.1. NCBI lineage: Eukaryota > Metazoa > Chordata > Actinopteri > Atheriniformes > Atherinopsidae > Leuresthes > Leuresthes tenuis. The sequence goes on from NW_027325364.1 coordinate 34,664,365, forward strand.
TTGGCAAGAGCTGGTGAAGGCAGCTTCTGGTGGGCAGGAAAGGCCGGGAAAGCAACTTAATGGGAGTACTACATAGCAGATTGGTTGATGAGCAGGAAGTCCAGGCCAGTTTAACAGCAGGGGAAAGGAGGTGATTCAGGCAGCGGTTGGTGTTGAGGGATGAAGGTCTGTGGAAAAGTTGAGAGACACCAAGTCCAAACTATTTGGTGCAATAGATAATGACAGTTCAAAATGTGCAAGAGGACAGGGCTCCATATAGCAGTCTAAGTCTATAGCAGTGTATTAAAATAGTTGAGGCCTACCTGAACCAGCCCTAACTAAAATATGTCTTGTAGTCTGGACTTAAATGTAGATAGTTTCTGCCTCTCTGACCCATGGAGAGAGCTGGTTCCAAACTAAAGGAGCCCGGTAATTGAAGGCACTACCTCCCAGTCTGTTTTTTAGAGATGCTGGGAGTCACTAACAGACCTGCATTCTGGGAGTGAAGTGCAGGACAGTAGGGAATGATGAGGTCTTTCAGATAAGGTAGAGTATCTCAAAAACCAAAGCAGTTTTGGGAGTCTTCCCTCTGGCTTAGAGTGACATCTGATCACAAGTGGTGGCTCGGACGTAGGTTTATGTCTGTAAACTGATGCACTAAGAGCTAAACACTGATCAAATCACTGTGGACAAATGCTTATATCAGCTCTGATCAGCCTCATAATTTCACTTGTACTGTACTAACGTAGGACTTGGAACTGTTGCTTCTCCTTTATACTGTTACTAAAACCTTTATTTTTGTCTCCTTACAGGTAGAGCTCCACAGAAAAGAACATCCTGGCAAGTAGCAGAGGTTAAGGCAGTAGAAAGACAAATGAATCAGTTCATCTGATCTTGTACTGTACCAACGAAGAGAGACTGAGAAATGTTTAAGAACTGAACCTGAAGCTCTCAGTAACAGAAAGTGGCAGAACTGGAAATTTTATGTCTACAACAGGATTACAGCCTTAAAAAGGAAAATGCACCATAAATAGTGTGGCGCATACAAAGAAACTGTTGAACTCAAGTTTTTTTTTTTAATCTTATTTTGTTTTTTGAATAACATTCAGTCATTTACAGCCTGGTGGGAGCTCTCCTGTATGATCCTTATCTTCTGAGCTTGTGTACGTTTTATATGCATGTTACTGCCATTGCAGAATTTTAATTTATGCAATGTGAACCATTTTTCTTTGACCTTTGTTTCATTAAAAAATTGTCATGCAGGTCAAACCAATTTGATTTCTGGGTGGGTTTTTGTTACGTGTTGATTGAGCAGTAAGTCTATCAGGAATTCTGCATGATTCTAGGTGCTAGCAGATGTGAAACTTGACATTATGTGTTGTGGTTTAACTCCATCTTTGTAATAAGGTTTCATCTCATACCAAGTGCAATATGTTGGAGTATTTATTACATTATCTTCAATTTAAATATAAAAATAGGTCCCCACTAGTAAAATATAAGTTTGTGTGAAGTATGCAAATTTATGCAAATGGTGTCCCGTGTAAACAGGTTAACTAATTTTTCCAGAAGTCCCCATAAAGCATGTGTTGAACCAGTGCATCGACTTTTCAAAGGTTTGAAGGTGTGTTTAGACTCACTAACCAATGGCTACTTTACTTGATTTTTTTACACTTGTAGAGCCTCGAGAAAGGGTGGTCCCCACAAGTGATGATTAAAAATGTAGTCCCCATGAAAAATGGAAACCAGTATGTGTGTGTGTGTGTGATAAGTAGTAATGTCTAAGGTGTAATTAAAACAGGGGCGGGTAACTGTAGAGTGCAGCAAAGGGGACCACCTACGTGGCCCCATCCACTACACCCCACAGAACACACAAAACCCTATGTGTGTGCTGTATACAGGAGCCAGAAGGGAGAGGGGTATGGGATATAGACCGGGGGACAGAAGCTCCTCCGGAAAGGGCAGCCATGGGCTGGCTGCAATAGGCACCCCCGTTTCCTGTGACCTGCCACAGGGCAGGAGGGCCTGATGTCAGGAGGGCTCGGGGCCTGCAGCGACCATATTCGGGGAATGACTGTGCACCCAGAAGCCACCCAAAAGTTAGGTAGCCATCCTCTGTCATAGTTGCACATAGCAGTGAAGAAAAGGATGATGAAATTAACTCCTTAAATCTGGTTACAGCATTCTCTGATAGATACCTTCTATATGTAAAATTCTTCTCAGAAGCTGTGTAATCAAGTAATGTAAACTTGAAACTAATAAAAAAAATGGTCAGATAAGAGGGTAATGAGGGAATACTGTTAATTGTTCACCTTCAATGCCATAAGTCAGCACAAGATCAAGGGTATGATTAAGGCAGTGAGTAGGCCTGTGAACACTTTGAGTAAATCCAGTAGAGTCTAATATAGAATTAAACTTAATATTTTATCTGTACTCAGCACTAACTGGGACAAAAACTCAGAGAATCCAGACAGAAACTCAGAATAAGGGAAGAAAGATTGCCAGTTATCTATGTAGCTGTGGTGGAAATCTTAGTAATGCACAGAGTCAGTTCTTTTTGTCTGAGGAGATAAGAGGCTTTTATAATAATATCTTGCAAGAGAGAATAACACAGTACAAAATACAGAGTTGCTCTGACCAGAGGCAAAAACACAGTTACATTGCCTACTTGTCATGTCATCTCTCTTTGGGTATAGTTGATTGTTCTTCTTTCCTCCCATCAGTTGAGGTTAAGTGCAGCTATCTCATTATAACAAGCCCACCATTGTAAAGAGGAATTTAAGAAAACATGACAGGGTGGTACCTTGCAGCTAGTCATTTACAGGTTATACACAGTAACACTCAATACAATGCATATAAGAATTAATTTTCCATTACATTCTTCCCTTTTGATTATAATAATACCATTATATTAATCAACCCAAAAGAAATAATAACTTTATCTGTAAAACATCAGCCTGCATTTGCACACAACATCAGTTTAAAATGCAGACATCATAGTGATAAAGTGTCCAATAATAAACAATCAAAACATGAACAATTAAACATGATCATCGTCATTCCTCTCTAAGTCAGAGTCGTTAGAGGAAAAACCTAAAAGCAAAGAGTTTGAGTTATTTGAAGTATTTGGTGAGATACGGACTTATCAATAGCACAATGAGGCCTCGCACACAGGGAACAATACAGCAACCACAAAGAGCTAAGATACACAATCCAATAATGATGCCTGTGAGGAGGGAAAGAATTAGAGTCTTCCGTTTGGCAAACATAGAATCAAGCCAACCTATAAGTGAGGTGTCAACACTGGAATTTTCAGCCAGTTCTTCTCTAAGGGAGCGAAGGCCTTCTATAGCTCTGGTTACAGAGCCATCCGGAGCTGTATTATTCAGAATGAAAGTACAACATGAATCACCCATCAATGCACACACCCCTCCACATTCAGCTAACAACATATCCAAAGCCATTCTATTTTGCCAAGCCAAAAGAGAGGTGGGGGCTAGCTATTCAGTTAATCCTTCCATGGCATCATGAGTGTAATTAATAAAATGCTGTTGGTTATAGACAATATAATTTATCCAGTCCGCATTTTTGTTAATAGTAGGCCACAAGAAAATGGACTCAAAGCCAGCAGCTATTTGATTTCTGGCTTTGTATTCATCAGGGACGCCTCTGGGGACTCCAATTGAATCAACATAGACACGGTCATCAAAATACCAGGAATACAGCATTTGCGTAATGCATGGCTCAGTTGAGGAGCAAAAGGGCCAACAGCAATACGGACATTATACACTAACATCACAGAGGTGCACCTACCAGTCCAATTGGCAGGCAGGCTCGAATATAATCTATCGTGATGGCCGCACATCCAAAACATGTCAGGGACTGGGCGAGTAGAATGCAAAGTAACATTAAAAGTCCAACGAGATATGGAGGGAGAATCAAATCGTCAAATGAAAATACATTTGTGAGAACGTGCTAAACTCTGTGTACTATTTCTTCCCCACTTGACAGGGACGGTAACATTACACATGCCAGGGGAAACACTGCCCCTGTTGAATTCATTTGCAGATTCAGGTTGGAATTCATAGCAAACTATATCAGTATTTTGTGCTCTAGCTAACTTAAAACGTGGTGGTGGAATAATGTGACTGGTGAGGGGCACACATTCAGTATGTCAAGGATAGTGATCTCCCTCACTACGATATTTACCATCCATGCCCTTAAAATAACTTCCTCTCATCAGCCTATAATGTCAAACAGGTGATAGGTACAATTTACATTACCATGGAGTAGATACCTTGCCATCACAGGGGCAATCTCAGGCAGGTACATCATCTCATTAAGACATGCCATTAGAGCAGAGGGCATAGGAAGTACAAGTTGAAGGATCAACTTCCCCAGGCACTCCTATAAAAGGCAAAAGGCAAAAGGCTGTGCATCTTTCATACAAGCCATACAAAAATTATTGGTGACAGATCTGATAGAATAATTCTCCAATTGATACCAAACGTTGCGCATCACCCACGGTTCTTGTAAAACTTTTCTGCAGTTGCCATCAGGAGAGACATCTTTAAGATGACCTATATTATTGCTTTCTGTGAACTCAAGATAAAATGTGCACATGCTGGTTACAAATAAGAAAATACAAACAATTTCTGCTATGGATCGGATGTGTGATCACCACGTCGTTTCATCGCAGGTCTCAGTAAGGATGTCTCAATCTTCAGTATCAGAGGTTACTAGCATTTAACACACCAGTGGAGTACAGATTTTACTGCTGACTCTTTTCTTTGTCCTTCGGGGTGAGTTGGCTAGGCTGGTGTATGTCAGGGTTGGTTCATCTGCTGGTTCTGGCACCTTCTTACAGTGACTGGCATTAATCCAGGTTGCTCTCTCTGCGACTTTAACATCTGTGTGACTGACCAGTAGCACCTGTAATGGGCCGTTCCAGCGTTTGGACTTCCAGTATTTCCTGCGAAGTTCCTTCACCACTACTCAAGTCACCTGGTTGGACTGGGTGCAGGGGTGTGTCTGCTGAGGCTGGAAGTGCTGCTTTCACTGTATGTGAAACTTGAGATAGAACAGTGGTAAGGTTTCGACATTAAGACAACATAGCATCATCACAAACAGTTGTGGAGGGGAGGGCTCTGGTTACAGGTCCCACTCCCAGGTTAGGAGGTCTGCCAAGTAAAATTTAAAATGGGCTGAGATTCACTCGAGCTCTGATCCTCACCCTCATATAGGTGAGCACAATAAGCAATATCTTTTGTCTACGGCAGACCTGTTTCTTCACAACATTTGGCTAACTGAGACTTTAATGTACCATTTTCTCTTTCCACAGCACCTCCACTCTGTGGATGATAAGCACAATGTGTGCGCAAGCTTATTCCCAAAAAATTTACCAACCTTAGTCAATGCTGTGTTTACAAAGTGTGTGCCATTATCACTGCTGATCTTCTCTGGAATGCTCCATCTAGGAATGATTGCTGTCAGCAGTGCTTTAGTTTCTACATTATGTATGGCACAAACTATACATGACTGACAGTATTTTTGCGCATATGAGCTGAACCCTTTTGTGTGAGTGCATTCAGCATCCTTCCTTTTGACACATGGTCCAACCCGTGTGTCAATTTTGCAGAATGGGGAAAAAAAATGTTTAGGGAGACAGGGTTTACCATCAGGTCCCATCCAAACACCATCTATATGAGTTGCACCCACAGAGGACCAAATGCGTTTTTCATCTGCTTAGCTGCAGCATCAGCTCTGGCATTGCCACAAGCAACAGGATCTTCTGAGTTAGTGTGAGCCGCACACTTACAGACCGAGATTGCTGTAGGCAAAAGGATTGCATCGAGAAGATCAGAAACCTGTTTGGAGTTCAGAATAGTTTTACCATCTGATTTAAGGAAATATCTGTGTAACCACAGTGCACCAAAGTCATGAACAATACCAAAAGCATATCTGGAATCGGTGTAAATGGTGACAGACTTACCAGCTGCCAACTTACAAGCTTCAGTAAGTGCAATAAGCTCAGCAGTTTGAGCAGAGAAATGTTTAGGAAGGGAACCAGACAACAAAGTTTCATGTGAAGAACATACTGCAAACCCAACACAGTTACCCATCACGCAAAACTGATCCATCTACAAAAAGAATCATGTTAGAGTTCAGAAGAGGAGTATCAGAAATATCAGGTCCAGGTGTACAAACTTGTTCCAGAACAGCTTAACAGTCATGAGGCTCCCTAGCATCAGGAGTCGGACACCGGGAAGCAGACGCCTTCTCTACCATTAAGATTAAGCTTAAAACTTTCCTTTTTCATAAAGCTTATATAGTTGGGATGGCTCAGGTCACCCTGAAAAATCTCATAGTTAATCTGCTTTAGGCCTAGACTGCTGGGGGGGCTCTTATATCACACCTTTCCCCACTTTGCTCTCTTTTTTTCCCCTTTTAATTTTTCATATGACATTATGTACATTTGGCATTATTTTGTCATTTACTTGTGTCCCTGTCTCAACAGGTATCCTTTGAATGGTGTTAGTTGTCCCTTCTTTTTTGTCCTCTCCAACCCCAGCTGGACGAGGTGGAGGGCCACCCTTCCATAGTCCGGTTCTGGCAGAGGTTTCTTCCTGTTAAAAGGGAGTCACCTCATGCATGCTCAGGACGGGAGATTGGATCGAAGAGAAGTTCCAGTGCAATCTGTTGGTTTTCTTAGCTAGGAAATTGTTTTTGACTTGGCTCTGTATGTATGAATTGGATTAATTTTGAATTTAATTAATTGGATTTGATTGGATTATGATTACAATGAACTGGACTCAAATTGGCTTGAACTAGACTGTATCATTGAAGTGCCTTGAGATGACATTTTATTGTGATTTGGCGCTATATAAATAAAACTGAATTGAATTGAGTCTTGAGGTCTTGAAGTCTTGAGGCAAATTTACTCCCAAATATGAAATAGATTTCGAAGCCCAATCCCAACTAAAACTTTTTTTGATGTTCTGGTTTGGCCCATAGTGAAAGGTGACAACCTGTGTTTTCCTCACATTTAATTTGTAGCCTGATAATAAACCAAAATCATCAGTGATGGAAGAGACTAGGCTGGTTGTGATAAATATAATAATATATCATCTGCAAATAATGCTATCTTCTTCAATACAACTTATCCTTTCCTTCCTTTGGGATAACCAAGATGAAGGCTTCCCTCCAGGAACTTGGAATTTCACCTTCCTTTAGTATCCAGTGTTAGTGAGACTCAATGGTTCAGGTGAATGAGCCAGGAGTGGTGGAGCAGGACTTCTTCCAGAAATTTATAATGTCGAGGAATACCTTTCATCACATTTGTCAGCGCCTCTCCCTGAGACTTTCAAGAGGAGACACATAGTTCAGGAGATCCATCTCCTTGAGAAAGCAAGTGGGAGTGGGGCTATATTGGGTAGCTACAGGGGTGGGTTACCGCACCTTGGCCAACCTGTTTGGCATCTCAAAGTCCTCCTTTTGCGCTATTGTGCATGACTTCTGCAAAGTTGTACACCAGGTCCTCATGCCTGACCATATTAAACTGCCCCAGGGAGACGATCTTCAGGAGGTGCTGCAAGGCTTCAGGCAGAGGTGGGGTTTCCCTCAGTGTGCTGGGGAAAACTACGGGAACAGTATAGCGCGGGTCAGAATGACGTCAAAGTCGCATTAAATGCGACCTGGCTGTTCAGACTGCAGTTGCATTAAAAAAAAATAATAATAAAAAAAATCAGATACGTATCCGATTCATTACCTCATTTAAAAGTGGCCTGATTCCGATTAAAAAATGTCAGATTCAATGCGAATTGTGCTGTTCACACTGTGAAAAGCAAATTGGATATGGGTCACATATGAGCGAAAAAAAATCGGATTCAGGTCACTTGCAACTGCAGTGTGACCAGCCTTACTTCAACTCTCTCCTTTCTTCCTAAAAGAGGCCACACGCTGAGTGCATGGGTTACATATCCTTGAACACCCAGGATATGTAATTTTTAGCAGAGGGATCAATGATTTCTCTCCAGGTATTCCGGTTTCCTCCCACCATACAAAAACATGCATGTTAGGTTGAGCACACATCTTAGGAGTGAGTGTGGACGTGAGTGTGGTCGTTTGTGTTGTTTCTCTCTGTGTGGCTCTGTGATGGACTGGCGACCTGTCCAGAGTGTTCCCTGCCTCTCGCCCGATGACTGCTGGGATAGGCTCCAGCCTCCCTGCGACCCGACCGATGGATTAAGCAGGTTTAGAAAATGGATGGATCAATGGTTTCCTGAGCAGTTTATAAAACTCAGAAGTGTATCCATTCGTGCCGGAGCCTGCTTGGTCTTCAGCTTTGAAATTGCTACCTTATCTCTCCTTCCTGGATTTCCTTTGCCAGTATCTAATTTTAATCCTCTGTTACTCTTGGTAAAATTAAAAACTCCAATGTATGTATCTGCTCCATATTTTGGATTTTGATTGAGAATATCATTTTTTGTAATATTTTGAAAACATTTATGGATCTCTTCTGTATTCTGCAGGACTGAGAGGTTCAGGATGTCCTTTGTCCCCACAGTCATAAGGCTTTTTAACAGTGATTGCTGACTTTGATGTTTTTCTCAAATTTATTTATGTATTCATTTATTTTTATTATCATTGTTCAAATATCTAATCATTGTAAATATTTAAGAAAACATTTTGAGCTACTTGACTAATTTTGAATTTTCCCCACTGGGGATGATTCAAATATTTTTCTATTCTATTCTATTTGTCAAACCTTGAATTTAAAGAGAACTCAGATGCAGAAGGTTCCGTTAGATCCGTTAAGCAGACTTTATTAATATCTCCAACCTCCAACACTGAGTGATAAAATAACAAGCTATGAACACTTTTTTATTTGTAATATATAAAACTATAAAAAAAACTATCTACAAAAAAGAAAATTAATCAGAAAGAAATAATGTAATAAACAAAAAAAACTAACCCTAAAAGAAAAGAGGAAAAAACAACAGAAACTCACTCTGCTAAGAGGAGGACCTATAACTATGAACTAAACTCAAAATCACTCCCTAAAGAGGAAAACCAACTCTACTACTAAAAAAAATGTAGAAACAAACAAACTAAATACACTCCTGAAAATTGGAGGCTCTACAAACTCTATGAAATGTTATCTATGACAAAAAAAAAAAAAAGAAATCACTCCAAAAGGAGGCTTTCAAAATGGCTATGAAACTTCAGACTAAGCTATGAAAATTACAAACAAAAATAAAAAAAATCCCTCGCAAGAAGGCAAAAGATTTCTGGCTTAAGAATCTTGAACAAGCAAGGCAAGGACAATGACTGTGGTGGCAGGCTTGGGTGATCAACACAACATAACACTCAGGCACAAGACAAAGGGAGACGCACATTATAAGACACGTGAGGGCAATGGCAAACAGGTGGACACAATCAAGAATCAGGAAGACAATTTGACACATGAGGAAAGGCAAGTGACTTCAGACGACAAAAGATTTAATCTTTCAAAATAAAACAGGAAATGACAAGACAAGACATGGAGACAGGACAAAAACCCAACTTGACCTGTGACGATATTATATTTTATTGAAAATAATAAGAATTATTATTGCTTTTCCATTTCTTTCTTCCTGTGGGGTTTGCTTTTGACCCTTTCTAAGCTCTGATGACAAGTCTGCTCAGAGGAATGACCTCTCCCTCCCAGGGCAAATGGGCCCTCTCTGTTGCAGTTAACTTTGTCCGTGTGTATTCAACAGCTCGAAACTGAAAAGAAAAAGGGAGGTGCCTCGACTTTATAAATGACATCAAGGAAATCACCTGAATAAATTGACCTGAGTGAAATACTCCAATGCGAAATACAAATGAAGGGAACCCTGTTTCTCACCTTAATCCCATGAAGAGAACTTCTCAAACAACCATAAGTTGTTCATCTTTTTAAATCCTTTTTAATGTTCATTAATCCTTATCCTAGTTTCTCCTAAAACTTTGCAGCATTTGTTTATATCCTGGTTCTGTCTCTTTGGGTGTCTGATCGTTCTCAGCCCTGCTGGCCTGCCAGGTTAGGTCTATACTGCCAGGTCTATTCTTCTCCAGACCATTCTCTGCAGGTCTGATTATTGTCACTTGAAATCCTCTCTTCACCATGTCCTTAGTCACCTCTTTAGTCATGTTGTAAACACATGTTTCTCCCTCGTAGAACACGTAGAACAAAATGGTGTCTGGAAGTGTATTTTCTTCTCAATCAGGACATTTTCTGCCTCTATGTATTCCCTGTTTTCTCAGTATCTCCAGAGCACACTTTTCCCCTCATACTGTTGTGGAGAAAAGAGTAGTTGGACTCACCTTTGCTGCTTCGTCTTATGGGAAATTTTTTGATCAGAACGACATAGAGACATGCATGTCAGCATACACAGAAATTCCCAATGACCTTAGTTTGTCAGATCGTCTTATGCTTTCTGATATCATTCTGCGCGTATGTGGCCTAAAACCAATCTCTGTCCGTCACCACTGTGTCTCGGATTACTGCTACGTCATCGTCATCGCCTGGACAGAGATCATTCTGTCCCTAAACAATATGTGGTTTGTATATATATATATATATATATTTATCCCCCCCTGAAATCACTTATCTGTGATTTGATAAGTAGATAACCTAACCTAAAAACCTAAACTTGCCACTAAAGGTCAGGGCCCCAAACCTCTGGAACTGTCACGGACCAACAGGACACAGGACACAGATGCAGGGTTTCAAAGTAAGACTGTTTATTCAGTATAAACAACTTATGGGTCTCCTGAACAGAGAAAACAAGGGGCTATGAAATACTAATACACTATCCTCAATAATTAAGGATGAGACTAGTGTAGCTATAAAACTTAATCAAAATCAAACTCACTCCACTCCAGGAGGGAAATAGGAAACTATGAAAGATTATAATTAAACTCTACGCACTCTTCTAAAGAGGTGGAACAAACAAATGACGCTTTCTCGGAAACGGGGGCACTATGAAACTTTACAGAAAACAAAAACTCTCTCCTTCCAATGGAGGCTCTATGAAATTACAAATAACCAGATGCAACTGCTGGAAACAAAAACAGGCTATGAACTTATCGAGATCTAAACTATGACTATGGTACATAAATTACAAAACAAAGATTGCTCTGTGGGAGGAACGCTTGACTACAGGCTCGAGGATTCAAGGCGTGAGAGTGAAGAACATGGAAAGGTTTGGTTGGGGGGTAGTTGTATGCTTGCTTTGTATGCTTGTTTTAAACTGTTGCTGTTCAGCACTTTGTAACCATTGTTTTGAAAAGAGCTCTACAAATAAAGTTTATTATTATTACTATTATTATTATTATTATCATAAACTATCACCACACATAATTAACACAAAACTATTTAAATAAAATTATTAATCAAATCAAATTCACCCAGAAATGGAGGAAAATATAACAAAAATAAATGCACATATGTATAACAGAATCAACGATGACTCAAAGAAATCACCAAAAATAATAAAATGACGACACAAATATGACTACACATGAAAACCGATAATTTCAATAAATGAAGCAGCATCAAGTTAAAACTGAAAACATATAAAGTGTGAACTTAAAAAAATAAATACTACCAAAACTCAGTACAAATAATATTTGAATCCAAAAATTGTTTAAGACCTTTAACATAACCATTAAGATCGTCCATTGCGATTCTGTTATGGATTCACACTAATGCAATATATGATTGGCTGTGATTGCCAACTTGTAAACTTAAAATGATTAAGAAAAATGATCAAATGAAAGAGGAATGAACCAAATAATTAAACAAAAGGCATTTTAGAAAATGAAAACATAACCAATAGACAATAACAATAAACAACTGAACAACACTCAGAACATTGAGGAACGTCACAAAACACTAAACAATACACATTTAACCATGACATGTGCACGTGAACATGAACATATGACCCTGTTGCAAAATGATGATGAGTAATGATACAATGAAGTGTAATAACTGACAATTTCTTTTTTACATAAAAATTTTTTATGATAATCTTTTATTATAATCAGAGTAGTTTAGTGCAGCTCACTCTCTTCTGGCCCAATCCTGTCACCGCTGGTTTTAATAATCTTCTTCTGGCTAAACATGAGTTCAGCAGTCTGATCCGGAGCTAGCTAATGACATTCCCGAAGTAAAGGTTACGAGCATTTAACTTCCATGAACGGATCTTTATCACCCCTTTTCTCTAACTAATCTTCTTTTAGGACAATTCGGGACAGAATTCATATTTTCTTGATGGTTATTGAAGGCTAAAGATTGTTACAGTTTGGTGGCCACTTGGTGGAATTAATTCTTCTAATCAGCTTTTCACTCAGTTGAGGTGGAGTGCTTAGCTTCATTGTCCACCCTTTTGGGCCCTCATTTTGCACATGTGGGTGAAGATTGTGTGATTGTTCCACCATCGTCTTGGCATGATGGGCGCTCCTTCCAGAATTTCAGATGAGTACCTGGTCAGTCACCTGGCTTTGAGTCCTGTAGATGTTCTGCTGCTGATGCAGTTAATTTAACCTGTGGATGAATTTTAGCAGGAGAGAGAACTGAGCAGCACAACAATGCTACATATCAGCTTCACAAAGTTCTACAGAATTGCCTTTTAACTGGTCCAGTTGATGTAAACCCTGTTTTAGGAGAATACCAAATTACTCTTAAACTTCAAACCATTTAGAGAACACATCAACACAGAGACACAACAAGACAAAAGAAGACAAAGACTTCTCAAGTTTTTGCAAAAACTTGAGAAGTTTTTAAAAAGACATGATTAATTATTGTATCATCAACCGCTGACGATACTCGTTTGTAAGTTAATTCTGCCAAACTCTTCCACTGCAGTTTCTCCTTCTGTGTTGCTGTCTGTTGCAGGACAGAAATGTTTGTGGTTAGATTTTATTTTGGGAGCAGCACAGCATCAAGAAAGCAGCCATTTCTTCTCAGTGAGTTACTGATTAACCTGTTTAAGATACATATTGTATGCCCTCTCTTAATTCAGCTTTAGATAAACTTTCAGCATAATCTTCTTAATTCTCACTAGTTATTTAACAAGTTACTCTGCTGTGGCTGTTTTTGTTGATGCTGAGCCATCCATAAACATCCATATCCATATCCATATCCATAAAGTTTTTGTCTGCTTAAGTTGAATCACTTCATGTGGTACCAACAGTGTGAAATCAGAGCTACTTACAGCATCACATGATGCAACAACAGCTTTCCATACAGATTAGATTAAAAAAACAAAGGTTTTATTTATTTGCCTTTTTATCTTAATTCATCATTTATTTTTTATTGTTGATGTGCTGCTAAATTTTACCTTATCCATGCCACAGTGTTGTGCTTGTGTTTGTTAGACCAGTGGTTTCCAACTGGTGGGTCGCGGACCCATTTTCAATGGGTGGTCAGACTCTGAAAAAAAAAAGTTCAGAAAAATAACCATGCTTTAATTTTGAAGGGCTCAGAATGCATGCTATTCACAGTCCTAAACAGTAGGTGGCGACGATACCCTGTAATGCTAATCGACTGCCATTTCACAGATAGAAGAATAGCTACGGTTTGTTTTCATACGAGAGTGACCTTGCAATGTCGTACCTTGCTAAACGCAGGTACAACATTGACTAGCGTATTTTGCGCACTATAAGGCTCACCTGATTATAAAGCGCACCCTCAATTATGGAATCCATTTCTGTAGTTAAACCATACATAAGGTGCACCTGATTATAAGGTGTATTATCTAATGTTCTCTGATTGGTTTATCGCTGCCAGCACACGTAGTGTATGTATTACGTCCCTGTGTCAGTGGGAAATGGTTCGGCGGGTCAAGGACAACGTCGTCTGTCGTTTTTACACTCATAAACTTATAAACTGCACATTGGTCTGCATCACATATCTCAGACTGAAGAACAGGCACTCACTGGGACATGGGCAAAAGCATTAATGATGACACGATTCAATCGCTAAGTACAAGCTCGATACAATCTTCAGCCCTATTCAGCAATGCGAGCGACGGAAGTGGCCAGTTGCCATTCTTTTCCAATGTACGAGAGCGAAGAGGCGCGGCAAAAGTGAACGTGGCGATGGACGTGAGCGGCGCGAAGGGAGAGCGGTGAGCGATGCGGAGGGGGGTTAACGCCCCGATGAATGCTCGTCGCTCCCCGCGGTAAATTAAAAATACATATTAATAAAAAAACATATAAAGCGCACCGGATTATATGGCGCACGCCCATTTTTTTGTGAAAATTTAAGCCTTTTAGGCGCACCTTATGGTGCGTAAAATACGGTAAATAAAATATGATTTTCTTATATTGAGGAAAAAAGGGGGGAACGACCTCAGTGCACTTTTTGATTTTGAATTAAAATGCAGCCACTTGAGTGTTAATGGATGAAGTGGTCCCAGTAGGGTGCGTATGTAGAAATCCCTCCGTTAGCTCTCCCATAGCCACAAGTCGCCACATAACAGCACCTATGAGCTAACAGAGCTATAGCACACGTTCATTCATTCATACTTCTTAAAGTATTGGTGAAGTAAAGACAGATAATGCCTTATTTAGAGGCTGCAATCTCCCTGCCCTGTTCACTCCGTTATATGGATATACGCCGATCGCGAGTAATCTAAATAGCTTCTAATGGACGCCGACTTTCGCCAAACTGTTCTCGGCCAGTAGATAAACGTATTTCATGCCAGAAATAAGGTCTAGGTTTAAAAATACCGGAGTTCCCCTTTAAGAAATTTGAGATGTTAAAAATTTTCCTGGGTCGCAGCTTGTCTATAACAAATATTGGTGGGTCCTGAAGCCAGACCAGTTGGGTACCACTGGTCTAGACAAAATCAAATCAAAATAGTTAGCAAACTCCCGAGTAGGGGTCCTTCAAAGGATTCCCCTCAACTATGGTGCTGGCATGAGAATGTAAATGAAGTTTACAAATAAACCAAAATGCTCTTTGGAAACAAACAAAAACCTCTCTTAGCGAGAAAATGATTTGTTAGTAAAATGATTTACTAACAAAAAAGCTCTTCATTTACTCGAAGAGCATTGATGACAAAAACGGCACACAAGGCCAAACTAAGAATCTCAAGGTATAATAAGGTATGTACAAACAATAAAGGCCAACAAAAAGATTCCAAAAGTTGTTCGAGACAGACAATACTAAGACTTGACTTGAATATGGCAAAGAGGCTGGTGTGCAAGATGAAAGGACATGACACACTGGCACGGAACAAGGGGAGACACAGACTATAAGTGCATATGAGGAAAATGGGGGAACAGGTAGACACAATCAGGAGGAGACAATCAGGAATCAGGGAAGACAGCCAGACTGGTGACACATGAGGAAGGGCAAGGAACCTGAAATGAGAGGAGAGTTCATTTTCAAAATAAAACAGGAAGTCACACAACAAACCTGGAGACAGGACGAAAACTCAACTTGACCAATGGATGTGACAATAGGGTTCGTATGGAAACATACGAAAAGTTATGTACAGATTTTCGTGCATTATCCTACGAATATTGAATGACACGAGCGACCAGTGCGCATGCGCAGTTCCCTGCAGGGAAAAGTGTCTTCCATTCCTTTCAGCTATTGAACACGCCCCTTTCCGTTGGCGAAACAGTCTAAATCGCTAAATTGAACTCGTTATGTACGTGTTTCATTGTGGACTACACCTACACACTTTAGTGATACCGACGTTGAACAGCTGAAGATTTTTCCTTATCCAACAGTCTCAATATACTAGCAAGTATGCAATGTTTTGTCCAGACATTCATAGTTGCTTGCAGAACAAATTACCTTGGTGGACATGTGACTTTTCCTCCACAATCATCATGAGTTCTCAATTTGTCCATAACTAATGTCTAAAACTAATCACATCTATGATCTTCAGGGAGACAGTGCCTACTCACTTTATTGGTGCTAGCACTCTCCCTGTAACATCACAAACAGATGCACATTTTCACTTAGCCATCAACATGTACATATGCCTTAGCAAATGGCAAGAGTACGTTATTTGGTACTAATGTTTACAGAAGCCAAGGGGATGAAATTAATTAATGACATTCCCACAACCCATTTCTGCAATTAGTGTTTTGTGCTGATTAGCACATGTTAGCATGTAGTAACATAGTGCTTCCAGCCTCACAGAGCTTCCAGCAAGGCCTTTATCTTGTTTTTCTATTTCTGCTTTTTAAACACCTTTCCCTGATCTTCATTCATTGTACCTTGTACCTGACTGCACTTTAAGATTTGCTCCCTATTTTATACTTACTGTCGTGGAGGCTTGGACTTTAATGGTGAAATAGATGTTATGTTTTGCATCTATTTTACAGCTTGGCCGGGCAGACGAATCATTGCCTCCAAAAGTAAAGTAAGGAAGCAGCAAGTAGGGAGTCGGTATCCATACTGGCTTCCTTTTTCTCAAACTTTTTACCCATACATAGGCATGCAACCTCATAAACACACACATGCAGACACAAACACAGGTATAAACACACACAATGAACACACATACAGTCTTACTCAACTCCACTTTGCTCATGTGTGAAATGAGCAAGGGTCTTATCTCTTGGAAACACACCACTGAGCCAGAGGAGAAGGGGAGAGAGAGAGACACACAGCGTGAGAGAAGAGAGCAAAAGAAGGATGAAGAAGGAAGGGGGAGTACGTCACATGGTGTGCATGCTGATGACTGTGAACTTGGGAATTTGCTGCAGACTCTGGAGGTCTTAGAATGAGCCATAATCAACCTTGTGTCTTAATACATCTCTTTATTGGCTTTTATAACCCCCATACACATACTCTATCCTTATTATCATTCAAAAACTAATGTCTAATGTCTAATAAACTAATGTCTAAAACTCGTGACTTTGTGAGCCTTCCTCAAGGGTCACCAGTCTGATTGTCTTCCCTGATTCCTGATTGTGTCCACCTGTCCCACATTTTCCTCATGTGTACTTATAGTCTGTGTCTCCCCTTGTTCCGTGCCAGTGTGTCATGTCCTTTCGTCTTGCACACCAGCCTCTTTGCCTCAGCCTCTTTAGCTTCTGTTGCTATGTGCCGGCCTTATCGGCAGCAAGTCTGTGTAGCTTACAATTTTCTTTGTTGTTTATATAATTATATGTCATTTTTATTTTTATCTAAACATTTTTTAGTGATCTGCTTTTTACTTACATTTAATTTTATTTTTTGACAATGTGCACTGCTACCAGTACTAGAGCAGTGTACACAGGAGAAAACTGTTGGCACTGTCAAGGATTGGACACGGAATTAAACATCCAATTCTGACCGAGCTAAAAAAGCTGTACCGTGGATGCAGAGCTGGAGCAAAAGGAAAGGCAAAGAGGGACAACGGGAGGTGGAGGTACAAGCCTTTTCTGCCCTCGTGATAATGGGAAATGCTAACTCGCTACCAAACAAGTGTGATGACGTAGAGGCACTTAACCAACGGCTGTATAAGGAGAGCAGTTTGATCTGTCTGTCTGAGTCCTGGCTGAACGACAACACACCAGACTTGTGTGTGGACATACCCAGCTTCACACTGTACGAGCAGATCGTGACCGGAGTACGAGCGGTAAGCTGAAAGGCGGGGGTATTATCCTGGTTTTTTAATCAGAGATGGGTTAACCACCCAAAATGTGACCGTTAAGGAGAGGATATGTTGTCCAGACACTGAACTGCTGTCAGTTGGTTTCCATGCGTTCTATTCGCCCAGAGAGTTCCCATATACAGTCATCCTCGTTGTTTACATTCCACCGAGGGCAGCACCGACAAAGGCATGTGACATAATCCATGACGCCATTGCTAGGATACAGACCCAGCATACTGAGGCATTCATTGCAATCACAGGGGATTTCAACCACGTCTCTCTATCCTCCTGCCTGACTGGCTTTGTACAGTATGTGGACTGTCCAACACAAGAAAATACATTAGATTTGTTTTATGCTAATGGAGGGGAGGCTTGAAGGGCAGTGTCTCTTCCACCACTGGGTAGATCTGATCACAGCATGGTCTATCTCCAGCCCACATACAGACCTTGTGTACAAAGACTTCCTGTTACTACCATATCTTTCAGGAAGTGGTAACCAGAGGCAAATGATGCATTGAGAGACTGCTTTGATGTCATAGACTGGGCGGTACTAATGGAAGAAGAAGAAATGGACACTGACATGGACAGGAGGGTCAGCACCATCACTGACTACATTAACTTCTGTAGGGACACTGTGATTCCAGTGAGGACTGTAAGGTGCTATCCTAATAATAAACCATGGATTTACCAGTGACATCAAACACCTCCTGAACCAGAAAAAGAAGGCCTTCCAGAATGGGGATGGAGAAAGGTGGAGGAATGTACAACGGGAGCTTAAAAAGACACTACGTCGAGCTAAGGTGGAGTACAAGAAAAAGGTAGAGAGACAGCTGGAGAACAATAACACCAAGGAGGTGTGGAGGGGCATGAGGACCATCACTGGATACAGACCGAAAAACTCTCAGTCTGTGGAAGGTGATGATGACAGAGCCAATACTTTCAACCAATATTACAACAGGTTTGATAGTGTGGCTTTTTCCACCTCTGCTGCTGCTCCCTCCACCCCTACCACGACAGCTGCTTCCTCTATACTGCTTCCGCAACTTCTGAGGGACTGAGGGAATGAGATTGCAGGTTTCTGAGGATCTTGACCCCTTCCAGTTTTGCTGCCATAAACACATAGGAGTGGAAGACGTACATGCTGCATCAAGCATATGCTTATCTGAATGTGCCGGGTTCATATGTGATGATCATGTTCTTTGACTTCTCCAGTGCCTTCAACACCATACAGCCTCCCATACTGAAAGACAAGCTTCTAGGTATGGGTGTGGCCCCCTCCCTGACATCGTGGATTATAGACTATTTGACTGCCAGACCACAGTCTGTCAGGATAGGGAGATGTGTTTCTGGAACACTAGAATGCAGTACTGGGGCTCCGTAGGGTACTGTTTTTTCACCCTGTACACATCAGACTTCAGGTACAACTCAGAGTCCTGCCACATACAGAAGTATTCTGATGATACGGCTGTTGTGGCATGTGTGCGCGGTGGACAGGAGAAGGAGTACAGGGACCTTGTGGAGTCCTTCTATGGCTGGACCAAAAATAAAAAACAAAACAAAGACACTACCAAGACCAAAGAGCTAGTGGTGGACTTCAGGAGATCTAAAACTCCATACCAGTCAGTCTGCATTGATGGAGGGGAGATAGAGACTGTTCAGACCTGCAAATACCTGGGGAAGGTGCTGGATAATAAACTGGAGTGATCTGCAAACATAGAAGCAGTGTACAGGAGGGGCCAGAGCTGTCTCTTCTTCCTGAGATGGCTCAGGTCCTTCAGTGTCTGTAGTGATATGATATGCATGTTTTATCACACTGTCATTGAGAGTGCACTGTTCTATGCTGTTGTCTGCTGGGGGAGTTGCACTACAGACAAAAACTGTAGGCGCCTGGACAAACTGGTAAAAAAGGCCAGTTCTGTTCTAGGCAAAAGACTAGACACTCTCAGTGCTGTGGTGGAGCAACGGATGAAATTATATTCTGTTTTGGATAATAATAGACATCCTCTCTACAGCATCCTGGCATGTCAAAGGAGCAGCTGCAGTGAGAGGCTCATCTGACTGCACTGCAGGACTGAGAAGTTCAGGTGGTCCTTTGTCCCACAGCCATAAGGCTTTTTAATAGTGACTGCTGACATGTTTGTCTCAAATTTATTTATTTTGTCGTTTATTGTCATTATTATTATTGTTGTTGTTGTCTGTGACGACCCCTCCACTCCACTAGTTGTCCCTGTTTTTGTTTCCCCCCCCCCTCTTGGTTTGACTTGGTTAAATCAGGTTATGGGGCGGCAACTGTTTTGTTCTTGTTTTGATAGCTCACACATCCACACACTCATGCATGCATACACTATTGACAACTGACTTCCATGTTCCTTTAGTTTAGTAAATTTTGAGAATAAACTTTATTCTTATAAATGGAAAAACTCTCGTCTGTCTTCCATTATTGTTGCAGCCTTAGAGCCGGGCTGTGACATGTCTAGTATGAAATCATTGTAAATATTTATAATTTTTTTTATCTACTCGACTCATTTGAATTTCCCCCACTGGGGGATGAACAAAGTATTTTTCTATTTTTTATTCTTCTTCTAAAAGGGGTAGATGAAAGTATTGTTATTACAAGAAGAGCATCCCATTGAAGTTAGGTTTATTCTTCGTATTTTCCCAATATTTGGATTAACAAAAGCTATATTTCTGTTACATTTCAGAGAATCTCTGGAACAGGACAGTGTCAGTCACCCTTTCTTCCACCCGTAACTTGTATTGGAATATCTAGTCTTTAAATGCAAACTTTAAAAGAGGCTTGGACTCAAAGCTTGGGATCAAAGGGACAGTTTCACTTGGGGTTTTGTGTGGGATGGCCCATCATCACGAGCCCTTCTGCATGCTTGTGGTCCAGGGAACGGAGTCTTTGGAAGACAGTAAAGAAATTGTGGCTGGATAATTATCCTGAACATGATGGTCAGGACAGCTTATTGGACAAACAGATTTGTGAACAAGAATCTTCCCCTTCTATAACATCGTCTCTTCTTCTTTCACTTAATGTATCAGGTATTACCTGTGTGCCCTCACATGAATGAAAGCTGTGAATCCAGCATAATCCCCGCCTTTTGCCACAGATAACAGAGGTTATTTCTGCACCTGAAAATGGCATCTGAATGTATTTCCCCCACTGTGCTGATCGCCTGCTGTTCCTGAGTGCAATAGACTTTTTCCACAGTCAAATAGATAGCTGTTAAAATTGGTTTAAACACACTTTAAAATAAGATAAGCCACCTCACTGAGGAATTTAATAAGGAAAATTAATTAAAGTTAAAAGAAAATGGGAATGAGGGAATACACTGCGACTCTGGAGAATCCAGAAGGGAATTGTAAGGAAAGTGATCACAGTTGGACCTTGATTTAGAACAGATGAAGTATGGACAGTAACAGCTTTATTATAAAAAAAAATCCCTGTATGATACAGAATGTTTGACTTGTTCGATTGATAGTCAAGTCATTACGAAGTACTTAGGCAAATGGTAACCTTTAAAAATAATTTGGTCAAAGATTAGCAAAGACATAGCTATATTTTTGGATTAGTATGTCGTATGATAGTGAGGGTACTATTATCCAAACAGTTCGGATTATTCAAAAGAAAAAAATAGATCACCTACAATAAATATGTTTTTAGTATTAGCTGCTTGATTTGTTCTGTGTGCTGCAGAAGATAGCACTCCACAGGTGATGGAGGTGAGATTTCTAATGACAATGAAAATCAATGACAAAGAAAATCAAACTTTGATCTTTAAACTTGAAAATTATACTTTTTTGCACCAGTGTAAAGCAGTCTGTAATAATAATGCAACAGTTGATGCCCACAGTTTATTTTTGTTCCCCCTGTTAAATCAGTGTCAACATGATATTAGGTCAAGATCATCTGTCATGAGCAGTTCTTTACTTCCACCTTGTGGTTGGTGTGAGGAACTGTCATGGCATACAAATGTTCAAAATTGCAAACTTTATATGGGGCATTAGTTAAAAACCTTTTGAAAAACCATCCACAAAAATGGATGTTTGAATAAAGCCTCCACAGATCTCTGTTAAAAACCTCACAGTGATGATTAGTTTCTTTTTCAAGAATTTCAAAGCAGGGTTCGGTATAAGATACAGCTGCAGGATGCACACAAATTATATCTGTCTTACAGAAACAAAACATAAGATAATAATTCTTGAGAATTATTGAGATAATAAAGTCTTGAGATGATGCTTTAAAATATTGCATTTAGAGAATATACAACAAAATTGGAGTTTAAGAGCTCTAATCAAACATCAGACTGTGATAATATAGACAGCATCATGGATATATAGCATTTTTGTAAGACGAAGTTTATACTTCCCTCCGAGCCATCCATGTCTGTTTTCATTTATGCTTCTTCTGTTTTTATCTATCCAGCATGGTGGTAACTTCAGTGGAAGCTCAAGTTGTGAGCTTAATTTACACTCATTGATTCAGCTTTCTCCAATATTTTGTATTTTCATGTTTTTTTTGTGGGCATGAAAAAACAAATTGAGAAATGTCTTCATTTCAAGTGAAAGTCACCAGTTCAAGAGTAGAGATGCATAACACAGATCAAGGCTTGCTGCTCAAAATTAATGGTGAACCATACATGATTGCTGTGTCAGTAAAATAGAAAAATATGATACAAAATATGATACCAAATCTGTCACTTTAATCCTCATAACAATGTGGTTCAAATAACTTTTTAATAGCTTAAGAATACAACATAACTCATTTCAAGGTGCATATGCATGAGGCAGGGTGACAAATCGAGAGAAGCAGCCAGAGAATGACAGGCTAAAATTAAATGTAAATGTAAAGAGAGGAAAAGAGAGGAGACCTTTCACGAAAACCTTATCAATACAGATTTTTAGTACAACATAAAGAAAACAGAATCATAAGCCTAACCCCCAATCCACCATTTAAAGAAAATAAGAACAAATTATTCATAAAACATAGACTAAAACTATATGTTCTATACCTTTTGTGGTCACAAAGTTGAGCTCAACAATTATCTTAAGAACTTTAAACCAAAAAGGGAGATTGGATATAGGTTGATGATTAGCTAACATTCCTGGATCAATAGTAGGTTTTTGAAAGTAAAGGTTTAATTATAGCAACCTTAAAACTCTGTGGTACATAGCCTGTCAACAAAAACAGATTGATCAAATCCAATATGGAAGTATTGATTAAGGGGAAAATCAACAGTCTGTCTGGGATTGGGTCTAAAATACAAGTTGATGGTTTAGAAGAGACTATTGCTGTTGTTAGCTCAGAGAGATCAAGTGGGCAGAAGCTGTCTAAATACAATTCAGGTTCAAAAGATACTTCTAAAGCTCTTCACTTGATGATACATCAGTGATAATGGTGGGGATGATTCCATGAATATTCTCCGTAACAGAAACATTTTTATTGATCAAGAATCTCATGAAATCATCACTACTGAGAGTTAAAGGAATACATGGCTCAACAGAGCTCAAACTCCTCTTCAGCATGGCTACAGTGCTGAAAAGAAACCTGGGATTGTTCTTATTCTCTTCTATCAATGATGACTAATAAGTCATAATGTTTTCACCATGTCTCTAAAATTGTCTGTGGGAGTGACTGTGAGCGTGTGTGGTTGTTTGTCTCTGTCACGTTTTATGTTTTGATCAATCTTGATTTCAGTTTCCTTGTGATGCTTTCAGGTTCCTCATCATGTTTTCAGGTTTCTGGTCATGTTTTTTCCCCCTGTCACTTAGCTCTCGTCGCCTGTTTTCTGTTCCACAGCTGCAGATCATCACCAATTACCTCCCCTGTCACAGTTTATGTTTTGTTAAATCTTGTTTCAGGTCTTTTCATGTTTTCAGGTTCTTTGTCATGTTTTTAGATTCAGTTCTTGTCATGTTTCTCCCCTGCCATCAGCTTCACTCACGTCACCTGCGTTCATTATCATCAGCTGCACTTATTCAGTAATCACTACAGCAGCATTTAGACTAAACAGGGCTATGAGGCAAAAAAATGAATGAATTCATTGCAGAATCCTCACTTGCACCTACCCTTCAGGTCACAGTCGTCAAGTTAAGTCTGGTTTTGCCTCATAGCCCTGTTCATTCTTGGTTTCATAGCCTGTTTATTGTTTTCCATAGTTTTCTAGTATTTTTGAGATCTGGCTCTGCAGCGTCTTTCATTCGTGCTCCCTGTTTTGTATTTTGGAATTCCAAAAAAAAAGTTTTGGAATTCGAAGAACTGCATCTGGGTCCTACCTTCACCTCCATTCCCTGACATCCCCACAGTATATAGTTTCCTGGTTACCTTCAACTATTGCAAAATCCTTACCTTCATGTTCACGCCACGGTTGTTGAGTCTTGTCAGGTCAGGTTTTTGCCCTATTGTCTTGTCTTGTTTGTTTAATTAATTCATAGTTTTGTTTATTTATCCATGGTCTCGTTTTGTCTAGTCTTGTTTAGTTATAAATATCCAGCTCAGCCGCGTCCTATGTTCTTGCCTTGTGCTCTTGTTTTGTTTTAAATATCTTCAAGAAGCTCTTGAAAACCCAGCTCTTCAGAGAGCATCTCCTATCCTAGCACTTGCCTTGTATTTCCCTACCCCCTCTATCTTTGCACTTTATCTTTCTGCACTTCCCTCTATGCCTGCACCCTATCTCTACTCTGTCACCTCTGACAGAGTCGGACTAGTGGGTTCCTTTTATGTAGTTTATTGTTAGCTTTTTGTATAGCTTGTTATATCTTGATTTGTAAGTCGCTTTGGATAAAAGCGTCTGCTAAATACAGAAACATAAACATAAACAAATCAAGTTTTACTTTAAAGTCTGCATCTGGGTCCTCCCTTCTACGCGCCACAGTCATGACAGTCTCGTTTGTCTCTGTGTGGCCCTGTGATGGACTGCCCATCTGTCCAGGGTGTACCCTGCCTCTCGCCCGATGACTGCTGGGCTAGGCTCCAGCCCCGCCGCGACCCGACCGACGGATTAAGTGGGCATAGAAAATGGATGGATGGATGTTTTCACCATTTGTTTTGTTTTCTAACACAGAAAAAAATTAATTAAGCAACCAATTCAAACATGATACAGTGTAAACTAAAATGATCACACACTTATTTTAATATACAGTGCCATGTCCGTGTAAATAAACTAATTCCAAATCAAAATCAATTGTGCATTATTCTGTAAATCAATATATATATTTTAAGAATATATAAGTGTAATGTTCTATAATACTGTTTTGAAGTTGTGATGTACATTACCACATTTGCTATTTTTTCTAAATTTGAGGTTAGCTCATCTGCAACAAAACTTATTGATGGCTTTCATTACATCTGATTAATTAACTTATTATACCCTAATCTCAAAGGCCAATTGTGCGCGATGCAATATATGCCAAAAAGTCATCGCTGCTAAGGCCAGCAAGACGACTGATTTAATGAAGCATTTGACCGTGCACAAAATCAATTTAAGAGCAGAAAGTTGAGCACTCATTAAAATGCAAATAGGATGATTGATTACTAATTTCATTTATGAGTCAAATAATGCAGCCACATTCTTAAAATGAAAAAGCATTTATGCAAATGCATTTTAATTTAAACTTTGGTCACGATTCGCTTCCATAGAAGGACTCCTCTCGTAAGTCTCTTATTTTTCTTCTGTGCAGGGGGGCTGCTGAAATTGTTTAAAGAAAAGTGTTGAGCATAAAAGTGCTGAGTGTTTGAATTGGGACAATAATTGGGCGAACAGCAGCTTGTGAGATGTGTTTGTGAAGCAGGTGGCTGTGAAAGAAGCCAGCCGTGCTGAATTGGGGGTGCACTGTAATTGTGAAGGACAAGTCGCTCAGCCCCGGTCAGGAATAAGTCAATGAGCTTAAACTGGAATTGTGGATACGCTTTTAGAACGGGCAGGGTGTAGTCTGTGACCTAAAGCATCCGCTCATGGTGATGTCTTGGTGCCAATGACCAACCTTTAGTGCATAGAAGGGCGATAACCCACGGATCAAGGCACACATTAGTTATTAATTATATGTGGAAATTTTCACTAGTCAAGGAGCAGATGGGTACTGATGATTGATTGACTCAAGAACAGAAAAAGTTTGAAGGTGGAATCAACAAGTATCACAAAAAAAACAGTTTTACCAGTAATACCAGTTTTATAGGGGCATGTTTAAATATATGTGTTTAAATCTTTTAATATCTGTTTGGAGTTATCTTTGACCTCATTATAGAAAATATTTTGAGAAGAAAATTCAACTAAATTAAAATTGTGAAGGACTGGTGACTGACAAATTGATTGACTTTGTGTGTGTGTAAATCAATTTGTTTGTGCTGCTGTGTGTGAAATCCTGCTGTATTATGTGAATTTGAAAAAAAAAAAAAAAGTTATGTGAGAAATCAAAAGTCAAGGTTTCCACTCATCCCATCCCTGACTCTCTTCGTTTATAATATCTATTACATGATTAAAACACACACATTAACTTTAACTTAACATCTGAGTTCTATTGAGTGTGTTCTATTATAATAATATAATGTTTTCGTTTCAAGGCTGCTGTGATTTGAATTGTGTGTCTATATTTTGTTTCTGGTTCAGGTTACTGGTTTGAGTTGCATTGCATTGATATACTCGAATGCTTTGACATTTTTATTCTGTGACCAACACAGCTGTGTGTTCTTGTTAAAATCACTTTCTTTTATCATATGGTCGTGGTATTTCAGTTTCTAGAATACAATAATTAAGCTGTGATTTAACAATATTTCTCCCTATTTCCAGCTTGAGAGGTTGTATTTTGGGCCCTTTTCTTAAGTTGTTACAAGAGTGTTACAAAAGCCATTTTGAGTTGAAGAATAGGGTGTGGTTCAATTGTTTTCTTTTGATTATTAGATTACAGATTGGGGGGAGTTACTAAAATCCCGGGAGGTAGGTTTAGAGGTGTGTTCATATTTCATTGAATTAGAATTTACAGAGCCATGCATTGTTGTCTCGTTTGGATTAGTGAAAGGTCATTGTGTAGAGATCCGATTGGAAGCATCTGGGTAGGGCAAAAGTTAGGGCAACGCCCTTAGCTGGAATCACATAAAAATAGGTTGAGCATTCACCTAGCTATCGATTAGCAATACATTTGCATTTATTAGCAATAGCAATAAAGCTAATATTAATCTAGCTCTACATTAGCAGTAAAGTTAGCATTTATTAGCAATAGCAATAAAGCTAATATTAATCTAGCTCTAAATTAGAAGTAAAGTTAGCATTTATTAGCAACAGCAACACAACTAATATTAATCTAGTTTAAATTTGCAATAGGCTAGCAAGTATTAGCATTAGCAATAAAGCTAACATTAATTTAACTCCAAACTAGAAATCACAATAGCAAAAAGCTAAATTAGCTTAGCATTGAATTTTTTCAAATGAATTAAGTTGAGTTTTAACTCAACCTAGAGCATAAGCCTTCTATTAGCCTTTCAGGCTAACATTAACATTAACACCGACTGCAGCCTTGCCTATTCATTAATATAATTGGCAACATCTAATTAAACTGAGCCTAGCATTAAACTAGCATTAGTTTGAGCTTTAGCTTAGCTTAAACTTAGACATCCAAGAGTTGCTTTAAAGGAAAAGGAAAAGGAAAAAAAGGGGATGGAAGTAACCAGGTGAAATAACAGATGTAACACCAATATTAGTCGTAAGTGTCAACAATCCAGAAATTTTCAAAAATATTAAAAAAAAATCTCAAAAATGGGAAAAACGACCAAAAAATGAATAAATAAATCGGTCCTCACCTTGGCCAAAAGGTGGCAGTTTCGATGTAGCTGCTTGTGAGAGTATGGGATTAAGGATCAGAGATCAGAAACCAAAAGATAAGAGCAAAAAGAGACAATGAATTCAAAGTTTTAAGCTTGTTTGAAAATTAAGGTCTTCGCTACAGAAGGAATTTCAAGGAGTGGATCTGCAGATGATCTACTCCCCATGTAGGCAAAACTATACTACAAGACATGAGTCCCAGATATTGTAGTACAGGCAGGAAGACATCCATAGTTAGACTGCTATGCAGGATTTAGTGATAAACTATTAGGAGAATCGTACTTGGTATAGCATTTGCATAAGAAATAAACCAAGCAGAGTAGCATGATTTGAAACAAAAATCCGAGACACATGAAGATGTGAAATCCAGTAAAGATCAAAGTTATGATCTGAGATACAGACCCCATATTCACCCACCAGATAGAGATATACTGATCCAGGACAGTATCCAATTTTGATAAAAGGGACCCAGGGACATTATGTACCATGGCAGACACTCGACCTTGCAGGGCTGGTTGCTAGATTGCCTGATATTCACGAAGGTGCAAGCAAATGGATAAGAGCTTTCGAAGAAGAAACTGTGGTCAAACTGTTAGCTGTTGGAGACATTAAAGCAGTGTGGGCATGGTGTTTTGGAGCCTCTTCCATGGAGGACATTTTGAGACACAGTAAGAATGATTATATGTTGAGTCACCGAGCAGAAGGAACTGAGTTTAATGCAAATCGAGCTGCATTGTGGGAAGCACTGTGCGCTGAGTATCGAGCAAGAATGGACCTGAGAGCATTAAAGGGCCTAGCATTAAACTAGCATTAGTTTGAGCTTTAGCTTAGCTTAAACTTAGACATCCAAGAGTTGCTTTAAAGGAAAAGGAAAAGGAAAAAAAGGGGATGGAAGTAACCAGGTGAAATAACAGATGTAACACCAATATTAGTCGTAAGTGTCAACAATCCAGAAATTTTCAAAAATATTTAAAAAAAATCTCAAAAATGGGAAAAACGACCAAAAAATAAATAAATAAATCGGTCCTCACCTTGGCCAAAAGGTGGCAGTTTCGATGTAGCTGCTTGTGAGAGTATGGGATTAAGGATCAGAGATCAGAAACCAAAAGATAAGAGCAAAAAGAGACAATGAATTCAAAGTTTTAAGCTTGTTTGAAAATGAAGGTCTTCGCTACAGAAGGAATTTCAAGGAGTGGATCTGCAGATGATCTACTCCCCATGTAGGCAAAACTATACTACAAGACATGAGTCCCAGATATTGTAGTACAGGCAGGAAGACATCCATAGTTAGACTGCTATGCAGGATTTAGTGATAAACTATTAGGAGAATCGTACTTGGTATAGCATTTGCATAAGAAATAAACCAAGCAGAGAAGCATGATTTGAAACAAAAATCAGAGACACATGAAGATGTGAAATCCAGTAAAGATCAAAGTTATGATCTGAGATACAGACCCCATATTCACCCACCAGATAGAGATATACTGATCCAGGACAGTATCCAATTTTGATAAAAGGGACCCAGGGACATTATGTACCATGGCAGACACTCGACCTTGCAGGGCTGGTTGCTAGATTGCCTGATATTCACGAAGGTGCAAGCAAATGGATAAGAGCTTTCGAAGAAGAAACTGTGGTCAAACTGTTAGCTGTTGGAGACCATTAAAGCAGTGTGGGCATGGTGTTTTGGAGCCTCTTCCATGGAGGACATTTTGAGACACAGTAAGAATGATTATATGTTGAGTCACCGAGCAGAAGGAACTGAGTTTAATGCAAATCGAGCTGCATTGTGGGAAGCACTGCGCGCTGAGTATCGAGCAAGAATGGACCTGAGAGCATTAAAGGGTGAGCCACTGTTAGATACGAGATCTCTTAGATATAGAGAGTCCAGCTGTGCATGTTGAACGTCACTGAACGAGAATTCTGGGAGCATGTGATGCATGCAGTTGAAAAATACAAACAAGATGAATGGAAATGGAAGGTGAAGGGTAACGACATCCAAAGGAAACTTGCACAGCTGCAGTTGAGAGAATGGCAAGGGAAGCAAAAGGTAAAAGGTCAGGCCCTGCTGACGCCGGGAGCCACTGAACAGGTACATCCACCCTCAACTGCAATGAACCTCGCACCTTATACACCAGGTGTCATAACACAACCACATTACACACAACGTTCAGGGGGGCAAGTCCCATATCGCCACTGTCGAGGGTTCAGGAGAGGCCCACCGGGAGGACGAAGGTCCATGGGAGTGTGTTGGGCTTGTGGCGAGCTTGGACATTTTGCTGACAGATGTCCCAGAGCATAAGGAAACCCGAATATTCAGCATGACCATGGCCAGTCCCTGCGGGGTGGAGCAAGGGGCCTGGCAGATCCATGGGTGAGTCCATATTGTGATAATTAGGGGTTCCCACAGAATCCTAAATGGGAGGATCCTATGTGTGGTATTAAGTGCAGATTGATGTTTGGGGCAAAGAAATTACATAATTTTTTCGAGAAAGAGGAAGGCCACAGATTGGAGTCTTCCTGTGCTGAATTTAATCTTAGTACAACACAGGATGGACCTCCTACTGATTATAGAGTAGACTACAATGGTGAGTTTGAATACTTTACAAGTGGTGGATTTACTAATGACAATGGAACTCTATAAGGATGACGATTCCAACTCTATTCCTTTTCGGGGATCAGACACACCCAATAGCCTATATTTTGGGGATTTGGGGAGCGAGGGCATTTGAGATGGGAATGATTGTATTGGTAATACTGATAATGATCTCCCTATTGTTGTGTTGCATTATACCCTTTCTGAGGAGGTGGGTGCTGCAATTGATGATCAGACAAAGAGTGGAAGCAGCTAGACTACAGCTGACCTTGTGAGGCGTGGTCTGAGGACCAACGCATGGAAGAACTGGTGAGCAAACGAAGGTTGCCAAAGAACTGTTCACAAAATTCTTTCCTTATGTGTAGAACCGAAGATAGCCTGACAGGGAGAGGAGGTGGTAAAGACTTCTTTAATGGAAGTGAAGTGCTAGTAACCTCTCCTTCCAAGATATCTTAGCAGTTCCAGACCCAGCCGGACTGATGTTCGGCCAGAAGCAGACGACTCCAGAGTACTGGTGACGGGACTGGACTGGATGAGCTACATTACATCTTATTATTCTCATTGTTTGATTATTCCTAATTTTCTGTATTTTACATGGTACAAAACTGTGATTAATTAATTTTATATTGATTGTGTATTAATTTAATGTCTATCATGTCGTAACTAATCACACATATGTCCATTGCCATTAGTCGGAGCGCGATCTTTGATACTAAAAGAGTAATTAAGTGGTCGGTCTCCAAGTGGGGATAGGGCCATAGGAGAATTTTCCCGTAAATAAGAACATGAGTTACAAAAGTAGAAACCAACTGTCAGAAAGTGTGGTGTGGAGGGAGGACCCAGATTCAGAACTAAAAAAAAAAAACAAGGTTTATGTCAGGAACAAAGAACAAAAAGCACGGCTGAGCCCGATATCAGCCATTATCTGATTGGTGATGGTGTACAGCTGTGAACAGAAACAGGCGACGTGAGTGAAACTTAACATGACAGGGGGAAAAACATGACAAGAAATTAATCTAGAACCTGAAAACAAGACAAAATTGTGCACTGCAAACAGTGAACAATTTAATGGTAATGTCAAAGGTTTTTAGTGATGATAGTAGGATTCAGTATTACTGATACAAAATTATACATTTTATTATTCAGTCATTTTATTATTCATTCATTATCTGAATTCATTTATTATTCTTTTGATGATTACAATGATTTTGTTAAAAATTTTGTGATACTTATAGTTTTCTAAGTGATCTGCTCATTGCGGAGTTAACAATCAGTTGAGTAATGAAGGTTGAACTATTCTGGGAAAGAGGTTCTGTTCCCAGCACCATGATGAACACTCCTGATTTAGTAGGTTTAGTTCATTTTGCTTATTTTTGTGTTATTTCTTTCTTTTTTTTAAAAAATCACTAATAAGTGTCGCATTTTAATTTACAACTCTTTAGATAAGAATGTTAATGTTCCTCTTGGTACGCACCCCACTGACCTATCTGGTACCAAAAGGTGAGTCTGTGTTTATCCAACTCAGCTCAGGCCGGCCGAGCAGATGTTAATCTAACTCCAGAATCTTTCAAAGGATAAAGGTCCTTGGTTAAAATGTTTTTTCACCCCGTTTCTGATGATTGTAAATTAGGGAGGTTTGTTATTTTGAAACCACTCCAAACAGATCAAAGAAAAAGGGTTTATTTTGGTCTCCCCCCTTTTACTGGTCATCACGAGTACGCTACACATGTCTGTGTAACGGTCTGTTCAATAAATTCCCCATAAGAGGCTGACCACGATGAGTCCGACTACTCTTTTCTCCACAACACTCACAACAAACGTGTTCATACAGCACATACAACATAGTGCAGAACTGCGACAGGGAAAAGGTGAGGCTGATTAAGAAATTTCACACTTTACGCACAGGGTTATTAACATTTGCACACAAAGACAATCGGGGGCTTGTGAGAAAGATCTTACACAGTAGTTTAACCAGCAAAAACAGCAAGTTACTAACCTTAACCACCAACTAGTTAATGATGTTGTGAAGACGGGATAGAAATTGGGGGCGCACATGGTCAATGCACGTCACGGAGAATAATATGAGGACAATTACACAATCAAGTTACTCACCAAGAAGCCAACCATCACGCACAGTGCCACCTTGTGGTCTGTTCCCAACAATGCTGTTACTCAGAATGTCTCAAATGTGCACATCACTCAGTCTGAGGACAAATTGTGTTCACATTTATTCATTATAACAGTTTCCCAACATCACCTCTAAGTGTCGCCAAAGAATCAACAGCTGTAGAAAAGTGCGTACGCCAGCCCTGAAGTTGGTGTGAGGCACCGCACATTTCCACGGTCATTTCACTCTTGATACATCTGATCGTATACTTTACAATATACTGATATGTCACTTTTTTGTGTGTAGCACCCTTTGTACATGAGGCCCCTGGTCAGTATCGATTAGGGAGCAGAACAAACTTCTTATGAAGAGACAGTGGACAAATAGTTGATTCTGAGTGATACTGAAGCAGAATGTACAGTTTTGGGGATTCACTCCACAAAGGACATTTAGAACATTTTTCCAGCAGTGATTGGATGTTGAACCACAGAGCATTTGGAACTGAATTTAAGGTTTTGGAGATCACTGCAGGCAGAACAAAAGCCTTAGAGGGAGAGCCAGAGACTGTTAATTCGACCATAAACATCACACAAAGAATGAAGGAAGCGAAAACAAGAGACTTCAGGGAAATGACATCTATATCAGCCTTTAGGGGCCTAAGAGAACCATACCAGGTGTGCAAATACTTACATGAGCATGCTGGATCTGTGATGAGCTTGGTCATTATACACACAACTACCAAAGACCACGAAGAAACTCTGATCCTCAATGTGACCAAGGCCAGCCTCTGCAACATGGAGCAAGAGAACCGGTGGATACTTGGAGAGGGGTCTGGCTGCAGACCTCAAGTGTGAGGCTGCTTCTGTTGCAGGCTCCACTCTCAGGCTGCCTCCAGTGTCAGGACCGGAAATAACAAACTTTTTGTGCGTCTCTTAAAGGACTCCGGCATATAAATATATTGCGACTAAGAAGAAGAAGATTTATTGCAGCCAAATGACTGCTGTTGGAACAACAGTATGTAACAAAATATGTACATAGAGGTAGAGACATGTTTATGTTTACGCATTTAGCAGGCGCTTTTATCCAAAGCGACTTACAGGTAGGCAGATAGGGTAAGGGGTCTTGCCTAAGGACCCCTACTGGAGGTAGAACCTTTCATGCAGGGTATTTGAACCCAGGTCACCCACATGGAAGGTGGCAATCGTACCACTACACTATCTAGTCCCTAAATAAATAAACATAGACACACAACATATGTTTGCCGTTTTACTTGCTGCCTCATGTACACAAATTACTGAATGCTACTAAAGTGGATGGGTTGTAATTTTTTACACTAACAGTGGCTAATGGTTGACTGACGCTCAGGTTATTTGTTGTCTTAATGCAAATTACATGGATTTTAAGTTTTTCTATCCTTCATTCCACTCATTTTATACTTTTACCAATTGAAATACAAATATTTTAACAGCACTTTTTCTGTGTTATGTAGATGCATCGTTCAATCTATGAAGAGGGTAGAGGGTTTGAAGTGGACTGCTGCACAGCCTGTTGCAAGCTGTTCCACTGCCCCCTTTGCCCCAAATACAAACCCAGCCAAGAGCCAAGCTTCAGCAGCACCTCGATGTTCACATTAAAAATGCTATTATATTCAAAGGTCACATTCAAAAAGCAAGATCTTTAGATTTTTTTCTATTTTCATTATTTTATTAGATGTATCAATCTACTTCCGGCAATGTCCACACTGCCACATGACATACCGTTATCAGGAATGGCAGGACGGTCTACACAATTTTGACGACCCCAACATTGTGAGCCTGGAACTGTGTTTGTATTTGAGAGCCAACTTAAAGGTTAGTAGAATGGATGTCATGGTCTATGTCTTTTGGTTCCTTTTGAGTTCCTGTTTTCTGTTTTATTTTAAAGTTTGGCGCACTGTCTTCCTGTCTGCTTCCCTGCTCGTGAATACCCAATGTGTTTCACCTGTTTTGATTACACCAACTGTGTCTTCCCTTTTGAATGTAACCTGAGTGTCTCCTTTTGTTTTTGTTTGACCATCTGCATTTTCTACCTTGTATTCCATGCCCTGTCTTTTACCCCAGTGTTCCTTGAGTTTTTGCTCTGTAAGTTGATAAATATCTTTTGTTCCACGACACCCGCATTTCTTGGTCTGCATTAGGTCCAGCCTCCCCAAAACCTGACAATAGAACTTTCATGATAAGGAAATCTGAGCTTGTATCTTTCTCTAAAAGGGCCATGTGACAGGTTTTTGTTCCAATCAATCAAGAGCACACACTTTGACCAATTAGCTCTCTGAAAACTGAGATAGTTGATTTAATGAGTCAGGTCAGTTGCTGCTTGGTTGAAACAAGGACTGCAACCACAGGACCCTTTGTGGAACAGTTTGAATGTTCAAAAATAAGCATAACTGTATTTTATTCATTTTTTAAAAATATTTAAAGAACAATGTTTCAGTTTCCAAGGTGGTGGACTCACTCGAGAAACTTAGGAAAGTAACATTCCAGGTAGCAGGTTTTGAAATTGGCAAATTATTTTGGCTTTTTTATTCTCCTTTTCAATTTTTTTTTTCAAACCGTTGCCTCCTGGATAGATGGTGACACTTGTGGTCCACACTGTGCAAATATCACAAAATGTGAGAATGTAGAATGCCAGGCATCATGGACAATGCACCCACATCCATCTCAACAGCACCTTGTATGTATATGTATTATGTATATATCTCATCTTGAAACCAAGCCAATCATGATATTCTTGGGCTACATATTATGCTGAATTGTATATCATTTGTGAAGTATTTCTTTTTTTTTTTTTTAACGATGATTAGCTTGACTATGTCCTGGATACTGAGAAGCCAGAGTCATCAACTCTGAATCAACTATTTGTGAAGACTTCTGAACCCTTGGCCTGAATCAGGAGATGGAATCAACCGTGGGTTAACAGTTTAAAGAGTTCGTATGTGAACTAATTATGTATGTTGTTATGGCTGCTAAATTAAAGTTTGTTTGTTTTTTTGTTTGTTTTTTTTTGCAGATAGGAAATGCTTGTTTTGAGCTCATCGAACAAACCGCTCAATCAAAGGTGGTTTTCCCCTTAATTGACACTTCCATATTGGATTTGATCAATCGGTCTTTGTTGACAGGATATGTACCTCAGACTTTTAAGGTCGCTGTAATTAAACCTTTACTTAAAAAACCTACTCTTGATTTAAAAGTATTGGCTAATTATCAACCTATATCCAATCTCCCTTTTTTGTCTAAAGTTCTTGAAAAAATAGTTGCAATTCAACTTTGTGATCATTTACATAGAAATAATCTGTTTGAGGAGTTTCAGTCAAGATTCAGAGTGCATCATAGCACAGAAACAGCACTGGTGAAAATTACCAATGATCTCCTCTTAGCCTCTGATAGTGGTCTTGTTTCTGTACTTGTCCTGTTGGATCTCAGTGCTGCATTTGATACGATCGATCACAGCATTCTGTTACAGAGACTTGAACATGTTATTGGGATTAGAGGAACTGCATTAGGCTGGTTTAAGTCATATTTATCTGATAGATTCCAGTTTGTTCTTGTAAATGAAGAATCTTCCTCACACATTGGAGTAAGTCATGGAGTGCCTCAGGGTTATGTGCTTGGACCAATTCTTTTTACTTTACACATGCTTCCATTAGGTAACATTATCCGACAGCATGGCATAAATTTCCATTGTTATGCTGATGATACTCAGCTGTACTTATCTATGAAAACAGATGAAACCTACAGGTTGGTCAGACAACCTATTGACATACAATGAGAGTATGTAGCCTGTCTTGAAGACATAAAGACCTGGATGACTCAGAACTGTCTGTTTCTAAATTCAGACAAAACTGAGGTCGTTATCTTTGGACCTGAGCGCTTCAGGGAGAAATTGTCTAGTTATATGTCAAGTACCGTCAGGCACGTCGAGGGATTTAGGACACAGATGCAGGGTCGTGTGGTTTCAAGGGGGTTTATTATAAACACACAAGACAGAACACGGTGTTGCAGGGCGCTCTCCTGGCAGTGCAAAGGAAAAGGCTATGAAAAACCTAAGCGCTCTCCTCCGTAACTATCGTGGAGGAGGAGCGCGGCTATGAAAGTCAACAAACAAAACCTCTCCAAACTGGAGGAAAACAGAAATGCTATGAACTCTTGACTAAACTAAGTCATGCTCTCAAAATGAGGCGGAGCAAAACAGAAGATGCACTCTTTCCAAAAGAGGCACTATGAAACTTTAACTTTAACTGAAAGCTCTCCTTTAACAGAGGCGACTATGACAAGTAATAACGAAAAATCACTTCTAGAAAATGGAGGGAAAACAAAGCTATGAAACTCACCGTCAATAAATTACTAAGGCTATGGTACAATGAACTACAAGGCAGGACAGCACTGCAGGAGAGTCACTCGCTGCAGGCTCGTGGAATCTGTGGAAACAAGGCAAGCCAAGGTGGCTGGACATGAAGCTCACAATGAGACAACACACTGGCGACGAGACAAGGGAAACGCAGACTATTTGAACACATGAGGGACCAAGGGGAACAGGTGGAAACACTTGGGAATCAGGGAAGACAATGAGACGCTTGACACGGGAGGAAGGGCAAGATACCTGAAACGAGAGGACAAGATCAATGACTTTTCAAAATAAAACAGGAAATGACAAGACAAGATGAGAAACAGAACATATATCGTGACATTATATAGTTACTCTAGATGGTATTTCCTTGGCTTCTAGTTCTACAGTGAGGAACCTAGGAGTTATTTTTGACCAGAATTTATCATTTGACGCACATATAAAACTGGTTTCTAGGACTGCCTTCTTTCACCTTCATAATATTGCTAAAATCAGGAACATCCTGTCTCAGGGTGATGCAGAAAAACTAGTCCTTGCATTTGTTACTTCAAGATTGGACGACTGTAATTCTTTATTATTGGGCTGTCCCACATATTCTATGAAAAGCCTCCAGCTGATCCAAAATGCTGCAGCCAGAGTTCTGATGAGAACTAACAGGAGAGATCACGTTTCTCCAGTTTTAGCTTCTCTTCATTGGCTCCCTGTTAAATTCAGAATAGAATTTAAGATTCTTCTCCTCACATATAAAGCTCTTAATGACCGAGCTCCATCATATCTTAAAGATCTCATTGTAAGATATTTTCCTAACAGAGCACTTCGCTCCCAAACTGCAGGTTTACTTGTTGTTCCCAGAGTTTCTAAAAGTAAAATGGGAGGCAGAGCCTTCAGTTATCAGGCCCCTCTCTTGTGGAATAAGCTGCCAGTAAATGTCCGGGAAGCAGACACCCTTTCCACTTTTAAGATTAGGCTTAAAACTTTCCTTTTTGATAAAGCTTGTAGTTAGGGATGGCTCAGGTAATCCTGAAACATCCCATAGTTAAGCTGCTATAGGCTTAGACTGCTGGGGGACCTCATCTGTCACACCTTTCCTCACTTTGCTTTCTTTTTCCCCCTGTTTAATTTCTCAAATGATATTATGTACATGTGACATTATTGTGGTTATCAACTTGTGTTTATCTTTCCCAACAGGTATCCTTTGAATAGTGTTATGGTGTTTTTCCCATCTGTCCTCTCAAACCCCAGCTGGTCAAGGCGGATGGCCACCCTTCCTGAGTCTGGTTCTGCCAGAGGATTCTTCCTGTTAAAAGGGAGTCGATCTGTTGGTTTCCTTAGCTAGGATATTGTTTTTGAATTGGCTCTACATGAATTAATTGGATTATTTTGAAATGAATTAATTGGATTTCATTGGATTATGATTACAATGAATTGAATTCCAATTGGCTTGAATTAGACTATATTATTTAACTGCCTTGAGATGACATTTGTTGTAAATTTGGCGCTTATATAAATAAAACTGAATTGAATTGAATTGAATATATAAAACGGTAGCAGCACCATGCCACAAGGCTAGCCTCAAAATTAGATTCATCCATCCATTTTCTATACCTGATTAATCCCATTTAGGGTTGCGGAGGGGCTGAAGTCTATCCCAGCTGTTATTGGGTAAGAGATCTTACACCCAGGTCAGGTCGCCAGTCCATCACAGGGCCGATGGACACACAACCATCCATGCTAACACTCACTCCTAGTGTCAATTTAGAGAAATCAATTAAGCTGACATGCATGTTTTGGACGGTGTGAGGAAGCCGGAGTACCCGTAGAGAACCCATGCTCCAACCAAACCAAACCATGCTCCACCCAAAGCTCCAACCAGGAAACAAGAACCGGGAACCCTCTTGCTGTGAAGTGACAGTGCTAACCACCACACGACCGTGCGGTCCATGTTAGATTCAGGTTCCCATATTTCATTCATCAGTGAAGCAATTGTCCATACTTGTACTGGCCGTTCGAAAAAGGAATTTTTTCTGACAAAACACTTTGGACACTACATCCCAAACTACAGGTGATCAGAAATGTTATACAAGGTTCCCTTTTAGAGTCAGACTTTCTCCAGTTGTCCAGGATATATATAGATTTTATAGTTTCATTGGGCACAACTTGGCACTTCTTAGGACAACCCAACTTTCACTTAAGACTGGACTGAAGAAACTGAGTTACAAAGAGGAATTAGTTTCAACACTAGGTGCTTGATCTTCAGACAAGGGAAAAGTAAGTATTTGGGAAACAATCAGTCATGGTTTATTTATCTATTAGATTTTTCATTTAGCAGTAGCTAATGCTAACTGCTTCGGTAATGAAGATGATATACACCAACTTCTAAGCAGTTATTGCTGCAATTTTTTTTAAAGATTAACATTTTTGTTTCATCATTACTTTGTTCATTTAATTCTTTCTAGATGAACTCTTGCTTTCTGTAAATTGAACAACCCACAGCTGTGTGTAGGGGGACCAGATTCCAATTCACCAGAAGTGGGACAAAGACTATGTTTCTGTGGGACAGTGTGGGATACCAATGCGTCTAGGTGGTCTAAAATAAACATCTCTATTCTGCCCCTTAACTTGTAGGACGAAGAGCAGTCGCCCACCAATCGGAAGGTCGGTGGTTCGACTCTGGCTTCCCCAGGATACATGTCGAAGCGTCCTTGGGCAAGACACTGAACCCCACGTTGCTCCCCCAGTGTATCATTGGGGGTATGAATGTGTGTGAATGCTTAGAAAGCACGTAGTTATATCTTAAGACGTGCTGTATGAATGTGTGTGAGTGGGGTGAATGCGGCATGTAGTGAAGCGCTTTGAGTGGTCAGCTAGACTAGAAAAGCGCTATACAAGTCCATTTACCATTTATTAAATGCAACTTTCCCGGGTTCTCACACGTAAGAAAACATAGTCAACACGGAGCTTTCATACTATTTTACAGCGCCTCTCAAGTTAACACACCTGACTGTGTACAATTAAACAGAATAGACAGTCAGGACTACAATCGTTCTTTCAATTATAGTGCTTGTCTGTGTCGTTTCATGTCATATTCACCTCCGTGTGAAACGGAAAAATGACTAGCAAACTTCTCCCAAAATTTTACCAGACTCGCCTTGCACTGGATTCACCCAGGGGTAGATAGTTTCCCAATCTTTGTTGTAGCTGCATTTTCTTTTCTTAGTTGTAGGAGTCGTGCTTTCTTCCCTTTCCGATCATGTCTCGTGCTGTTTGCCGGTGCCGTTCTGACCTGATTTGCATTGTTTTTTTGTTGGTGGGCGCACCCTTAACCTGCGTCCACGTTCCGTGTGATTGACATAATCAAAAAGCCCACCCTGCCCCCTGATGACAGCCCTCACTGCTTTCTCCACACAGCCATATCATAAATGCCAGATTATAAAACATGCATTTAAAAACTGGAGTCTGACTGTCAATAACAATGCAGGACAACGTCTCAATTTGCGGGACGTGTGAAAAGTAATGAAAATGCGTGACTTTCCGCACAAAGCGGGACATCTGGGGCCTCATGTACAAAGGGTGCGTACGCACAAAAAGGTGGCTTCCACACTTTTTCACGTCAACGATCAGATGTATCTAGAGCGCACAGAGAGTCGGCACAACTATGGGTGACACTGCTCTCTCAGGGGTGGTGGGAGCACATGTGGGTGACTCTGATTACCCCCAAGTTAAATACCTATGTATTTATGTAATTCACAACAAACATGTTCATAAGCTAGTGCAGAAGTGCGCCGGGGAAAAGGTGAGGCTGATTAAGACATTTCACACTTTACGCACGGGGTTATTAACATTTGCACACAGAGACGATCAGGGGCTTATTAGCAAGATCGTAAGCTGTAGTTTAAGTTCTAGTTTCTAGTTTGACTAGTAATGATGCTGTGAAGATGGGATAGAAATTGGGGGTGCACATGCTCAATTCACGTCACGGGGAATAATATTAGGACAATTACAGTGCTTTGGTGCGCAACAGTGAGGAGCCATGCGCCGCTTGTGCCCACAGGTGATGTGCACAACGGGGTTCCTTGCAACCGGGGCATTCCAGAGGGAGCTGGCCAACCGATTGGGACTGTGCCAGTCGACCCTGAGCTGAGCCATGCCAGCCGAGTGAGACGGAATTATTTGCATCCTTTCCATGAAATTCATATTTTTCCCCATCTTACTCATTCTTTTTTCTCTATTTTCTGATCGTGCAGTGAGGGGAATCGCAGGCGCAGGGCTCATTTAAATACGATTTGCATTTTTAAGTAGGGACGTGGACAGGGAGGAGTCGGGTACTCCGACATGTGCGCTCAAATCCACGTTGATTGGGATGTACAAAGGAAATGTGCCTGGATTCATGCGTACACACAGATTCATACATCTAGATATTTTTTTGCATGGGAGGGCATTTGGGTTTGAGCGTACCCATGTTTCAGTAGGAAATCCACGCAAGTAAACATGAAATTTTGTGGATCTTTGATTTTGAGATACAACATCTATTTGCGCTGATGTTTAAATGGGCCGCAGTTACTCTCATTTTCCACAATGTCTGGTGTATGTTTAAACTCAAAACGCCACCAAGCTTCGATTCAGAGCCACCTGGCATCTATATAACAGTTACACATGGTACATGGCATTTAATAAGTGCCGCCTGAAGTTAGAAAGTGAAACGCCACCAAGGATATTTATTGAATATTTGAGGTTCAGACTCTCAGTGTAGCTTAGTAGCTAATAATTTGTATAGATTAATAAAAAATAATCAATTAATAATGATAATAATGAAACATTCCATTTATAGACGCCTTTCTTGACACTCAAGGTCAAAATACATAATAAAATATAAAAGCAGACACGATATTAAAAAAAATCCCCACAAAAATTAAATACAAAAATACAATTGAAATTAGACAATGCAGTTGTGATCAGAGGGAGAAAGCTAGTTTAAACAGATGGGTTTTGAGTTTGGATTTAAAATGTGGTCGTGAGTCAGAATTACGGAGATCAGGTGGGAGTGAGTTCCAGAGCAAATCTAAATCAAATCTAATGCCTACCCGAGCATACCCAGTATTTTCTGTTGGCTGCAAACAAAATGCAAAGCCAGAATATGTTTCTGATTCACTAAAGTGAATGAATTGACTGAACCTGGAGATCATTTTGAGACTCCACTAAATTAAATGACGCCACCTGACATTATACTTTTCTAACACCAGGTGGCACTGCTTGGTGGCGCTGAAATCAGCCTTTCGAACACTTTAAATTTCACATACAACATCAGTTAGGTGTGATTTGTTCAGTTGCCCTCACCATGTCGCAATGTTTATTCTTGATCTGAAGTGAAATCAGTGTGTCAAGACGAAGAGTTTCCTTTTTGTGTTTATCTAAATATGGATAAAAATTAATCATAAATTAAATATGAGATCAGCTTCGGTTAATATGTACCAGTAACGTTCTGATGATTTGTACTCTTAATCTGAAATTAAATTGTTTTGTGAAAATAGATTTATAATAGTTTATGTTTAGTAATCTAAATATGGAGGGGATTTATTTGAAATCAAGTCATCAAATCAAATCATTGAGTGTTTGATGGTGAAAAAACAACCGTATCTATGCAGGTTGATTTGACTGATGTTAAACTGGGGTGGTGTTTACCTGAATTTAAGAAAACCGCCTGGCTTATAAATAGCTTCTTTAAACACGTGAGTATCACAATAACAGTAGATAATTGAAGGAGTTACATCGATCTGCATATTATCATTGGCACACAATTGATTATGACCTGTTAAAAAT
Source organism: Leuresthes tenuis (assembly GCF_036924035.1). NCBI lineage: Eukaryota > Metazoa > Chordata > Actinopteri > Atheriniformes > Atherinopsidae > Leuresthes > Leuresthes tenuis. Next base: position 34,706,695 of record NW_027325364.1, read on the forward strand.
ACCTAATCAATTCCGTAGCGGTTTATACTATCACAAACAGAGGAACGTGGTGGTTAAGGAGAAATAGCCACTTTTACTGTCATTGCCAGCGTGGCCATATTGAAATAATTCAGAAGTTTAAAATCACATGGCTTGTTGGATTCTGACGTGAGTCAGTGTCAGTGGGGCGTTTGATTTTCTGTTATAGATATCTCCTTTTGGCAGCACCTTTCCCCCTTTTAATCAGTCAGTTCCACTGTGACTTCTTTATCCCCGCTCACCGTACTCTTCCTGCACTTTTAGGTACTTAAAACAAGCGCTCCAAACTTCGAACAGACAGAGACTGCGGAAGTAGATGTATTTTTGTCAAATAACCGATTGTTGCTCAGCTGAGAAGAGAGCTGTGGTAAGTAGCTGAGTGGCATTTGTTGATCTCTGTTGTATATAATTTAGGCAAATTAAATGTAAAATCTATCTAGTATCTTGTTTGAGCTGACAACATTTGGTACACCCATTTAGTGTTTCGTTAAAACCGTTGTCAAGTTTAGTAATCCTGCAATGCAAGAAGAAAAATTATAAACGACGAGCCGTATTCTCAGGGTCAGTCTTCCTATCTATATCTGTAGAATGTAATTGTGTACCTTGCCATTAAAAAAAGAGCTTCATTTTCCGCTTTTATTCATCTGTGGGCCAAAGTTTGACTCATTAAAACGAACCATTTCAATTCAATCAGTGCAATAAATAATGACATTTTACATAGATAGAAAGACACTGTATATCACGTGGATATTATGTTGCCTTTTCCATAGTATATTGTGAGTGAAGGAAGAAATGAAAATTGTTTGGAAATATTGCATTTAATGGATTAAAGTCACAATACACAATCCTCACCATTTCACATCAAGAGTTGTTAAGGTTTAGCAGACCCACACAGGCTGGTTGTACCCAGGAATGGGCCAAGCGAAGAGAGGCGTATGTCAAGGTTCACTCATCAAATGACTTTGTGTGTATCAGTGATAATTAAATCGTTTTCCATTTATAGCTTGTTTTTTTTGTTTTTTTAAGTCTGGGAACTGCTAGCTGACATGTCCCTGCAGCTCTGATAAACCCAAAGGTCTGTACTCATTTCTATATTTAATCAGAAAGGAGTTCTGGCTCTCTCTTGATTACTCTCAATTGTCCATATGAAAAGCAAATGAAGCTTAAAGCTCACACCAACAAGATTAGTCCTGGTTATTTGGTAGGAAAAAAAAGTTGAATGAACTCATCATGTTAGGTACTGTAATATTTCCAGAAACTGTTTGCACAAACTGCTGTAAGGAGGAAGGATAAAAGGAGACAACGATGTAACTCAGCAATAATTTGGACTTTATTTCCCCTTCCATGAGACACTGAATACTTTTTGAATGGCACATTTCCCAAAATCACCTCTCTTGGCATTAATTCCTCTACTGTAGCTTCTTCTCTGCTGCAACCTTTCCTCATTTCTCAAGACTGCTTTGTCACAACCAGCTTACCCACATAGCAAGCTTCATAAAGTAAAAGCTTGGATAGTTTTGATACAATATCTGTATTAAGCACATCTGCATTTTAAAATCTTTCATTTGTATAAAATATTCACTGATTTGGAAATCGAATAAAAATTGTTTAATGGTGATTACCAACGCAGGGTCATGTATAGTTTCATGAACAGAACTGTGTACACACAAAGGCAGAAATCTGAATACACATTATTTTTGCCAGATTTATAAAGCCTTGCCACAAGTTCCATGAGACACTCTTAATACACTTTTTATACCAGAACTAAATAAACATGACACTAAAAGTAACAGCTAAGAGGAAGCACAATTTTACCTGATATGAAAGTAAGACAAATAAATCTGTTTTACTGGGTGGTCTCGGTTCTGAAATCCAAAACGGAATAAAAACTGGCAAGGACTGGCAAGCTTAATCTGAATTAAAAAAAAAAGCATGGCCTGCATATACAGCCTTGTGTTGAGATTATCAAGAGGAAGACACAAATGTACAGATGATGCGTGGTGTGTTGGCAGTTTTATCAAACAGCCCTCAGAGGCCTATGGCAGCACCCACGCCAAGTCAGGAGAGACCTGACAACTGCAGTAAACTGCCAGAGAGAGGTAACGCATTTACAATATTTTACTCAAGAGTTTGTGATGAGGATATCTCATTAGCAGGTAGTTGGTTTACGATATTTCTTCTTTTTAGATTTTAAAGCAATTCTTATTGAAATAATTGAATAGTTTAGTATAGGGCTTAGTAGACATTGTTGTGAGTTTGATGTCTTGACACAAACTGTTAAAATGTCTGTGGGAGCAAAGTCTTTGGTTGTCCATAGAACACAGAATAGTATAGAAGGTCAGCTGATTCCATGCAGGAAAGTAGTGTCTTACTTACAGTGTATGTTTTTATCATCTGCAACCTTGAAATATTCAAAACTATTGTGACAAAACAAATGCATCCATACCAAACAAGGTCACGGGGTGCTGGGCCACAAACATTACAATTTAAAGTTTACCCATTGTATGAGTTCTTGCGTATATATTAACTTTACCAGCAGTTGCTAGTTAGCTTTAACTATGAAAGGCCTCTCACAGCTATTCTAGTAGCTGTGGCTACTCTAGAGCATCCAGTATAAATAGAAATGAATCCAACAACAGTGATTGCACTGTATTTCTTTCTTGTTACCCTCTCACAAAATGTGGAGGTTTTATTGCGATTTAATCCATTTCTAATAATTATGGCCATCGTTGTGATGGTTTCAGAATGTATACCTAGCATTTCCACCTTTACTTCTTCTCTTTTTCTCAGGTGCCAAATGGCACATTGTATTGATTTGAGTTCTTTGTCATTTCTCATGCTGTGGTTTTGGCAGCTGGAACAATGCTGCGGGGGCTGGCAGAGGGTACCAGTGGCTGCACATTCAGACCTCTGGTGGTGGTGGAGTTGGCCTCAAACACCAAAGAAGAAGTCATTGCATGGCTGCTGAGCAGGATAAGGGCCCAACAGCAGAATGGAGGTGTGAAAGATAATCTATTGTTATTTTTGTGTTTTTTGCGGTTACATTCAGTTATATTATTTCTGTCAACTGTCTCAGGTGCTGAGTTGCTGGTGGAGCAGCTGGGGCCTGGAGTTGGGGCTCAGGAGAAGGAAAACCCCAATGTGTTTCTGGTGGGTGCCTCCAGACAAAGACTACTCAGTGGTGCTGAGGATGTGGGCCTATTTAAAGAATATAGTGACGGGTCCATGAGGGGTTTCACCTACACCAACAAACACAACTTCAAAGACTTCCAAGGTATTTGGTTTTGGAGAATTTAAGCTATAGTCAAAGTTGCAGCTTATATAAGGACAAATCAAATATAGATTGTTGCATTTTTAATCCTTTGCAAGATAGTCCTACCTTGTTTCAATGACATCTCTGATCTGCTCATTCCCCCCAGGGGATGGAGATGACTTCCTCAGTATGGCTGAGTGTCAGTACATTATCAAACATGCTCTGGACACACTGCGCGCCAAAGATGAAGTACATGTGCCAGGATACAGCCAGGTTAAGCTATACCCTGGGAAATCAATCAGTGAGTCTCTGTCTGCTTGTCAGCTACAGGATTTAGATTCTGATTCAACTATCTGATGCTCCTTCAAGCTCTCTTACGCACTTTTATTCAATTCAGTTTAGTTCAGTTCAATTAGATTCAGTTCAGTTCATTTCAATTCAATTGACCCACAGGAGTTTCCCTGCTGCTCTGCTTTTCTATGAAATGGTGGAAAAGGCAACAGGATTTAGCAGAGATGTTAAAGCACAATATTCAATTACTAATGACCACTATCTGGTTTTACTAAAGGCAGTCCTCAAAGAAATATGACAGCTTTTTCAAATAAGCAACGATCTATTCTTTCCCTATTTTCTCTGATCACCTCACACTATTCTGATCCACCTGTCTTTCCTCCTCCCTCTTTCTGTCCATTGGCATTCTCCTGTTAGGATCATTGATGATAATGGATAGGGTTACACTACCCTTTGTGTATTTATAGACTTTATAGTTATTTTATATGCAAATATGTTGCATGCTTGCAGTTTATAATCATATCCTACAGATGTGTATATATGTATATACATATCTGTACACACACACATATAGATTGTATACAATGCTGCATTTTAGGCGCTGGGAAGGTTATACCTGAGACCACCTCCTCTGTTCAAAGATGTTTTTTTCAGTTTGATATAGATGGCTTCCTTGACTCCTCTCTCAATCCATCTGTGTTCTCTGTTCAGAATGTGTAAATTACTGTCCTCAGAGTGTCCCTTTTCCTTTAGATGTAGGTGCATTGCTGAGTCTTGACCTGTCGAGGTGGCTCTCCTGTTTTTTTTTTTGTTATTCCAATTTTTTTTATTTTTCAAAAAACACATTGCAATATAACAGAAGACAATCCAGGTGATTAACTACCTTATCACAAAGAGGCATTGTTAGAAAAATAATACACACACACCAAAAAAAACAAAGCAAAAAAACAGATAGCGATAGTATCCCTCCCCCTTACACACATACATTACGTCACATACAAATATTACATACACACACCAGAGAACTTAGACAGTAAATTTCTCACTTTAGCCAGCATAAGTTCATATGAGGCTGTACTTGTCATTAGCTTGATCCAATCCTTGTGACAAGGATCCTTTCCATTTTCTTATAATTACCTTGGCTGCAGTCAGGGAGCCTGCAATAACTAGCTCCAACTATGCCTTTGTAAGTCCAACTGTTAGCACAGTTTTGTCACAGAGTAAACAAAAACACAGTGAGCTGGGCAGGGGCTGCTGCGGCAACTCTTCCAAAGTCTCAATTACCTGAGCCCAAAAAGGGGAAACCAGTGGACAGTCCCACATGAGATGTACCGATAGAACTCTTACATTTCCACCGCACATTACTTTGACTTAAACCAAGTCTCTGAAGTCTAACAGGAGTCCAGTTATACTGATCAATTATTTTGTAATGTATTAACTTGGTTTTAATGTCTTTCACTGGCCACCCCATGTTATGCACAATATTATCCCACACTTTTTGTTCCATTTCAATGCCTTAATCTTTTTGCCATACAATCCTCAAATTCTCACTTTTACCATAGAGTTTTAGCAGACACTTTGTAGAAAACAAAGGATGAATGCATCATCTTGGGAAGCTTTAAGAACCTCTGCAGGACAGTCTCATCCTTTCCTACAGTGTAACCCATAGATTTCACACAACTGTGCAACTGAAGGTATTTCCAAAAGTACCCTTTAAGACCATATTTTCTTTAAGTCTTGAAATAAATACACTACCCGCTCCTCAAATAAATCTTTAGTGTTAGCAATTCCCTTCTTATACCATGTTCTCAAAAAGATTGTTGCTTTCCATATTCTAACCATAGGGTTTTCCCAAATGCATGAATAGCTCTGTTTATACTGAGACAAGCCAAACAATTTGTGAACCTTGTTCCAGACATCCCTTGAGTGCTGAAGAATAGGATTAATTTGGTGGGCATCTGCTGGTTAATAAGACAAAGCATGTATGTATTTAAATGGATAGGTTAGTGATCTCTCTAAATCCAACCATCCACCCCCAGAAGCCCTCAATTCAAAAGAGATATTATATAGCTCTATGTTTGGTAAGGCCAGGCTGCCTCTTTCCCTTGTAGTAAACAACTTATTCAAGCTGATCCTAGGTTTCTTTCCATCCCACAGGTAACCCCTAACTATATCATTGTACTGTTTTATTAGGGACTCAGGGATATTCATAAGAACCATGATAGAGATATAGTTTATCTTTGAAGAGACCATCATTTTAACTGTATTTATTTTACCCCATAGAGATAATTTATAATTTTCCACTTGGCAAAGTTAGTCTTAATAATCTTAAGAACAGGATTCATATTAATTCATACCAGTGATAGGAAGCCTGTGGTTTGTCATTGCTGGTGGCTGGAATTAAGAGGCTAGCAGCCTTTTGCTTCAATTGTGTCACTAACAGTTTGCTTGCTTTCTCCCCACTTTCATAAAAACTGGTCTTCAACCTGAAAATCTTTTATTCCTGAGGATACCCAAGTGAATGGATATACCCCAAAATCTGCAACTGTACAACCAAGTGATATAGACGTAACTTCGGATTTGTGCCAGTTGATTTTGTAACCTGACATCTCAGATAAAGCAATGGAAACAGGGAGTCCCCCTGTCTGTTTCTTCGTCCTTACTGAAAAAAAGAGGACATGGTGCCATTAGTAAGAACTGTTGCCCGTGGTGCTGAATACAAAACCTTCACCCATTTGATGAACCCCTCCCCAAAGCCAAAGGCCTTCAGAGTATATATCAAATATGCCCATTTCACCCTATCAAAGGCCTTCATGGCATCCAGGGAGAAGGCAGCAATAGGAACATCTTTCTTGTGCTTTAATCACATAAGGTGTAGTAGGCGTCATGGATTATCAGCAGATGATCTTCCTTTAATGAACCCAGCCTGATCATCGTTGATGATTTTTGGGGAAACTTTCTCCAATCTCAATGCCAATACCTTAGATAGTATCTTACAGTCCACATTTTCCAAACTAATTGGCCTTTAACTACCTGGTTCATATCATTATCTTTTTTCAATAAAACTGTTATTACTGCATCATTGAAAGAAGGAGGCAGAAACCCAGCCTCCAGCGCTTCTGAGTAAACCTTTGTTGAAAGAGATGCTAACAGATCAATGTTAGTCTTATAATAATTTATTGGGGAGCCATCTAAACCACGTGACTTTCCATTTTTAATTGACAAATTAGCTGCTCTAACCTTAGATTCAGGCGCATCCAACTACATGCACATCCAACATTTTAACTTGTGTGTGAGAAACCTCTGGAATATGTAGTTTTGAAAAAAAAAACCTGCATATTTAGATTGGTCTACTGACATTTCTGACCTGTATAAGTTCTCATAGAAATTCTTAATTATCCCATTTATTTCTGCATTGTCAGTTAGCACATCCTCTTTGTCATTGCTGATGGCTGGAATTAAGAGGCTAGCAGCCTTTTGCTTCAATTGTGTCACTAACAGTTTGCTTGCTTTCTCCCCACTTTCATAAAAACTGGTCTTCAACCTGAAAAGAGCATATTCTGCTTACTTATTATAAACCTCATTATGCTGAAACTTCAGGTTAGAGACTTCCTTAAATCCATGTTCACTAAAACATTGTGATAATTCAGTTTCCTTACTCTTGATTTGAGATTCTAGATCTTTGATCTTCAAATTGGTCATTTTGTTCAGGTAACAAGACTGTGAGATGAAATTAAATATCACCTCATGTATGCCTTGAGGCCACTTCCAAGCCTCTCTGTTGTTCTGACATTCTGTTAAAAAAAATCCATAAGATAGATATGGACGTCCATATCTATCTATAATATGGGGTCCTGAAGAAGAGAAGTATTTAGTCTCGATCTGTTTCCAGTAGATCTACTTGCCTTCAGGTCTACAATCAACTCTACAGGGGCATTATCAGCTACAACCTCAGTAATTTGTCTTGAATCTAGAAAATAGTCAATCCTTGAGTATGACAAAAAAAAGGTGTATTCCTTTTCTCTGGGATTGACCACCTTCCATATGTCTACCAGACCATGGTCTTTCATCATCAGCTGTATAGCCAGTCTATCTTTAGGTACTTATATGTTTTTCGATATAAATGAGCATCTTGGACTTGACTGAAGTCGCCTGCCATCACTACCTGAGCTGTAAAAAGAGCTGAGATGTAAAAAGTCACTATCCTCTTTGTTTGGAGCATACACATTACTTATATTAATTTGTACTCTGTCAATGGCAGCATGAACACAAATCATTTTGTTTAATTGAGGGCAACTAAGTTTAGTTTCTTGTGTACCAGTATTGCCACTCTATTTTGCTTACTACTGCATGAGTTATGAAATACTTGGCCTACCCAATCTCATTTAAGCTTATCCACCTCTTTCACCACCATATGAGTCTCCTAAATGAGAGCAATATCAGTGTAGCCCCCCACCACTCTACATATAACAAGTAACCTGCCCAACTTGTAAAGACCGATGGGGTGGTTTGGATTCTTTCTGATTACAGGTAGATTCGATAATGTTTACCTTTATCAAGGTCACTTGTGTTTAACCTTCATATACAAAACCGAGCTACATTCCAAATAAATTACTCCATACAACTGTTTAGAAAATAATAAGAGTACTGTTTACCCTTCCAGTAATAACAAAGTCACCTCTGACCTGAACACAATCAAGTCTCAACACAGATGAAACATTTCCTTCTGCCATTTCCTTCTGTCGTTCCAAACCGAACTTATGCAGTTCGCTGCGGATGGCTTCTCTCCCAGATGGGTATTCCTCTTTTTTGGCACAGCATGAACCAAAAAGTACATCCAGAAGGTCCCTCAGGCGTTATCCTCACCCACACACCCGAATGACTGGCCCGGCAGCTACAGTTGCGAACAGTCTCCTTGAAGCACGTGTCCTTCATTGACGTCTGCGCCCGCTCATTAACTGAGGCTCCCCTTCATGCGCTTCATAATGTGAACGACTAACTTCACTCATTACCATACAGAGTATTTTAGTTTTTACAAATCTTTACACAACTCTTAACCAAACTTTTTTTCCTTCTACTCATTGTCCCTCGTTCTCTCTTCCTCCCGTTTTTTTTTTTTTTTCAACCAACTAGTCCAGGTGATGCTTGATGACCAACCCTTGAACCAATGAAAGACGAATTAGCAGAGAATAGAGTTTAAGGGCGTACTGTGCACTTATCCAACACACAGCTTAGAGTTATCTCCTACTGCATAGTATTCAATTCACTCCATGTGTAAACACAAAGGACACATACATGCATATTCTTCCTGCATATTTCTTACACAGGATCACAACTTAATTACCCTTCTAAATCTGTGTCAATAAACAGACTTTTGATTCCACCTTAATTTATTTCTCTTCTCCCCTCTAAATTAATATATTGCATTCTTTAGATAATTTAACTAATTACCTGTTCTGTTGCTGATACTTTTTTTGTTGCTGGTGTGGCACCCCTGAGAGGGGTGTCTTGTAATGTCTTGTAAAACATTTGTGTTTATGGGACACTTTTCATAAATGTATGTATTTATTATAATTTTATTTAAAAATAGAGAACCATACAAAAGGGGGTCTTTTTATTTTGAAAAGCAGTGGGGCGGAATGTTTGTGGGCGCTCCAGATGTTCAGGGGGTACGGTAAAGGAGCTCCACCTTCCGCTACTCCCTCAGACACATTCTGGAGGAAAACGGAGACACATCTTGTCTTCATTACTCGGCTCTTCACCTGCTTTTACAGATCAGTAAATGGTGTGTGAACCGGAAAAATATTGTTTTATTTTGTCACCTTTTATCCACACTAATGTAAATAAGAGAGTTGGAGGAGGTTTGTTTGAGTTATTTACGGGTAAAACGTGCTAGCACAGCCGCAATTACAGCCGCCATTACGAGCCAAGCTCGTTTAGGTCAAGAGCTTGTTAATGAGCCTGTGCACTTTATGATGTGAACATAGAACCAACTGAATTGCGTAGTGAAGACTCATGTTTAGTGTTTACATAGCTTGATTTTGTGTAAAATAAATCAGACTCAGACACATTCTGGAGGAAAACGGAGACGCATCGTGTCTTCATTACTCTGCTCTTCACCTGCTTTTACAAGTAACATATTTGTCACCGCGGTCCCCATCCTGGGGACCCGTAACACTGGGTTACATCAGCATGATGAGTTTTTAGATAGCTTAACCATTTCTTTCTTTTAATAGAATTCTGGGACCTGTTCATAGTCATTCATGTAATGACCTTAATAAATTTAGCCATTAGGTAATGTTAGACCACCATTTACATGTATGTATGCCCATAGAAGAAGAAACCTCCCCATCACTACCCGTGCAGTGCTGAAAACATAACTATAAACAACCACCCATACCCTCCACCCTGGTCCCTCAAAATGGTTTTCAAGGGTGTGATCCCACCCACACATGGTCTATAAGGCGCTACAACCAGATGCCTCTGAACCCTGCACCACCCCCCTCCTTAAACAATTTACCCCTCCATCCCATATCTGTAAAATACCACTACTATTCGGACAACTCAACCTTCACATTTTTATCTGTTAAATACCTGTTATAGTGACAACCATTGGAGCAGAAGAAATAAATTAAAACAACCCGTAACTGAAACCATACAGGCCCTTAATGGGTCCACTCACGTTAGTATGTATGCTACTAACCAGCACACAATATGCATTTAGTCCAAAATGAAATGAATATAATCTCAGACTCAGGTCCATGTCAAAAAGAAAAGAAAATTCTTTCCTTTGTCTTCAGCTCCTTGTAGCCAAACAAATCCAAACAAGAAAACCATCCAACAGCGGACTCCAGCATCCATTCATGCTTTAAACAGCTACATTCTATTGTGACTGCTCTCCTGTTTCATTCAGCAGCTTCTTGCCTCTCGGGGGATCTGTAAAACTCACCCTCTCTCCTTTCTACGTAAGGTGCAGGACAGCAGGAAATGCCAATGTGAAATAAACATTCAGCGTATTTAGTTTCTTCCTGTTTTCAGTAAACCGCTTTCTTGTATAAGCAACTTCCTTACTCATGTCAGGAAACACAGAGATGTTAGTCGCTCCAATGGAATACCTCTCCTACGCGAGCATTTACCTTCACCACTGCCAAAACACGTTCCTTCTCCAAAAAGCTCTGACAGAATCAGACAGAACAGGACGAGGCAGCATATTTTACCCTCAAACAAGGAAACAAACAACTATCCATCCATCCATCCATTTTTATACCCGCTTAATCCGATTCAGGGGGCTGGAGCCTATCCCAGCTGCCATTGGGCGAGAGGCAGGGTACATCCTGGATAGTGGCTAGTCCATCACAGGGCCACAAAGAGACAAATGACACAAACAACCATGCTCACTCACTCCTAGGGTTAGTTTAGAATCACCAATTAACAGTGGTAACCACCACACCACTGTGCCTCCCCACAAAAAACAAAAGAAAACAAAACATAAACACACATTCAAACAATATAGTCAAGGAAAAAACACTGAAAATTGAAAAGTAAGAATGTCTTAACACATAGACAAACTCATTTCTGGACTGATCATCAGTGGTGTACTCCAGGGTGAAGAAGAGTTTCCATTAAAAACTCCACACTGCCTGTGGAGGCCCCCAGGGTAACAAACTCCCAAAGGTACTCAGAATTTCAGAAAGGGTAGCTGGGCTGCATGGTGGTAAGCACTGTCACCTCACAGCAAGAGGGTTCCTGGTTAGAATCCCCGCAGGGGGCTTTCAGTGTACATGGAGTTTGCATGTTCTCCTCTAGTACCAGTGGGTTCTCTCTGGGTACTCTGGCTCCCCCACTGTCCAATGTATACCCTGCCTCACACCCAATGACAGCTGGAATAGGCTTCAGCCCCCCCACCCCGCGGACCCTGAGTTGATTAAGCGGGTACAGGAAATTGATGGATGGACAGCGTAGCTCATACAAGAGCTTTTTAATATACTGATCTGAGCTCTGGGATTGTGGGTCAGGTATCCCCTGGATCTTCAGTTCTTTCTTGAAGACATTTGCATTTTCTTCTACCAACAGAAATTTTTTTCTGCTTAATTTTATTTAACTTGATATGTACTGAATTTACCCAAATTTTTGTATGCACATATCTTATCATCTATTTCTCCAGTTGGCAAATTATAGTACTATATTTATATGGCTATTTGTAATACCTTATATCATGCCATATGACTCAAGGAATTAAAGGTAAATTTTGCATTTGTATGTTGGGGGGGAAAAGTGGATGTAGGGATGGTAAATGGACCATACTGGTCACTCCCAAAGAGAACCTCAACATCTTAAATGGTAAATGGACTTGTACTTGTATAGCGCTTTTCTAGTCTAACTGACCACTCAAAGCGCTTCACTACATGCCGCATTCACCCCACTCACACACATTCATACAGCACGCCAGTGATACACTGGGAGGCAACGTGGGGTTCAGTGTCTTGCCTCTTCGACATGTAGCCCGGGGAAGCCAGAGTCGAACCACCGACCTTCCAATTGGTGGGCGACTGCTCTTCCTCCTGAGCTACAGCCGCCCCTCCTGAGCTACAGGGATGATGTCCTAGCTCCCTTAGTGTGTTCTATGATGTGCCCCAAGGTCCTGCTTGATGCTAATTGGTCCCGTGCTCACCAAACCTTGCATGCCAGCTCTTTATGAATCAGAATATCTTTATTGTCATTGTACAAGTCTAACGTGGTTGAGCTCTCAGATTTGGCACTATAAAAGAAAGGTAAAAGATTAAAAGCTAAACATCAGAGAAAAACTAAACTGATTAAAAGAAACAGCAAAGTCAAATTAGAGATAATTTGATTAAAAATCAGTTTTTTAGTCTGTATGTTCTTGTTCCAATGGTTCTGAGGCACCTCCCTGAGGACAGCAGAGGACAGAGGGCACCCAGTGAGTTTCTTGACAGTATTAATGACGCTCTGGAGCACTTTTCTCTCAGCAGCAGTGTGATGCCATAGCGCTGCACCGACTCAGACAGTGCGATTACATGCGTGCCATCGGATCGGATTAATGATTAAATTACAATAAGATTGAGTTATTCAGTTCATGTAGACACCTTAATCTGACAAGAAATCGAATTGGATCGGGTTACTTGCGATTGAATTATGGCATCATTCCCCCATTGTTCCATATGAGTAAATGTGTTGTGAAGAGCAGTGGCAATGGCATTCTATGTAGAATAGTTTAGCCTGTATGGAAACTGGTGTGGTGTGGATGGCAGGCTTGTTTTGATGTGAAACACGGACCAGGTTCTCAAGACACCTCATGAAATTACATGAAAAAATAATTTAATTATAGAAAAAAGAAATCATATTTGAATTATATCAATCTATCCATCCATCCACTTTCATCTGCTTAACCGAGGTTAGGCCACAGAGGCAACAGGTCCAAGACAGAAACCCACACATCCCTCTCTCCAGCTCTTCCTGGGGGATCCCAAGGTGTTCCCAGGCCAGAAGATTATGTAATATTTCCAGCGAGTCCTGGGTCCCAGTTGGACGTGCCTGAAAAACCTCCAAAGGGAGTTGACCAGGAGACATCCTAACCAGATGAACCTCCTCAGCTGACTCTACTCCAGTTCCCTCCGAATGGCCAAGCTCCTCCCCCTATCTCTAAGGCTGAGCTCAGCCACTCTCCGAAGGAAACCATTTCAACCGCTTGTATCTGTGATCTTTTTTGTTCGGTCACTACTCAGATCTTGATCTCTACCCGGATCAGATCATCAATGATTAAAATAGTAATATTGATAATAAAAGTAATTGAATAAGCAAAACCCACTGAACACTACATTTTGATGTATAATTCAACCTTCCAGTTACATATGGTTTCCTTTTCAGCTTTAGCCTGTGACAAGATTTTACTCTTTGAGTAGCTATTGTGATGCATTTACATCTGAGAGACGTCAACAGTTGTGACATTTTTAAGCTGTAAGAAAAAGAAGAAAGCTCTACTCTACGTCCACTGCTTTACTACACTACCTCTGTTATTGACATGACCCAGAGTAATGTATTTAGTTTTGACATGTTGTATGTTGAAATTACAATAAATTGATTTTGAACTGCTCTGACTTTTCCTTGGGAGCAGATATAACACAGCCTGCCACTCCACTTCTACCTCTGACCACCACTACTCAACCATCATTTCTTTTCTTCCTTCCTTCACTTCCTTCAGTGGTGACAGTATTGGAACAATACATATCCAAATGCAATACAATATTCTGAGTGGTTCTGCCAGAGGTTTCTTCCTGTTAAAAGGGAGTCATTCCTTTCCACACAGTTGCCTCAGGCACGCTCAGGATGGGAGATTGGACTGAAGACAAGTTTCGGTGCAATCTGTTGGTTTCCTTAGCTAGACTTTCTTTTTGGAATTGGCTCTATATGAATGAATTGGATTATGATTACAATGAATTGAACTCCAATCGGCTTGAAATGGATTATATTAATCAAGTGCCTTGAAATGACATTTGTTGTAATTTGGCGCTGTATAAATAAAACTGAATTGAATTGAATTATTCCCAAGGTGAGATAAAGAAGTAGTTAAGTTGAATTGCAGATGTGCTGCCTCTATGAAATCATGTTTCAGGAAGCAAATGAATGACAGAGCACTTGCATTTGTTCACACACACATAGCGACTACTGGTTTGCTTCAGTAAAACAAATATTTAGCATCTTCAAGGTTGTTGGCATGTTGTGTAAATCCTTTGATTTACACACATACACACACACTCACACGAATATTAAAATGCATTTGAATTTTAGGGCAACAAAACGGGAAAGAATGGCAAGGGAATGAATACTCTTTCCCAAGCAACTGTAGAACTGAATTGTACCCAAGTGAACTGATAGCAAAAATTAAATAGAAATATTACAGAAGTTAACATATTGTTCTCTTTTTTTTTACATCCTAGTTCGGAGATTGCTGTCCAAAGGCATCCTGATCCAAATTTTCCCTCTACACGAAAAAGAGGAACTAAAGAGACTTTCTTTTTCTTGGTATAAAAAAATCAAGTTTTCCCTCCAGCCTCTTGGTGAGTGAAGAATATGTCATTGTTTGTCTTTTTTTTTTTTGTCAAACAGTTGTCTTTACATAAATGAGACCATTGTTACAGGTTTACTACATCTTAAAAGCTTCTACTCCTTGTGTACAAGACCTGTATGACCTGCAAATGTCATCTACACCAACCTGTTCCGGTCAGCTTGGTCCATCTGCAGACCACATGAAGCTCGTGTATTCTTACCTAACTGACTAAGCAAACCGACAACCCCTGTGCCTGGATCAGTCAATGCTCATTTCCAACAAATGGAAATGCAACCAGCTGCTACCTAATGCTAAATACAATACCTTTGAATACCATGCCATCTTGGTAACTGCACCGGTCAAAATCTATATGATTGTTGTATATCGCCCACCAGGACAACTCGATGACTTTCTAGATGAACTAGACAACTTGCTGTCTTCTATCCCGGAGCATGACTGTCCCATAATGGTCCTTGGTGACATGAACATCCACCTTGACAGTCCTAACTCTTCTGATTTTCTGACACTAATGCACTCGTTTGAGCTACAACTGCTCAGCAGTCCTCCGACCCATAAAGCTGGCAAAGTGCTAGATCTCATTTTCACAAGAAACTGTGCTACAGAGTCTGTCACACCTCTGCATATCTCTGACCACTATTTCATTCAGTTCGGAGTGAGTCTCCGGAGAAGACCATCTTCCTCCACCCCTATGGTTTCCTTCCGCCGCAATCTCCGTAACCTGTCGCCCACCCACTTCTCCTCCGTTGTTGCCTCCGCTCTTCCAACCTCCAGCACATTCTCCTCCCTTCAGGTTAATGATGCCACGGAGTCCCTTTGCTCTACTCTGAGCTTATCTCTGGATAGTCTGTGTCCTCTATCCACCAAATCCGCTCGATCCTCCCAGTCTCACCCCTGGCTTAATGATACTCTCCGAGCGTTGCGCACCAATCTCAGAGCAGCCTAAAGGAAATGGCACAAGTCAAAAGATCCTGTAGATCTAGCTAAACTCCAGGAGCTACTGTCATCATTCGCATCCGCTGTTACTGATGCAAAAAAGTCTTTCTAAATTAACAAGATTCATAGTACTACTGACACCCGGAAACTTTTTTCCACTTTCAAAACTCTACTTAATCCTCCGCCTCCGCCATCTGCTACCAATCTAACAGCAGACACATTGGCCTCATTGTTTACTGACAAAGTGGCAACTATAATAAAACAGTTTACCGAACCTGGTACCACAAAATCTGCATGCAGAAGTCCTACTGCATCATTTTCCTCATTCACCCCTCTCGCTCAGAGCAGTGTGTCTAAACTTCTCACATGTCGTCGTCCTACTACACGCCCGCTGGACCCCGTTCCCATTAATCTTTTCCAATCCATTGCTCCTACTGTAACTGCAGCAGTAACGCATGTGATTAATGCTTCAATGACATCGGGCACATTTCCTACCACATTCAAGCAAGCCCAGGTTACACAGCTGCTCAAGAAACCTTCCCTCCCTCCAACTCATGTGGAGAATTATCGGCCGGTCTCTCTCCTCCTGTTTCTGTCTAAAACCTTTGAAAGGGCGGTCTTTAAGCAGGTCACTGATTACCTCTCACATAACAACCTCCTTGACCCAAATCAATCTGGGTTTAAAAGTGGACACTCCACCGAAACGGCTCTGTTGGCTATGACAGAAGCCTTAAAAACTGAACTGCTTGTCTTCACAGCCAAACCAACCATACACCACAGCATCTGCATCCAAACTGAATCCCTATCTCTTGCTCCATCAAAGGTTGCTAGAAACTTGGGTGTCATGATTGATGACCAACTAACCTTTAAAGATCACGTTACCTCTGTTGCTCGTTCATGCTGCTTTGCATTGCTAAACATAAGAAAGATCAGACCATACCTAACGCAGCATGCCACCGAGCTCCTGGTGCAGGTCATGGTCATCTCCCACCTTGACTACTGCTGTGCTCTCCCAATTGGTCTCCTAGCCTGTGCTGTAAAACCTCTGCAGATGATCCAGAACACGGCGGCGTGTCTGGTCTTAAGAGATGAAGAGAGAAGGAGAAGAATTTGGGTCCAAAGGCAATAACTTCAGTTTTGTCTGAATTTAGGAACAGAAACTCCTGTGTCATCTAAGTCTTTGTCTTTAAGACATCCATATAGTCTGACCGACCTATTGGTTTCAATGCAATCGAAAATGATGCCATACTATCTAATAATGTTACCTAATGGAAGCATATATAGAGTAAAAATAATTAATCCAAGTATAGAACCCTGCAGGTGGTGGGAGGAAGATTCTTCGTTTACAAGAACAAACTGGAATCTATCAGATAAATATGACTTAAACCAGCCTAATTCTGTTCCTTTAATCCCACTATCAGAAGCTAAGTGGAGATCATTGGCAACTTTCAATGCTGTTTCTGTGCTATGATGCACTCTGAATCCTGACTGAAACTGTTAAAACAAACATTTCTGTGAAAATTATCACAAAGTTGAGCTGCAACAAGTAAGTAAAGGTTTAATTACACCTTAAAACTCTGTGGTACATATCCTATCAACAAAGACAGATTGATCAAATCCAATATGAGAGTGTTGATGAAGGGGAAAATCTCCTTATGTTTAATGTTGATGCATTTGGCAGATGCTTTTAGTACAGAAAGAGAAAATGCAGTAGAGGGGGTAAGGAAGTACAGGGTAAGTGCTAGGATAGGAGATGCTGTCTGAAGAGTTGGGTCTTCGAGAGTTTCTTGAAGATAGACAGGGACACCCCTGTTCTGGTAGCGCTCGGTGGGTCATTCCACCATTGTGGCATGACATATGAAAATAGTCTGGATTGTCTTGAGCATGGTGTAGGCACTGCTAGACGACAATCCTGCGATGACCGGAGTGACTGAGTCCTGACATAAGCCTTTGCGAAAGCATTCAAGTAGATGGGAGCCGTTCTATTAAGCACTTTGTAGGTTAACATGAGTGACTTGTGGGCAGGTAAGGGTGGCCAGTGGAGCTCAACAAGCAGAGGGGTGACGTGATCTTTCAAGCTGAAAGACCAGACGCACCGCCACATTCTGGACCATCCTTGAACAGTCTTGTTGGGATTAGGTCTCAAATACAAGCTGATGGTTTCGATCAACTGGACAGAAACAGTAAACAGTAAAGTTTATATATTTTCTCGTCTCAATGACCCACCCACTTTAAACTTGAATTCGTTTTGAAATCAGAAGTGGTTCTTCCTCTCACATACCAACTCCAATCTGTACCAAGCCTCAGTTGTTGGATGAGAGTCAGCTGCTGAACAGATGCACAAATCAATATTCTGTCATTGCCATTTCTCCGCACGCTTATAAATGGATATCACTTTGTATAAGGAAGTACATATAGCTGTTACATAAAATATATAATCTGTCTCAAATTTCACATGGATGATCGCCTGGTACAACTGGTATAAATGGATGAGTGGAGCTAAGCCTCCCCTAATTTAAAAAAAGTTTATTTCACATTGTGTAAATCAAGGTAGAGTAGAAACGGTGCAAAATAGTCATTTGAAAAAAAGTCATTAGTGAGCCGCTACTCACTTTACGTCCCCTGTCACTGGCCAAAATCTGTGGCTATACTAGTATGTGTGGATGAGGAAGGTCTGCAATGGCAAGTGTTAGCTTGAATGAAGTAGACCAGTGTTCTTCAACCATGGTCCTCAGGACCCACTGCCCTGCATGTTTTCGATGTTTCCCTCCTCCAACACACCTGATTCAAATGAATGGCTTCTTATCAGGCCACTGCAGAGCTTGATGACTGCAGAGCTTGATGAAAAAAGCCTCAGACCTCATGTTGCCAGGCCCACAGGAAGTTGGCCATTTTGAGTGGACAATGCAAATTGGTGCCGCTTTGCCTGTTTCCACACCTCGCATGTGATCGAAATCCTCCTACAGATTAAATGGTTACGCTTTCAAAATTGCTCTGGCTACTCTTCAGCCATGGGGGATTAAAAGTTGTGATCACCTATTCCAAAGTCTAAACAGCGCGATCATGGCCAGGCGCCTAAGATCGTGTGATGGCGTTTGTGGGTTTAAAGCCATATCATCATTGCAAGGTAATGAAACTTGGCAC
Source organism: Leuresthes tenuis (assembly GCF_036924035.1). NCBI lineage: Eukaryota > Metazoa > Chordata > Actinopteri > Atheriniformes > Atherinopsidae > Leuresthes > Leuresthes tenuis. Next base: position 34,725,420 of record NW_027325364.1, read on the forward strand.
ACGTCCACGTTGACGACCTCGTACGTATGTAAAGTATATCATGTGTGGCTGGAGCTAAATGGCTCAGTGGCTCCCCCTAAGAATTTTTAAAAACCCTGATGATGATGTCTTGCTATACATGGGATTCTTACAGCCTGCTCTACACTTCCGGGACAGCTGTGCTGTGCAATGCGCGCCGCCCGGCGTCCAACACCTACCCCAACATGCGCACGTGCTTGGGCCCGATCATTGCTGATTTACAGCATTTAATTATGTTTTGTAGTGCTTTGTTGTTTTTTTTGTTCTTATATCCTCCTCAGTTCATTGTTGAATTGTTTTCCCCAGAATCACTGTCACTATTCCTGTTCATGCTCCTGCACACTTCTTTTCCCTCTCTCTACTCCCAGATGATATCAGACACTACTATGGTGAGGGCCAGGCACTCTACTTTGGCTTTCTGGAGTACTTTACGTTTGCCCTGGTACCCATGGCCCTAATTGGAGTGCCTTACTATCTTTTTGACTGGGAAGACTATGACAAATATGTAGTCTTTGCTGTCTTCAACCTGATCTGGTGCACACTTATCCTGGAGGTATGGACACTTATTTCACTGACATATAAAGAAGTCACAATAATGTCTCATACATACATTAAACATAATGGCATCTCTTCCAAACACATGCTTTACTTAGTTCAATTAAGCTATTCCACAATTATATGATTGCAGCAGGCCAGTGTGTAATAAATATTATTATATTATTATGATGGGATTTCTTTTGTCCCTGTCTTATTACTATATGTACTGAATGAGCAATACTACTGAAGTCTGTCATATTTATTTAACCCTCCCTCCACTAGTTATGGAAGAGATGCAGTGCTTCACTAGCCTACCGGTGGGGCACATTAAGCAGGAAGAAGGCATTTGAAGAACCTCGACCTGGATTTCACGGCATCCTTGGGTTCAACCCTGTGACGGGCCGTGAGGAGCCTCTCTACCCCAATGCCAAGCGTCAGCTACGTATCTATCTGGTGTCCCTTCCCTTTGTCCTGCTTTGCCTTTATCTGTCACTGTACATCATGATGATTTACTTCCAAATGGAAGGATGGGCGCTGTCTCTTTATGATGCAGAGCCTACATTCTGGACAGCAGTACTCTCTTTCATCCCCAGTATTATTTATGCTGTGGTCATAGAGATCATGAACCTAATCTACAGATATGCGGCTGAGTTCCTCACTGAGTGGGGTGAGAAGTTCTCTCAAGTCTAAATTCACTCTTTTACCAATTTAGACCCTCAACATAAATAAAATATGACAAGTAGCTGCTCTTATTGTCGTTTCTCACTTTGTGTGTTTAGAAAATCACAGGCTCGAGTCTTCATATCAGAATCACCTTGTCCTCAAAGTATTGGTAGTGAGTATACATGACTTATTTAGGTTTTATACATTTGGCATACATTTTTATGTATCAGAGTACAACTTTTCTTGTTGCTACCTCACTCATTTTCGCTGTTGTTCTTCTGTTTAGTTCAACTTCTTCAACTGTTTTGCCTCGCTGTTCTATATTGCCTTTGTCATGCAGGACATGGTTCTGCTGAGACAGGTATGTATACATTATCTATCTATCTAATCTATCTATCTAATCTATCTAATCTATCGTAACCAGTGTGATAGCTATGTTATACATGCTGATTGCAGTGTGTGCTTGGGGCCATGTTACTCTTAAGGGGGGTGTCTTCAGAGACACTGTCCCTGTCTCTGAGACCCATAGGGTCGGGTGTAGCCTGACCCCACTAGTGTCAACCTGGCTTATACCTCCATGAGGAAAAAAGGTGTGGTTGTTTTTCCTAAAGAGGTGCCTTTAATGACTGAATTGATTGCAAGCAGTGTTTCACTGAACCAGGGTACCTGCCGGTCTCATGGCTCACTGTGCATTCCACCCAGATCACCATTTCTGGTGTTTCCCCATTTATTCAATTTGTAGGTTTAGGTTTCAAGAGAAGCATGTTGAATCATATTCTGTCTCTCAGGAGGCTCTCCATCACAGAGGCTGTGGAGGTTTCAACTCCTCAACTACTGACGCTGCTACCACACACTGACTGATGTCAGAGGGGTATGTGGGGTGGACAAGTGATCAAAATAGAGAGCAGCATACTGATCTAGTGAATGCTATTATTGGTACAATGGCCAAAGTGTTTCAACAAAGGAATGAGGCTGAGAAAAACATGAGATCTGCCATTGCATTCCTGAGCTTTGTTTGATCAAGCTTCAGCTGCTTGTGCTGTGATGCCTGTTACTAAAACTATTATTGAAGAAAAGATGGACTCTGGCACCAAAAGAGCTGTTATTTCAGAAATGGTCTTTCAGAAATAGCTGTATGTGTTTTTTTGGTTTTGTTTTATTCATCTAGTTGGTTTCACTGACAGTCACCTAATAACTTTGGGGTTTTGTGTTTCACCAACCACTAGGTGCAATTCATATTGGCACTTCATTGTTAAGCTTCAAGCAGTGGATTTTTATGATGACCTCCTCAAGAAAGGAGAATGTAATTGAGACTGTGTAGACAAGCTATTGGAGGGGCTTCGTAAGCTGAGTACTGCTGATTGGTTTGTGCTGGATGCTAACATTGCCTTGGGGGTGCAAACTGCTGCTGCTCTCCTGGTTTGGATGGATCGTCAGCAGATATATAGGGACTTTTGGAGGCACCTGGGAATAAACATATAGGAGGTTCTGCAGGAGTGTCTTCAGACTGGTTTGTTACCAACATCCTGTCAACATGCTGTTCTTTCACTCCGACTCAAATAAGGGAACTTAACTCTGCTCTAGAACTGGTGACTAATTGGTTGACGGACCAATTCAAGCCAAGTATAATCCAATGCATTGTAATATAATGATAATCCAATCAAGTTTTAATTAATTAAAATACATATCAGTCCAAATTTATACAATGCCAATTATAAAAAAAAAAGTTGCAGAACTAAGGAAACCAATAGATTGCATAGAAACTTTTTTTCTTGCATAGAAAATTGCAAGAAAAAAATCCCTTTTAACAGGTAGAAACATCCAGCAGATGCAGGCTCAAGAAGGGCCAATATCTACCTTCACCATTTGGGGTTTGAGAGGACAGGAAAGTGGGATCAATAAGCACTCCAACAACAGACCAGAAGTACCTTCTGAGAAAAGGAAACACAAGTTCATGACAACAATGTCATATAAACAAGAAAGTTGCATCATAGGATGTCCCCTTGCAATCTAGGCCTTTATTGACATAACTATCCTGAACAATTAAACCTTTTATAAAAAAAAAAGTAGAAAAGGTGTCTGCTTCCCAAACCCAAACTGACAGCTGGGTCCTCAAGAGAGGGTCCTGATACCTGAAGGCTCTGCTTCTCATTCTACTTTTTTTAGAAACTCTAGAAACCACAAGTAAGCCTGCTGTCTGAGAATGAAGTGCTCTGTATATGGTATTGAACTATGAGATCTTTAAGGTATTTTGGAGCTTGGTCTTTGAAAACGTGGTCACACTTTGTTTTACAGCACGATAATACCCATTAACCTTTATTATCCCACAAGTGAGAAGATTGCACATTACAGAGCTCTGTGATGAAGGAATGTACACAAGATAAATGAACAAATGCAAAAAGGTACAAGATGTAAAACAGAATGTAGGAGTAATATGTAGGTGAAATAGTAAGTAGCAGTGATGATGAGTGATGACTGAGTGCGCTCATGTGGTGTTATGGAAACTCGAGTCTGATGGAAAACTCAACTCTGACGCAATATGATAGCCCATGATTACCAAAAATGTACTGATATCAGCACAGGAAGGGAATTGAACAAAATTAGCTTAATTGAACATCCCAGATCGAGACAAGTGCGAACAAAATAAAGTTGTGCATTACTGAAAAATAAAGGGATGCTGCCATTGTTGCGGGCGGGTGCGCCTGCAGTTATGACACAAATAAACGATTATTAGACTAAATATATTTGATAAGATATTAATCGCCTATAGTATTGAAATATTACCGTTTTTAGATGATACGCCATGTTTGTACTTATGCCGTGATACACAAACTGTTGTTTGCAAATTTTGCATTCGACTTTTTTCCCGCCATCTATTTTGGGTAAAATTCTGCCACACTGCTGATGTCTTTGACATGGATGGTAGAGGAGGACTCACTGTAAATGAAACGCTCAAAATAAAAATAAATACTCAGCAAACCACCCGACGTTGAATAACGTGGACGTTGTTCAACGTCTCTAGTGGATTGGGCTAATCCAAAAAACACCCCCATTAGCACTTGGTACTTTCCTCTTGATGAAATTAACCATAGACTGTATAAAATTAACACGACCAATCAGAATTTTGGTCGACCCAGAACATATCAACTAATAAGTCGATCAGTCGACTAGGACTTTACAGCCCTAATTTGTGGACCAGTCCAGTTTATTATTTAGGTGAACCCCCAGATATTTGTTGTCCACCACAGTTTCAATGTCCCATCCCTGGATGTTCACTGGCGTGAGGTGACTTTTTGCAAAAGTCGATCAGGAGCTCCTTCGTCTTGCCAGTGTTGATGTAGAGGTATTTCCAGTCACACCAACTGACCCCTCTATATTCCAGCTCATTGCCTTCTGACACCCCTGTATCCCGACTCGTCCCCACCTTTGATCAGATGGATGTGTCATCCGCGTATTTGATGATGACGGTGTCATCCCGGGTGGAGACGCAGTCGCTGGTGTACAAGGTGAAGAGTTTAGGGCTGAGACAGCAGCCCTGTGGAGACCCTGTGAAAAGAAAGTAACAAACAGCAAGGCAAAGCCGGAATACAAAAAAATACTAAAATGACAAAACCTGACATTAACAAGGACGACTTGACTTGACACAAATGACGGTGAGGATCTGACAAAGAATATTCTTATTCTTCTTCTTTGATTTTTAATGGCAGCTGGCATCCTTAGTGTTGCATATGCCGACAACTACTGGACAAAAAGTTTTTTCCTATTTCTTCTTTTCTATATTCTTTGCGCTTGCTTATACTGAATCAAATGTTGAAAGTTATGGTATCTTTTAACTAACTTAAATGCTTTATTTCTACTCTTTATTGCTTGTCTACACTTTTCATCCCACCATGGTACTAACTTGTTTTTCTTTCTCCCTGAACTTTTAGGTATACATCTGTTTGCTGCTGATATGATCCCCTGCTTTATGTCCCTCTCCATCATTTCCACCTCCATGTTATCATTAACCCGATCCAGATTTTTTTTCACTTTCCTTTGTAAACTCTATCCAATTTGCTTTTTTTAAGATCCATCTTCCCCCTACTCTCTCCGTGTCCTGTACTGTCTCTATATTTATTTTATTATATATAGGGTAGTGATCACTTCCTATGGTCCCTTTTTGATACACATTCCAGTCACATAGTGGTGCTAATACATTGGTCACTATTGTCAGGTCTATAGCTGACTCCTTCCCGGTATTTACATCTATCCTTGTCCCTCTTCCATCATTCACACAAACCAGATTCTGTCCATCTAACATTTCTTCTACTATTTCTCCATTACTGTCATTTTTCTCACTCCACCCCCAATGTATTATGAGCATTAAAATCTCCACACCACACTGTATTTCCATTGGTCTTGCCCTCCATTTCTTCCAGTTTCTTTATATCCAACTTCCTGCATGGGTTATAAAAGTTTATTATTGCCAACTTTCTCTTCCCTATCCATATTTCTATTATAATAGTCTCCATCTCAACCCCAATATCTATAACCCTGTAAGGAATGCGCTCTTTAATAAACGTGACCCACCCACCTCCTACCCCTTCTTCCCTGTACACAAGAGGAAGTTGAAAAGGCATTTATTGATCAAACTAGTGGCATGATCCTTTATGATAATCCAGTCCTTAGCTTCTCACACGAGACATGGCAAACCTCACAGAAAACCATGGGCTTGAATCCCAATTTTACAAATAAAACATCATTATGATATAGTAAAAGAAAAAATGTTTTCCTGATCTGATTGGATTAAATTGGGAATAGTTTTTTTATTGGGGACTTATGTGATGGAGACCAGCTTCTTATTTGAACAATTTAGGGCAAAGCGTAAATACTCAAATAAAAAAAGTATTAGTATTAGTACAGTAAATATTTTGGAAATACCAGCTGTTATAAAGTTGTATCCTGTAACTTTTTGAGGGGATCCCAGCCACCCAGTTTTGAAGGCCTTAAGAGTTGCTGGGAAAGCTCTTAATTTTTCATTTCATAACAGCATTAACATTATTAGAATTCTTAGTTTGTATGGACTTGTAAACTGAAATAGAAGGCTATGTTTAAATAAAGATAAACAATTTTTTCTATCTTTCTTTGGAGAACAGGTTGGACATGAGAATATACTTCATGACTCTTGGATGACTAAGGCTGTAATAGCGTCTTTGCGAGAGGAGTGCCACATATTAGTGGCTTTGGGCAATCTGTTTCTACCCATTGTACCTTTTGCATGCACCATCTACACAGTTCACTGTCTCCAGTGTTCGGCTTTTTAGGTAGGCATAGCTAGTTCAACTGAACTTGCAGATAGAGATAGTTCATGTGAGCAGGCAGACAGTGGGTTTTCAGGTAAATGGTCCGTGGGTTGTCATCCCTGTGGGCAGCCAGCACTTCCAAAGTGCAAGACCAACAGACTTAAGAACTCCTTTGTCTCTCAGGCTATCAGACTGCATAAGTCCTCAATTGAGGGTAGGAGGTAACAGGGACAGAGGAAGAGGAATATCCAACTGCTATGTGCAATAACTCATTTCATTCAAATACAGTGCAATAACCTAATTTGATATAATCTATATTTAGTTCAGAGTTTATATTTAGCTATTTTCTGTATCTTGCATACTTTGTATTGTATATTTTGTATCCCAATGTGTGCTGCTCCTTTATATTTTTTGCATTTTTTTTTTGTATAAGTTGCTGGAGACTTGAATTTCCCTGAAGGAATCATCCCAAGAGATAAATAAAGTTGAGTCTAAGTCTAAATCTAGTGGCTGCTCAGGTGAGTCAGTGCCCATTGATTCCAGTGAGTTGCCTGCTGTTGGTACTGCTATCAGCAGCTTGTATGCAGAGCAACAGGGAGTGGCAGAGGCCATTTGATGAAGGATGATACTCTTTCACAGTTTTCTGACGTTCTGTTTCAAGATGAACAATAGATTTACTTGCGTCAGGAGAATAATGATTTCTTAGATGTAACATATGACTTTGGACGGATAAGTGGAGTGAAAGGTAAAAACAGTATTCTGATGGATGGAATGCACAAGGTGTTTCCCTTTTTTTGGCACATGTCCCTGTCTTTTTCCATCTTCTTTTTTCTATCCTTTTCACGGAGCCTCTTAGAATCACATTTTAAACATGAATAGAAGGGACTGGAACAAGAGAGCTGCATTAGCGGAGCTTGATGTAAATAAAACATTGATGTGTTCTTTCTCCTGGAAACATGCAGGTCAAATGATAATGCTGTTCTCAAGCCATTGGACACATTATATAGGTGTAGCTGTTCTTTTTTCTCACTGCCCTTACTTAAGTCACGTTTCAATATGTGAATTAGTACTGGGCAGTATTCACATTGTACAAGCAACCATAAAAGGTACGCATTTCCTTTTTACAACATATTTTACCAATCTATTTCTACAAAGATCCAATCTATTTCAGAAACTCAAAGAGTTGGACAGCAGCTCGGTTATACTGCTGTGAGGCTGGAACTATACTGTAGACCCTTCGCTTAGTAGAAACACTGCCAGACTTATCTACCACCAGCTTCATTTTACATTAGTAGCAGAGAATGACCGTCAAGAATTGTCAGGCTCCCTGCAGCTTTATCAAGATTTCTGGCATATGCTGGATAGAGATATTGTTATTTGTTCTCACTGAGTGTTTGGGTTCCAGGACTTTGTCTGTGAATTGCACATGAGCCGTACTGACCCTACTGGCAAAATGTCTTTGGCCTTTTAGGGAATTGGAGATCTATCCTTTTTGGACAATGCAGTTGTGCAAAGATGCTTGCAAATTAAATGAAGGAATGCGTGGTACTATGGTGCATATGAGTCATGCTTGTGTATCAGTATGAATAACAAAATTTGTTTTTAAGTTAACATTATTGATCTTGCTGAATTCAAGTTTTTCTTACATTTAGATTTTTTTAATAGATCAGTAATGGCTTTTAATAGGGTTGAACTTATTTTATTGTTTAAGGTTATTGGATTCTGTCACTATATTCAGGAGCAAGTGATATGTTACAGGTAGGGTGAGGTCTGAGCAAACCTGTCACTGTTCAGGGAGCCATCAGGCAGGGATGTCCTCTCTCAGGGATGCTATGTGCTGATCTTGTATGAACAAGCTTATTCTGCAAAGGTTAACTGGCTAAAAAGTGAGTGTTTGCTATGTGGTGGTTGGAGGGACAAGCCAAACACAGTACTGCCTGGTGGGCTGTAATGGAGCACAGAGGGGATGAAGTGTTTTGGGTGTATTTTTGGGTGTAGAAAACTATGAAAAGAAAAACTGGGAGGGTTTGATTGATAAAATAAGTGCTCGATTGTTGGTGGCTTTGTATACAGTCCCAGTTGTCCTACAGGGTTAAGACAACCAGATTTCGTCACATAGTTGAGGCGATCTCCTCCATGCAATACGGATTTTAAACTTAGAATCATGTGAGTGAGAAGCCATTATCTTATAACCCATTCTTACTGTGCATCATGCTTTGGGCTGTTGCCCTACAGAGAGCCCTTGCATCAGGTGGACAGTCTAAACTGGCCTATTTGAGATATTCAGGAGGTCTGCTACGATAGTCAGAAAACTGGTCTTAAGTCTGCATGCTAAGAGTTTGGTGGGGGCGTGTGTGGTGAGTTAATGAAAACCAGGAGTATATTCTAACTTCATGTTCACATTTATATTGAGGATTATTGGTATTTATTGTTGTATATGTTTAAAACCGTGTTACTCTCAGTCTCTGCAGACGCCATCCCTGTCTCTGAGACACGGTATTCGGGTCCAGCCAGACCCTGTTAATCCCAGTGGAGACTGTCTTCCTAACAGTGGGAGACCTTGTGGGTCACGTTAACGTTGTTATGCATCGAGGATGAATAAAGGTGTTGTGTTTTTTTCTTTTTCAAGGAAAAAAAATAAGTAAAGAAAATAAGACTCATATGATGAATGGTACTATTGGCCCATGATGTTTCAAACAGGGAAAAAAGTGATGTTGCTCCGAGTCTGCGCTGGCAGTGATTGCACCTCTATTGCAGATTCACACTCAAATAGTGAATATCTTTACACACTTGAGGAGATTGTTTTTTTTGGATGAAACGTTTGGTAAATCAGTAAAAGTATTTATTATTCTCCTGATGTCCAAAAGTTTGTAAAGACTGTGTTGACTCTGCAGAAAAATAGTTGGAAATGACTTACTGGATGAAAAGAAGCATTTTTGTTGACAAATAAAGGTAAAGGATGAACAAAATTGAGGACAATGAAGTAAAGTTATGTTGTTGCACTGGGTATTTTTTTCCTGCTGCCCCCTCTCCCCCTTTCCTATTTATGCACAAGGTGAGGGTGGGCTTTTTGAATAGAAATGGTGGGAGGCAACAACAGAAAATAGCAGTTATTTTGGAAATTACTACCAGAAAAAGCCAGATTTTTTTTGCAGGAAACATACAGTGACAAAGATAATGACGTAGACTGGAGTCTGTGGTGCAGGAGGGGCAATTTATTTAGTCTCACGGAACTAATTGTTCTGCTGGTGTAGCTATTCTTTTTTCTTCAAGGCTAAATGTTAACATTATTTCCACAACAGAAATAATTAAGGGCAGAGTCTTACTTGTTAGAGCAGAAATTTCAAATATATATTTTTTCTTAATGTTTACGCCCCAAATCAGGGTACAGATAGACTGGCCACTTTCCATTAGCTAAGGCATCTCTTGAAAAACATTAATCAACATGACTGAATGGTAATGGGGGAGACTGGTACTGTACTGTCGATTTTATTCTAGACAGAACTGGGGAGGGACCTCACCTCCAGTCATCTACTAAATTATTTCAGATCATTTCACAATCTGGTATGGTAGATGTTTAAAGAGTTAGAAATGAAATAATAAAGGGAACACCTTTATTTTTACACAGTGTAACTCCAAGTCAATCACACTTCTGTGAAATCCACCTGTCCAGTTAGGAAGCAACATTAAATTGTGAATCAGTTTCACCTGCTGTTGTGCAAATGGAACAGACAACAGGTGGAAATGAGAGGCAACCCCTATAAAGGAGTGGTTCTGCAGGTGGTGACCACAGACCATTTATCTGGTCTCATCCTTTCTGGCTGATGTTTTGGTCATTGTTTGCATTTTGTCAGTGCTCTCACCCCTAGAGGTAGCATGAGACGGTGTCTACAACCCACAGAAGTTGCACAGGTAGAGCAGCTCATCCAGGATGGCACATCAATGTGATGTCAAGAAGGGTTGCTGTGTCTCTCAGTACAGTGTCCAGAGCATGGAGGAAATACCAGGAGACAGGCCAGTACACCAGGAGATGTGGAGGGGGCCGTAGGAGGACAACAGCCCAGCAGCAGCTACCTACTCCTTTGTGCAAGGAGGAACAGGAGGAGCGCTGCCAGAGCCCTGCAAAATGACCTCCAGCAGGCCACTAAAATGCATGTTTCTGATCAAACTGTCAGAAACAGACTCCATGGGGGTGATATGAGATTCGCACTGAGCACATGAGACAGACGTGACAGAGTCTGGAAACGCCGTGGAGAACGTTCTGCTGTCTGCAACATCCTTCAGCATGAGCGGTTTGGCGGTGGGTCAGTAATGGTGTGGGGAGGCATTTCTTTGCAGGGCCGCACAGCCCTCCATGTGCTAGCCAGAGGTACCCTGACTGCCATTAGGTACCGGGATGAGATCCTCAGACCCATTGTGAGACCATATGCTGGTGCAGTGGGCCCTGGGTTCCTTCTGATGCATGACAATGCAAGGCCTCATGTGGCTGAATGTGTCAGCAGTTCCTGCATGATGAAGGCATTGATGCTATGGACTGGTCTGCCCGTTCCCCAGAACTGAACCCAATCGAGCACATCTGGGACATCCTATCTCGTTCTATCCACCAACGCCACGTTGCACCAGGAGTTGACTGATGCTTTAATCCAGGTCTGGGAGGAGATCCTTCAGGAGAACATCTGTTGCCTCATGAGGAGGATACCCAGGCGTTGTAGGGAGGTCATACAGGCACGTGGAGGCCACACACACTACTGAGCCTCATTTTGATTTGTCTTGAGGAATTTCCACTGAAGTTGAATAAGCCTGTGATAATAATTTTGATTTACATTGATAATTTTTATGTTATTTTGTTCTCAACGCATTCCAGTAATGAATAACGACTGGAATATTTCATTCATTGAGATCTAAGAAGTGTTATTTTAGTGTTCCCTTTATTTTTTTTGAGCAGTGTACATGGGTTAGGATCACTGATGTAAATGTTAATGCACCAAGGCTAGACAGGTTTTACATGACAGATCATTTTAGAAACAGGTTGTTATGCTCTTTTATTTTCCCTGTTGGTTTTACCGATTTACCATTTAATCACATTAGACTTCCATCTCTCACCACCCAGTAGGTGTAGTTCATATTGGCACTTTAATGTTACACTTAAAACTGAGATTTGGAGAGAAAGGAAAGGAGAATTTGAGTCTTTGAATAAATGATGGGAGGTGGGTAAGACTCAAATATGATTTTTTTGTTTGTTTGTTTGTTTTTGTTTTGTTTTTGGTCAACAATACACAAGCCATTCTACTGTTAGAGTTAAAAGGGTTATTGCAGAGTTGAAAAAGGGAACTGTTAATTTGCTAAATAGTCTTTGAGCACCCAGTAGTAACCGCAATGCAATTCTTGAAAATAAGAAACAAGAATTTTTTTTTTTTTCTTACATGAAAAAGCCAAGGGGGGTTTAGTTAGATCGGTGCTGTTTAATATTAGGGACATAGATTCTCCCACTTCCTTTTTCTTTGAGTTCCTCTTCAGGAAGGAGAAAACCATGAGTGCTGCTGTTAAGAGCATACTGAATGTCACCATTTCCAGGGAGGAATTAACTGCTGCTGTAACTCAGATGACTTCTGGTAGAGCTCCTGTTTTGGATGGTTTACCAGCAGATTTTATATGCACTTTTGGAGCCAGCTGGTGGCAGACTTGTTTGAAGTTCTGCAGAAGTGTTTCCAAACTGCTTTGCTACCAACAATTTGTCGCCATGCAGTTCTTTCACTCTTGCCAAAACAAGAAGACTCGACTCTGCTGAAGAACTGGAGACCTGTAGCTTTACTTTGTGCAGAGTATAAAATACTTTACTGTCATCATTTGCATCCGGTGTTGCTGATACAAAAAAGTCTTTCCACATTAACAAGATTCATCATACTACTGACACCCGGAAAATTTTTTCCACCTTCAAAACTCTACTTAATCCTCTGCCTCTGCCACCTGCTACCAATCTAACAGCAGACACATTGGCCTCATTGTTTACTGACAAAGTGGCAGCTATAAGCAAACAGTTTACCGAAAATCTGCATGCAAAAGTCCTACTGCATAATTTTCCTCATTCACCCCTCTCGCTCAGAGCAGTGTGTCTAAACTTCTCACATGTAGCTTCACTGACATCGGGCACATTTCCTACCGCATCCAAGCAAGCTCTGGTTACACAGCTGCTCAAGAAACCTTCCTTCCCTCCAGCTCATGTGGAGAACTATCGGCCGGTTTCTCTCCACCCATTTCTGTCTAAAATCATTGAAAGGGCGGTCTTTAAGCAGGTCACTGATTACCTCTCACATAACAACCTCCTTGATCCAAACCAATCTTGGTTTAAAAGTGGACATTCCACCGAAATGGCTCTGTTGGCAGTGACAGAAGCCTTAAAAGAAGCCAGAGCGATAGCTAAGTCCTCTGTTCTTATCCTGCTCGACTTATTGGCTGCATTTAACACTGTCAACCACAGTATCCTTTTGTCCATACTCGCTAGCATGGGCATCACAGGGAGAGCACACTCCTGGTTAGAATCATACCTCACTGGTCGATCATTCAAAGTATCCTGGCTTGGTCACACTTCTGCAGCGCACCACCTCGCCACAGGGGTCCCCCAAGGTTGAGTACTGGGACCTCTTCTCTTTATCATATACACCACCTCACTGGGCAAGATCATCCGATCACATGGCTTCTCATACCAGTGTTGTGCTGATGATACCCAGCTCTATCTGTCATTCCCACCTGACGACCACACGGTCTCAGCACGAATCTCAGACTGTCTCTCTGATATATCAACATGGATGAAAGCCCATCACCTCCAACTTAACCTCCCAAAAACTGAACTGCTTGTCTTCACAGCCAAACCAACCATACACCATAGCATCTGCATACAAACTGAATCCCTATCTCTTGCTCCATCAAAGGTAGCTAGAAACTTGGGTATCATGATTGATGACCAACTAACCTTTAAAGATCACGTTACCTCTGTTGCTCGTTCATGACGCTTTTCGTTGCTAAACATAAGAAAGATCAGACCATACCTAACGCAGCATGCCACCCAGCTCCTGCTGCAGGCCATGGTCATCTCCCACCTTGACTACTGCAATGCTCTCCTAACTGGTCTCCCAGCCTGTGCTGTGAAACCTCTGCAGATGGTCCAGAACGCGGCGTGGCGTCTGGTCTTCGATCAGCCTAAAAGAACACGTCACCCCTCTGTTCATTGAACTCCACTGGCTGCCCATAGCTGCCTGCATCAAATTCAAGTCCCTGATGTTAGCTACAAAGTGCTTAATGGAACGGCTCCCATCTACTTGAATGCTCTTGCAAAGGCTTATGTCACAACTCGGTCCCTCCGTTCGTCCCAGGATTGTCGTCTAGCAGCTCCTACACCACGCCTAAGACAATCCAAACTCTGTTCATGTGTCGTCCCACGATGGTGGAATGACCTACCGAGCACTACCAGAACAGGGGCGTCCCTGTCTATCTTCAAAAAACTCTTGAAAACCCAGCTCAGAGAGCATCTCCTATCCTAGCACTTACCTTGTACTTCCCTACCCCCTCTATGTCTGCACTTTATCTTTCTGCACTTCCTTCTATGCCTGCACCCTATCTCTACTCTGTCACCTCTGACAGAGTCGGACTAGTGGGTTCCTTCTATGTAGTTTGTTAGCTTTTTATATAGCTTGTTATATCTTCATTTGTAAGTCACTTTGGGTAAAAGTCTCTGCTAAATGCATAAACATAAACAACAAACATGAAACAATCTTTTTCTTATGAGAGACTCTTTTGATATTTGTAAATTGTATGGTGTTAACATAGAACACCTGTTTCTTTAGCTCAGGTAAAGGCTTTTGTCTGGGTTGATCATCATTTTCTTTTTTTCAACTTTAAAAGCTTTTGATTTTGCAGACAAGTTTGTTTAGTTTTTGAGTTTGTTGTATGACAGAGCTTTTTGTTTTTTCTAAAGTGGGTGGTGGGCTGAGCTGGTTCAAAGACGTATCAGACAGGGTTGGCCTAACTTTATGCAATAGCAGTTGAACCTCTACTGTGCAATTTCCGTTCTAAACTACCAGGATTCATACTTCCAAGGTTCTCCCATCGTCCTGCTCTAGTTGTGTCTGCTTATGCTGATTTCTTTAACCCTAACCCAAACTCCTCAATACAACTCTTGTCTTATATCAGAATGCATCCTCAACTAAAGTGAACTGGCACAAACATAAAGCTCTGCTTGTTGGACCATGGGAAAACCAGAAAAAGCCAAAACTGCCGGGTAACCTCTACAAGGAAAATCAAGGGATGAAAGTGTTTTTCTGGGAACAGAACATTTTCAGAGAAAAAACTTTGAGGGTGTCATGGAGATAAAGAGTGTGCTAGAGTGTCTAAATGAAAATGGCTGCTACCTCAGCTTTACTATTGGGGAAGAGTTCTGGTCGTCAATAATTTGGTTGTCTTGGCTCTTTGGCATAGATTCATCACACTCCCTCTTCCACAGAGCCTTTTAGAGGATATTCAGAGTACGGTTGTAAATTGCTTCTGGTCTGGAAGACATTTGCTGAAGTCATCTGTACTGTACCTGCCGGTGGAGGAAGGGGGAGAGGGTCTGGTAAACCTTTCATCACACATAACTGCCTTTGGACTGCAAACAGGTCAAAGACTTCTATGATTTTAGCCTGCTATGACTCAACACTGCATGTGTGCTCCGAGGGAGAGCAGGATGCTTTGGACTTAACTGGTTTGACACCATTTTACCATGCATTTTTACATGCATGACATGTTTTGGTTTTCCAACAGAAGGTGGTTTTGTCACCTGGGATGTGGCTTTGAGGAGCCTTTATTTGGAAACTGTTTTTTTTCTCTTCTCGGATCCTTACATCATACAGCATGCAGTCTCAACTAAGGGGAGCTGGATGTTTAAAGTTGGGTCATCCGATGAAGATTTCTGTCCCAAGGCTTGCTGAACTCCTCAATATAAGATCCCACAGGCTGCTTGTCAGGCTGGTGGAGGATATTTGTGGGTCTCTGCCAGACACATTGAGAGCGTTTGCTGAGAACCATACTCTATCTGACCAATGGGATGATGAGCATGAGTATGTTTTTCCTTCCCTGACTTTTTCTCCTGCTGTAGGAGATTGGGAAGAAGACATCGGTGACATTTTGTACTTAAATACTCCAGAGTTGGGAGGGTTTCAAAGTTTGGGGAAGAATACATTATATTGTATTATTGTTAAGGTTTTGAACATACACTCTCTGGCAGGGTGTCGAGGTGGACTGAGTTCTTTGGCACAGATTCATCCACAGGAGGCTGTTGGAGGTCTCTGTATAAACCCCTCATTGAGGTGAGGATATGTCACCTCCAGTGGAGGATTGTACATGGGGGTCATAGCTACAGGTATCTGGTACACCTCAATCCTGGCACGAGGGTTAGTTGTCCTTTTTGGTCACATACAGAAACCCTTCATCTATTCATTCAGTACATCTAGGGCCTCTTTATTTTCTTGAAATCTTTGCTTCAAGGATTTTGAGTTAATTTCTCCTTCAGTCAGTTTGTTTATGGTCCCTGGTATTCTGCAAAGAATAAATCTGTTCATACGCTAATTAACGTCCTGTCAGGAAAGGCAAAATTCGCTATTTGGATAACCAGGAAAAATCGTATGAAAGGATGGGTTCAGATGATGCCTTCAGTTATTGCACAGGTTAGTTACGGCTCGGTTAAGGGTGGAATTTGAGTTTTATAAACTCATAAAAAAAGATGGTCTTTTTCAATATATTGGCTGCACAGAATGTGTTCAGTTTATGAGGATTCTTTGGTGTTGAATTTTTGACTCGACAAGTGGCATACTATTTGTGAATTAGGATAAATCTTCCTTCCTTCCTTCCTTTCTTCCTAGAAATTCCATGGTTTTCTTTATTTTAGTTTAGATTTTTTTTCCTCTTATTTTTTCTGTCCTCAGAGTCTGGCCACCTTGCTGATCACCAGTCAGATCATAAATCAGTTCATGGAGGCCTTCCTGCCCTACTGGCTTCAGAGAAGACGCAACAAAAAGATAATTCACAAAGTCCAGAGGAGAATTCTTGAGGATAAAGAGCTTCCCCTGGAAGAGCAAGTTCGACTGGAGGCCTATATGAGCACATACTTAGTAAGTTCACACCTTATCTTATACAAATAAAGTATCACTTTTTTTTTTATATAGATCTTCTTTTGTCTCCACTTGTGTTTTTCCTTCTTTGTGGTTGTGTGTATGGTTGTATGTCTGTCTGTGCCTCTGATCCTCTCTCAGGGAACATTTGATGACTATCTGGAGCTGTTTCTTCTGTTCGGTTATGTCAGTCTGTTCTCTTGCGTTTACCCTCTGGCTGCTGTCCTGGTAGTATTAAACAACATCACCGAGGTTTACTCTGATGCCTTCAAGATGTGTCGTGTATTCAAACGACCTTTCGCTGACCCAGCTGCAAACATTGGAGTCTGGCAGGTGAGATGTGTTTTTATAGAAAAGTCTAATTTGTAATTACACAAAATATTGAGATGAAAATACAAAGCAAAGCATAAGAATACATATTACAGGACATCTTACAACCAACTGATTACACGTATTAAGTGGTACTTGAACGATTGTGAAAGTTTTGTATAATTTGATTTATAAATGCATAACAGTGTTCTAGTGGCAGATGACAACCAAGCTTAAACAAATATACTATATGTGATCATCTAATGATCCAGTAGAAATGATGCATATCTGTGAGTGGTAAATGTATGGGATTATCTTGGATAAGCAGTTGATCTGAAGGTAAAGTTAGTCAGGTGTTTTAGATAAATTGGATGACAATCAAGTGTGAGTGGACTCCCTGTTTTATTTAAAGAATAGAAAACACATTTACTGAGAGTTTTGACGACCATCTGAGGAAAAGGTCTTCAATGCTTATCAGGTCACTCTAGGTCTTGCAGAAAGACAACTGTAGGGCACTGGTCATTCTACCAAAGAAGAATAAAGTAAACGTTTTGTAAGATCAAAATCCTAACTTTAATCGAACAGAAATGTTGTGGCAAGAGGTTCACTTCCGTTTGCTACACACACACTTGTGATGTGTACCACTGGGTCATAGATCCTGTATGTTAGTCCTACTCGTTCAATAGTGATTTTAAAACTGGTGTAAACATTTGATGTTTTGGATCAAAATAATGCAGAAATATAGAAAATTCTAAAGGTTGTGGCCAGCTGGCATAAATGGTTCCCATTTCTTGAAACTAATCCCTGACTGTTGGTGTCTTTGTGTCCAGCTTGCCTTTGAGGCCATGAGTGTGATAGCTGTTGTGACCAACTGTGCTCTGATTGGATTGTCTCCACAAGTCAAAGCTTACTTCCCTGACTCAGAGACACAGCTCATGTTATGGACAGTGGCTATTGAGGTAATTAACACACACACACACACATTAAAATGAGAATAAAATATTTACAAAATGTAAAAAACACTAACATGTCCCATTCACACACAAAAAATATTTCACATGAAATTGAATTATTGCACATGATGTTGAATTATTGTACTTATGAATTGCACATATGAAAAATGTACACATTTATTGCTTTGTTGTTGAGTTCAATTGAGTGCAATTATGGCTCTTGCATAGAAGCCATTCCTCAGTCTGTCAAAGGGTAGCTGTTCAAAAAGTGAGTGTCCAGGGTGGGTTGTGTCTTTAGGTATTGCCTGAGCCTTCCTCAGGCAGCAGATGTCCAGTTTTATCAAATTTTATCAAATTCTTTTTCCAGAAATATACCAGAGAGATCAAGCACCTTACACAGCACAATTCACAACACTTTGGGTGTACCCATGACCTCCTGAGTCACTCCCTCATCATACATTACATACAACGGGTACCATATATCCTGGGTTTCGATCTGATCTAGAGGGAGAGTTCAGACTTTTAATCTCATCACCAAACCCTGGGGGAGCTATTGAGTAACAGGGAAAAGTCAACCTAACTGTACCCTTATTAATTGTGAGAATGCTTACCATTAGAGACACTATTCAAACTTTAAACAGGTCACAGAACATTCAGCTATTACCAAATGGTTCAGCTTTTTCAAATAATGAATATTGAACAAATGAACATTTTTGCTCCTTGATTTTTATGAATGAGCAGCCAGCAGAGTGGCACATTGATAATTTTTAACCTTTTCTAATATTCAAACAAATTCCTCTAACTTTCATACAGTTTAACTTACAGAAACAAATTATACCTTAAAATGTAGGAAGAGTTGTCCTCTTTCAGCCAATGTAACTACTAAAGAGCTCACATTTACAAGATTTCAGCTATAAACCTTGAAGCGAGAGAAACCTTTCAAATTCTCTCACTAACTCCAATGGCAAGTTTGGAGTGAGAGTTCAACTCGCTGCCGTTTAAAAAAAATCTTTCACTCCATTGAAATAAAAACTACATTACCGAGTTCCTCTAACCCTTCTGGTGCTTACAGTCTTCAAATTATTTTCCTCGCTCTTGCAGTTTTCTCACAGGAGGTCATAGTATCCATTCAGCCTTTTCTGCTGGTTCTATTTGGAGTGAGCTCTTAAGCCGCAGCTGCTTACACACATTCCTATAACTGTGAGGACATCTCTCTTCCAATATTACACTGCAGCCATTCTAACTATTACTCACTTGACTTCTGCTAAATTTTCACTATTTTCAGCTTTTCTAGCATGGTCAGCTATCCCCATTCAGCTTATCAGCATTCTCACTGCTGTTTTGCAGGAACAGCTTTTTCTTGTTGTTTTAATGTCCAATTCATATACAGCAAAAAAAAAAAAGTTGCTTAGCTAAAGAAACCAACAGATTGCACCGAAACTTCTCTTCCATCCAATATCCCATCCTGAGCATAAACGAGTTGATTGTGCAAAGAAAACTCCCTTTTAACAGGAAGAAACTTCTGGAAGATCCTGACTCAACCAACTGGGGTATGAGAGGACAGGAGAGAGGGGACAACAAACACCATAACACCATTCAAAGGATACCTGCTGAGACAGAAACACGAGTTAATGACAACAACGTCATGTGTACATGGAGAGTAAAGAGAGGAGAGGTGCATCATGGGAGGTCCCCCAGCAGTCTAGGCCGATATAAGCATAACTATGGGATGTTTCAGGGTCGCATGAGCCATCCCTAACTATAAGCTTTATGAAAAGGGAAAGTTTTGAGACTAATCTTAAAGATTAGAGAGGGTGTCTGCTTCCCGGACATATGTGTGAAGTGCTCTTTTGGGAAAACTATGAGATCTATGAGATCTTTAAGAGCTCGATCATTAAGAACTTTATATGTGAGGATTCTGAATTTAACAGGGAGCCAATGAAGAGAAGCTAAAACTGGAGAAACATGATCTCTCCTGTTAGTTCTCATCAGAACTCTGGCTGCAGCATTTTGGATCAGCTGGAGGCTTTTCAGAGAATATGTGGGACAGCCCAATGATAAGGAATTACAGTAGTCCAATCTTGAAGTAACAAATGCATGGAGCAGTTCTTTTAGTTTTAGTAGAGCAGTACACCTAATGTATCTCTATGGTGTAGGTGTAGTAAGTCCAGTGCGTAAGCTTCCCTATTGTAACACTACACTTGGACAGATGTTTTCAGTAGTTAAACAAAGCTGCAGATGCACAGTAGACACTATTAACATAATTT
Organism: Leuresthes tenuis; assembly: GCF_036924035.1. Classification (NCBI taxonomy): domain Eukaryota; kingdom Metazoa; phylum Chordata; class Actinopteri; order Atheriniformes; family Atherinopsidae; genus Leuresthes; species Leuresthes tenuis. The sequence continues at coordinate 34,745,591 of NW_027325364.1, forward strand.
GTGTTTGAGTTCCAAAACTTTCAGACAAATTTTTAGATATTTAAACAAGGAAATTAATGTTATAGTTACTTAAAATAGGTATGATGGATAACATTGACTGTTCAGCTTCAAGGTCATGCACTGTCTGTTTCATCCTGGCTCAACCTTTGTGTCACTCCTTTCCTCTTTTTCCACTGTCCTTTCTCGTTTTATAGCTGAGTGTGCGCTCAATGAAGACATAATCATGTCAAGTTGATGTCTCTGTCAACACAAGTTTTCTTTATTACTTTTATAAGCAAAAAGAATTGGAATAAAAGCTGAATACAACTAACCCTGTAATCTGAACTCTGTGATGTAATTGTGAGTGTTTGATTTCAGCATGGGCTGCTGGCTTTCAAATTCATCCTGACCTTCCTCATCCCAGATGTTCCGAAACACATCCAGGTCAAATTGGCCCGCATGGAGTTTGAATCACTGGAGGCTCTCAAGAAAAAGGTAAAATCAAGCTTTATTGTCTTTGTGGTGTATCATTTTAGATATATGTGAAGACTTTATTTATTATATTCATAAAAATTAAATTCAATAATGATTTATTATTTCCCAAAGGTAAATTGTATTGCTTCAGTATTAATTATTATCAAAGACATGCTATTGTTGTAAATAGATAAGAAAATAAAATATGTATCAGTTGACCAACGTGTTGAAAGTTGAAATGCAGCAAAGTGGTGAAGTAGATCCCTTCAGAAGTCACCATCAGTGGGCTGGGATGTTGTTTTTGTAGCTTGACAACAACTTAGCTTAGCTGATGATTGCACATGCAGCACTGGTAGGTAACACAGGTGAAGTCTCTCAGAAGACAATATGGACAGGAAGTCCCAGCCAACAGTTCAACATCTGGGGTGCAGAGACACTCCTCCTCAGTGACATGCCCAGGATTACACCATCTGTTGTCAACAAACTGAGTACGGTGGTTTTAGATTTGTTCTTGCAGCCATGTCTTGATGGGGGAAAAAATGTTTTTCCTTCCTGATTCGTCCTCATCAGGGGTCCAAGCTTGTTCTTTACATCTGCCAGTAATCTCACATTTCTCACAAAAACTGTTTTAAACATCTTTCACCTTTATCTCCACTTTGTCCCTGCTCTGCATCCTAGACATCTTCTCTGCAAGTCATCTTGATTCAGGGTATTATTCCCGACATTACTCAGGTTTTGAAAAGCTCAGTTAGCTGCTCCAACAGGTTAACTTTTGTTCGGGCAGTAGTCTGAATTAAGAGATTAATTTATTACTTTGGCCCTAAAAAAACATTTTATTCTACAAACTTTACTGCTTGGATGATGTGATTTTTACGCAGCTTTTGACACAAACACCACAACTGGATGAATATTGATGTGATGCTGTTTGTTCTGTGTGTTCCAGAAAATGCTGGAGGCCTTGGAGCACAGTAAGAGTATCCAGTAAGGAGGAGAGGTGGTCCCAGAGATACAGATGACAGCCCTGTTGAGTACATAGATGTGCTGCCAGACACTACTAATTTATATGTAGAGGACAATATTAGGATGTATGAAGAGTTATTTTGGGAATTTGTCCAGTTGGTTTATATGCGCAGGAGGACACGTGTTCAACTAATATATCTTTATTGTGCACAATAAAACTAAAAACTAAAAAATGTTCCAGGAGAGGATTGCAGGTGGGATTTACTGAATTTATTAAGTTTGTCTGTAAAGTACATACTACAATAATGAGGTTCTGTATTAAGGTGGTGTTCAAATGGAATAATTTATGGAATAAAGGTGTCATGTGTGAAAATCAGAGGGATACTGTAAACATGTTAGTGAAACTAATAAAAATGGTGTTTTGGTCTTCAGTGACTTTTCGGGTTGGGTTCAATCAGAGCTTTGGTTCAGGATAGTGCACAGTAAAAAGTACTCATTACAAGTGTTGTGGAATTTTGGTGTATCCACAACACACTTCACTTTAAACCTCCTGCTTGACTGACAGAATAATAGTGTTTGTTGGCTGCCCGTCAGTCTTAAAGCTGTCTGCTATCATCCTCAACACTCCAAGCATGGAAGTAAAGAAAGGCCATAAAGATTTCAATTTCAATAAGACAACCACACACCCTTAATATGCTAAAAATGTTTTTAACACTACTTAAAATTCACAGGTTGGCATGTTCTTTATCCTCATCTCTCACAGTTGGCTTTCAGAGAAGCATATATGAACACTTTTCTCTTTTGTTTTGCCAAATGTTAACTTTTTACATTGCAGCAGCTTTTGATCGCTCATTTACATGAACCATGACTTCCACGTGGCTGCTGGTTAATCTATCCAAAGTGTGTAAAGAGAGAAGTTCACTGAGTTTGTTTCAGGAAATTTAGATTAAAGCGGGTCATGTAAATTCATGTCACACAAGATTTAAAAATATTACCGAGTGCTCAGATGTGGAACTCACTCTATAGGATTTCCATTCTGTTAGTGTCAGTGTATAGACCTCTCAAAGTCAACTGAACTGTTGAATATGCAAATGATTTGGCTTTTCTCTGCTTCCACACACAAGATTGTAGCAAATAATTATTTTATTGTGCTGACTTGTCTAAGACACAGTATGTAATTGTGTAACAAATATCACTTAGTTGCGTCCTTTTTAAATCTCTATGACTTGAAGTTTTAAACTATGCATTCTTGTTACACCCTTAGTGCCTTCAAATGTGATGCAAATTGAGTAATTCTTTTCTGTGGCCCACACTCAGTTCCCTGGTATTTCCCCAAAAGTATTGAAAGTGTAACAGAAGTTTGCATCCTTGGCTTTAAATAAACGTATGAACAAGAATATTAAATGTGTCCAGCTGTTCCTTCTGCATGTTTGCACTTACAGAATTTCAATGCTGCAGGCCTGAAGCAGGCTTCGCGATGTGTTTCCTTTTTAGAGGGACCAATCTCAGTGTGGTGGTCAGCACTGTGGCCTCACAGCAAGAAGGTTCCAGGTTCAACTCCTGGCTGCGGCCTTTCTGTGTGGAGTTTGCATGTTCTCCCTGTGTATGTGTGGGTTCTCTCTGGGTACTCCGGCTTCCTCCCACCATCCAAAAACATGCATGTCAGGTTAATTGGTGTCACTAAAATTGTCCTTAGGAGTGAGCGTGCATGGTTGTTTGTCACTGTGTGGCCCTGTCCAGAGTGTACCTTGCCTCTCGCTCGATGACCGCTGGAATAGGCTCCAGCCCCCCCGCGACCCGACCGACTGATTAAGCGAGTATAGAAAATGAATGGATGAAGAGGTAGCTTCATAGAATAATCAGGTCTCATCAAAAGCACAACGTGCCAGCTGCTGTGAAAGATTCTTGAATCTCGAGGCAGAGATCTGAGGTTACAAAGGTGTGTGTGAATTTCAGAATGGCACCATCCCAGACGCAGGCAGCCTGCTGCAGCAGCTCTGGACATACATACTGTGTCTTTCTGTTTTGTTTTTTTACATGTGTGCATGTATGCAACTGGAAAATTCTAACCTGTTGGAGCAGCTAACTGAGCTTTCCAAAGCCCAAGTCATGCCTGGAAAAAGACCCCGAATCAAGATGCGTTGGAGAGGAGACAACTCGAACGCAAAGCATTATGGAAATGGAGAAAAATCTGAAAGAGGGTTCAATCAAGTCTTCCCTTGATCATCATAGAAAGTGAAATCACTGGTAGATGAAATGGATAAGCTGAAACCCCTGATGAGGACACAGCAGGAAAATCAAGAGGAATTTTTTTTTTTTTTTTTTAAATCAAGACGTGGCTGCAATAACAACTCTTTACACCTCTCTACTCAGCTTTAAGACTTTATGGGCAGATAGAAACTGCAAAGACACATAACAGTAAATGAAGAGCAATTGCAGTGCTCGTTAACAGATGCCGTAATCCGGATAAGGAGCGTCTCATCTGCACCCCAGATGTTGAACTGTTGGCTGTGAGTTGCTGTCCATGTTGTCTACTGAGAGAATTCACCTGTGTTACCTTCCAATGTTGCATGTGCACTCATCGGCTAAGTTGTTACCAAGCTATAAAAACAACACCCTTGTTATCACGAAACAAAGAAGAAATGATAAAAGGAAGGATCTCCTCCCAGACCTGGATTAAAGCATCAGTCAACTCCTGGTGCAACGTGCCGTTGGTGGATGGAACGAGACGTGATGTCCCAGATGTGCTCGATTGGATTCTGTCAGGATCGATGGAGAGGTAGGACCCAGATGCAGCTCTTTTAGTTCCAAAAAAAGGTTTATTCCAAACAAAACATGAACAGGGAGCAAAGGCAAAAACAAAGCACGGCAGAGCCGGATCAAAAATACTTAACGAAGAAGAAACAAGACAAGACTATGGATAAATAACTATGGTTAACAAGACTATGAAAATACTGTGGCTATGGTGGCAAAAACCCTGACTTGACAATCGTAGCTGTGGCATGAAAGGTTAGTGAGGATTCTGCAGTGACTGAAAGGAAATCAGGAAGCTAAATACTGTGGAGGGAGTGATCAGTGAATGAGGTGCAGCTGTGAACAATGAGCCAGGTGACGTGAGTGAACCGAGGTGGCAGGGGAAAAACATGGCTAGAACATAACATGATTAAACATAAGCTGTGACATGACAAACTGACAGATTCAAGTTTGGGGAACAGACAGGCCAGTCCATAACATCAATGCCTTCATCATGCAGGAACTGCTGACACATTCAGCCACATGAGGCCTTGCATTGTCATGCATCAGAAGGAAGCCAGGGCCCACTGCACCAGCATATGGTCTCACAATGGATCTGAGGATCTCATCCCGGTACCTAATGGCAGTCAGGGTACCTCTGGCTAGCACATGGAGGGCTGTGCGGCCCTGCAAAGAAATGCCTCCACACACCATTACTGACCCACCGCCAAACCGCTCATGCTGAAGGATGTTGCAGACAGCAGAACGTTCTCCACGGCGTTTCCAGACTCTGTCACATCTGTCTCATGTGCTCAGTGCGAATCTGCAAGTCTTGGTGTTCTCTGGAAAATGCCAATCTCCCTGCACGGTGTTGGGCTGTAAGCACAAGCCCCACTTGTGGACATCAGGCCCTCAAACCACCCCCATGGAGTCTGTTTCTGACAGTTTGATCAGAAACATGCATTTTAGTGGCCTGCTGGAGGTCATTTTGCAGGGCTCTGGCAGCGCTCCTCCTGTTCCTCCTTGCACAAAGGAGGAGGTAGCTGCTGCTTGTCATCCAACCATCAGTAATTTTCCATTGATCCTGCTTCTGCCCCACTCAGCCTGTCAGTCACACACACCTCATCAGTTCACTCCACTCACCTGTGCACACAGCTGCCTCTCATCACATGCAATCAGCCCAGCATATAGTCACCAGCTCCACACTCTATCCTTTGCCAGATTGTTCTTTGCCATGCAAGTCTTTCCAGCGTTCTCCAGCCAGCTTTACCGGTACCGACCTCGCCTGTCCCTGATTCCCTGATTCCCTGCTTCGTCTGCCTCCTGGTAATTCGACCCAGCCTTCTATCCCTGACCAAGAACTTTGCCTCTCCTCTCCTGATTCCTGTTTGCCGGTTTCTAAACCGTTTGTCTGTCTGCCAGAGTTTCAGTAAAGCCTTGAACTTTTTACCACTGTCTTCTGACTCCTTTGTACTGCAATTGGGTCCATACACCACCCGTTACACTGCTGGGCTGTTGTCCTCCTACGGCCCCCTCCACATCTCCTGGTGTACTGGCCTGTCTCCTGGTATCTCCTCCATGCTCTGGACACTGTGCTGAGAGACACAGCAAAGCTTCTTGCCCCAGCTCACATTGATGCGTCGCACTGACAAAATGCAAAAGTGACCAAAACATCAGCCAGAAAGGATGAGAACAGAGAAAATGGTCTGTGGTCACCACCTGCAGAACCACTCCTTTATAGGGGTTGCCTCTCATTTCCACCTGTTGTCTGTTCCATTTGCACAACAGCAGGTGAAACTGATTCACAGTCAGTGTTGCTTCCTAACTGGACAGGTGAGAGAGATAATAGGATACCTTCGATCAAACTCATTTTGACAGGTGAACTCTGACCTCTTATCGATCAATCAAATTAATATGACAGGTGACCTTTGTTTGACATCCGTTTGCTGACATCTGGGGATATGACTTTTGACCTCTTATCGATCGATCAAGCTATTTTGACGTGTGACCTTTGTTTGACATATTTAGCCATCTGTTGAGGAGGCCTTTGACATCTAAGGAAGGGGGAGTTTATGGCTAGGGTTAAGAATGATTACAGCTAAAGTCAGGAGGTTGTGAGAAATATATTAGTTGAATGTTTAAATAATAGAAAGGGTTAGGGTTAATAGAAAAGTTGTAGAAGCGGTCAACATTTTAACAGCTTCAAAGACCGGTCCCTGTAAGGTAAAGATTAGAAAATAATTAGATGTGTGTGTGTGTGTGGGGGGGGGGTTGTTCGACCCCAGACTTCAGGTTTATAAGGACACACTCCAGCACAGGTCATACACCGATCAACACGAGGAACAGGATGAGAACTAGCGTCCAGAAGACATTGTGCGAGGAGATCACTGACCGCGATCTGGAGAATGCTTCTCCATCTCTATTGATGCATACAGGGAGCCCTTCTGCAACATCCACATCTGATGACTGTTGCTTAACGCTCTACCTGATAGGATCCACCGTGGCCATAACAACGGAGGAAGCTAAATCTAACGAAATGGAGGACTCTCAGCTTCCACCAGGCCAGGGGCCCCCTGCAGACACTCAGGATGGGGGAGGAGAGGGCGAGGACGAATTTGATGAATGGGTCCCCTCAGGTTTTATCAAAGTTGTGAAAACTGCAGTGATACACCTCTTGAATGAGACCATCAAAAAATTTATAATTGAATCATGCTACGGGTGTGGTCTCGATCACCCTAGTTTACGCCAACATCAGTGCAAGGATGTCCTCGAGGACGACTTTTTTCATGACCATTACTACACTCTGATGCGGAGACTTTATAATCAACGATTCATTGCTTCCATTCAACATCTTGTAACCGCGCGTAACATTTGTGAAGATGATGCCAGAGTCAGGGCTGTGGCAGAAGCTTACTTGTACGAACTAACTCTGGTGAAACAAATCAACACTTCTATACACGATATGTACGAGCAGTTGATTGGAGAAGATGTAAAGAAATTGCAGCAGCTTCAAACCATGACAAAGTTCTGGGAGGGTTAAAAGAAGGGTGTAACATTCCTTCTTTCCATCAGCTGGATGTGTTTAGACTAATATTGTAATCATGTGATGTTGTTATAACATTTAACTTTTCTTAAATCCTATATTACTAGCATTCCTGCTTTTCGTGATCATTTGTATGTGTATGTGTGTGTGTGTGTATTATCACACATTAGAGAAAAAATAAAAGGTTGAAATATACTTGCGTTTTGAGTTTTCTGTCATTACAAGCCAGAGTTTGTATAAGGTGAGATGGCTGAAACGAGATTAATGAAAAAAGTTTTCTACGATCCTATCCACCCAGGTAGTTTTGGGGGAGTAGAGAGGTTGCGTAAAGCTGTACAGGACGAAACGGGTAAGAAAGTCGCGTGCGAAAAAGTGCAAGACTTCTTATCAGAGCAAGATGCATATACCCTACATGGGTGGCAACACCCATTCCGAAATCCCGCCATTCCGACATCCCGCTATTCCGACATCCCACCATTCCGACATCCCACCATTCCGACATCCCGCTATTCCGACATGCAAACGTCCCACCATTCCGACATCCCACTATTCTGACATCCCACCATTCCGACATCCCGCTATTTCGACATTCAAACTTCCCACCATTCCGACAAGGCTTTCCGTATAGGGAAATGTGCGTTACTCAACAGGTGAGTCCCTTCTTTCTGTTCATGCAATTTAAATGTTTAACACATGTTTACAGATAAGCGTTATTAAAAACACAAAGTCTGGGCAACTGGAGGAGGAGAAGCAGTCCGCGGTGGTTTTCAATCACACACTCCAATGCCACTTGTTTCAACTTCCGAAAATTTAATCCAGGAAAAAAGGCTTACAAATATGGACCGAAACGGCTCCATAACACGCACAAGAATCCAAAAGAAACGAAAGTTAACTAAAAGAAAGCAAATAAACAGCATGAAGTGGTCAAAATTGGTTTTAGGCATGCCTATGTGTGTCTGGCACATGCGTCTTCGGGCTCTCCCATGTTGGAATGTGGATAAAAGCTATATGTTCAGCTGTAATGTAATGTAAAAACAATCTCTACATGACATTTACTCACAGGTGTGACCTGTTAGGACCTTAAGATATCAACAGGCTGTATAAAGCCTTGCGCAACGGCTGTGTGTTTGTGCCAAATGTGCAAAGCCCATCCGCGCTTCCCATAAGTACTCATAAATCACATGAATAACATGAATAAACGTTTTTACTTCATTTTGTTGTGTTTTATACGTTCTATGCTGTCATTTCTCTCCTCTCCTATTGGCAAGGCAAGGCAGAATGCTCGCAACTGTATCCTGTGCAGTAGCCGTGATATCTGTAATTGCAATTATTACTTTTGCATATGATGACAGCAAAAGACGCATGGGCTCTGTGGAGAGCTCCGCTCCAGCTGGCTGCTGAGACAGGTCACTGACACTGTATTTCTGCTTAATCAGTTTCAGTCTCGCCATAGTTACATTAATATCTGTATTTTTATATTTGACATTTCAGGGGATTTTGATAATAGATTATTAAAGTTTGTTTGCGAGGCTGATATGCCGGCGCGCGTATTTGCGCCGGCATATCATTAGTGCAAAATGTTTTGGGTAAAACATAGGCTATTAAAAGGAACTGTCGGAATGGCGGTATGTTAAAAAAAAAAAAAACATACCGCCATTCCGACCATAGGAGGAAAAAAGTGTCGGAATGGTGGGACGTTTGATAAAAAATTAAGTGTCGCCATTCCGACAATTGGAGACCAATGTCGGAATGGCGAGATGTCGGAATGGCAGCATGTAACCACTCTACATAAACCTGCAAGAATACATTTCCGAGAAACAGAGTTTTTGTCACCAGCCCCTTGAAACAATTCCAAGCAGATCTCTGCGACATGCAGGCCTTGGCTGAGTACAATGACGGGTATAATTATCTATTAACCGTCATTGACGTGTTTTCAAAAAAGGCTTACGTTCGCACTATGAAGAGAAAAACAACCGCAGAGGTGGTAAAGGCTTTTGAATCCGTTTTTAGAGAAAGCGAGACCCCTAAAAAACTTCAAACTGATGCGGGGAAAGAATTTTTTAACAAAAAATTTAAGGCATTATTAGAGAACCACAGAGTTGTGCATTTTGCTACGCCGAGCGAGGTAAAGGCATCTGTGATTGAGAGGTTTAACCGCACGTTAAAAACCAGGATGTGGAGATATTTTACTGCTAATAACACACATCGATACCTCGACGTCCTGCAGGATCTTGTGGAAAGTTACAACCACAGTTACCACACGAGCATCAAAATGAAGCCTGTAGAGGTGACTCTAGAAAACACCTTTAAAGTTTTTCAGAACCTGTATGGCTCTGCACGCGATGTGCACTGCAAGGACTCAAGGATAAAGTTTAAAAAAGGAGATCTTGTAAGAATATCTAAACTGCAAGGCGTGCTTGACAAGAAATATGAACAGTTTTACAGATGAAGTATTCACAGTGACCGAGCAGCTTGCACGATCTCCCCCTGTGTACAAACTCAAAGATTTTGATGGAGAAGCTATTGAAGGTTCCTTTTACGCGGAGGAGCTTCAAAAAGTTAAACTGAATAAAGACCAGATGTATCAAGTGGAGAAGATATTAAAACGACGCAGCATCAGGGGTGTAAAACAGGTTTTTGTCCGTTGGAAAAACTGGCCTGAGAAATTCAACAGCTGGGTCAGAGCCAGTGACCTTCACGAGGTATAAAGGGGGCCATCGCTACTCCTAGCCCGCTACATTACACCATGAACCGAACGGTAGAGGATGAGGGGTTTTATATCACCCTGACCTCCAACGCTAGTCTCAACGTCTTTAAGAATAATACCAGTTCCAGTTTCCGTGTGGATTTAGCCCAGCATATCGATTTGGAAGGTTCGTGGCAGGTTGCCTTGACGGAGATTTCTTATCCGTACACATGGCATAATGCCTCCAGGGACCAGGCTTTTTTTGAATGGAGGAAAAGTTCTACCGCCAGAATATAGGATGCGGACATTTCAAGGATTTGAATCAGCTCAAAGCCGAGATTGAGGGTCACCTTAGAAAAATAGGTTCTGATATTTATCTAGTCGTGAACACGGTGGAAAATAGACTCATGTATCAGGCAGGTGCCCAGTACCACGTGCGTTTTTATCCACCACTGAACTACATGCTAGGTGTGGAGCCTGGCAAATGGATCGTATTTGATAAAAGGAGTGCCCCTTACCCGATGGATTTAAAAGCAGGTTTCTACCAGCTTTACTGTTACAGCGATGTGGTTGCTCCTCAGATAGTCTGCGATGCTTATGCCCCGCTCTTGCAAACAGTTAGAGTAGAGGGTAAGTTTGGCGATATAATTACGCATACTTTTAACCCGGTCAACTATCTACCTGTAGCAAATGTACGGTCGCGGAATAGGCTCTATATTTTCAAAATCATTTCGCTTCGTAGCCCCCCTTGTTAAAAAAGGTTTTGCTATAGCTAAGCCTCATCTGAAAACAGCAGCTACAAACATTGCCTCAGATGTCTTAGGCAAAACCATGAGAAGGATCTCTGGTCCTGCAGAGACGGGAGGACAAGAAGGATCGGGTATTATGGTTCTGTCACGAAGACCAAGAAAGCGGCCGCCGGGTGAACGTGTGAGGAGGTCACAAATAGTGAGGCCGCTCAAAAGAAAGAAGTCAGTTGGAAAGATCAAGCCTAAAGGGAGGAAGTCTGCACGGAGCAGGGATATATTTCACTGAATCATAAATAGAGAGAGAAAGAGAGTAAAACATGGCTCTTTTGCATCACAAATCCCCTGAGTGCGCCCTGGCAGAACTGGACTTATTTTCAGTCCCTATGACCCAGCTTTCTATCGAGGATAAGATCTACATGGAAATTATGCCTCTATCCGCTATTACTGAGAATGGTCTGATTGAGTTTTTTATACCGGGAGATGGTGAAAAGTATCTGGATCTCAACGATACCTTGTTACATCTACGCGCGAAGATCACCAATGCAGACGGCACAAACTTGGCGAATGACGCACCTGTGGGTCTCATCAATTATCCTCTCAATACACTATTCAGTCAATGCGATGTTACTCTGGGTGATAGATTAATTTCACAGTCTAGTGGCACCCACCCATATAGAGCTATGATCAAGACTCTGCTAAATTTTCTGAAGACACGTTAAAGAGTCAGTTCAGCGCTGGTCTTTATTGTAAAGACACAGCCGGCGCCATAGACTCTATAGTAACCAATAATGGGCCTAACAGAGGGCTAAACCAGAGGGCTCTCAGTACAGCTAATTCCAGAGAAGTACTCCTAATGGGCCCCCTCCATGGGGATATTTTTTTCTGCGAAAGGCTCCTGCTGAACTCTGTGGATATGAGAGTTAAACTAACCAGAGCCAGCGAGGCTTTCTATCTCATGGGAACCAGAGACTCGACTTTCCGATTAATGATATTAGGAGCCTCTCTTTTTATCAAAAAAGTTTCCGTCTCCCCCGCTGTTCGTTTAGGCCACACATCGGCCTTAATGAGAGGAAACGCTCTCTACCCACTGTCACGAGTGAATGTAAAAACATACTCCATCCCTGAAAATTCGAGGATATGTAATCAGGAGAATCTCTTTTTGGGAGCGATGATTAAATATATTGTTTTATGCCACGAGGCATTCACGGGAAGAAGGGACTTGTCACCCTTCAACTTTAAACATATGGATATAGAGTATCTAGCTCTTTGTCAGGATGGTAAACAAGTTCCCGCCAAGGCTTTCCAGCCTCAGTTCAACCAAGGCATTTCAGTCCGGGAATTTTACAATTTGTTCACAGCGACAGGTCGTCATTTAAAAGATCTCCCTCTGAGTATCACACGTGAAGAATTTAACAACGGTTACTCGCTGTTTATCTTTAATCTCAATCCCGGTGAGGATAGCGACGCCTTGTCACCTGTTTCTAATGGGAATTTAAGACTGGAGGCGAGGTTTAGAGTTCCGTTACCTCACACCACAACCCTCATTGTCTACGCATGTTACGATTACATTTTGGAGATCAACTCGAGAAGACAGGTGCTGGTGGACTATTATTAAAAGAGTAAGCCTGAATAACCACCCACTGGAGAGCCTGTTGCACCATCTACTAGGAGACCTATTTTGTGGCGTGTGGGCTAGTGACCAACTCCCCTTACTCAAACAAACGTTTACAAAGCCGGCTTACTTTATTGTGAACACACATCCTTCTCACATGCCTGGGGAGCACTGGCTAGCTCTGACTCTGGAGGAGAACGGTCAAGCTACCTTTTTCGACTCTTACGGGCTACCGCCAGATTTTTCTCACTACCCCTCAGACATTGTGTCATTTCTGAAAGACCGATCCCTGAAGATAACGTACCATAATCGCCAACTTCAGAACACCTTGTCCACCGTGTGCGGTCAGCAGTGCGTTTATTACCTCTGCCACCAGCCGTGCGGAATGTCTCTGCAACAAGTATTATCCTCCTACAGTGACGATGTTCTTAAAAATTATGTGATGGTATCTAACTTTGTGAAAAAATATCAGAGATGCATCAGAAAGCACAGTGCTACCTCATTTCATCACGGAGCCTGTTCTTTACAGATGTTCAAAGAATTGTGAATGCATGAAAGTGATGACTCTGTAGACTCTCAAAATTGGAATAAATAAAATTTTTTATTGAGAACAAATGACGGTATCATTTTATTAATTTCTTACAGAAATTTATGGTGAAAAGGTAACCCAGCGCGGAGGTTTTATCTTTTTATGCAAACTATGTTCATCTGCAGCCTCGTCTCGCTCACCATGTCTAGATCTTAAAAAATGTGGGGAGAGGGTTATCTTCTTCTTCGGTTTTACAGATGGTATTTTCTCCATTCCGCTCGGCTCTGTTTTGAGACGACGGTATTGTTCACAGAGGATAAAGTTATGTTCAGTTCATTCAGGACATTGAGAAAACTTGTCCAGCCTGTTGGTTGCATGGTTTGGGCTTTTCTTTTAAAAGGGAGCAGAAGGTTTTTAAGTAAATCAACCAAATGTGATCCTCTCACAACCTGCCCCTGATAAACAAATTCTCCTCTGGTGGTCCAGCCATTTCTCTCAGATAATTTCCTCAAGATGTATTCACCATTTCTGCAATTGCGCTTTGGAAGGATTTTTAATACCTCACTCGCCGTTGCATCCAATTCTAGCTGATCGGGCTCGTGATAACGGTCCATCTCACGGGAATCTGATTCAGGTATTGGATCATTAAGACTGTTTCGCTGAAGAGTCACAGTCATCCGTGGCTCCTCCATCTGACCTTGCTTGATTAGGGTGAGGTATCTTTGCAGCAGGGCGTTGTATTTCTTAATTTTTTCATAAGAGGTCATTCCTGACTCGTCAAGTATCGCTCTCATTTTATTATCCAAATCATCCTCCGCCGTCTGTCTGATAGAAGTCTCTGACTGACTCAAGTGTTTGAACTGATGAGGTGAGATGAGAAACATCTTTTGTGCCGTCCTGAGCGACATCTTATCTTCTAACGATTCCGGCCACTAGATCCCCAATTACGGGTGCAAGAGCCGTTATGATGGGGAGAATAAACCCACCTCCTTGACTTTTGAGAGCCAGCTGCTTACGTTTTAAACCGGTTCTCTTATCAGCCAGCAGTCTGATAACTTTCCCTTGATGAAATACATTTTGAGTCAACATCATGACACTCATATTTCTGTGATGTCTGTACTGTGTGAAAATAATTACCACTTCAGGATGGTCTGAAGCCTGAAAAATGACGTCGTCCAGAATAACCAAGTGCTTACGATCAGGAGGGAACAGATTTTCATCTTCAAAAGAATGAGGCAATCCTTCCACAAATTTGATGTTTTTATTCAGCCGCTGCAGTTCAGCGTACAATGGTTGGAAAGAGGTATAAATCCAAACAATATTATCAGGTACATCATCCATCACATGGTTACACTTTTTTAAAACACTTTTAACAAAAAATGATTTCCCACATCCGCTGGGCCCCACAATCAGACATGAAAAAGGAGTCATTAGTCTGGGGTCAAAATCAATCTCCTTCATATCAGAAAATTTCGACATTTTTTTTTTTTTTCCCCTCTTAATCACCTTAATACCTTAATAACCAAAAGGCAGAGTTGTACCGTCAGGAAAAAGGCGTCTCTTGTCATACACCACCCGGAACATTTTCGGGAATGTCACATTTTTTAACAGAAACCCCTTTTTATCTTTTCTGATGGTACGCTGAGGGGTCTCGATCACCGTTTCTCTGGAGCCACCCAAGTATCCCTCCACTAACTCTTTGACGCTGTCAAAGTTGACCTTCTCGCTGCATTCATGCGTCTGAGTGATGCCTTTAACGCGCATCGATACTTTTTTCTGATTTCTGGTCTGGTAGGCATAACTCTTGGGTCCTGCTGCAACAAATTCCTTAATTGTGTCACCCCCCAGCTCATCGGTCAAATCCCCCAGATAGTTTCCCAGTTTCAGAGGAGTCTCACCTTTTTTCACCACATAGATCAGACTGTCTGTGTCTATGTAGAGAATTTTGTCCTGCATTACTTCCAGACAGCTGTACAGTTTTAAACGTGCATATGCGGTGATAAATGCTGCAATGAATATATTGTTTACCTTGTTGGGAGGAGCGATGCACCGTTTGTTGTAAGTCCACTGCAACATGCACATGTCAGGGTTTAGAAAGTGGAAGTAGGCTATCTTGTATTTACCCGAGAACATGAAATTAAAAAATTAATTCGGGTCTGTGACGATGGTGGTCTGATGGAGGTCGTTCCTCTGCGCAAATTTCCCCCAGAAACTGTTCAGACACAGTTTAGCCACCCGTCTTTTAGCAGGGTTCACCTCTATTTTGCTGGTATCCAGCTGAATACCTTGATGGAGTTTGTAATCTCTGACGTACCTCAGCTTACTCTCCTCATCAAGTGCATCTGCGGGATATCCTGAAGCCTCTTGTTTACCCTTAAGAAATGTGTGTATCTAGTCTACA
This sequence comes from Leuresthes tenuis, assembly GCF_036924035.1. Classification (NCBI taxonomy): domain Eukaryota; kingdom Metazoa; phylum Chordata; class Actinopteri; order Atheriniformes; family Atherinopsidae; genus Leuresthes; species Leuresthes tenuis. Next base: position 34,760,757 of record NW_027325364.1, read on the forward strand.
AAGATTGAGCTACTGGTCCTGTCAAAGTGCCACACTTCAGTGATTTTAGCAAGACGATGACCAAGCTTTAACGCCTTGCTAAACTCCACACTCACCCACACACCTGTTAGTGCTCTATCCTCATTGCTGTGGTTGCATGCACCTGCCTGGTTATTCATTTCAGCACAGGTGCGACAGAGAGTTTTCCGTGAGATGACTTGTAAGGTAAAACTGGGAAAAACAGCCCGCGCGGAGGATAAACAACAGCTCTTATGAAACCAAAGTAGCTGTCAGGGTCATCAAAATCTTTGCAAATAATTCTGGGATGGCCGAGAGGGTAAGGAAAGCTGCAATTTACATAGGGGTAAAGAGATGTAAAGTCAGCGTAGTGCACAGTTTCATCTACCCCCGCACTGTACCTCAACCTGAGTGCGCAGGTCCGACCACCGTACAGTGCTTGTCTGGGAGAGAGAGGTTCAGAGGCGTTAAAGCTCTTGAGAAATTCAATCACCTCCGGATGGGACTTTTTCATCTCAGTCCACTCATGCTCCCACATGATATGCAGACGAAGACCATACACTGACTGAAGCACTCTCTCTCTCTCGCGGGTCTCTGCATAAAACTGTTCAAATGGCTCCTTCCTCAGCGGACATGCGTCCTGAGGCAGATGGCAGACGGGGCAGCCGTGAAAGAAACAGCCGTAAAACTCAAAAGCTACCCTCACACCGTCAATTTCCGCATACCCATCTACGTGATAAGGACCGATTCCCTTTTCCCCTGTGTTTAACGCGTGGCTAATCTCAATCCCTCTGCTAAACGCTAACCACTCCAGCCACTGGATGGATGCGTTTGAGAAGGTCTTACTCTGCTGACTGTAATCAACGGGTGAAGGTATAGCCAGGGTTTTAGGCTGCAGAAAGTAAAAACCTTCATACAGGCCGACACGATCGTGATGCATTTCAGGAGGTCCTCGCGCGTCTCGTTAAAGAATTGCTCGCGGAATTTGACACACCCCTTGAAGAGTATGTCTACATCATTTTTGCAGTAAAGCATGCTCTGTTCACGAAAGTTAAAGGTGCCTTTACACACTCCATTGTACCATCTGTGGAACTCTCCCTGCTCACTGGGGCTCATGAGTTCTACAGAGTAGTAACTCGGTGAAGGAAAAGGCCCCACATATTTCAAATTCTGTTCTGAAGAGAATCTGTGGGGAAAGAAACCTTTGGTATGATCACTGAAACCTAATGCTTTCGGCATCATACTCAGTTTCATTGCCAGGAATGACAGACTATCGATGAATCTCAAACCATAATCACCGTCTGTAAAACAGAGAATTTAACTCCCCTGTGTGATGAGAGAGGGCTTCATACCTAGTTGCACCATGACGTTAAGGATTAGATAGCTATCATAACCTCGTCCGTTGTGAGCAATAAACGTGTATCCACGGTAGCTTGGTCTCCTGAAATGGAGGAGGAATTTCCTGACACAATCCAATCCGTAGGCAGACCACTCGACACCTTTCAGCGTTTTTGCATAGACCAGAAAGGGGACATGCACATCGTTCTGACCGACTAAGGATTCAAAATCATAAAAGATCAGTTTTTCGTCAAGCCGTTCGTCGGCGCTGCTAGGCTGAATGTAGCACTGGTGTCCACTGAGAGTTGCTGTAGAACCGGGGGTCAGTTTCTCACCACAGATTGTACATTTTAAACCTTCACACACGTGGGGGGTTTCTACCTTAGTCATCGCAACGCGATAAAATCTCTTACACGTCGGACACCTTTTAATCAGATCACAATCACTCACTTGCATTCTGGCTCGGGGTCTCTCACGAGGTTCTTTGTGTCTGTTGAAGCACGACAAGTTACGACAGCTTCTGTTGCTATCGCCACAAAACACAGGACTGAACTCTTGATTTGTACATGACGAGTCGCAACACACAGGACAGTAACCAGGACAGCAATGTGAGTGTGGCTCATTGTAACTGGTGTAACAGTGCTCGCAAATGTACCTCAACCCTAAAAATCCTTTGAGGTTTTTTATTCCATAGTAATGGTTTTGGAGTAATAACAGAAAGAGAGGGCTTGATCGATCTCTGAAATCAGTCTCAAATTTACACAGAGCTCGGTCATCCTTGGTTCTGTGAAACACCACAATTTTTCTGTTTAGGATTTTTTCGAATTTTCCAACATCACTGAAAGATACAGGCGTCTGATCAGTCAGCCCTGCCTGACGTTGCCACTCTCTCGCCTGGGCCGAAGCCTGACTATCGGTAAATTTAGAGCCGGAGACGTGCGCGAGACTGATGGCGAAGCAGAGCTGATTGTCACAGTTATCTGTAATGTACAAGTGATGTTTTTTCTTATGGATTAATTCGCATTCTAAGGTTTTTAAAGCCTTCCGTTTGGCGCCCCCTGTAGGGTTTCTTACTACCTGGAGGACTAACTCCATGTTAGTATCAGAGGCAATCTCTGCGTTCGATTGAGTTAACTCGTCTAAAAAGTCCAGAAAGGCTTTCAGGATTACATCCGACTCGTCTGTGACAGAAACGGTAATGTGTTGAGATATACTCTCACCTACTAATTCTAGCTGGACTACATCATTACATCTGGCGAGTGATCGCACTGTTTCTGCCACTTCAATAAGATTGCTCATAACAGCTGAAGTGAACTCAGCGATGTTGGGCATTATATCAGGGCACAGACGCGGTATTGTGACGGGACGTCTTATTTCAAGACAATTGAAACGTTCACGCTCAATCGGTGGAGGTGTATCTCACTGATTCTGTTCAGGGACAGCTACATTCTCCTGATTCAAGCCCCCAATCGGTGGAGGTGTATCTCTCTGATTCTGTTCAGGGACGGCTACATTCTCCTGATTCAAGCCCCCAATCGGTGGAGGTGTATCTCTCTGATTCTGTTCAGGGACGGCTACATTCTCCTGATTCAAGCCCCCAATCGGTGGAGGTGTATCTCTCTGATTCTGTTCAAGGACGGCTACATTCTCCTGATTCAAGCCCCTACCATGCTGCAGAGTTTGTTCTGCTGCAGCTGGAGAAGGTAAAGAGATAAGATTTGGTGAAACAGTATCTGATGCTGAAGTTTGAGAAGCACTATTCGCTGAGGCTGTATCTAGTGATGTGACACAAGGAGCTGGATTTGGTGAGACAATATTCGGTGACTCATTTTGCAAAGTCAGGGCGGGTGGCGGAGGCCCGTTTAAATTCAGGATTGATGATTCTAATTCGTGTAACATCAATTTCATCATTTTCATCTTCTTCAATATTCATAGGAGATGACTGATAATCGACATTAAGAAGCGCATACTCCAGCGGTGTAAAGTAATTCCACACATGAACCGGTATGGAAATGTTTTCCAAATTTCCCACAGCCTCGGATATTACAGCCGGCACAGCTCTGCCTGCTTGATTATCCATCTTTACACAGAATTGAGAATGGCTAAGAGGGGTTAATTTATTTATATATATACTCTAAGGGAGAGCCCAGACACCCTGTGGAGGAAACCCATTTCGGCCGCTTGTATTCGCGATCTTGTTCTTTCGGTCACTACCCACAACTCGTGACCATAGGTGAGGATGGGAACGTAGTTGACTGTGAGCCGCTTCCCCCCCCCTGAGACGCCGGATGGTGGACCAGAATCTCTTCGAGGCCGTCCGGAAATCGTTCTCCATGGTCTCACCGAACTCCTCCCAGGCCCGAGTTTTTGCCTCAGCAACCGCCGAAGCCGCAGCCCGTCTGGCCTGTTGGTACCAAAAAGGCCCGATAGGACTCCTTCTTCAGCTTGACGGCTTCCCTCACCACTGGTGTCCACCAGCAGGTTCGAGGGTTGCCGCCACGACAGGCACCAACCACCTTACGGCCACAACTCCGATCAGCTGCCTCGGCAATGGAGTCACGGAACATGGCCCATTCGGACTCAATGTCCCCCACCTCCCCCGGGATATGGTTGAAGCTCTGCTCTGCTTTTAACCATAAAAGTATTTTAAATATACCTGGTTCAGTGATTGTGAAAGTTTTAAAAATAAATAAATAATAATTAAAAAATATTATTATTAATAATAATAATTTAAATAATAACAATGATATTAATAACAATAATATTAATAACAATATTATTATTATTAATAATAATAAATTAAAAAAGAGAAAAAAAATGAAGAGAAAGAAACTACCTTTCAGTAACCCTCGGACAAGCGACAGTCTGTTGCACACTCTATTGCACCGTCGATTCTTTACCACGGACCTCACAGGAACTATAACATCAGATTCTGTCAAATTGAAACACAGTTTAATAGCATAAAAATATATGAATAAATAAAAAACCTTGCTTAAGTATACACTATGTGAAATTTGCATAGATGTTACCATGTAATGCTCCCGTTGAATGCAGCACGGATAAGTGGACAGAGCAGTAATAATATATCAACTGGCTTGTTTTACAGGCACTTCACATGAGTTCTACTGAAAAAGGCTGCAATCTTTTAACCCCTCCCACCCTCACTCTCTCCCAATGCGTCACATCCGTGTTGATGACGTATGACGCTTACGCGCACACGTGAGAAAACAAAAACAAAGACTGATGAGTTTTTTTGTTTTTTTTTTAAACTTACCCCGCAGATCAGGCTGTTTAGCGAGGGGTCCTTCCTCCCCGCGAACAATGCCCGGCGCCTCTAATAGTTGCGCCGATATGCAGCCTAGTAAACCGACAGCCCGTTCCCCCTCGCCCTCAAACGTATCGGTGTTGAAACCGCTCACAGGCGACTCGGGCCGCGGTATTATTCGAGGGGAGAAACGTATGCTCGGTGGAGTGTGTAACACCGATGATTCCAAATGCCCGTCCTCTGTAGTAACACTCGGACACTCCGTTGAAAACTGATTGTCCCGAACAGGGAGCAGTCTTCGTCGTAGCCGGGATTTATTCAGGGAAAGTCCGTTTTCCCCGCTCGGTGCGATGAAAGTCAAATCTCCCTCAAACACGGCTGGGTTCTTCTTTCGGGGAGACCCTTGCTCCACACTGTTTAATAAATCTGTAAACAGTTACATCTGATGTTATTTCATTGAAACATTTCACTTGTTATTAAAGTTAAAGAAACATTACCATAATCGGCTTGCGTCAATATGAAGTCATCCAAATCCTCCGCATCCAACTCTGGAAATTAACACTCTGTCATGGTGTGGTAATATAATTATACACGCATTCATATGTTTATCATCAGCTTTTTACTCACCGTTGAATACTCCTAAGAGGGCCAAAGAACCGCCGGTTGGCTGTGTATGGATGTCAGCTCTTGTTTTCCGTCCTAAAAAAAAAGTTGTTTGTTGTTTTTTGTTTTGTTTTTTACTATTACTAGTACTGACCTAAGAGATTTAAAGATTTAAAGTTTTAAGGAGACTTTTGCGTACCAGAGTCCATGATTCCTGTCCTGCCTCGGTTGAGCCCCCGACGTAAATGCCTGAACCATTTTATATAGTCTTACATCCCCCTCCATAGAAATAAGGGAGTGTTTTAAAAATTTCAACCCATTTGCTCTTCACACCTAGTCTACATCCATCCTACGGTTAGTAACAGATGTATTGATTCTGTTTACTTGTGAAGTAAGACATAGGATGTTTCCCGCACAGCATGATGCATTCTAGTGAACATCATATATGTTCATTTGTTTACTTGCAAACTAAGACAACGACACAGACTGTTTACCACACTGTACTTTGCATTCTTATGACCCCCTGGCCATTTGTTCCTACTGCTCAGTGCCACAGTATGCATTCTTGCGATCCCCTGCAGTTGACTCTCATAGTACGAGTTGATCAGTCAGAGAGAACCAGATGTAAACTTTATGGGCAACCTGGTCTATTAGTGAATTCTCTGTAGATCAACCCTTGATACCATATACACCATGTGTGCAAACTAAGAGGGAAACCTTTTTGTGTAATTTAAACCTACCTCTATTTGCTATAAACACCCCATCCTCCGTTCAGTGTCACAGTATGGTGCATTCTTACGACCCCCCCTGCAGTTGAGTCTCATGGTATGAGCCATAGAGAGCCAGATGTCTGTTACCACCCCCACCCCACCCAAATCCTTGTAGTGCTGGCAACACCTGGCAAAAGGAGGACTTTCCGGCACCCTGAGCCATACTCATACGAGACTTAAAATGCTGTTTCTTTCCCACACTGTACTTTGCATTCTTATGACCCCTGGCCATTTGTACTTTACTGTTCAGTGCCACTGTATGATGCATTCTTGCGATCCCCTGCAGTTGACTCTCATGGTATGAGTTGATCAGTCAGAGGGAACCAAATGTCTGTTACCCCCCACCCACACCCAAATCCTGGCAGTGCTGCATTCTAATTATTTTCTCATCTTTACCTTACAGGGACCGGTCTTTGAAGCTGTTAAAATGTTGACCGCTTCTACAACTTTTCTATTAACCCTAATCCTTTCTCTTATTTAAACATTCAACTAATATATTTATCACAACCTCCTGACTTTAGCTGTAATCATTCTTAACCCTAGCCATGAACTCCCCCTTCCTTAGATGTCAAAGGCCTCCTCAACAGATGGCTAATCTATGTCAAACAAAGGTCACACGTCAAAATAGCTTGATCGATCGATAAGAGGTCAAAAGTCATATCCCCAGATGTCAGCAAACGGATGTCAAACAAAGGTCACCTGTCATATTAATTTGAGTGATCGATAAGAGGTCAGAGTTCACCTGTCAAAATGAGTTTGATCGAAGGTATCCTATTATCTCTCTCAGGTGGATTTCACAGAAGTGTGACTGACTTGGAGTTACATTGAGTTGTTTAGGTGTTCCCTTTATTTTTTGAGCAGTGTATATAGCAGGCGTCCAGAGAAAACTATGGAGTTGTTTTGGCTAAATTATCCAACATTAGCTTTTGTGACCTTGGCATGATTAGGTGACATCACCGTTGATGTGAATAACTATGTAAGAGCCAGTTAAGCAATAATAATTTCTTTTTTGACTGACTCGAGAAGTGGTACAGTAAAGAAGAAATAAAGGAGTGCCATCACAAACTATTTTACTGTATTTACATTTATCCTTAGCCAGCAGTTTTGAAACAGATTCTGCGTCGCCCCTTCTGGCCCCTGGAATATATTTTACTGCGGTCATGAGTGTCTAATGCCACATTTCTGACTCTGGAGCTGTCAATTACCAGGGTTTGAGTGTGAGCTTGAGGGTTCTATGCAGTATCTGAGCTGTTCCTAGAATTCACTCTTCTGGACAGAGATTTCTAAATTTATTCCCAAGTTCTACTGGAGCCACTCTCCCAGTTTGGAAGTCACGGACACAGCACGAAAATGTGTCCTTATCCAACGTACCAACATATAAACCCCAACCCTTCACCCTCCTTGTTGGAGCTTTTCTCAAGCTCCGTCTTGTGCAAAGGTCTAACTCTGGTTCAAAGTTGCTCAGTTATGTCAGAGACGGGCACATTCTGCTAGCTTGGCTGTTGTCATGGCGAGAAGAAGCCATCGCCTATGTCAACAACACCCTCAGGAAGGAAAGGGAGAGTATGGGCAGAGTGAGTACCTGCTCATCTCACCAGGAAGGCAGTGGAGGGGGGGGGGGGGGGGGGGGGGGGGGGGGGCAGGGGTAAGTAGTTCCTCACTTTCCCCTTGGTCTCCCCCTGGTCTTAGATATTTCAGTAAGCCAGTCTCAAACAAGTCCTCAGGAAATTGTCAGCTTTTTAAAAAAGGGAATAATATATCACCTTTGATTTAAAGGCTCTTTTCTGTGAATCATGCCAGACTATCCTCCACTTGGTAAAATATTAACGTTTTTAACATGATCTTGTTTTTTTTCATACAAACTCTACAGTTAAGATGCTTTCACCTCATCCTCTGCACATCAGCTGAGATTCACACTGATTCTCACCCAGTTTGAAATGAACACAAAATACTGTTACGTTTCAGAGAGTACTCCACTTTTATTTTTTGGAGATTACCATAGCTATATTTAACATCTGACAACAGGTATCAACTACAGAATAACACATTTTCTGTCAGTTCAAGCCCATCTTTTAGTTCTTTTTCTGTTGGATTTTGGTCCCGTAACATTTCTGTGACCGATTCACCACTTTCTTTGTTACAGAGTTTCAGACGCTGAAACACTTGAATGCCATTCACCTGGACACAACAACAGTCAAAGAGACCCGACATTATGTGGAGAATTGTGTCGTTTTTCTTATGCAGCATTACATTTAGCTGAGACACCCATATAATAGGACTACAGTAATTATCACAAGGCTAGATTTACTGTACAGCTTTGCACCGAAAGTTTTGATTGGCTGTTCTAGATAAAGAGAGCATAATATTTACAACTATGTACATTCTGTTTGAAAAAGAAATCTCAGGCAACAAAGCAAAAAAAATTCAAATGTTCTTTTTCCTTTTGAGTTCACAGCAGCCACTAAGAGCCTCCACAACTTTGGAATCGGAAAAAAATCTAACATGTTTCTGTACAGATAGCTGCAACACACATTATAGCTTATTGCCACTGCCCTTCTAAAGAATCTTTCCATTTCTTAATATTTCTCCTCTGTTCATTTATCGGGCAGCTCCTTTACAGTTGGAGCTTCTGTTGCCGCACAAACAGTTCCAACTATCCGATGTATAGATTTCATACATACGACTGTCAGGGAAAAAATAAATAAATAGCATTCTGCTAAAGTAACATCAAATAAAAATCACACTATATGACTAACAAAGGCTGGCCAATCGCAGAGCAAATCATTTCATGTGATCATAAAGGATGATCTCTAACTGTAAGTTCAGCTGTTTCTTCTCTAAATGTGACGAGTTATGAGCTTCATTAACACAACGCTCCACCAGGTTTGCTGGACGCACACAGATTTAAAGGGTTGTGACCAACAGTTTCCATGGAGCTAAATCCAATCATTTCGGTCTGATGTAATACATTTTGAGGACAAACAATAATGTAATCCTCTTTACAATCTGCCTGACCAGTGAGCTAGCTAACATTCAGAGAGAACCAGAGTGTAAGAGGGTGGTTGGAGTGTTCATTTAAGGAGTGTAGTTTCACCCATCAGTTGAAAACTACACCCAACAGAGTGTAGCTGCTCCAGCACTGCAACAGCTCAGTGCAGAAGCTGCTCGCACACACGTCAGTGAGTTCATCCTTTTAGCTTCTCTACAATGACACCAGCTGGAGTGTTGGGACCACTGACATTCTCAGAGAAGTCGTGATGGAAAATGAAGTCATTGTTTTATGAAAAAAGTTCAATTAATTCCAAATGACATGACCAGAACCTAAAGCAGTTGATATCATCCACACTGCCATAAAAATTTAATTTATGCTTCTGCTCAATGACTCAGAATATAAACGTTTTTATTAATGAGAATATTTTTGGGTGGTGGTCAACACCAGGAGAGTTCCTGAGTTGGATCCCAGCAGTGGAGTCTGTATTTTATCCCCGTGTAAGCGGGTTCTCTCCGGGTACGCCCGGGTACTTCCTCTCACCACCCAAAAACATGCCTGTCAGGTAAACGTGCATGGCTGTGTGTCTCATTTGTCTCTGTGTGGCCTTGATAATACTAACCCAACTCCAAAACATAGTTTGTTTTCCATGCTCTCTTTGGGAAAACATCATTCCAATTATATAAAGCTTTTTTTTATTTTGTAAGATTAATTTTCGTCATTTTAAAAGAATTCCCAAAATGGTTTTTTAGGGTGGTCCAACTCACTCAACAGTGTGTGCTCGCAGAAAGTATGGCAAAGTGCAGTTGAGCTAAGTAAAACAAGGGTAAAACAAAAAAGTAACAATACTAACAGATGTCAACACAAAAAGGCAATGAACTCACATCCAGTACGAAGAGCAAAGAAGAAAGGAAGTGGCTGACAGCTCAGCAAACTCAAAACATTAACATAAAGCCAAGAATTATTTTAAAACGAAGGAAAGAGAATGACTAAGACAAGACCAAAAGGAAAACAAGGAGGTGTAAGCTGAGTGTGGGGTGGTGCTCCACAGGGGGTCAGAGTTTCAGATGACCTGGCAGCAGCTGGCTGGAGCTGAGGTACACATCAGGCCATCTCTGGAACTGCCACTCCGCTGGATATTGACAGAGATGGTCTTCTCATAGAGAGGTAGTTGCAGCACACTGTTTTTCAGGGCACTCAGGTTGCTGTGAGCATTCCTGCTGCCAGAACCAAGCTGCAGGCCTAGGGGGGTGTGCAGCGCAGTTTTGCAGTGGTGGTACTGTGTGGCATGGGTGTGAGGAAGGCCAGTGGTGGTAGTGGGGAGAGTGATGGTGTCCAGGTTCCTCGGGGAGCCAATACACATTCTCCAAGCTGATTTTTCCTGAATTTTTACGCTGCAAGGGTCTATGAGGAATTTCCCCTCTTCACCACCTCCTTGAACTTCTGGCCCACCACAGTGGTGCTGCAGCTGGGAGCAGAGGCACAAGCTCATCAGTCTCAGACTTTCCACTATCTCAGGGCCACGGTTTGCCATGCAGGAGGAGAGGGACAGAGAGATCAGGGTGGACTTAGTACAGCTACTGTTGTTCCAACAACTGGATGGGCTGTCTTGTCCATTATTACCCCCTCTTCCTCTTTCACTCCCCCCTCCACCACCACCACCTTCTCTGCTTCCATTACTACCTGCACCAGGAGGACTGTCCTTGTCCGGGCCAGACGAGCCGCCTCCTTCTGAGGGGGGTTTCCCTTGCCCTGAGCTGTTGCCTCCTCCATTCCCACCCTCACTGTCTGGTGGCCCCTCACTGCTGTCCCTCCTGTTCCAACCATAGCCAAAGCCGGAGTCTTTATCCAGGCGCCTGCGGTGGCTCTCAGAGTCATCATCACTGGTCTCAGAGCTGGAACATGACGATCCCCTCCCCTGGCTCTTGCGTCGGTTGTAGCGCTTATGTGTGGCTCCAGGGGGTGAGGAGGAGGTGGCCCCTGAGCTCACGCTGCTGGCTATATTCATCTTGAGTCGACTGAGTTTGGGCGGCAGGCCTTCATTTAAGTCAAAATCGTCGTCTGACTCCCCCTCCTCAAAGATCTGGTTGAGCACCGGAGCACTCTTCCTGGAGGTGAGGCGGTTGGTGATGGAGGGGGGCTTGCGTCGAAGTATTACTTGGGTCGGGAGAGGACATGGATCCTGCTCTTCCTCCTCCTCTTCATCCTCCTCCACCCTGACAATCAAATAAATGATTTGACTCATTTTACTGAATTAGAACAGAATCACAAAGCAACACCAGACAACTGTGATTCCAAGCAAACTGACCCCCCCCCCCCACCTTCTAAAGCTGCCACAATAGTAATAATATGGGCATGTACAGAATCCCACCTGAATAGGCAGATTCTCTGCTTGGCTGCTGCTGAGGTGGAGGGAATGGGAGCACCGATGGTCCCAGAAGCAGAAGCATGAGCAGGGCCCAAGGTGGCAGCCTACATTTCAAAACAGAACAGAGAATTTAGATACTTTAATAGACTGATCAAACCTTACCGGCTAGCTTCACGGTTATCACATATCACAAACTCAAATTCACAATATAGTCGCTCATTTACCTAGTATATTAGTAACAACAGCTGTATGGTGAGAGGAGCTACACTGACATTTAAAATGACAAGATATTCAGCACAGAGGCGTTCCGCCATAACAAAAGAATGACTGAAAGTTTGCATGACATGCAGATCCATTGAAACCTTGTGTAAGGCCCAAGCACAAGGCCTGGAGATATATTTATGTGCAAGCATAATTTTGGCTTTAATATAAGTAATAGGTTTTGGTTACGTCTATTCTTTGTAAGAAATAGTGTCAGCGCTCCAATCAAACTGCATGTCAGACAGAGTTTAACCTAGAACATTTCACCAAGTGCTCTCCTCAGTGTGATAAAGAGAAGGAGACCTGTGCTGGGGGTCCCATAGGGTTATTCACTTCCTCCCTTCGACTCAGTTCCATCCGGCCTTTGGAGCGATGTCCATTAAGGAGGTTCTCTGCACTGCGAGCAGGAGACTGGGGGCCTCCGGCGTGAGAGATGGATGAAGCTGCCAAACTGTCCTCTATGTCCTGGTGCATGTCCACTCTAGTAGGCCAAGACTGCCTGTAGAAATGACACAGAAACAACAAAGCCCTTAGTAGATTGACACTTTTTCTTTTAACATTTAAAATTTCACAGCTAAATATTGTGCAGTTTTTTTTACTTTCCTATAAGTTCACTGCAAGCCATACCATGCCATAGCAAGCTATACCATACCATACCAAGCTATACCATGCCATACCATACCAAGCCATACCATGCCATAGCAAGCTATACCATACCATACCAAGCTATACCATGCCATACCATACCAAGCCATACCATAGCAAGCTATACCATACCATACCAAGCTATACCATGCCATACCATGCCATAGCAAGCTATACCATACCATACCAAGCTATACCATGCCATACCATACCAAGCCATACCATGCCATAGCAAGCTATACCATACCATACCAAGCTATACCATGCCATACCATACCAAGCCATACCATGCCATAGCAAGCTATACCATGCCACACCATACCAAGCCATACCATGCCATACCATGTCATACCAAGCCATACCATGCCATACCAAGCCATACCATACCAAGCCATGCCATGCCATATCAAGCTATACCATGCCATACCAAGCTATACCATACCATACCAAGCAATACCATGCCAAACCATACCATACCAAGCCATAACATGCCATATCAAGCCATACCATGCCATACCATACCATACCATACCAAGCCATACCGAGCCATACCATGCCATTCCAAGTCATACCATACCAAGCCATACCATGCCATATCAAGCCATATCATTCCATACCAAGCCATACCATGCCATATCAAGCCACACCATGCCATATCAAGCTATACCATGCCATACCAAGCTATACCATGCCAAACCATACCATACCAAGCCAAACCATACCATACCAAGCCATAACATGCCATATCAAGCCATACCATACCATACCGAGCCATACCATGCCATTCCAAGTCATACCATGCCATACCATACCAAGCCATACCATGCCATATCAAGCCATACCATTCCATACCATGCCATATCAAGCCACACCATGCCATATCAAGCTATACCATGCCATACCAAGCCATACCATGCCATATCAAGCTATACCATGCCATGCCATGCCATGCCATACCATACCATACCATACCATGCCATTCCAAGTCATACCATACTATACCAAGCCATTCCAAGCCATACCAAGCCATACCATGCCATACCATACCAAGCCATTCCAAGTCATACCATGCCAAACCATACTATACCAAGCCATTCCAAGCCATACCATGCCATATCAAGCTATACTAGGGCTGAACGATATGGAAAAATGATCTAATTGCAATTCTTTTAACAAATGTTGTGATTGCAATTTAATAAGCGATTTTTTTTTTAACTTTAGTGTTTTTCAACAAATATAAGGATTACATCTTTCTGTTATAGCAGACAATTTTATGTAGAAAAAACAAAACAGCCGCGCTCTATGCATTTTGGTGAAACAAGATGAAGTAACAACTTAAATGAATGGGATTTTATTAGTATAGACAACAAACACTGAAGTCTGGTCCATTCATTAAACCTTGCTGCAGTGACCATATTTGACATGTTGTCTGTTGTTATGGAGACCTGATTTTCTTCATGGAGATCCCAGCTGGCAGCAGCAATCAGGGCTCTCAAGGCTCTCAAATATCTTCCCCTGTTGGGTGGGCCGGTTGGACGGGTCGCAGGAATGGGGGTATTTCATTAATAATATTATTATTAGTGTTGTTGTTATTAATAACTGCTCTGCTCACTCATGGGAGACGTGCTTGTTTCCTGCCGTTTCCATAGCGACAGCGGCGAGTCAGAGAAATGTATATTATTATTTTTAACTCCGTTATTGCTCGAGTAATTTCTCCGTGCCGTTTTGACGAAGTTTCATACGGAGTCACGCTTTCCAACATTTTGGTTAACAAGCCCTGTCGGATGCTGTGTTGATGATGTGATACGCTGCTAGTTGCCATTTGAGCCATGCAGTTATCATATAAGCAGTGCCTAATTTGTAAATCACAAGGTGCTGGAACGCAAAGTACATATGACAGCACAGGGATGACGAGACGGGCACAGGCCCAGCATACAAAAAATGGTGCTGAAAACAACATGCAGATGCCCTCTGACAATGCTGTGGGATTTACAAGCCAATTTAAAATAATATCCATGGTATAAATGTTATGACAATAATTTACAATTATTTTAGGCTCTACTACACAGCACAGGCAAATGCCCACATCAGCAGGTGGGACTTACAGTCAGCAATTCATTTCTCAATTCATTTTTCAACAAGATTTAAGAAGAGTAAAGATGATGTGGTGGATGTGAACAGACAGACACGGTTGGGAGGGCAAATCAAGTTAATTTGAGAAAATCTGCGCTCACATTCAGAACTCGCAATGGGAATGCTGTTGACAGCAACAAGTAACTCCATCAGTTCATTGGGGGTGTCTTTTCCATCTGAGGCCCGTATGACTGCTAAAGCGCTGGCACAGAGACTCTACCTCAGCCTCTCCATACAGTGCACCTGCATCCTCGGGCAAGTACTGTTTGTAAATCACCTTCAGCTCCTCAATGAACTTGTGATATCCAGTTTTAGGCAGCCGGCTTCGTTGAGATAACATACGGTCCTCCCAGTTCTTAGCCACAGTTAGGAAAAACTGCTTCGCGTCTAGTGTTTTGTCACTTGATTTTTCTCCATTCAATGTGACACCATGGAGAGAGTTTTCCTCAATTCCCCTCTGGCTCAGTTCAGTGTAGCCCCCTGGCCGACCTGACATAGCCTCAAGTACCCTGATTTCCCGACAAATTGTCTTGTGTGCCGAAATAATGGTAATGTCTCCTTTTTGAAGCTCGACTGAGAGCTCAGATAATTCTTGCAAAGCATCGCACATGATGCCTAAGTTGTTCACAAACGCATGCAAAGATATGCGAATAGCAAGTCCACTGTATGTTTGCTTCGTAACGCTATCACGGGAGGGATCTTCTGATGCAGACAGTTTTGAAACGCTTGTAAAGGGCTGGATAGTTCTTCCACACTGCTTCAACGATTCTAAAACTTGATGCCATCCATCTAGTGTCTAAAATCTTACCTATTTTGCATAGCTGGACATCTAGGCTCTCTGCAGACTCCCTCAGCTCCATTAGTTTTTTTGTTAAATGTGCTATACAGTGAATATAACTTGTCCATCAATATTTTAAAGTGATTTATAGCGCCCATCTCTTTCTCTACATCCGCGACTGCTAGATCAAGACTGTGGGCTGAGCCGTGCCACACTGTAATGTTGAGGAAAATGGCCTGGAGCCTACTTGCTACTCCATCTTTGCATCCTAACATGCCAGAAGCACCATCACAAGTTACTCTAACTAGAAAAAGCTGTTCCTCACTAAACAGCAGTGAGAATGTTGAAAATCTGAATGGGGATAGCTGACCATGCTAAAAAAGCTGAAAATAGTGACAATTTATCAGAAATCAAGTGAGTAATAGTTAAAATAGCTGCAGTGTAATATTTAGCAGAAGAGAGATGTCTTCACAGTTATAGGAATGTATCTAAACAGCTGCACTTAACGAGCTTCCTCCCAGTAGAACCAGCAGAAATGGCTGAATGGATACTATGACCTCCTGTGAGAAAACTGTAAGAGCGAGGAAAATAATTTGAAGATCGTAAGAACCAGAAGGGTTAGAGGAACTCGGTAATGTAGTTTTTATTTCAATGGAGTGAAATATTTTTTTAACGGTAGCGAGTTGAACACAGTTGAAACTGTCTCTGGTGCCATACCAAACTTTCCATTGGAGTTAGTGAGAGAATTTGAAAGGTTTCTCTCGCTTCAAAGATATTGCCATACCTGTGGCATGTCATACCATGCCATAGGCACCTGATTAACTGGGCTATAGTTATATTAATAGTCTGTTATCAATGCCCCACATAGTTTACCTGTATCATCATTATTTTGTTAACTGTTAACTTAAAGACTCAAAAGACCTACATTTTTTATGTTTGTATATTAAAGTCCATTAGCATTAACATAAACATGTGAATGCCAATAAAACCCTGAGCACAGAAGCATGACACCGACAGCACAGTGTAGCAACAGTAAATAAATCAAATGCACTGACTTCAGCTACATGTTTGGCCAAAAATGTGACTTTGGGTGTTCAGGTCGACAACAGTGATTCACTTAAATATGTCTTACAATAGCAACCTTTCCCATGTTGAAGATACCAAACAATTTCATACAAAGTCAGTTCCAAACTTTGTTCCCCATTCAGGATCCTTTCACATTTCAGATTGTTAAACTGGCCCATGGAAAACTTTCATTTGCCCATTGTGGCATTTCCATCTACAGAATGGTCTAAATGGTCTAAAAAACAGCTTGTAATATGCCATACTTCTTGATTAGATCACCGAAAGCTCAGTTCTGCTGTAAATGTAATTATCTACATTTAAATAATTAAATTATTTATAGTTTTGATGTAATTTTAAGGACAGACTTAAAATCACATCCAAACATCCTACTTGCTCGTCACTGACCACACGGTTTGTTTAAAAAATAAGGAGAAACGTTCCAGGCAAGAAAAAGAAAAACAAACACAATAGTCTGAAAACCAAAGATCTTTCCATATCTACACTAATGCAGACCTGAAAATGAAAGATAAAAGTTCACATTTTTCCCATTCTGCACAAAAAACCCTGTTCATGAAAATTGGCAAATAACTGAACTTTAAAGATCAGATACGGGCAGCTGTGTACATCTAGATTTGGCATATCTATGCAGTGTGATGATGAGGGGAGGGTTTATATGAACATGTGTCTTTCTTCAGAGAGCAACTCACTTTGGGTAATGACCGTCTCCTCCCATAAACATTTAACATTTGAAGTATTTTTATCAATATATAGAGACAGAGATGCCTTGGATCCTGAATCCGACAGTCTGGTGAGCCTAATGGATGTAGATAACCAAATGTATCTCCGGACCAGACAGGCTGAATTAAATGTTAGGTTTTTTTTATATACATTTTAGATTATGAAATAGTGTTTATGTACAAACTCTCAATAAGTGCAGAAAGCCTCTGTTGGGGTCAGATGGGATCAGAACATCATCGCTTTTTGATGCTGTTGAGACTCTGTTTTGGCAAACTTAAGCCTCAGTGCAGACAAACAACAGTTAACACCACCACAGTGGCATCAAACTGCAGTAGCTCTGATCATACGGTGTGTATTTATTGTTTTTCTAGATTTATCAAGAGACAATTTTTTTACCTGAGAGAAAATGATTTTTGAGAGATTCTTCTGCACTGGTTTGGATGATGAATTCTCCTTGTGTTACTGACACTTTTCAACATGTGGATGATGAATTACCACAAAAGAGCTGTTTACAAACAGCAGCAGCTGTTTGAGCTTTTAAAACGCCAGCTAAAGCCAAAAAAGGACCTCAAACATTTGAGAAGGAAACGCCATGTAAGTAAATGTAAGAAAACCTAAAAAAAACAAACATATAAAACGAAAACTTTAACTGAACAAAAACATCAAACTATTAAATGTGGTTTGCTGAATATTAGATCTCTCCCTTCTAAGTCTCTGTTAGTGAATGATTTGATATTGATATATTTTGTCTTACAGAAACCTGGCTGCAGCAGGAGGATCATGTTAGCATTAATGAATCAACTTCCTCTGACTATTCAAATGTTCACGTTCCTCCAACCACAGGCAGAGGAGGAGGAGTGGCAGCCATCTTCAGATCAGGGTTACTAATCAGTCCTTGAGCCACCAATACAGATTCTGAAAATAAATACGTATATAAAAGGTGTCTATCAGAGGATGCTGTAACCAGATTTAAAGAGTTGATTTCATCATCCTTTTCTTCACTGCCATGTGCAGATATGACAGAGGACGGCTATCTAAATTTTACTCCAGTTGAACTTGACTCTCTTGTTGACAGCACTATAGCTTCAATGCGTACAACACTGGACAATGTTGCCCCTCTGAAAAGGAAGGTAATCAGTCAGAAGAGGTTGGCTCCTTGGTATAATTCACAGCTGCGTGCGTTAAAGCAGACTGCAAGAAAGCTGGAGAGACAGTGGCGTTCCTCTAATTTAGAAGAGTCTCAATTAGTCTGGAAAGATAGTTTTATAACGTATAAGAAAGCCCTTCGTAAAGCTAGAACTGCTTAAGAATAAGAATAATCCCAGGTTTCTTTTCAGCACTGTTGCCAGGCTGACAAAGAGTCCGAGCTCTGTTGAGTCATGTATTCCTTTAACTCTCAGCAGTGATGATTTCATGAGATTCTTTATCAATAAAATTGTTTCTATCAGAGAGAAGATTGATGGAATCCTTCCCACTATCATCACTGATGTATCATCAAGTAGAGGAGCTTTAGAAGTATCTTTAGAACCTGATTTGTATTTAGACAGCTTCTGCCCAGTTGATCTTTCTGAGCTAACAACAGCAATAGTCTCTTCTAAACCATCAACTTGTATGTTAGACCCAATCCCAACCAGACTGTTCAAGGAGGTTTTCCCCTTAATTGACACTTCCATATTGGATTTGATCAATCGGTCTTTGTTGATAGGATATGTACCTCAGACTTTTAAGGTCGCTGTAATTAAACCTTGACTTAAAAAACCTACTCTTGATTCAGAAGTGTTGGCTAATTATCGACCTATATCCAATCTCCCTTTTTTTGTTTAAAGTTCTTGAAAAAATAGTTGCAGCTCAACTTTGTGATCATTTCCATAGAAATAATCTGTTTGAAGAGTTTCAGTCAGGATTCAGAGTGCATCATAGCACAGAAACAGCACTGGTGAAAGTTACCAATGATCTCTTCTTAGCCTCTGATAGCGGACTTGTTTCTGTGCTTGTCCTGTTGGATCTCAGAGCTGCATTTGATACGATCGATCACAGCATTCTGTTACAGAGACTTGAACATGTTATTGTTCGAGTGATCCAAAGGGTCAGCAGCAGCAGCCTGGACACGACACAACACAACTATATTTACAGGCTGTTTCCCCAGGAAAACCCTGTCAGTCAGGCAGCCAGGCTTTGGGGAGGCAGCTGCACACTGTATGACTTCTCACACATGATTCTTGGGCAGATCTGTGAAGCTGTAACATGAGAAAAGCTGCAAGTGTTTGCTGCATTTTAGGGGTATCACCAGGGTGCGATTTGCTGGTGGGGATCCCCCCCGCCCCCCCTCTGGTTTACACGTCCCACCCTATGCTGAATTATTTTTATCCTCGGTGGAGACAAAATATACCCCCCCCCATTGCCAAAATAACCAAAATACAAAGGGTCCGTGTTCTTCTTGACTGTGCTGGGATTTTGATCTACCAGGACCGTGTCAGTGGCGTCGCGCTCGCAAAAAGCAGTTTTATTTTGAAAACCCACCAGATTTTCTCGCTTTTCATGAGTTCAACTTCCTGTCTGCCTCATCCCCGCCAAAACAAAAGCTTAAATCTAATGGAGAAAAAAATTTAAAGAATCTAGAGCAGCATATTGTCATATTTTACAGGACCACAACAAAAAATATATACTGTTTTCATAGCCTGACCTATAGTCTACCCGATTAACCATTAAAAACACAGCACATTGTGGTATTTCATGTTTTCTGTTGAACTGATATAGGGAACAAATCAATTTTATTTTTATTTGACAAATTTAAAAACAATATTTTGAGAAAATATTTATAGTTAAGTTCACGTTCAAAATAGGCCTACCACCTACGTTATGTAGCCTAAGTGTAAGGTTTATCTACAGTTTTCATGTTTTCACACTGTTGTGTGGTCATTTTTCTGAAAAAAATGTTTCCCAAAATGACCCCCCCCCCCCTATGTTTTTCTCACAAATCACACCCTGGGTATAGCCCACAACTCTGGCACTCACTGAGTGAGATTTAGCAGCCCTGATCATATGATCATGCACAGTTGTCCTGATACACCTCTTCACTCGTCTCTTCCTAGTTTCACTGACACTCTTTTAGTAAGTAAGTAAGTAAGCAGAGAAAATATCTGGACGGCCAAACAACAAACTCAGGTATGTTTTCCTTAAGGGAGTATGATTAATAACTGGAGTCAGGCTTACAATATTGTGCAAAAGTCAATATATTCTATATAGTCAATTCATATATTGTCAAGAAAACTGGAAATTGCTGGAATAATTAAATGAAACATGTAATTATTCAGTCTAAATACAGAATAAAAAGCTTTCTGTCATTTCTTCAGGAATAGTTCTCCAGGCTTCTTGAAGGACATCCCAAAGCTCTTCTTTGGATGTGGGCTGCCTTTTGTTCCGTTCTCTGTCAGATGATCCCACACTGCTTCAATAATGTTGAGGTCCGGGCTCTGGGGAGGATTCATCCCTCCATAAGACCTGTTGCCACTGATTATTATGTTGGGCAAACTGTGCCATCATTGACATTTTTCATAGATGCATTTAAAGAAACGGGAACAAGCTGCGAGCATTTGCAAATGACTGCTCGTCATAAAGTGCCTAAAGAATTTATTCAAATTTAAAATAAGTTATTTGCTAAATTGTCTGTTATGTGTAGACGGAGAACTGCTTCATCCCTTGAATTAGGTGATCTTTTTTTGGCTTCACGAACAAAACATTCCTCTGAAATAGTCAGCTACAAGAACAGGACAGAATTATTATTATTTTTTTTTTTTAAACAGCAAATATCTGAAGAAAAACTATGAAAAATGCTCAAGACCACTTTAAAAGAGAAGCTTGGAAGTCAAACATTAAAGATATGAGGGTCTGTGTATCACTGACTTTACTGAGAAATGAGAAGAAGGTAAGGAATTACAGTGAGTTAGAATAAAAACAGCTATTAAAGCTGCAAGCAGCGAGAAATTCCCTCGCACCCACTGTTCAGGCCTCTGTGGTAAATTCTCTTGGAGGAGTTTGTTCAAATGTAACGTGTGTGAGGCTTCAAAATAGCATCTCTGAATCAAAATGGACAACTTCTTGTTGGGTTTGGGGAATTTATGATTGAACAAGGAGGAGGAGGAGGGAAAGGAAGAAGAAGAAGAAGACCAAGAACGAGGAGGAGGAGGAGGAGGAGGAGGAGGAGGAGGAGGAGGAGGAGGAGGAGGAGGAGGAGGAGGAGGAGGAGGAGGAGGAGGAGGAGGAGGAGGAGGAAAAAGAAGAAGAGGAGGAGGAAGAAGAAGAAGAGGAGGAGGAAGAAGAAGAAGAAGACCAAGAACGAGGAGGAGGAGGAGGAGGAGGAGGAGGAGGAGGAGGAGGAGGAGGAGGAGGAGGAGGAGGAGGAGGAGGAGGAGGAGGAGGAGGAGGAGGAGGAGGAGGAGGAGGAGGAAAAAGAAGAAGAAGAAGAAGAAGAAGAAGAAGAAGAAGACAGAGGAGGTGCTTATACCTTTGGAGATCTAACCCAGTCTTAAGTAACTGTAACTGTAAGAGTCAGACAGGCTTCTAGGTGAGCTTGATAGCTTAGAAGATGGTAACTGACTTATTGACCTATCCTCTTTTTTAGTAAACACAGACATTTCCGTTCTTCTTTGTCATTCCCACATGCCAAACAGAGACGAAACAGCCCGGCTGTTAGTTAGAGAGGATTCTGTCTTGACACAGGAGGCAGGATCATTCTGCCTCTGTTATTACCTTCCTTCCCGGCTCAGAGGCTGTATAAGCAACTAATGAACCTCGACCCCCACTCCGCCTCTGTACTTTCACACATAATGCAAAACGAAGGCGCATCAGCCCAGACTTGAAAAGGTATATGTGAAAGAGGCTTAAGACTCAGATACTCTTTATGACAATGAGCAGTAACAATTTTTTCTAACAAACTGCCTAAAAAGCCTTGATTTCTGTGCAAGCATGGCATAGGCTATACTTACAGTTCAAACATAGGCTGTAATGGTACTTTACCGAAAGTGTGCCTTGACATTGCTGGGGCTGGAGGAGCGGGTCTGGACCTCCTTCTCCTGCTTCTCCCTCAGGATCCTCTCTGCTAACAGGTAGTATGTGGCTGTGATGTGGTTGTATTTATTGGTCTCCAGAGCCCTGGAACAACAGATAAATAACACAAGAGAAGAAGAAGAAGAAAATAAGATGTAAAGCATGGAGCCTAACAGAGTGGAATAAGTGATGATAGAATGACACATTGGGCTCCTCTTTGACAACACAGACCAGCTGGATCTCAACACTGGTGACAATCTAAGATAAGTGTAAGAAAAAATGATGACATCCTGTGTTTCACAGGTAAACATTCATAGTGTCAAAGTCTAAATAATAACTATATCAATATATTTTATATGAAATACAACAAAGAAAGCAGCAAGTTCAACGAATGTTTTGCTTAGAAGACAACTCTGTAGCAGTCAAAGCACAAAATAAAGAACAATACAGGCCAAACATTTTAAAAGCCAGTGCAAGTTCCATGGGTTTTATTTACTGCATGATCAGACTTCACTTTCGCATCATTTTCCTCAGTCTACCTTTAGGTATACATTCAAGTTACCAGACCGTTGCTGAATGAATGTTAACAAAAGAAAAGAAGGGCTTAGTTTTACAGTCACAACTTCAGTGCAAAATTAAAAAACATTATTATTGCATTATTCACTTTAGCTCTTTTGACAATTTGCATGCAAAAATTCTAATAAATCTAAATTTTTTTAACATTACCCACAATCTCTCTATGTCATAAGTTTATGCTTGTCTGTCATTTTGATGGTATAGCTACAGCGTCAACGTGGACCACTACGCCGTAGCCTGACGTGCACCTCCAAAAAAATTCCAACAATACGTTGCGTTGACGCGGACCACAAAGGCTGTGATTGGTCCGCTCAGAAGTTGCTTTTTCCGCTCTTAATGGCTGTATACGGTGAAAAAGCTCGTGAAATCGGCCCGTTGACATTCAAAAGTGCATTTGTTTATCCAGGTCTCTCAATGGGTGAACCAGTGTTGCAAATTCACCCTTTCAGCCTCGACCGGTTGTACAGACCGCCTCCGCAAACGTCTTCTCTGTCGCCTGCGCTTCAGCTTTTGCAACATAAGCATTTGTTCTTCAATACTGATTAGCGCCAACTGCAAATACAGCTGCTCCACCTCGGTAGGCATTGTTTACTGTTGTTAACTGTGACTGGAAGAAAAAGCAAGGATTCAGCTATAACCCCTGAAACCACACAAACACACAGCCACACCCCCCTAGCGGCATGGTGAACTGCAGAGCAACGTGTTCCCTCGACGCAGGACTTTGAATGCTCAATGACAACGTCACATCTACGCTGTCGACGTGACGGAGAA
Source organism: Leuresthes tenuis (assembly GCF_036924035.1). Lineage (NCBI taxonomy): Eukaryota > Metazoa > Chordata > Actinopteri > Atheriniformes > Atherinopsidae > Leuresthes > Leuresthes tenuis. Next base: position 34,784,100 of record NW_027325364.1, read on the forward strand.
GCATAAACTAGGCTTAAGAGTTTTTTCTGCCTCCTGAGCTGCCATTCTTGGATTCCATTTCCTCCCCTTGGTTGGGTTTGGAACCACCTTACTAACTACCACATCTTTACTCCCAACTAACAGGAGCTCTGTCCTAACTTTAGTACATTTAAACTCCTTTACTAGACTAGATACTGGGAGCTGGAGTATGCCTTTCCCATACAATACCACAGTACTTAAACATCTAGGAACACCTAGCCACTTCCTAATGTAAAAGCTAACTAATCTTTCCATTTTTTCTGCAACAAATAGTGGAATCTCATACACAGACAGTGGCCATATCAACCTAGGAAACAGTCCAAGCTGCAGACACCACAGCTTCTAATTTCCTGGAAGCCCTGATTTATCTATTCTATCCAGTCCCTCAGCAACATCTTTGCAAAACTGCACAGCCTGCTCTCCATCATTCAAGTCTGCCTGGTACCACCTACCTAAACTCTTTACTGCCTTTTCCCTAATTATTGGAATTTTTTCTTCATCTATTACAAACTTTCTATCACTTAATTTCCCTCTACTTATTGAGATACTTACTAGGTTTGACTTAGTAGGTTTGATTTTCACACCAGCCCTCTTTAGATTTTTATTAAGTACTGGTACTCTCTTCATACATGGCACTGTTGTAGTCACCAACGTCATATCATCCATGTAGGCTCTAATTGGTGTAACGTGCAAGCCATCCTGACGTCTCTCTCCACCTACAACCCACTTGGAAGCTCTAATAATTATCGCCATTGTAAATGCTAATGGAGAAATCGTACACCCTGCCATAATGGTGATTTCTAGCCTCTGCCAACCTGTTGTGAAACCTGCTGTACTTAGGCACGGTCTCTTCAGGAGGAAGAGCAGTCGCCCACCAATCGGAAGGTCGGTGGTTCGACTCTGGCTTCCCCGGCTACATGTCGAAGCGTCCTTGGGCAAGACACTGAACCCCACGCTGATGTATCCATCAGGGTATGAATGTGTGTGAATGATTAGAAAGCACGTAGTTATGTGTATCTTAAGACGTGCTGTATGAGTGTGTGTGAGTGGGTGAATGTGGCGTGTAGTGTTAGAAGCGATTTGAGTGGTCAGTTTGACTAGAAAAGCGATATACAAGTACAGTCCATTTACCATTTACCATTTAATATCCTGGAAATATGCTCTTACTAAGTGAACAACTACTACAGGCACTCTAAAATAATCAAACACCTCCTAAATAAGGCTTTGTGGTACTGAACCAAATGCATTTGCTAAATCCAGAAATATAACATGCAAGTCTTTTTTCTCAATCTTGGCTGTCTGAATCTGATGCCAAATCCTGCTAGTGTGCTCGAAACGAAGCCTTTACACGCTTGACTACCTCCTCAACCTCCTGTCACCTAGGTGGTCTAACGTCCATCTTATGAGCCATCTCTCCTTATGATGGCATGTTAGGTGGAAGGCCTACTACTCCACACTGCTCAAGATCTGAATATGTATTTCTTAGATACTCTTCCACCTCCGACTTTGTTGCTTTAAGCTGCCCTCCCTTTTCCTGGTTAAACAACCCTTTAACAAACTTGAACGGGTCCCTGGAAAACGCAGTCCTTACATATTCTTTCTTCTCTCTTTTTCCTAAGATATTCAGGCCTTCTGAGTATTGCTTGTCTGCCTCTCAATTCTTCCTGCAAAACATTAATTCCCTCACTCTCTTCCTCTGTAGCTGTTTTCCACTGCTTTCTTAAATTTCTTCTTTCCTTAACCAATTTCTCTATACTGTCCAGACTTAACTAAATGTACTCTTTCAACCCTCTTTCTATCTTGCACTCCAAATCTTTCTACACCACAGGAGTAAATTATATCTCCCATCTTCTCTAGCCTATCACTTGCATTTCCTCCTAACCTACCTAATATCTTTATTGACTGCTTCCCATTCTTTGTTGCTATTTGTCCTAGGCCACTTAACTCTAGCTTTCTGCTCCATATTTCTCTCCAACTGGCCTATTCACCTCAGTATATATATATATAATATATATACTGAAATATATAAGTATAATATAATATATAAGTGAAAAAGCTTATAAGCTTAAAAGTTTATATTCTTAAACAGAGAAAATAATCTGAAAGCACAAACTTTTTCAGTCTAAAAGTCTAAAGTAACTTCATACTTTTGAAAGAAGACTGCACTGGAACCCTGCACATGTTACCTTAGCATGATCTGCAAAGTTAGTCATCCTTCATCCTAGTTGTCTATTTAATAAAAGCTTTATTCAAAATACTTTTTAACCATCCAAAAACATAAATAAAAGCAAAGAATTAAGAGAGGGTGTGAGCTGACAGAGCTGTGTCCATGGGGAGCGTTCTGCAGCTGGCCTGCATTTTCCCTCAGAAATATCTTAATAATGGAATACCTGCTACGTCTCATCAAGCAGGACGCTCTGTGACAGAATGAGGCATGAAGAGGATTTAGAAAGGACACAGCTTGTTGGAGCATTCTTTCATCTATATTACACTTCAGCTTACAGCTCTCATCTGAACATGATGAGTCAGGAGCAGGAAGATATTCTATTGTCAACTACAACTGTTAGAACACAACTTCAGATACGCACACAGGCACAACAGATCCATCATAGAAGAAGAAGAAGGAAGGAACTGCTTTGCTTCGCTTACTGTCTTTAACAGCAGGAAATATGATGATGATGTCATTTTGATGATGTTAATCATCATGACAGACCATGCATTAGCTTCTTTCAGGAAGCAAGGTTAACACTGAAACAACTTGTAAAACCAGCCTGAAAACTAACCCTAAAAGCTACACTCCGTATTACTGCTCAAATGTTCTCTAATGGTCTTCAGCATGTAGCGAAACAAAAGCATCCCCTGATAAGTGAAAGTAACTCACTAATCAAAGTTAACTGTGATAACAAAAAGTCTGAGTGCATGGTGTTGAGTTTTCATTTTCTGCCTTTGGGTGAAAGTTAAACGCATCGGTGACAGAGTGAGAGCTTATCACGTTTGTGCAGCACCGCTTCTTTTAAGTACAAACACAAAGACACTAACCTGTAACTAATCCTGTTCCTGGACTCAACCCAACAGAATTCCAAGGTTTTATCACTGTTACTTTCTGTTCCAGCTGCTCATTTGGGGGTTGAGGACCTCCTAACTTTGTAACGTGCATGTCTTATTCACATTAAATATCCTTCTGTGCTGTTTTTATGGCTAATAGCTGAATCTCTTTTTGTGATGTTTATAGAACATAAAATAATCCACTAGAAATATGTCTTGTTTGAGTTGTTCATTATAATTTGCACTCCAGATACGAAGACAAAGCGGAACTTACTCCACTATATCCTCTCGGTCAGCTATGTCTCCAAGCACCATGCGCTGGATGATGCTGTTGTGCTCCTCCTCCGACAGATTCCTGTGAGAGACCAGAGGAGTGCTGTACTTGGTTGCTGGTGATGGATCAACCCCTTGCAGCCATGTGTGTTTCTCAATCTCCTCCAGCGAGGCTCGGCGCTTGGGGTCCCTCTGAAGCATGCGGTCTATCAGACTGAAGAAAAAGGGAAATGTGAGTTGGAGCAGAGGCTGAGGAAAAGAGAAAGAACAAACACACACATGAAATGCAATTGTTTAAAATATCCTCCAGTACAGATTTCGTTGATCAAGGAGTGTGGTTCAATCTGAGAAGTCGGACCTTTGGTTCAGGTTGGTGCCGGGTCATTCTGACGCCTTGTTTAAATGAAGCCTGGCATGGCTTATTAGATTCATATTTGCTTCGATTATACAGATATTAAAAAGGCTCGCGATGTCTTTATTTTCATACTATTAGAAAGAAACTTTCCACTCATTGGCCAACATGATTGTTTACATTGCAATGCATTATAGGTAGCTGTGACATGAAGTGGGGAAACAACGTAAGTCTGTGCACGTAGTGGGTGATAAATAAGACTTCAGTCTGATCTTCTTAATTTGAACCCCAAAGCAAATCAGGTGAAAATGTGTAATATGAAAACATTACTGGGAAAGCAGACCAAAAGGAAGAAGGTCAGAAAGGCGGGCAAGAGTGGAAAAAAACTCGCTGGTGTCTGAAAGACACCAGCTAACGGAGGAGCTCCAACCTCTAGCATCTGCTGGTCAACGTAAACATGATGCAGCTGGGTTTTTTCTTTTTTAAATCGCAGCCGACCCTATTTGACTACTATTTAACGGCCCGCTGTCACCTACATATTGCAGCTTGCGAATGGGTGGCGTTCATTTCTGAGGACGTGCACAAACAACGCTCCAAACAAAAGCAGCACACACGGATCAGCCATGGTACGTGTATCTGTAATTAAAGTATTTTCCTGGCCCGAGTGGCAGTGGTTACTTTAAATGAATGCTGCTGTGAGCTTCTTTAAGCATAAATAACAGTGAGTAGATTTGCACAGGTGGTAGATGTTCGTCTGCCAATCGTAAGGTCGGTGGTTCGAGCCCAGGTTTCCTCAGAGAACATGTCAAAGTGTCCTTGGGCGAGACTCATGCGCCCATAGAAAAAAGCACTGTCACCTGTAAAATTGTAAAGACTGAGACATGCTGAGTGTGTGTGAATGTGGTTTGTAGTGGACAAGCACTCCAAGTGCAAGTATTTGCACCCATGGGTTCTTTCTCATTAGCAGCAGCTGACAAGGTATGAAATGGATCAGAAAATATGCAGTGACAGAGCAACTGCAGGTCTTCAAGGATGCCATTTTTGCTCTATTAATTAGGCAAGTTGTGAACACATGCTTCACTTTCCTAGTTGCCTTCCAACTAGAAACTAAGCTTAAAGTAATATCATGAGTCACTGAAGTCACTTTCCTACTGGTCGGTAACATTTTTAAAACAGTAACTACAAAACTGAGAAATTTTACGTCATTGTTGGAATAGAATGGTTATGGCAGGCTCTGTTGTTCAAAAGATAAACTGATAAACTGAGGATTAAAAAAAAAAAAGAAGTAAATATTCTATGTATTTTTGATCAAACACTTCAGCATGTGAGGGTAATCAGAACATATGAAGGCCTTTAGACCATTCCTTAGAATGATCCCTGGGCATTGGCCCCGGCTTGGAGTATAAGTGAGCTGTGTCACGATGTTACTTTCAAAGTGAGGGTAGAATACATGAGTGAATTAAAACCTGGAAATAAATGCTGCTGGGTCCCCATTAAAACTGTGGCTTTTTGCAAAAATCACGGTTGAAAGAATGTGAAATAGGAAGCAAAGTCACAACATCTAGGTGGCCTTTCAAAACTTATAGAATTAGTTTTAACCAAGGGAGAGATTCATAATTAGCAAACTGTAAAACTTTTACTTCTGTACAGTTCCAGATGCTTGCAAGGCTCCACCTCATATTTCCTCTGTGTGTAGGTTCACTTCACAAGAGAGGAGTAGTGTGTGTTTTAAGATTTGTAATCATTATTATCATGTAATCCCATGATAATTAAAAAAGTTATTTCATTCTTGGGTATGTTTAGTAGCTCTTTTCTCGGGGAAAGCCTTCTCCTGGAGTACCTGGAGATTTGCTATGGGGGCAGGGAAAAGGATGATGGCGACTAGCAAACAAGGCACAAATCCAGATGCAAAGGAAGCTACGAAGATACATAAACAAGGAAACACTTTGACGAACACGTTACGTTTTTAAGCAAAGCAACAGTAGATCCAGCCGTGCTCGAAGCAGAATCAGATCCCAGCCGGACGTCTCTGGTTGATGAATATGCTCAGTACATGCACTATCTCTGTATTTCTGTCTCTGCAGCTGAGAAAAAGTAGGACCCTCAGCTGACTTTTCACTCAGTGCAACCATGATGTTTGTACTTCTAATGCCAACACAGCACGCACATCTGCAACAGTTTCCCTCACTGCTTCCAGTTCAGAGTCTCGTGCTCGTTTAGCGTTAGCTGCAGTTACCCCACAAAGCTGGCGCCGTGCCAGACCTTGCTCATAAAACTGTTTGATGTTTAAGATGATGATGTTAACACAGCAGATAGGCCAGAAAATGGGATCAAATGAGCTCTTTTGCACAAACAAAGAAAGACAAAAGTAATAATCAGAACTTAAACAGGCTTCAGTTAATTCTCAAAAATGTGACCGCAGGGACAAGTCACTTAGAAGAGGCTTCGTACAAGTGCCACAAGCTTTCATGCTGTGCACTTCCCTTTTATATAGAAGCCAATGTTTGAGCTCCCTGCCTGATGACAGCGTGCTGTCCCTGACATGACACATTTCATGGCAATGGGGAGAAGGAGGCATTGAGTCAATGAAGTAGAAAGTACAGTGGCAGACTGTTTGAGATGTCTGATTTGACAGAGTTTAAGATGCCAAACACCAGACGATCAGATTAAATTCCACTGAAATCAAACTGCTACATTTAGTGTAATAGATTATAGTCAGGGAAGCAAACTGCTATATTAGTAATAGTATGAATATGCATGTTCATGAAAAAAAAGACAAATATTACAGTTCTTTAGCTTTGAAATTTAATCTAATTGTCATTCTATCTTCATTTACTGATGTCGTCATTATATAATAAGCCTACTAGTAAATTTAGAATTACAACTGACTGACGGTTTTAACTTAAATACCTATCGGTAACGCACAAATACATGACGTAGATGCTTTTTCCCAAACAGTGCCTGTAGCACGGCTTGTAAAATAAAAGTAAAAGACAGTAGCCTACCAGGAAAAGTCATTGATCGCCTTCTTCATCTTCCTCCTGTGCACTAAAACCAACAAAGTCATCTCCTTCAGCGTCCGAATTGAACAGCCTCAGAACTTCACTCACTTCAGTCTCTTTGCTGTCACTCTCACAATCTCATCTCAGATTGATCGCCTTTAATTTAAAGCTGCATTTCTTCGTTTGTTTTCCATGTTGACTTTGAGCAGAAATGACCGATTTACAATAATTTAGCAGTGTAAGTGTGTTTGATTTATCGTACAATTTCATTGGACCACTGTGAACTATTCGTTAATTTTATTGGTCTAATGTTATGAGGCAAACTGTTTTTGGCGGCATGAAAAAAAAACATATTAGCTGCACCGTATTATAAGCCGCGGTGCTCAAAGCCTGGGAAAAAAGTATATAGTCCAGAATTTTCGGTACACTACATTTCGCTCATTTTTGCAATGTTTTCTGGCACAGGAAACTTTCTGCTTTTAATGGTTGGTGGAAACAATCAACAAATTACACATCAAAACTCTTCAAAGATGGACCAAAAGCTTTGAGAAGAATCTGAAACAAAAACAGTCATGGTTGTCATAAAAGGGAGGCAAAATGAAAAAAGAATGCTGTTGATCACTCACTCCTTGCAAGCATTGGAGACGTGGGCCGGTACAGTGTATTTACAGTCCATGATCATGGTGAGGGTCTCACTGTCATTAGCTTCCTGGAAGGGTGGCTGGCCACAAACCAACATGAACAGTATCACACCGAGACTCCAGATGTCTGAGGCAGAAAGACACACAGAGAGGCACAATCTCAGTCCACGGCATATAATAATACACTGCAAATTATATATATCTATCTATATAGATATAGATAGATATATATATGTACACAGACAGACAGACAGACATTTGTATTAGGGCTGGGCACATTAATGCATTTTTTTTTGCATTAACAAATGACTTCATCATTGCCAACAATTATTTGTCTCCCATTAACGCAGTTTTTATCATTTATTATTTTAATTGTAAACGTCTGTTGCTCACCGGCTTTTATTTTGAAAAGGTCCACCGTGAGTGAGCCTAGTGTGTTGCTTACTGCAGCGGCGCTCACAGGAAACCGCCAGAAAAGAAAAGAATGGCGGACGAAGCGGGCTAAACAAACATGAAGAAGGTTATGGAACTTTTACACGGCCATTTTCATTTCAAACTTCTTCCAGACAGAGGCAAAGTTATTTGTAAGCACTGCAACGTTCAATTGTTTTATTACCGGAGTACTTCGGTCATATGACTGTACACTTCCAATAAAAGTGCGTTATATGCTACTTTTGAATTCAATATTGGATTTTGCATATAGCAATGCGATTAATCGTCATTAATCACAGGAAATCATGCGATCAACGCAATTAAAGAATTTAATATTTGCCCAGCCCTAATTTATATATATATATATATGTGTGTGTGTGTGTGTGTGTATGTATATACACTGATTACTGATGCTTATATCTGGTATATTTTAGCAAGGTATTTACTGTATTTCAAAACATAACAAAAAAAAAATCTTGTCCACTATAATACCCTTTCACGGTCATTACAGTTCCATACATAAGTAAGTCCGAGTGGAACTGCAGATACAGCTAAACTTGGCCAGTTAACTGGAACGGTGTCCTTGTGCCTGTATACTATAATTGCACAATCAAACTAACTTTAATCTCCGTTTTGACTTTCTATGATTAAACTGACATGATCGTACAATATTCAAAATGCGTGCTCCACTCATGCAACGCAAAGCAAGTCAAGCGATGCCCGTTGACCATGTGCTTGCATGTGCCAATCATAGTTGTTCCCAGCGCTTCAATAGAAGTTTCCAGGATGAGATTTGGACTGCTAACTTTATATGGACAGACACAGAACAGAGTGTCGAAACTGAAAAGCCGAATGCCTGGCACAGGGTAAGTGATGATCAATCGTGACATCAATATTGGCAAAAATAGTAGTGCTTTTTATTTTGGCCAGAATCCTGCAGCCCTACTATAGAAGTGCATGAGAGGGAAACTGAGAAGTATGCCTGACACCATGATGCTGTGGACTGTACGAAGAAAAGATTCAAGATATTCTGGTGCTATAGCTTTCTCTTTGGAGACTCATCGCACATGTAAGGGGTGATTCAATTCCCAATCATATTCTCAGGTGTGTTTTTAGAGCCTTGATTCTGTACAGTTTTAATGGCAATAATATGCTTACGTGCATGTTAAAAGTCTGGTTTTGGTCAGATTAACATAATATTGAATTTTTCTTCAGTTCTGTGCTCATTTAGTCAGCACCAACAGAGGAGAGTACTTCTTTGTCCTTTTCTTAAATCATCATTCCAACAATATCACTTTGCTGAGGGGTTAAAAGAGTATGATTCAATTCAAATCATCCATGTCATTAGATAACGTGTATACAATATCAGAATATCCGTGAGAGGCAAACAGCAGATCATTTGTCCAGTGACAAATTTATGGGTCAGTCTCTTACTGAGGCTTTAACAAGCCGAGGCCGTCGACTTCCCTCTAATTTCACACAAACGTGCTTTTCTAGTCTAGCTGATCACTCAAAGCGCTTCTGACTAGGCCTGGGACTTGATAAAAAAAATGTATCTAATTAATTAGAGGCTTTGTAATTAATTAATCGAAATTAACCGCATTTTTATTCGCATATAAACATTTGACCTGAGAACAGTGAGAAGCAATTTTTTCAAATGGATTTTAGTATACCATTGAATAATGACTGAATGCATAAGCTTAAGCAACAAAACATTGTTTTGTTTTGTTTTTTTCAAGGTAACAACCATGCTCTTATCGACACTTCAATCCATCCATTTGTTGTTTTTTATGCCTTTTAATGGACAGGACAGATGAAAAGAGACAGAGAGCAGAGAGGGGGAATGACACTCAGTAAAAGGCCGTCCGATGTGGGATTCAAACCGGGGCCGACTGCAGCGAGGACTCTTTACACGGGTCGCCTGCACAAGCCACAGCTACGCTACCGACCCTCCCATCCGTCGGTTTTTTAAAACAAAGTTTCCCATCCACGGGGCCAACCAAAGCGGTGTCATCAGCTTCTTCGATCACGTTTCACTATTGTTCACTGTGGTTCGTTGTTGTCTGAAGTAAACGTTAGTTGGTGCTCCAGTATAATCAGTATGCCTGAAACTCATCCAGGGAGAAATGTTCCGCGGTGCAAAAATAAGTGCGATTAAAATGCGTTAATTTTTTTAACATATGGATTTTTTTGTGAATAATTCATCTTAATTAACGCGGTAAAGTCCCGGCCCTACTTCTAACACTACATGTCACATATACCCATTCACACACACACACTCATACAGCATGTCCTAAGTCATGTTAGTGTTCTGCCCAAGGACGCTTTGACATGTAGCCCGGGGAAGCCAGAGTCCAACCACCGACCTTCCAATTGGTGGGCGACTGCCCTTCCTCCTGAGCTCTTCCTCCTGAGCTACAGCACTCTTACACATGGGGAAAATATTTTGGGTCAATGTGCATTGTTTAATAAATCCAGAAGTTGCACTAACGTAGTTTTACCTATAAACTAAGTCCTGGTGCGCTTTGTTGTGAACACTAACATGAGAAAACACATGGATATGATTACATTTGATTGGATGCCCATGCTGTGAACCTCGTGGTGGAAGATATAGCTCTGATTTACAACACATTATACATTATACACAGTAATACAAATGTTTCCACAGTAATGGTGGTACAACATGATACAGTATTCTGTCTACGTTGTGATTTTTAAGTTTCACTGTTTTAAAACTGACTTAATAACTGAACATCCTGATGAAGAGTACATAGAAACTACTCTTATAATTTATATTGAGTAGTCTGTGCAACTATCATGTTGCTATTATCATTACTTTCTTCAAACAGGAGTTGATGGTAACATGTTTCTACCACCACCTCGTGGGGGCATGTTTCCCTACCTCCATGAAAACAACAACAGAGGAGTGCTTTATTACTGCCAGCCCCCTTTAAAATGTAACTGGACATGTCAGCTTTGATGCTAATGGTGCCCCAACAACATAAAATAGCCTAAAAACTAGTTGATAAAATGCTAAAAGTCGTAACATGATTTTGGAAAATTTGGAATGGTATTTTCACTTGAAATGCACTTTCCAAGTAAAGAGTTCAAGAGTCTGGGAGAATGGGGACTCTGACAAAGGCTCCCCATCACGATAGGGCCGATTTATGCTTGCATGAAGGTATCCGTTTGCGTTGCTCTCAGCAACTGCAGAAGGAAGGATTTGGGCTGTTTTTTTCTTTAGAGATAATGCCATGAGTTGATGTTAAAGATGCTAACTGGTTCAAGCTGGGAGGGGCCAACAACAGCAGATTCCATATATAAAAAAAAAAAGGAAAAAAGGCACAAAGCGCCAAAAAATAAATAAATAAATCAAGCAACCACTGCACGGAACAACAGTCATTATTTTATTTAACACTTGAGTTTCAATCTAACCGCTGAACATTAATGTCAGCTCTGAGTTCGCTCATCTGGGACTAGAAAATGCTTTCTGTTGCTAGGTCGTTACTAAGGGTCGGATTATTTGCTGCAGTGGTAAACTACGTTCCATTACACATAGGAGTCTACTGGTGTGACTGATTGCATTTCAGTTATTAGTCAGACCCCATTTCAGTTATTAGTCAGACCCCAACAAGCATCACTGAAGTATTGCTTAAGAAAAAGTTATTACCTAAATAACTTTTTGCTGCAGCCCTGCTCAAAAGGGTTTCAATTTGGTGCCAACAGCCAATGGGAACTGGCACCTTTCCACACTCCATGACGAGTCAACGCTCTCTTATCAGTTTTTTGCCGGACTGTTTGCGCCGTTGTGCTCATCACAAACGAAATGTAGAGGGACATAGCTTCATTTTGCTCTTCGTTCTTTCTCGAATGCCTTAGTTTTGTTGTTGTTGGTGGTGAAGACGTCAACAGGAAGTGGCTCTATTAGCGGTAGTTATAATGGGTACAGCGCCACCTATCGTACCGGGGTATGACATGCTTTGTGCCAATGATTTGATTCATTCACCACCACATATTCCAGGATAATTACCCTTGCTCAGATAACCCAACTATAGCTATAATCGAGTTAATCTCATCACGTTGACGCACTGAGTGTCTTTGAGGGGACAGACGGGGCTGAGAGAAGGACCACTGTGTTTGAACCAGCAGGTATTTTGACCAAAGCCTTTCTCATACATCTCAATGAGACCTAAACAAATTGTGTCAAATTGTTTTTTTAAAAAAGGCATAATTAATCTCCTTTAAAACAGTCCGATAAAAAGTGACTGCTGCACATACACAGTCTTTTGCCAACTCTTGCTGGAATATTACCATTAGTGATGTGCGATTCATGAGTCATAAAACTCGAGATTCTTTTTACTGACTCGGGAGTTACGAGTCATTGAACTTGTTCACTGACTCACCGCTGCTACTGCCAGCTAGCTGCAAAGAGGAGACATGCCACACAACTGTTATTCTAACTACAATTGCGTAAGCGTATCAAGCTAATCGCTGTATTAGGTCCGTGGCTGAAGCAACGGCTCTGCTCCAGCTCACTCCTTCTCCCTCCCAGCTCGTAGAGCCCCTCCCTTACCCGAGAAACTCGCCAACTCTCCGCTCCGCACGATTCATACCCGACTCCTGGATCCCAGCTCACTCGCTCTCTCTCCCTCTCAGCCTCATTTTGAGGGAAGCGGGAGTTCATTCATTCTCTACATAATTATTCTATTCTGAAGATGCACTGTTGAATGTTAGTCTATTATCATTTTTGCATTATTGGTTAGGTTATTTAAATGTTCTATTTGTGCACAGTTTCACACATTTTATTACAATTTTGCACTATTTCTCACTGAATGTTAATTTATTGGCTGTTTGGGTTATTTGCATTTATTTACAGAGAAAGAAAGAAAAATAAATGTTTTGCCTTGGAGGCTTCTTGATTTTTAGTCTTTTTCACAATGATTTGGGGACTGGAGTGGTTTGGAACTTGTTTGTACATTCTGCGGCTCACACTCTGGGTGACTGATTTAAGTGACTTGAAAGCCCGATTCACTTTAGTGAGTTACTCATACAAACTCGAGTCAGCAGGACATTTGAAGCTGGCTTCATCGGTCTAAGTAGGCAAAGCCCAGATGCTGAAGGCTCAACTCGAGGAGTGGCGCAAGTTTGAAGTGAAAATCAGAACAGCTCAAACTTTCAATAAAAGGGGCACTAAAAAATGCCAGGGTTTAGTTTTTGGGGACATTTTTACTTGCTGGTAACGTTAGACCCCTAAATATATCTAACAACATGAAAACAGGATTTTTCCATGTCACCTTGAAAATACATCATCTGAAACTCCCTTAATGTATTCTGCAGAGAGCCTCAAGTACAGCTTAACTTCACAGATCACTCACTTCAGGGTTATCTCATTTCCCCTCCAAGCTAATGCCTTGATACCGCCAGTCTGTTAATAAACACTGAAAAAAAGAAAACTCACTGTAATGCCCTGCATTTACATTCATAAACAAAGTTACAAACGTCGTATTGAGTATGAATGCAACTCTAAGCAGTGCACTGGTGCACAGTGCATTTCAGCGACAGATTCAACACCTTTGTCTGTTTTTAAAAATTTTTTTAAAAATGGCAGGACAAGCTCATGCGCTTACGCTGCTGCTCTGTTAGCTTCACTTATGCTGTAGGGCTGTAAAGTCCAAGTCAACTGGTCGACTTATTGGTCCATATGTTCTGGGTCGACCAAAATTCTGATTGATCGATTTTTTTCCTGTGTTCATTTCATACAGTCTATGGATAATTTCATCAGGACGAAAGTACCAAGTGCTAATGGGGGTGTTTTCAGAGCACCCCTGTTCCACAGGTAACAGCCCGTCTTCAGAGAAAACCCCCCTTGTTTTCCCCTTTTTTGGATTAGCCCAACCCACTAGAGACGGGTAGATTGAAGAACATCCATGTTATGCAGCGTCCAGTGGTTTGCGGAATATTCATTTCTATTTTGAGCGTTTCATTTACAGTGAGTCCTCCTCTGCCATCCATGTCAAAGACATCAGCAGTGTGGCAGAATTTTACCCAAAATAAATTTGCAAACAACAGTTTGTGAATCACAGCTCGACTACAAACATGGCGTATCATCTAAAAACGGTAATATTTCAATATTATAGGCTATTAATATCATATAAAACATATTTCAATATTTTAGTCTAATAATCCTTTATTTGTTTTAGAACTGCAGGCGCACCCACGTGCAACAGCATCCCTCAGATACACCCAGACCACGCTGGATGTTAAGCCTCCTCTGTCATCCAAACGTAGTGCAGTAATGCACAGCTTTATTACGTTTGCACTTGTCTTGGTCTGGAATGTTTAAGAAAGATCATTTTCCCTGAATTGCCTTTTGTGTTTAATTGCCTTCTTGGACTGATATCAGTATATTTTCGGTAGTCCTGGGCTATTATATTGCACAGATGCACGTGATGCAAAACGCTGTCAGCTTGACCGACTGATTTCACCTTTTTTCCCCAGATTTGTTTTTCCCTTGTTCCCAAACTTTTTGGGTGGGTCCATAAATGCACCCTGTGAAAAGATGTAGGAAATCACAATTTCTATCCAGTCGATAACCACACCATGCACAGACTAGCAGAAACTGCTGTTGGCTAGCTTAAATAAGCTAGTAAGTACTTTTGAGTATTCACTTCAGCTTGATTATCGTCCATGTTGACTATAAGCACAGAGTTAGGATTTAAGATGCCATCATCTACTTGCATCAGTGAACCCACTCTCATCTGCATTGAGCAAGCAGCACAGTTGGAATCTCCAATTCATTCAGTATTTTACATCAATTCAACCTGCATCTCTCTATGAAACATGTGCCGGGATAATTTACCATCTCAGAAACAGAGGCCAGTCTGAGACTGGTGGCATGGCAGCACTCTACTTGCTCTGTTTTCTTCATTCTGCACATTTCAAACTTACAGTACAACTCAGATTCCCTTCAACTGCAGAGCTACTTGGATTCTTCTGTAGTTGTGCTGAACAAGAGGGTGAGTATAGCCAACTGGTCAACATCTTTGTGGAATTGTGTGATCAATCATCTTATTTTGAATGACTCATTTTGGAAACTGTCTCAGCTCTGCTGTGCCAAACTGATGTCAGCTGCAATGTTGAAAATAATGCTATCTAATGTCATACTATCTGAAACTGTGGTTCAACACAGCATGTAGAATACAGTATAATGTCAGACATTATTGTTGTTGTCATTATTTAATAACTTGTTTCAAGGAAAAAGCTTCTGGACCAGTAAGCTGTAGTCCTCAAAGCACCGACAGTAAACTCTACTACTGGCAGTGGGAAAAGATTTCCTCCTTGTTTTAGCAGGTGTTTGCATTTTTGTTTTTTAAACTGCTTAAAAACATGCAAATTCACGTGTAAAATTTGTCAAATTCATTTAATTATGGCCCACTTAAACAATACAAGGCACAAATGCAGAACAATATAATCCTACTGCACAGTCCACAGTCAGTAATGCTCATGGGATAACTGTTTGTGAAAAATTTAAGTAACATTTTCCTCAGCAACATCGCTGGAAATATAAGCTGTCAACCACCTTTATGAGCCTTCACACTACATGGATAAATAGATATTTCCATGAGACAGATTTCATACTCTTTCAGGATTAACCCCACATGCTCAAATACAAATCACATGCACAATTTTAAATCAGTATATTCACAGCCATCCAAATATATTGAGATATTCTCTCATTCAAACACTAATGCTACTTCCATCCCTTTGCTCTTTCTTGAAATGTACCAGATACATACACTATCGGGCACAGCAGGAACATTTGTTGGATTACACTGTCATTAAATAGATTTAGTGACTTTCAGACTTTTGTCATCCCCATTTTTAATACATTAACTCAGCAAGCACAACTTAACCTTTTGAACAAATCTTAATTACTAGCGAGACTTTCTATGCCTCAGATGCTCATCTTCGCTTCAAGCTCCGAGAGGAAAAAACCTCATATTAGTGCATTATTATGACCACAATATAAACCTGGCAGCAGCCAGTTTGGCTAAGCAAATGTGTCTGACTACTCCAATGCAGTCTGTTCAAAGAATGGCAGAATAAGCAGGTATAAAAACAGCCATCAAGGCAAGAATGCAAGTGAGTGAGTCAAAAATATTCTGTCAAGTCGGTCAACAGCTAGTTGCATCCTATTAACCAATTCCATGAATGAAATCATAGGCTTTCATGGAAGGACAATGTGCCTGTAAGCCTTCATGGAAAAATCAATGAGAGAATTATTTCAATGCAATGAGACATCCATGGACATCAGTGCTGCTGGGCTTGACCTTGTACCATGCTGCCTATAGCAGTCAGCCAAATGATCACATCAAGCACTCTTATCAGCATCCTTGATGTTAGACACATTTGGGCCTAATCTGGGCAACTTTTTGCTCCCACGCCTCAGTCACAACAGACATTTGGGCCAAACATTATTTGCTGCCTGGGGTCCTGCTAAAATGCAGAGCCTGGTTTTTAAAACAAGCTAAATAGCACATACCCTGTGTTTTATAAGTGGGGAAGCAGTTCTCATCATCAGAACCCAGAAGAAGTCTATGGCCTAAAATAAATATATTTTCAGAAATAAGCTGCAAAGTAATATTTCACATCCTGTCTGTTTGTACTCTACATAAACCTATTTTAACCAACAACACCACTCATTTCATTCATTATTCTAGCATTACTCATAAGAGTTTATGTTTTACATACCTACGGCTGGAGCGTCATACTCATCGCCCAACAGTATTTCTGGTGCAGAGTATGCCAGAGATCCACAACTGGTGGTCAGCTTTTTCCCCGGCTGAAACTTGTTACTGAACCCAAAGTCAGTGAGCTTCACCAGCCCTTGTTTTTCAAAGAACACTACATTCTCAGGCTTGAGGTCCCTGTGAACCACATGCAGACGATGGCAGTAGGAGATGGCGTGAACAATCTGAGCAAAATATTTCTTAGCCAGGTCTTCATTCAAACCTTCCTCGTGTTTCATGATGTAGTCAAACATATCCCCTCCATCACCAAGCTCCAAGATGAGGTAAAGTTTTGTTTGGGTGTCTATCACTTCATACAGTCGTACAATATTGGGATGCTGCACAAGCTTCATGCAGCGGACTTCCTGGAAAAGGTGGCCTGTTGCCGCTGTGTCCAATTTGGTTTTGTCAATCACCTTCACAGCTACTTTCTCCCCAGTGAAAACATGGCGTGCCAGCTTGACCACAGCAAAGTGGCCACGACCCAGTGTCTTATCTAAGTCGTACAAGCCAGCAATCTTTCCATCATAACCCCGCTTAAAGCCTGCCATAGCTGGAGAGGGTGATGAGGAGTGGTGAGCTCCTGCTGTGGGCAGGGGCAGGTTGGTGGAGTCTTGTGAGTCCAGTTTAATTCAGTTTATTGAAGACTGAAGAAGAAACCCATGTCTCCAAATTCCTAAGATTGTAGGACACACAACATTAGTAAAATCACAGAGAAAATTGTATGCATGATATAGGCAAAGCTGACCTTACACAAGTAGAGTATTTGAGTCTGAAATATACTCCATATGTTCTCTGAAATAACAATCTAGCTTGGTTGGTATGCATAAAGAGATGCTTCCTTTCTTACAAAAAGTGAAGCGTTATAAAAATCAACGTCGGTATATGGAAAAGCTAATGAAAAACATGAGAAGCTAGTGAAAACCTTTACATTATACTGTATGCACATTTATGAATGTCGTGAGGACGCGTTGGGTTTGTTGAGACAGGATGTCGTCCACACCAAAGTAGAAGCTAACTCATCTTAATGTACTACCTTGTACCGTCACAACGATTTTTTCCCCCAAATGTTTTTATCCGAATTTTAATTTTTTAAAAAGACAACAACAATTGGGCAAACAAATCCATCTCAACTGGAAAATGGGCCCGGTCACAACGGACGCAATCTACTAACGTTAGCCCAACATAAGGAAGGGCTAGCTCGTTGTTCATTGATTTCTCAATGATAGCTTACTTATTGACTGTCGCTAATGGTTATCGTTTCTACATGCTAGATCAACATGAAGCTTACAGTAAAAGTAATGTTCACACAAACCATTTTTAATCTTGTAACGGAGCACTGGTCACATGGGTTCTATTATGCTATGCTGCTTTAAATATCAGGCAGCAACCCCTTGTTAGCATTTAGCATTTAGCAAGCTAAAGTTACTACGGGTCGCTCAGCTCACCTCTCCAGTTTCTTTTCAGTAAACATAAGCCCCCAGGCCAATCTTCGCTGGGTTTATTTGAGTCGCTTAGGGTTGTCTAATGAAGCTTATTCCAAAAAACGCCATAAAGGTACAACCTCTTCTCGGCGACCGAGGCACACAAAAAGGTGCTTACACACTGGGTTTGTCCGTAAAATGGGTAATAGCATCGTTGGTAGCGGTTGGCCTATTCAGAATCAGAATGGTTGGTTGTATCCTCCCAGCCAAGGCGGTGGGGCTGAAATGCTACATTCAGGTGCTGAAAAAAATTATTGAGATATTAACATTTCATATTTTCCGCTGAAGTACTGGAGGGCAAGGGTATCATCCACGTAATGAAAAGATATCCGCTTTTAGAGCGGTATGTAATGTTTACTTCCATGTGTCGTAAAAGGTGGATTGTACTGTTGTTGCTATATTCAATTTTGTCTGAAATATATTCAAGCTCAGACATAGGTTCTTACGATAATGTCAGGAAGGCAACATTAGGAGCATCACCAACCGCATTTAGCGTTGACGTCAAACAAGTATTGACGGATTAAAACATATATATATTTGTTTATGCAAACAATTTGAAAAAAGTAAAATAGAAAACCTTTTGGAGCAATTACAGCTTTTTTCTATGTCACTTTACAAAAATAATTATGAACAGAAAACATCAGACTTGCTACTTTGTTGATTAACTTTTTTAATTAAAGAAAACAATCAATTACAATCAATTAATTGTACTTAAACTCAAAGGCTGAATGGGTGGTGTGGTGATTAGCTCCTGGTCCAGGCGTTTCTGTGTTAACTTTGCATGTTCTCCCAGGTAATGCGTCGGTTCCCCATGGGTACTCAGGCTTCCCCTCATTTTCCAAAACTATAAGTAGTAGGTTAATTGGTGAGCCTAAATTGACGCTATGAGTGGAAGTGAGAATGCATGGTTATTTGGCCCTACCCTGCCTACTGCCCAGTAGGCTCCAGCCCCCACGAAACTGTGAATTGGATTAAGCAGCTATAGAAATTGAATGGCTGGATGGATTATGAACCCTGGTCAAAGCTCTCTGAGCTTGGTTATCCAACAAAAACTGTGTTGCTACTTACTTTTCTAGACACAAATTTTTGGCAATATATTTCTGAAACTAGTTCTGATTAGTTGGGACTGCGGCTTACTCAGATAAAACAACTTAATTCAACACCACCAATTGCACAGCTGTGATGTCCCCTCGCTCCATGTGCACTACTAAATGTCAGAAACAATGTACTTTGATTTATACTATGTTGAGTCTCTTCAGCTCAACATACATATGTAAGCAGACATTTTCTCTGTTGGCTCTAATCAAAAGTAGATTGAGAACCAAAATGACCGACAACCATCTGTTATGTCTTCTGAATGTTTTTCTTCCAGTGTGGTGATAAAAGAGAAAAAAAGAAACTGTGTTTTCCTCCTGTGCTGTGGGGGAAAAAGCTTGTGTGCAGTTTCCAATACACATACAAAAGCATCACTGTGTAAATCACATGGGACTAGGATTTCTGCTGTTGGAGGTCAAGTCAATCTGAGCAATTTTTCTGGATTTTAATATTGTGTCACAGTTGAATTCAGGGTAAAATATTGCACTTGTTACCTTCCAAAGTCTAAAACACATTAATTTCCTTATATAATGTTTTGGATATGATGGTTTATATGGGGAGTTTCTTTGAGTAATAAGGGCCATGCAGTAGGTCTCATTGATTCAAAAAGACAAGGTTACATGGGTATTATTGTGCCCCGAGTAGATTATAAAAGGTGTAATTGTTTTATAGTCATGCTGGAAATTTAAACTGCTTCTTTGGTAAACCACTATCAGACAATTAAGCACAAAATTCAACGAATAGTGAATTGTGAATTGAGAAGTCGAGTAACATCGCGAGATCTGAATGCGAGATTTCCCTGGACTGGGTGGACACAGTAGAGTGTGGAGTTAGTATCCAGGCAGCTGTGCCGTTCGGGCTTTTTCTTCCTTTCTGACAGTCAGACTAGCTTATAAAGAATAGCAAAACCGTCTGTTGGTGTCTCAGATAATTTAATGACTGAACACGCCGGTGTTTTTTCACTGTCAGTCCGCGTGTCCACCGGTGTTCTTCTTTTCGTACCCTGTTAATGCCTCCAATTCCTGCTCATGATCGACTTTGCAACATACTGAGGCTCTGATGCTGTCTGAATGAGCTAACCTCTTCGCTGCCATCAAAGACATAAACAACATTGTCAGTGGGACTTAAGGTAGGACTTATTGTAGAAATAAAGATTTAGTCTTTTTGTTTTGGGCGGAATGGTGTTACTGTTACGGTGAAATTCCTTTAGTTTCGCTGTCACAGGGCTCTGTTTTGCAGCTGTGTCACAGAGGAGCGTGTTCAGCAGCTACCTCTGAAGACACAAGCTGCTAGCTGAGAGTTTCAGATATGAAATAGATTCATGTAACAGTCCTTGTCTTGAAAATCGAGTTACACGTGCAGTTTTCGCTTATTTTTTTTTTTAAAAAGCTACTCATTTATTTACCTGACATAACATCGTTTAATTTTAGAATTTACTGACAGTCCATTGATTTGATTTAGGGAGACTGGGTAATAAGCTTCCAGAACTTCCTTTCCCAGTGTTCACGTATACATGACATGATTAGAAAAAGCATTGTTGTTGTACATTTTGACGTGGTTAACACATTTTCTACTTTCCAATATGTTTTTGAAGTAATGTGTCAACATAGTTTACAACTGAACTCCAGTTAATGAGCATCTGAGGCAAACATCAGTGTGTTTTTTTTTGTGATTAAGACAAGTCAACAGTACATCTGTAACGGAAACAGAGTAAATCACAAATAAAGCTCTGCTGTGGGGTGTTGCATAGTGTGAGTAAATGAAAATGAGTAGCTGTTGAATGCAGGTCTCCTTCTCTGCTTCACAGGTAAGACACCTGTATAATAGAAAGTAGCATTATGTCACTCGCTTGATATTTGAGGTTCATCAGTTCCAAGACGAGGTGTTATTTTATGCTCCTGGATATTGTAATATTCCTCTATATTTTCTCTTTCTCAGATATAAGTTTCATTTCATGTCTTTTATCAATCCATTTTAATGATCTTGTCACATCTTGGGTAGATGGAAAGGTAGATGTCTCACATCCTTTTTTTTGTATTTCTGAAACAAGCGCAGAACTTCAGTAGGATCTACCGTAAAAGCTACAGTGTTACTGACCTGCAGCTCTCTGCATTATACTTTGATCTGCATCTCTGATATTTTGCTTGTAAATGAGTTCAGAGCCATTCTTTACCAGTTTTCTACCTCTGGCCTGGTCTTATGCTGCTTATCGATCTGCCTCTCAACCCCAAATGGTCGAGACAGATGACCGCCTTTCTTCCTGTCAGAAGGGAGTATTTTCTTTGCACCATTGCCTCTGTGACAATGGGGGGTTCAGTGTCTTGCCCAAGGAAATATGGTGTGGAGAATCCGAGAGTTGAACCACAAACCTTCCGACAGGCAAACGATGGGCCGGCTCTGGGCATAGGCGAACCAGGCAGTCGCCTGGGGCGCCATCTGCTGGAGGGGCAAATTTAATTCTCAAAGTGAAAAAAAAAATGTATTAAAAAAAATATATATACTTGAAGATACGAATAATACATTTCAACCCATCCTTCAAATTTATTCGGTATTCATTCGGTTATTCCCAAACTTTTTGACACAAAGGCTGACTGTCACTCATGTGGAAGAGGAGTCGTTTGCCCAGAGCCGGTGTTCCGTCGAGCCGCGTTTCCCCGTCAGATACGGTTTCCCCTGCATCTCTTCGCCGCTCCGCGCTGCACACGCGGCAAAGAGCGCGCGTGCCTGTTCAGCGCTCGTAACCAGTGAGACGTGCTTGCGCGCTAGACAACTACAGACACCGTGAAAGCTAAAACAACGTGTTTCAGTGTAGTTGTCGTACTTTTTTGCACTTGCGCTGTCATCCAAAACATTCAAACACATACTGTTACAGCCCGGCTCAAGGACTGTAACCAAGAACGGGAGAGGAGACGAGGTTGCTACAAAAGTAATACATTTATTAATAAAAAGAAGACAAAAGATCAGTATCCGTAGTCAGTAATGTAGGCGTGTATGGATGTGTCTGTGTGTGCGTACAAAACGAAAACGACACTAAAGCGCAAAACCGCGGTGCGGCATCTCCCTCAGGCGGCGGGCATGGAAAGAAGGGGCCTCCCGAGAGTCAGCCAGCATCTCTATAAATACGCTACACCGGGCCCAGGTGTAGCACATTCATTTAAGACGGTCCCGCTTCCGCTGAACCTGGAAGACACACAGACCAGCCGGAAACACCCTGACATATGGGGCGGGGCCGTCACCCCCCCCCCCCCCCCCCCCCCCCCCCATAAAAAAGGAGTTCCAGAAAGAACGACGCAGCTGCCACTCTCCATCCATACCTAATCTAGAAAAACTAGATTCTTAGCAATT
Organism: Leuresthes tenuis; assembly: GCF_036924035.1. Classification (NCBI taxonomy): domain Eukaryota; kingdom Metazoa; phylum Chordata; class Actinopteri; order Atheriniformes; family Atherinopsidae; genus Leuresthes; species Leuresthes tenuis. The sequence goes on from NW_027325364.1 coordinate 34,806,576, forward strand.
ACACCATATCCCAGCCACAATACCCCTTACCCAGTACAGTTACCTTATATGCACCAACACCATGACAATAATGCCCACATTGACCATCCTACTGCTATATCTCTTGGAAGCCAACCAGCCCTATCCCATCTCCCAGTAACTCCGGCGCCTGGAGAAACATTTAAGAGTGACAGTTTAGACCAATAGGGTTACACACAAGACCAGCAAGACAATCAGGAGCTATAAACTCTCGACAGGGCATCTGCCAACACATTTTCTGATCCTTTGATGTGGCGGATGTCCAGGCAATATGGCTGTAAGTATAGCATCCAACGCATCAATCTGCGGTTCGGGCAATGAACAGAGTTAAGGAAACCTCTGAATCAATGCAGACAACTGAGCGCTCTGCTTCTCGGTCAAATGTGCCAACAACAACGGTAGATTTTTTAGAGTCTCACTGTTCGACAGTCGGCCACGCAGCAGCCCGTCATCAGGGGCCACTACCTCATCGTCCTCCCCCCCCGAGAACGGACTCCCCGCTGCCGCTACAGCTGATACAGGCTTAGACTCACGGCAATAGTAGGGTTTTAACAAATTAATGTGACAAAGTTGCGTCGCTTTTCTGCGATTCGGGGTTGACAATATATCATTTTGATCAGTCACCTTCTGCAACACAGTGTAAGGACCACAAAACCTGGCCTGAAAAGGTGAGTGAATCAGTGGCAATAATGCCAGAACCTGATCTCCAGAACTAAATGTGCGTCGTTCTGCTCTCCGGTCGTACAACCGTTTCATCTTTCCCTGGGACAATGACAACTTCCCCTTAGCCATTTCCCCTGCTGAATACAACCGATGCCTGAAACCATTTACAAAATCAATCAGGTTTGACGGAGGTTCTGATGACGGTGCAACAGCATCACGCAGCACTGCAAGAGGTCCCCGCACTGAATGGCCAAACACCAGTTCGTTAGGGCTAAAACCAATACTGTCCTGCACCACTTCCCTGGCTGCTAGCAGGAGCCACGGCAGCCCTTCCTCCCAGTCCTGATTCAATTCAACACAATAACTCCGCAATAATGATTTCAGTGTTTGGTGGAACCTCTCCAGAACACCCTGGCTCTGTGCATGGTAAGCTGAAGACATATTATGTTGGACCTTTAGCTGCTTCAACACTTGTGCAAAAAGATGTGATGAAAAATTTGAGCCCTGGTCACTCTGGATAACTTTTGGTATCCCGAAGATAGAAATAAATTGTGACAACGCCTTTACAACTGACCTTGCTGTGATTGAACGCAGAGGATACGCAGCTGGGTAACGCGTGCTCTGACACATCACAGTAAACAAGTAGTTGCTTCCAGATTTAGAACGAGGTAATGGGCCGACACAATCAATCACCAGGTGCTCAAATTGTTGTGAAATTGCTGGAATGGGATAAAGAGGAGCAGGATTTATCCCCTGATTCGGCTTCCCCGTGATCTGACAGGTGGGACAAAATTTAACAAATTGTGACACATCTTTCTTTAAACGAGGCCAAAAAAAATTTCGTAACATGTAATTATATGTCTTACGAACCCCAAGATGTCCTAATTTTTCATGCGATGTCTTAAGGACCTCAATACGAAACTTCTCCGGAACCACGATCTGAAACACCGGCTCACCCACAAAGTTTACACCATGTGGCGACCATTTCCTCACCAGGAGACCCTCCTGCAGCAGGTAACCACCCACAGCACTTCTCTCAGCCTCCTTGGAGAGGACAGACTCAAACATCTGGCTCAAGGAAGGATCAGCTTTCTGCTCTGCCCCTAACACACTGCGAGAAACAGACAGCAACGAGTCAGGTACAGTTACAACCTCCATTTCAGCCACTTCTTCCTCAGGCTCCGCCTGGTGTGAACGGCTAATAGCCCGTGTCACAGCACAAGCTGTAAACACTTCAGGTAAGCACTGCACAGTCTCATCCAAGTTACCAGTTACCACAGGTGAAGATGACACGATCGGGGGTGGTGGACCCTCAGCCCACACTCTGCTGCCAGCCAGACCGTTCCCCAGAATGACATCCACCCCACTGATTGGCAACTCGGGGCGGACACCCATGACAACCTCTCCCTGTATCAAACCACAATCAATACACAGAGAATGCAATGGAACAGGCTCAACATTTAATCCCATACCTCGCATCAAGACAAAGTCTTGAGTGTCAGAGTCCCCAGAAAAAGGCAAGACAGAGCGCAAAATATATGAGTCATATGCAGCAGTGTCCCTCAAGATTTTTATCGGTACACTGTTACCTCCGACCAGTGACACGCGGCCTTCAGAGATGAAAGCTGAGAAATCAGGCCGTCTCTCACACTTGAACTGTTGAGGCGATCCAGAGGCAGACACAGCACCAACACCAGAATTCCCCTGGCCCCAGTTATTTCCCCGTCGAGCATTAGCTTTTGGGCATTCAGCTTTCCAATGCCCTCTTCCCTTACAAAAGTTACAAACCTTTGACAAGTCAGATTGAAACTGTCCACGTGCCGTGTATTCAGACTTAACATGACGTGGAGGCCGTTTGTCTTCCCATTTATTTGGGGCACGATACATACCTCCCTCAGGAGCTCGGATGTCCCTCCTGTGTGTCAAATCATACTCATCAGCCAATACAGCAGCCTCGGCGGCGGTCTTCACCTTGTGCTCACTGATGTAGACTGCAATATGGTTGGGAATAGCCTGTTTAAATTTTTCCAACACAATCATATCACATACAGCATCAAACGTGGCAACTTCTGAAGCACTGCACCACCGACCAAATAAGGTGACCAGATCCCTGGCAAACTCAACATGACTTTGCCTGCTAGTCTTCTCCCAGAATCTAAACTTCTGGCGGTAGGCCTCAGGAACCAATTCATAAATTTTTAACACTGCAGCTTTAACAGTCAAATAGACCCTACCTTCCGCCACTGACAGAGCCGAATAGGCTTCCTGAGCCTTGCCTGTTAAAACACAATGCAACAGAAGTGTACGCTCAGAATCAGACCAACCCCTGCTCTCAGCTATACGCTCAAATAAGGAGAAAAAGGTGTCAGGATCTCATTCACTGAACTGAGGAACTAAACGCAGATTCTTACCAACATCAAATGATGAACTAGAACCACCAAGGTCACCAGCAGCCCCTCTAGCATGCAAGCTCAACCTCCGTTCTTCCAGCTCCAGCCTTTTAAGTTCGGTCTGCAGGCACAATAGCTCCCTCCTCTGCTCAAACGTCAAGGTCGCATCTTCACAAACAGACACACCACTGTCCCTCACAGGACCAGCAGCCAGCATTTCTGGACCAAAACAGCCCCGGTCAGACAGATTAGCTCTGATAATGTTTTTCATATTTTCCTTCATCCTCTTATCACCAACATCCAGGTCAAAATGTTCTGCCACACGGATCAATTGTTCCCGAGACAAATCCTCCAGCAACACTTCTGACGGCTCTTTAATAAACTCCTCCACACTTGCCATTTCGCATCACCACGTCCGCTGCCTATTTGGCCACTGAAAAAACAACCTCGCAGCTCACCGAGCCCCATGAAGCCCCCGCATACACAGCTTGAACGCCACCGTAGCACTGTCCCTCTAACTGCCTAACCAAAATCACTAAAACTCCCCACCTAGTCTTCAGGTGCTAGTTGTGGTGGGTATTTACGCACTTCTTACCGCAAACCCGGTGAAGCAACCAGCAATTGGCGACCCCACCTGTAGCCTCGGCCGTGCCCCCGAGCAAACTGCTCCAACCACTTTCACACCGCACTACAACCCCCCCGATGTGAACACCAAAAGGAGTCCGCACTTCAGCCTAACAGGGACATGAACCACGGCAACTTACGATGGCCGCGGCTGGCTACCGGACCCACTGCTCCAAAGACAACGCCAAACAACTGACAGGCCCACAATTAACTTACCACTCCACGCAGCGACTTTGACAAACTAACACACTTACCCTCGTCAACGCTACTCCCGAGCAAGCAGCTGAGCGTCCATTCACAAACGCCGCAACCAGCAACAGCTGTGCGGTGACGTCACGCGACAAGCGCCACTCCATTCACAAAAACCCCAGAATTTCACCTCCAGGCCTCACCTGAGCTCCAAAAATAACGGACAAGCCCCCACTTGTTACAGCCCGGCTCAAGGACTGTAACCAAGAACGGGAGAGGAGACGAGGTTGCTACAAAAGTAATACATTTATTAATAAAAAGAAGACAAAAGATCAGTATCCGTAGTCAGTAATGTAGGCGTGTATGGATGTGTCTGTGTGTGCGTACGAAACGAAAACGACACTAAAGCGCAAAACCGCGGTGCGGCATCTCCCTCAGGCGGCGGGCATGGAAAGAAGGGGCCTCCCGAGAGTCAGCCAGCATCTCTATAAATACGCTACACCGGCCCCAGGTGCAGCACATTCATTTAAGACGGTCCCGCCTCCGCTGAACCTGGAAGACACACAGACCAGCCGGAAACACCCTGACATATGGGGCGGGGCCGTCACAATACATATATATTCATATAAGCTATTTTTATATATAGCCTTCATATGTGTGTATATACGATGGATGGATGGATGGATTGATTGATTGATTGATTCCTCACTTTATCACAGGGGGAACAGTATCTGACGGCTGTTATTTGGCCATCAGGATGCGTCCCCCCACTTAAACACAGGGGGAACAGTATCTGACGGTTGTCATCCATCCATCCATCGTATATATATGTTTGAATGTTTTGGATGACAGCGCAAGTGCAAAAAAGTACGACAACTACACTGAAACACGTTGTTTTAGCTTTCACGGTGTCTGTAGTTGTCTAGCGCGCAAGCACGTCTCACTGGTTACGAGCGCTGAACAGGCACGCGCGCTCTTTGCCGCGTGTGCAGCGCGGAGCGGCGAAGAGATGCAGGGGAAACCGTATCTGACGGGGAAACGCGGCTCGACGGAACACCGGCTCTGGGCAAACGACTCCTCTTCCACATGAGTGACAGTCAGCCTTTGTGTCAAAAAGTTTGGGAATAACCGAATGCAGTGATTTTCAAATCTCATAAACCAATATTTTACTCACATTAAAACACAGAAAACAAAGCAAATGTCAAAAGTGAGATATTTGACTATTTCATGAAAAATAGTACCAACACATCTCAAAAAGCTTAGGGTGGGGACAAAAAGGCTGGAAAGTGGAAGTGCTAAGGAAGGAACAGGATATTTGGTTATTACTGTTTTAGAATTACCAATTGCTGATAGGCTTGATGCACGTATTTTAAAGGAAATCATGCTTGCAATCAAAACTATGCATAATCATAAAGCACCTGGACCTGATGGGTTTCCCGTTGATTTTTATAAAAAATTTAGTGCTAAGTTAGCCCCTCTTCTTTGTGCTGATTATAATGAATCTTTAGAAAGTGGTTTCTTACCACATACACTAACCCTGGTATCCATACCTCATCTCCTGAAAAAAACCTAAAGATCCTATATCTTTCACGTCTTATAGACCGATATCTCCTCTTATTATGGATGTAAAAAATTTTGGCTAAGGTGTTGACAACTAAAACCCCTAGATTGAGATTGTTTTTATTACATTTAAAATTTACTTCAGATTTAGGTTTTTCCCTCCCAAACTTTCTTCTGTATTATTGGTCTTCACACATCTTCACACACTATATTGGCTTAGTCCTCTTGAACAATTATGATGCAGATATGAAATTTAGTCGTTCTCCTCCTCTTCACCTGCTTCATCGGATTCTCCTGAATCAGCCGGTGAAATTCTCGGTGTAGAGGCCAGTTTCTCAGGACGTTATGGAGCCAGATGGACCGACGGCAACGAGGCCTGCGTTCCCATCGCAAATATACAGATGCAACACAAAGAAGGCTGCCCATAGTGCGATCCATGATGAAAGAGGGGACCGATGCATAGATGTATTATGATATATGCCTGCTATTTGAAAGCCTTTGGCCGCTTTGGCCTCTCTGGCTGCTTTAGCTGCAGCTACTGCAGGCGTCGGGTTGTGAGCAGCCTGAGTGACCACGGCTGCTCAAGATGCTTTTGGTGTGAGCGCCCGGTTATAGGCTGACTTCTGCAAAACTATGTCAGTAGTTTTAGGGACTCGGATAAAAATTGACCCGTTTGTTGGTATATTTGGCGTACCACATGTACCTTTTCAGATAGCCATGCAACAATGTCAGATACTTTCCTTCACATCCCTTCTAGCCAGACGTCATATTCTACTTCTCTGGAAATCACCGAAACCTCCATCTATCTCTATTGGGCTGAAAGATGCTGTGTCATGTAGGGCCGCCACAAACGATTGTTTTGATAGTCGACTACTAACTGCTAATTTTTTTTCGATTAGTCGACTAATCGGATCATACGTAAATTGAATGTAAAACATAAAGGTTATCGCACCAGGATGCAGCTGCTCTTATATAACCATCATTAGCTTTCAACTTTCCTTTCAACAAGGAGTGTTTAAGGTATATGCTAACTCAAAAAAAAAAGACAATTAATATCATAGTTAATTTACCCTTTCATGAAATATGCAGCTTGTTGCAACAAACAATTATTTAACTGTGTAGCAAACAACACAAAAATCTTTCTTTTTTTTTTTTAGGTTTTTCTTTCCTTCATTTGTCTCTGGCATCAAACATAGCTGCATTTAAATCAAATGAGGGAGGCACCTGAAATTAAGGAATTATTCACTAAAAGTTTTAGTCTCACTGATTCAAATATAACACCAACATGTTCAGTATGGACTCAGTCAGGACATTTGTTGCCGAGGTGTGGATGTAGCTAGCTTTGTAACAGAGCTGTCCATTGAAGATGAAAGTACTTATTTAGCACTGAAACGTAACGTTAGAAAACATTAGCGTTCCTATTCAAACACATCACTGTTATAACGTTACAGAAAACACATGAAATATGTGTGCTAAGGCTAATTAATCAAATTGTCATCGCTAATGTTAACGTTTACAGCTATCAATATGAGTAAGTAGCAAGTTAACTCTCTGTTTACGCAAATTTTAGCAGCTAACTAGCCAGTTAGCTTACCAAGATGACGGTCCCTCTTCACAGTCAGCCACAACAACATGCTTCCTTTTCAGGTGCTCGTGCATCGTCGTTTTCTTAAAATGCTCCCACACTTTTGAGCTCCGTTACCGGGTAGCCATGATACCAGAGGCCGTCTGGTATAACTTCCTGTGACATCATGGCTGACCACTGTTACCACGACTGCGCATGTGTGTCAAGGACAGAAAGGCAGGCACAGCAGTGGAAGGTGCCGCAGCAGTTTTGAGAGAAAAACAAAGTTTGAAAAAAAAAAAACAAACCCAAAAAACGACGCATCAACATTGACTCATCGATTAATCGATGCAGCCCTAGTGTAATGTCTCAAAATAGAAAATATTTTTTTCACCGTTGAAGGCGGGTCTGGTAATCTCTTTCAAAAATTGAATTCTTCTATTGATTTCTCCAATTCCTTGCCAACTGGTCCCTCTTTGTTCTGCGTAGATTTGTAATTCCCCCAGGTTCCTTTTTTTTTTTTTACTTTACTAACAAATTTTATTCTAGCTTCTTCTCTTCCTCTTATTATTATTTTTTTTTTTCACAACGTTGTCATACAGGGACACTATGGGTTCTTTGTGTTCTTGGTTTAAGTTATAAAAAGTTTAAAAGAAAAAAAAAAAAGTAATTTTTTTTCATGTTTGATATTCTAGTAAAAAAATTGCAACAAAACCAAGTTGCCTATCTAAGGACACCAACGGGTTGCATTGAAAACTCGCTTTGATTCAATCCCTCATCTTGAGCATGCTCGAGGCAACGGTGCAAAGAAAATACTCCCTTTTGACAGGAAGAAAGGCGGTCATCTGTCTCGACCATTTGGGGTTGAGAGACGGATTGATAAGCAGCATAAGACCAGGCCAGAGGTTGCTGCTGAGACAAAGAAACACAAGGTAATGAAAACAATAATGTCATATGTACATGGAGAGTAAAGAGATCAGAGTAAAGAAAATTGCATCAGCAGTCAAAAATGTTAATATACTCATAATTTTGCCTTGTTGTCTTTAAATTTGCTTCCCCAATATTTCTCTTGATTTAGAGCGTTTGAAACCAAGTAACTTAAGTTCTGGTCACATTACACATGTATTTACGAAGCAGTAATGTAAAGTGCAATTGTGTTTACTAAAAATTATTGATTATATTGAAAATGATGACTAAATGAAGAACTTAAGAGTTATTTGATACTAGAAAGAAGGTTTAAAGAAGGTTGCTGGTTGAAAGAAGTAGCAGGAACTGATTTGAATAGTTTTGAAGATTATGTTTTTAACCTTTAGATTTATGAAGCAGTTTCCTTCGGGATCAGATCAGTTTTCTCCGGGATCAATAAAAGTTTCTGTTTCTGATTCTGATATAGCTCAGCGTCTGCATTTCACCCATGACTGGCTCTGTAAGTACTGTAAAAAATAGATTTAAATATTGTTAATGATTGGACTTTAACTAGGGTTAAGTCTTGAAAATATCTTAACATCCTTTCGTAAAAGTAAGTAGACTAAAATATACAAAAGCATATACTTCTCAGTGTTGTCATATAAGTTTACTTTTAAAGTGAAAGCTAGCTTGTATAATTTTAGATAAACCTTAAGAAAAAGACAATTTTATATTTCTTATTAGCTAGATGCAAACATCTACAAAAGCAGATTTACGGTTTATACAGTAATCCATCTCTCCGTTTATTGCCTTTCACTTATTTGAGGTCGTGTTATGGAGGCAACAGGTTCAAGGGAGAAATCCAAATACTCCTCTCCCCAGCAACAGTTTCCTGTTCCTTCGGGGGGATCGCAAGGCGTTCCCAGGCCAGAAGAGATATAAAATCCCTCCAGTGTGTTCTGGGTCTACCCCAGGGCCTCCTCCTAGTTGTACATGCCTGGACCTCCAAAGGGAGGTGAACAGGAGGCATCCTAAACAGATGCCTGAACCACCTCAACTGACTCCTTTTGATATGGAGGATCAGCGGCTCTAATCAGAGTTTCCTCCGGGTGGCGGAGCTCCTCACCCTATCTCTAAGGCTGAGCCCAACCACGCTCCGCAGGAAACCGATTTTAGCAGCTTGTAGCCGCGACCTCATTCTTTTGGTCACTACCCAGACCTCATGACCATACTTGAGGGTTGGAACAAAGTTGGGCCAGTAGTTTGAAAGGGGTTAGAGTCTGCAAGGGAGGTCCTGAACGAGGTCCATACAGATTCCATGTTCCCAACCTCCTCCCTTTATGTGAGAAAAATTATCTCACAGGTGCGAGTTGAAGACCTTGCAGACAAAGGCCTCCAGCAGACATTCCCAGTTCACCCTCACTACCTGTTTGAGCTTACCAGGTCTGACTGGCAGTTTTCCCCGGCAACGAATCCAACTCACCACCAGATGGTGATCTGTTGACCGCTCTGCCCTCTCTTTACCTGAGTTTCCAAGACCTACAGCTGCAGGTCTGATGACACTATGAAGTCGATTTGAGGTGGCCTGGTACCAGTTACACTTATGTACCACCGTACTGTGGAATTGAAATCTAGAATTGTCAAACACTGGTTCTTGCTGCCTTAAACTTAAAACATATAAGCAGAACAACGTGTGGACTCACTCAAAAGCAATCTCTCTCAATTATGTTCTTTTACCCTTTGTAAAAATATACAAAGAATGCTTTGATTTTATGCAGACACACAGCCATTTCCATGTATTTCCCTTTTTTTCATGATATCTTTGCACAGGTAGAGTACCTTTGAGCAGATTGTGTGTGGACACCAGCCGGAATGTAGACTTGAAATCTGTGAGAAAAAAAACCATGGAGTTGTGTGGAGGTGTGACAGGTTTACCTGTAATTTAGACCATAAGGGTTTTGATACAGTTGATAAATTATGTCTGACATGTTGCCTTGTTCTGTGACTGACCACAGTAAATGGAACCAAATGGTAAATGGACCCATTCACTTACACACTCATTACAGCATGTGTTATGCTTAGTTTATACTCCCCCGTAACGTTGACACTTCTCAAAAACAAGTAAGCTGAATCAACTGATAAAAACCTTTCTTTTGTACCATTCATGAATTAGATGATTTAGAAGCAGAGTTGAGGAATTGGAATGCTAAAAAAATATGAAGGTACTTATGATACACCCGAAGAGCAGCACCTTATGGAAACTTTGATCCTCAGTGCTAAAACATGTAATGATTAATGCAAAATTATCTTTAGTTTAGCTAACACAATAATCGTTGAGAGGCAAGTGCATGCTCAGTCATAGAACAGTTGAGGCACATTGTTTGTGATATATTTATAGTTGTAATAATGGCTTAATGAGTGCAACATTCTTAGCTTTCATAACAATCTTCTCCCACTGACAGCAAGACTGCTCAAGGTCTGTGATTTGGTAAGAAAAGAAAATTTAAGATTCGGCATGTTTGATTTCTTAACAACAACAAATGTTAACCAAGTTTTAAAAATAAAGTAAGCAGTTCATATGTGCATTTCTCTAAGACATTCATAAAAGGTTCTTTCTTTGGAAAAGTTGCTCACTCCTGCATTTCAGTGTGTCAGTGTTGTGCCTGTGTGCTTTCATTCAGTTTAATCTTAAAGGGTCACCCAGTAACATTCTATACCTGCATGCATGTCAAAAAGCACAGCTCAGCTCCTGCAGAACCGAAGCAGCAGGAAAGAAGGCAGAAGAGAAGCAAACGGAGAGACAGAGCACAACAGCGAGGGAGCAGAAAAATAAAAGTACAAAATGTGCAAGACATTAACAGGAATAGAATGTTTATACATTTCCAAATTTACATTATAAAACATGTTCTAAAAAGGTAAGAGCAGTTATAGAAATACTGTAAGATATGAGATCTGAGTGTCTGTGTTCAGTTAGACTCTTAGTCTTAGTTGTCTTAGTTTCATTTGGCTTGATTTACTTAAGTTTCTGAGAGGAAAGAACTGCTCTCAAGATCACATTTTTGTCAGTGAGTGGATATTGCAGCAAAGCAAAACTCTGAATAAGTTTATTTCTGTGGATGCATGAAATACAACCACCATAGATATAGCAATTATCTGGCAAGGAATTCAATAAAATGTAGCACATTGATTAAACACGACCTCAGATGGGTATTTTGCATGCTAGTCGCTTGCTGTCTCTGGGCAGCTGATGACCATTAGCTGTTGGTTTGATTTTGAGCCTCTTAATGACTCACTTGTTCTCTCAGTATGCAGATGAGGAAAAGTTGCGAGTAGTACTTATCCATTTTTCTCTGTGCCTCCTCAGAGGGTAATTTGTCTTAACATATCCTGAATGGGTGACAGTAAAACGTGGGTGATACAATTTTTTTCCCCCTTTAAAGTTTAGCTTCAATTCTGATATTTCTCTCTCTTTAAAACAAACACACTGCAGATATCAAAGGGATTATTTAATTTAAGTTTTGCTTCATTTTAACATTGCACTTCTCATCACAGCTGATAATAGGGGGATATTAGTTTCATAATATTGATGTAATACTTAGGTGAAATTATTACAAAAGTAATGACTTGGTGAAGGCCTGGCAGTAGCAATGGGTATATCAGGGTAATTACATCCAACATTTAAGTTTATAATAAAGCAAAACTGTTCAGTACAACATGATAATTAAAGAAGTTGCAACATGGTTGCGATGTTGCTTTCAAAATATTTTGAGTTACTATCAGCCAACTTTCAGAATGTCCTGAAAGTAGTAAAAAAATGTGGTGCTGACATTTTGTGGAAAGAGGAATTGCATCAGTTCCCGAAACCTCGTTTGTGTTCTGTGCAACTTCTCGCTCCTCTTGGATTATTAACTATAACCGAATTTCTTCTTGTAAGTGACACGCTTTTGCATCATAAACCCTTTCACACACTATTTGCTCTATTCTAGCACTTATTTATTTAGTTCTTTGGTGTTTTGACACGTTTTCACTTTTCTAGTGGTGTGGATGGTTCCCTAGCTTAGCTGGGCTACCAGCTCTCTCCCTCTCATCTCCTGCTCTCTCTTTTTCCATGTGTCTGATGTTTAGTAACTCCTCTGCCTCCTTTAGCGATAATGGTACAATTAACAAATGTATGTTTTTTATTGTTTTGGAGGCAAGGTTATCCGAATTGGAAGCTCTGCACCGTTAAAAACCACCCAATAGCAAACCAGGTACCTTTAGCCGGTGGGGAGTCACATAGCATAACTAATCCCGTTAGCATCCCCCCATCAGGCCCCAAGCAGCTGGGACCCCAGGCTCTCTGAGTGACAATATGAAAGCTTATAGTGAAGGGTGGCTCAGGTGACCCTGAAACATCCCATAGTTATGCTGCTATAGGCCTCAACTGCTGAGGGACGTCCCATGATACATCTTTCCTCACTCTGCTCTCTTTAATCTTTCTTTAATGTACATATAACATTATTGTTGTCATTAACTTGTGTTTCTCTTTCTCAGCACGTATCCCTGGCCTGATGTTATGGTGTTTTTTCTCCCCTCTTTCCTGTCCTCTAAAACCCCAGCTGGTTGAGGCCACCCTTCCTGGTTCTGGCTCTGATGGAGGTTTCTTTCTGTTTAAAGAGAGTTTTTTTTTTTGTTTGTTTTTTTCTTTCCACGGTCGCCATGTGCAAACTCGGGAAGGGGCATTGGATCAAAGAGAAGTTTCAGTGCAATCTGTTGGTTTCCTTAGCTAGACTATTTACTTTGGATTCTAAGTGAATGCATGACAATCATTCACCTTTTGGCTAAATTTGCTGTTTTTAATCCAAAATAGGTGACCTACATAAATTGTGTAGATCCGATGGAGGGAAAAAAAAAATTATATATATGTATATAATGTTTACAAGCTAATTTTTCGTGTTTTAAAGTTTGTTTTAATTTGATATTGCCCTAAAATTGAAAAGAAGCATGTTACATATTATAACATGTAACATGATTCATTCAAAGAAAAAGAAAGAGACCTGATTATTGGGTATTACATAGAAACTACCATTAGGCGCATTCCCACTGTAGGAACCTTTTGCAGTTCCTATAACCTTTTCAGAAATAGGGCCATTTTTTTCGCGCATTCGGACATACAGGAACTAGGGACCACGGCCCCCAGTTAAACTTAGACATTGTTTCTTTTGTCTGCGGCGCTCTGCCCTCCTTCTTTCCTTCATGAAACGAAGAAGTATCGCCTGCTGCTCGATTCTTCGTCTCCTGACTCTCGCTGTGTGCTCTTCCAGCCTCGATCTTAGACGCCTGATGTGATCTTCCATGATTAATATTACTGTCATGCAGACCATGAACACGGTGGCCTCCTCGCTCTTCATATTAGCTTCTTGGTGGTGTTGTTTTCTTCTCTCCTTACTTTTTGCGGGTTTTGTTTTGTTGTTGAGTGGCGCTAAAGACGGCTGCGTCACATCAGTCCCTGTCAAGGTTCCTCACTCATGTGTGAATGCAAAATGAAACGGTTCCCCTGGGGAAGGGCAGTTCTTATAACGAAGATTTGAGGTGGACAGTTCTTAGAATGTCTCTGTCCGAATGCGGCTATTGTTACCCATATTTGTTGGTCCTAACTAATTTGCAACTTAAATTTTGGTACATTATTACACTGATTTACCCACTCTAACTGCCACACTAATTACGTGATCTTATCTAATCGTTATATTTTTATTATGAAGCTATTAACCCACTATTACCATCTTATTACCGAGCTGTAAAATAAAGTGCTACTAGTTTAACAATGAAATTAGTTAAGGCAAACTGATTTCTCCCTCCTGGGATTAAACTTGAAGTTTGCATTCACAACAGAAGCCTAGAAAAAAAATACTGTTTTTTAAAAAAAAGTAAATAAATGCAGGCCCTGCCATTTTAAACAACAGTATTGTGCAATCGTCCTAACAACTTCATGTCACAGTTTTCAGGGATCCAATTTCCCTATTTTGAAATTTATCTAAAAAAATTACAGATGTCTGATACTGGCACAGTGCTCTTCTTGGGTAAAAGGAAAAGAAAACATATTTAAACATATATTAGAATGGCAGAAGGGGCAGAAAAAGTGGGGGGAGACATGCAATGAAAGGGCCCCAATCCAGGACTCATACCTGGTCTGGCTGCAACCTCAGGCAACCAGGCATGGTATTACATCTGCCATTGTAAAACGGGCTACTCGGCGTCAAACCATCCTCATTGCCTTTGTATCCAGAGAACCACAATCGCAGCAACCTGTTCAAGGGACTTGATGTAAGAGACTGATGGGGACTGACTGCTGGGCTCCTGTCCTGTGACAGTCAGTCAGAGCCCACCATTTGAACTTAACTTCAACGTGGTGCAGAGATTTTTAGTTGTTGACGCTAAAGAGAAAATTAATTTTACTTGGAAAATAAAAAAACAAATTGGTATAAATCAATAATATCAGTTTATCTCCCAGCACTAGGTGTAATGGGATGGGAGGTTAGGAGACTGCCTCACTTGTTTGCAAAGGTAAGACAGTCATTGTTCCAAAAGTATTCCCAAAGGTAAGAACTGAACCTGCCCTATGGATCACTGAATATTATCACTTACATAAACGTTAGTGCAGTATTTTGGGTCAAGCTAATGCTTTTTTGATTTTATCAGTTAGTCATTTTTAACTAATCATCAACTTTGCTTGAAATTTTTAATTGTTAAAAGGGAGTCGTTCCTTTCCACAGTCACCTCAGGCACGCTCAGGACGAGAGATTGGACTGAAGACAAGTTTTGGTGCAATCTGCTGGTTTCCTTAGCTAGGATATTGTTTTCGAATTGGCTCTATATGAATCAATTGGATTTCATTGGATTATGATTACAATGAATTGAAAACCAATTGGCTTGAACTGGACTATATTATTTAAGTGCCTTGTGATGACATTTGTTGTAATTTGGCGCTGTATAAATAAACTGAAGTGAATTGAATTGGCCTTATAGTTATTTTTCTTTAACTTATGTCCTTTCTTTTTTGTCTTTCACCTCAATTTTTCTCTTCATCTACCCTGTCCAGGTTATTGCTTTACAGTGAATGTGTCATCGTGAGCAGGGTTCTCAACAGCAGCAGTGATGCGGGTTTCAGTGGCAGGTTGCAGGATGAGTTTGGGTGCACTCCTTAATGGGCTGCTGGTCTCCGTAGTAGCAGCTCTGCTTTGGAAGTATTCTAAGCTGAGTGAGCATGCAACCCTGTTGGAGGACGAGCTACATATGACACAACAATCCCAGGAGCTCTCCCAAGCCCGTATCGACTACCATGTTGCCCTGCAGGCTCTTCAGGAACATGGCACCCGCATGGTCTGCACTGGCAAGATGCACACTGACCGTATTTGCCGCTTTGACTACCTCTGCTACAGCTCAGAGGCAGAGGAGTTTGTGTTTTTCCACTCCAATTCTTCTGTCATGCTGCCTAACCTTGGGTCAAGGCGCTTCCAGCCTGCCTTGTTGGATCTGTCCTCAGTTGAGGATCACAACACCCAATACTTTAACTTTTTAGAGCTCCCAGCTGCTGCTCTGAAGTTTATGCCCAAGCCAGTGTTTGTACCAGATGTGACATTAATCCTAAACAGGTTTAATCCTGATAACCTAATGCATGTATTCCATGATGACCTACTCCCAGCTTTCTATACCATGAAGCAGTATTTGGACTTGGATAATGAGGCTCGTCTTGTGTTCATGGAGGGCTGGGGTGAAGGACCTCACTTTGATCTCTACCAACTTCTCAGCAACAAACAGCCATTACTCAAAGAACAGCTAAAGAACTTTGGGAAATTAATGTGTTTTACTAAATCTTATGTTGGTTTGTCCAAAACAACTACCTGGTATCAGTATGGGTTTGTCCAACCACAAGGGCCCAAAGCCAACATTTTGATTTCAGGGAATGAGATCAGGCAGTTTGCTAATGCTTTAATGGAGAAAATGAACATTACTAGAATGGAAGAGGCAGAGAAAAATGGGGGAAGTGCTGAACATGAGATGGAGAAAGAGAAGAAGGATGTATACATTGTTGTGTTTAGTCGATCAACAACAAGGCTAATACTAAATGAAGCAGAGCTAATCATGGCGCTGGCCCAGGTGTTCCAGATGAGAGTGGTCACTGTATCCTTGGAGGAACAGTCTTTTCCCAGTATCATCCAGCTGATCAGCAGTGCCTCTATGTTAGTCAGCATGCATGGAGCACAGCTGATCACCTCATTGTTCTTACCCAGAGGTGCTGCTGTTGTAGAACTATTCCCCTTTGCTGTGAACCCAGAGCAGTACACCCCGTATAAAACCCTTGCCTCCCTTCCAGGTATGGACCTTCACTATGTCTCCTGGAGGAACACTAAGGAAGAAAACACAATCACCCATCCAGAAAGACCCTGGGAACAAGGGGGCATTGCTCACTTGGAGAAAGGAGAACAGGAGCGAATCCTGGCCAGTAAGGATGTCCCTAGGCATCTGTGCTGCCGTAACCCAGAGTGGCTCTTCCGGATCTACCAGGATACTTTAGTGGACATCCCATCTTTTCTAGAGGTCCTCATGGAAGGAATGAAGACCAAGTCCAAATTGAAGAAGGGCAAGGCAGCCAGCACTGTCCACCCTGGCAAGGTCAGAGAAGCCCAGTGTCAGACCTCCATACAAACCTCTAATGAGGCTAAACTTACTGTCTCTTGGCAGATACCATGGAATCTCAAATACCTGAAGGTGAGAGAGGTGAAGTATGAGGTGTGGATTCAGGAACAGGGAGAAAACACCTACATGCCTTATATCCTTCCCCAGCAGAACTACACTTTCTCAGAAAACATTAAGCCCTTCACCACCTACCTGGTGTGGGTGAGATGTATATTTAATAACAGCCTCCTGGGCCCTTTTGCAGATGTTCTTATGTGTAGGACCTAGTTCATACACAAAACCAGATTCTTTCTGTGCAGTATTCAAGTTAGAATAGAGGACTGTTTTTTTATTACAGTTTGTCCAATAGGGGTTGGTCAGTGTCATTAGGCTTGTTTCTGTAGTTCCAGAGTAGACTGTTAAGCCATTGCTCAGTAACAAAAGAGAATATCCACGAGGAATAGAAAGTGTTTTGTACTTAAAAATAAGTGAAAGTGCTTAACCAGTTATTTATTGATAATACAGAATTCAAATTAGCAGGTTTATTTGTATGAAATATAATGTATAACATTTTTAGGATTAGTCTAAAACCTGGATCTTTACCTTTTTTACAATATGCAATGTAACTCCTCTGTGGTGAACAAGAGAGATTTTACAGCAAGAAACATTTTTTTTATGTTATCTAACTCCAATGCCTGTTTGTGTTTTGTGTCATGCTTTTGTGAGTAAAAACATGATATACAGACCCTATCCAAAACCAAGGTATCATAGTCAAAACTGCAGCAAGTAAAGACTCATGCTATACAATTCATCTAATGTATTTGGCCTCCTACTTCCATTGGTTGAGAAGTAGACAGTTTAAAACTTTTACATGTACAAAAGCTGTGACAGATTTATGTAAATGAAGCATCATACAAGGATTTTTGTGGAGACTCGCAGCTAAGATATCTAAAGCATGAAAGAGAATTTTATAGCTTTAAAATCTTTCACTTTTGTATTACGAAATATTTTACTTCTACTCTCTAGCACAACTGTATCAATTTCTCTGATAATAATTACAATTGCAATAAATACAGTTTATTGTGCAGAATGTTTTTCCACCATTTTCCTCCATTTTTTAAGAAAATAACAATGGGCCTAATGCAAGAACATTTTTGTATTTTTATTCTAAATATCTGTCACTTTTTTCGTAAGAAGGTCTCGTACGAACACGCCACGTCAGATTCATCAAACGCTCTTAACTTTGGAAAAAGTGTATAAACGACCTGCGTAAATGATGAATGCCACCTGTGTGTATTTTAGTGCACGTGCATGAGGAAAGTAAATTTGCATACTCCACGCCCAAAATTATACCATAAATGGCTACGCTTCCTCTCTCCTGTGCCAGGAAGTGTTGAGTCATGAGAATGGCTTCAAGGCGCAAAAAGAACAACTTTACAGGCTCTGAGATTGAAGTTCTGCTTTCAGAGATCCAAAAAGGAAAATCTGTCATTTGTAGCAGTGTCAACAGTGGAATTACGGGACCTGCTAAAGCGAAGAAATGGGAAGCAATTATGAGTGCTGTTAATTCCATGTCTGGAATAATCTGGCATGCCTTCTCTGGGCTGTAGAGCAGTTTGCCCCAGTTTTATCGAGACACCCACCTGGCCTTTAGCTCAGTGCGCTCCACAGCGGCACGGCTGCTTTGATGCGTATATGTGTGCAGTCTATTGCTCCGATAATGTTTGACAGTACATTAATGGCATGAAAGTCCCTCTTAATTTGTACTTGTTCGACAGCGGTGTATGGGAATTTGATGTACCTGGGTGATAAACTGAGGACAACTCACAGAGGACTGGGAGACACCCAATCTGTCTCCCTTTGAAAGATTCCCGTAGCCAAAAATCCAAGGGTGGTGAGGACCTGGACGTGTGGTGGAATTGGATTTGATTTTTGATCGATGTCAGCCATTCGTCTGTTTTCGCAAGGATATCTACACGGTCTCGGAACACACACTCTCTTCCACGAGCCTGATGCGCTAAGGCATCCAAAAGTAGCAAGTCAGCCGCTGGTTACACTTTCCATTGACCTTGTTATATACCGAGTCAAATTAACCTGCAGTTAGTACATCATTTAAGTCAACCAGTATAATGTCAGCGAGTGATCTAAATATCTTCCGAAGGATGCCGACTTTCGCCAAACTGTTCTCAGTGAGTATAAACGTATAAAACGATAAACGTATTTCATGCCAGAAGTAAGGTCTAGGTTTAAAAATACCGAAGTTCCCCTTTTAATCACTCGTACGCACAACTTAAGAACAAATCTGTTTGTACAAATGGTTCTTGCATGTGGCCCTATGTGTCACCCGCCTGGTGGGGGGCTCTCTGTGTAGTTTTGCTTATTTTCCTTTGGTGTAAAGATGTCAGCTACAAAGCTGTCTGTTAAAAGTTGTTTCACTGTCATTTGTAAATTAAATGCCGCATGTGGGTCGTGAGACAGCAGAGATGTCTTTATATACTTGAAATTGAAGGTGTTAAAATGTGTGTGATAGCTGACATTTCGTAAGAAACATTCAGTGGAAATTTAGACAAAATACTACCCGCGATATTGAGTTTTTTTCAGCATTACAGTTGCTTTGAAAGTGCAATTTTATAACTACTGAAACATTTTTTAAAACTGATGTAGTCCTGATGGTAAGTGCATAGTTAAAAAGTATTTTGTCATTGTTTCGAGTACATGATGTGATGGATTAGATATGTGAGTGGTTGTGTTGTTGTTTAGATTTTTTTTATATATATATTTCTTTCCCTCCTCTATGTATGTGCTAAGTGAAACCATAGTCTATTTTCTACAGAAACAATTACTAGGATTTTTAAAATGTATTGATTAATTAATTTATTTATTTATTTTTCAGTAATTGTGACTGAATAAATACTTTTTTTCTTATGGTATCAGTTCTTGTCAGTGTGATGCATTACTCATATTTTACCAGCTCATTAATCACTAAGTGAATAAAAAAAAAGCCAACTTCCTTTTATCTAAGCACCAAACTAGTCGTTGTCAACATTTCATTGTCAACATTTCATCATATATAAAGGTTTATCTAGGATCTAATGAAGTGTTGCAGTTTGTGTTTTCTTGTTTAGACAAGATTTTGCGTTCTTCATCTTAAGATGAATAGACAAACGGCCCTGTCCAATTGTGCACATAGCATAAAATAAGCGGTTACGTCTGAAGCATCAGCCATTCTCAGGTAAAGACATTCTCGGGTAAAAACATGCGTGTCGACCTGCATGTGTCCAACGAGCAAGGCCACTGAACAAGGCAAACCTGTCTTACTTGCCTCCTCCTTATCGCTCTGGTCTTACCACCTACTTTCAAAATGTGCCTCAATCCCATCCCTGTCATATCTTCCTTGGCCCTTCTAACAGTGTAAACGGTGGTAAACCGTAGGCTACAGGAGACACAGCCCAAAGAGGCGCGGGGATCTATTTCTTAATTGATATATTAGCTACTGTAGCCAGTCGGCCTTGTCGGGTCCAACCTATCGGCGAGTTTTGATTTTCAGAAAGACAACTTTACAACTCTACGTAATGATTAAAATATTTTTAAAAAATTATAAATTATAGTGGCCTACCTTCAAGCACCTCCGTTCTTAATCCTTTCCTGTTTTCTGTCCATATAACTTTCATCCACTTGTTGGATTTTGGGTGACTTTTTTTTTAAGACATCCACAGTGACTGCCATCGACTTCTCTGATAATTGTTTTCAAAAGAGCATCCTGATCTCCAGCTAACTGCTAGAGGTCTTGGCTCTTCTGTCTTTTGCCTTTCCTGAGATGACCCATCGAGTAACTCAACTCACACACTGGCCATGTGCTTTGACTCCAACCAGAATTTGTAAAGTTCTGGAAGTTCAGCCGCACTGGCACCATCTACTGGCGTGAGGCTATTGGTGATGCGTGTTTTCTCTTATGTAGCGTAATGTGATAAAAATATAAGGATTTACCAGAAGTTCTCACAATCTAAATAAACCTTATTTAACTTCGTATGTATGGGCACGACTTTCAAAGAAGGAAAAAGACAGAATCTTGCGATTCTGGTATGTTAAAATGAATGTTCCAATCTCATAGCGCTACTTCGCGAATTATTGTTTGGTTTGACTGACACTACGTAAAGAAAACATACAACACAACCTGTTACTTATATATACATATGACCTATTTATTAAAATGACATAATCAAAGACATGAGCTTTAAGACAAACAGGAGAAATGCTTTGAATGTGGGTGATTATATAGGAAACGCCTCGTGAATTGAAAAGAAACCAAGGGGGAATGGAGGGATCCCAGAATTACTCAAATAGATTTGTTTACTATTTGCAGGTAAAAGCTAACAGCTGGGATTCATTTATCATTTTAACAGTGAATTCTCTCAACACCCACCGTATACCGTCTGAAAGGTAAAAAGAGGGCAGACCTTACCTGGGTTGACACTTTAGCCCTGGTTGTCAGCTCTAAACACACCAGGTGATAGCCAGCGGGGTCCAAGTGGGTTTCTCTCGGTTCCGCTTCTCAAGGCATTCCTTAGTGGTGGGTGACTTTCGTGGACTTTCAAGATGCCTGGATAGGACGCTGCTTCTACACCGGAGCATCTCGGTGCAAAGACATGGAACTGGCTGGAATAGAGGAGTTCACCGCAAAGATTGATAAAATTGTCCAAATGTTGGAGTTGATTTGGTTGCTGACCAACTCTTATGAGGTGAACTTAAATTCACAAAATATTAACAAAAAGTGGACAAGCTTAATGCTGGCCTTCTTGGTAAGAAAATCTAACTGTGTGATGACGTGTGCAGCAGCGGAGGTTAAGAAAAATGCCACGTAAACAGATATGGAGACAAGGTGACATAGACGAACGAAAAACACAAAAACAGGTATCTTTCCACAACGTCATCCTTCTTTCTTTGCTCTGATCTTTTTCTTCCTCCTCATCTTTCTATCATGTCACCTTTCTGTCTGTCTTAGTCTTTCCATCTTCTTCCATAATTCTTACATTTTACTCTCTCTTCTGACTTTGGATTGCGGGGTCCGGGGTTTGACTCGCAGAGGTGGGGCATGACGTAGGCTTACGCTACACTTTCAGCCCATGATATGCCTAAAGAGATTAGAGATTTTCGAAAAAACAAACAAACTCAATTTCTCCATTCCTCCGTCTTGTAACACATTTGTCTAGACGATTCTGAAAACACCACAACTTGATATGAAGGTTAAAGATATAACATAGACATAGACAGATATAACATAGTGATATAAAGGCATCAAATAACAACATAACACAACATAGGTAACAATTATGAGTCCCAAAATTCAGATGGATATCTGTCAAGTTATGACATATGAATAACAAACAAAACAATGTTACTTTCCTGTGTTAAACATGTAATACAAAAAGGAACAGCAGGAAATATTGGTTACAGTTGCATTAATTCATATAAGTGTCCATTTATGTTATGCTATGTTATGTTATGTTTATGCATTTAGCAGATACTTTTATCCAAAGTGACGTACACATGAAGATATAACAAGCTATAAAAAAAAAAAGGCTAACAATAAATTACATAGATGGAATCCACTAGTCAGACTCTGTCAGAGGTGACATAGTCTGACTAGTGGATAGAGGAAAGTACATAAAGATAAAGTGCAGACATAGAGGGGGTAGGGAAGTACAAGGTAAATTCAATTAAATTAAATTTTATTTATATCGCGCCAGATTACAACAATTGTCATCTCAAGGCACTTAAGTAATATAGTCCAATTCAAGCCAATTGGAATTCAATTCATTGTAATCATAATCCAATTAATTCATATGGAGCCAATTCAAAAATAATATCCTAGCTAAGGAAACCAATGGATTGCACCAAAACTTGTCTTCAGTTCAATCTCCCGTTCTGAGCATGCCTGAGGCGACTGTGGAAAGGAACGACTCCCTTTTAACAGGAAGAAACCTCTGGCAGAACCAGACTCAGGAAGGATGACCAGCTGGGGCTTGAGAAGACAGAAAAGAGGAAAAAGAGGGGGGAAAGCCACCATAACGCCATTCAAAGGATACCTGTTGGAACAGGGAAACACAAGTTAATAACCACAATGTCACATGTACATAAAATCATTTGAGAAATTAAACAGGGGGAAAAAGAGAGCAAAGTGAGGAAAGGTGTGACAGATGAGGTCCCCCAGCAGTCTAGGCCTATAGCAGCTTAACTATGGGATGTTTCAGGATTACCTGAGCCATCCCTAACTATAAGCTTTATCAAAAAGGAAAGTTTTAAGTCTAATCTTAAAAGTGGAAAGGGTGTCTGCTTCCCGGACATTTACTGGCAGCTTATTCCACAAGAGAGGGAATAACTGAAGGCTCTGCCTCCCATTCTACTTTTAGAAACTCTGGGAGTCTGTTAGGAAAATATCTTACAATGAGATCTTTAAGATATGACGGAGCTCGGTCATTAAGAGCTATATATGTGAGGAGAAGAATCTTAAATTCTATTCTGAATTTAACAGGGAGCCAGTGAAGAGAAGCTAAAACTGGAGAAACGTGATCTCTCCTGTTAGTTCTCATCAGAACTCTGGCTGCAGCATTTTGGATCAGCTGGAGGCTTTTCATAGAATATGTGGGACAGCCCAATAATAAGGAATTACAGTAGTCCAATCTTGAAGTAACAAATGCATGAACTAGTTTCTCTACATCATCCTGAGACAGGATGTTCCTGATTTTAGCAATATTACGAAGGTGAAAGAAGGCAGTTCTAGAAACCAGTTTTATATGTGCGTCAAATTATAAATTCTGGTCAAAAATAACTCCAAGGTTCCTCACTGTAGAACTAGAAGCCAAGGAAATATCATCTAGAGTAACTATATAACTAGACAATTTCTCCCTGAAGTGCTCGGGTCCAAAGAGAACAACTTCAGTTTTGTCTGAATTTAAAAGCAGACAGTTCTGAGTCATCCAGGTCTTTATGTCATTAAGACAGGCTTGTAGTCTGACCAACCTATTGGTTTCATCTGGTTTCATAGATAAGTAAAGCTGAGTATCATCAGCATAACAATGGAAATGTATGCCATGCTGTCTAATAATGCTACCTAATGGAAGCATGTACCAAGTAAAAAGAATTGGTCCAAGCACAGAACCCTGAGGAACTCCATGGCTTACTCCAATGTGTGAGGAAGATTCTTCATTTACAAGAACAAACTGGAATCTATCAGATAAATATGACTTAAACCAGCCTAATGCAGTTCCTTTAATCCCAATAACATGTTCAAGTCTCTGTAACAGAATGCTGTGATCGATCGTATCAAATGCAGCACTGAGATCCAACAGGACAAGCACAGAAACAAGTCCGCTATCAGAGGCTAAGAGGAGATCATTGGTAACTTTCACCAGTGCTGTTTCTTTGCTATGATGCACTCTGAATCCTGACTGAAACTCCTCAAACAGATTACTTCTACTTAAATGATCACAAAGTTGAGCTGCAACTATTTTTTCAAGACAAAAAAGGTAGATTGGATATAGGTCGATAATTAGCCAAGACTTCTGAATCTAGAGTAGGTTTTTTATTATCGTTATTAAACTATCTTTCCAGACTAATTAAGACTCTTCTAAATTAGAGGAACACCACTGTCTCTCCAGCTTTCTTGCAGTCTGCTTTATTGCGCGCAGCTGTGAATTATACCAGGGAGCCAACCTCTTCTGACTGATTACCTTCCTTTTCAGTCGGTAAGCGCTAGGATAGGAGATGCTTTCTGAAGAGCTGGGTTTTCAAGAGTTTCTTGAAGATAGACAGGGACGCCCCTGTTCTGGTAGCGCTCGGTAGGTCATTCCACCATCGTGGAACGACACATGAAAAGAGTCTGGATTGTCTTAAGGGTGGTGTAGGAGCTGCTAGACGACAATCCTGGGACGAATGGAGGGACCGAGTTGTGACATAAGCCTTTGCAAGAGCATTCAAATAGAGGGGAGCCGTTCCATTAAGCATTTTGTAGGCTAACATCAGTGACTTGAGTTTGATGCTGGCGGCTAAGGGCAGCCAGAGGAGTTCAATGAACAGAGGGGTGACGTGTGCTCTTTTAGGCTGATTGAAGACCAGACGTGCTGCTGCGTTCTGGACCATCTGCAGAGGTTTCACAGCACAAGCTGGGAGACCAGTTAGGAGAGCATTGCAGTTGTCAAGGTGGGAGATGACCATGGCCTGCACCAGGAGCTGGGTGGCATGTTGGGTTAGGTATGGTCTGATCTTTCTCATATTTAGCAATACAAAGCGGCATGAATGAGCAACAGAGGTAACGTGATCTTTAAAGGTTAGTTGGTAATCAATCATGACACCCAAGTTTCTGGCTACCTTTGATGGAGCAAGAGATAGGGATTCAGTTTGGATGCAGATGCTATGGTGTATGGTTGGTTTGGCTGGGAAGACAAGCAGTTCAGTTTTTGAGAGGTTAAGTTGGAGGAGATGGGCTTTCATCCATGTTGATATGTCAGAGAGACAGTCGGAGATTTGTGCTGAGACCGTGTGGTCGTCAGGTGGGAATGACAGATAGAGCTGGGTATCATTAGCATAACATTGGTACAAGAAGCCATGGGATCGGATGATCTGGCCCAGTGAGGTGGTGTATATGGCAAAGAGAAAAGGTCCCAGTACTGAACCTTGGGGGACCCCTGTGGCGAGGTGGTGCGCTGCAGAAGTGTGACCAAGCCAGGATACTTTGAAAGACCGACCAGTGAGGTATGATTCAAACCAGGAGTGTGCTCTCCCTGTGATGCCCATGTTAGAGAGTATGGACAAAAGGATACTGTGGTTGACAATGTTAAATGCAGCCGTTAAGTCGAGCAGGATAAGTACAGTGGATTTAGCTGTCGCTCTGGCTTCTTTTAAGGCTTCTGTCACAGCCAACAGAGCCGTTTCGGTGGAGTGTCCACTTTTAAACCCAGATTGGTTTGGGTCAAGGAGGTTGTTATGTGAGAGGTAATCAGTGACCTGCTTAAAGACCGCCCTTTCAATGGTTTTAGACAGAAACGGGAGAGAGACCGGCCGATAGTTCTCCACATGAGTTGGAGGGAGGGAAGGTTTCTTGAGCAGCGGTGTAACCTGAGCTTGCTTGAATGTGGTACTTCATGACTGACTTAATTTGGATTGAATTATTCAATACTGCAGACAACTAGGGGGCAATGTATTTTCCAAAATAATGATTTCTACGTTTTCCTTCCAAGTACGATCGTGAAAAAGGTCTTAAAATGCAGCTCATGATTTCACTGAGACCCTGAAAGAACTTGTACAAAGATATAAAACACATTTAATACAGTTTCAAGATTCGACTGAAAGTGAATCTGAGTAAAGTCATTTTGAGAATTCCTGTCTCTTATCTGGCTGGGTCAGAGTAGATGTCACCTTTTGTTTACTTTGTCCAGATAAGGTAGGGACTGTTTTAGTCTGTTTTTTCTCCAAAGAGAGTCCTTTGTTTGTTCAGCTTAGTTTGCACTAAGTTGTTAATGCAACCTAAGTTAATGGGGCAGGTCTGTGGAAAGAGGGAGTGAGAAAACTTCCCCAAAATGCTTTCATAAGGCAAAGGTTGTTGTAAATTAGATGATCTCGGTCTCCTTTTTGGATAGAAATACCCCATCTGGTCCTTACACACGAACATCCCCGCAAAGGATTGTTGGAGTCTTCCAAAGGTTTAGGTTTGTATTAAATTCCACACTTGAGTTCACTACACGTTATTAGTAGGCCTATAACTTAGATTAATAGGTTCCATTATTCAAATATGTGCATTCTATTTATATAGCTAGTTACTGTATGGGACTTTTTATCACCTTTTATCACTTCTCATATTTTATATTTCATAATGTAAATATTAGTATTAAAGCTCAATAACTTCCAGGTCATGTGACCTATTGGTTCAAAATCAATGTAGGACAGTAGATCTATACTTGCTGTATGAGACACACATCATTTTATGGCATTTTAACGCTTCTCATATTTTTCTTATTAATTGTGAAAATGCGTATTGTTTTTCGTGTTTCCCTCTCTTATTATTATTGTGAGAATGCTGGGTAAGCATTTTTCACCAATTTTAAACCATTTTTGTCTCAAAATGTTTAGCTCCTTCAGGAGATCTATGCAATATCTTGTGGTGTTTCTAACTTTTATACCTTTTAAAATATATATTTTTTGTGATCAGCTTTTTTATTTATTTTTAAACAATAATAATACAGGAAACAAACACACACATTGAATACACAGAACACTCCCCCCATCTCCCCCACGGAACACACACATCTCCAACATTCATGGCTTAGAATTATTAATACGAGCTGATGACCACTCCAGGTAGATCACCTCAAGGAGAGCTTGTAGGCAATGTTTTGTTGATAACTGGTTTGGCGGGAGCCACCTTAAAATTATATTTTTTTTTTGCTGCAGTCATGCCAGCCAACCAGAGTTTACGTTCTACCTCAGCAATCTTGAACCTGGAGTCATCATTTAAAGAAGAAGAGCTGGATCCAATGGGAGTTTCCTCCCTATCCCTATCAGATCAGAGACCGTATCCACAACTTCCTTATCCATAACTTTAACCCAGAACATTTGTACATCTGGACATTCCCACAGGACATGCATCAATGTACTCATAACGCCCTGATTGCAGAATGTACAGTGAGGATTGGGAGCCAGACCCATCATATGCAGTGTTGGTAATAACGGTGCTGCTAATGGCATTATTTCAGTAACGAGTAATCTAATTAATTACTTCGTTACAACGCCGTTGCCGTTATTGAGAATGTGAAGTGGCGCATTATTACAATTTGGTTGAATGAAGCACAAGGTTTTGGCCACACATCAGCTGCCGGGAGAAAGCAGGAATGAGGATGATGACACCGTTGCAAATGCGATGATGATTGGCAGGGTGGGCGGATCTTGCCCTGCTCACGCTGTCTCACTGCACGCTCTGACTGCCAAACACAACAAGACAGCGACAATGGCGACAAGCCAATTCAAAGGTAGTGTCCTGTGACGACCCCAGGCCTGGGTTCTGTGTGCAGTGCACTGTTGGTGTGTTCATGTTTTGCAGGTCCGCAGCAGTCGTCATTAGGCTGAGAGGGAGCACCTGCCCAGCGTTCCCAGTCAGGCCTAGTTAACCCCACCTTCCCAGACGTCAGCTCTCTTCTCTCTCCTCACTGTGCTCATCATTCAGCACCATACCAGTGTGCTAGTGTTATTTTGTGTTACTCTATTTTGCACTAACAACATGCACCACACATTGATCATCACACCCACACACACCTACACTACTGTTCAATGTTCTCTGTTCCTAAATGTAAATGTGCCTCCCAAGATCTGCATTTGGAGGATTCTACAGGAATGTATGACAGGAGATTATTATAAATATCACTTTTTTTCTGTCTGGGAACTCTCTCCATCATAATATTAAAGGGTGAGTTCTCAATTCAGCTCCCCAAGGAATCTTGAGTGAATTAAGTGCTGATCTTACTCTAAAATAGAGGAACTGTGAGCTTCTTGGGATACCAAAATGGGATATTAAATAAATATAAATTGGGATAAAATTATGTTTTGGCCCGAGATTTTGCCCAATGGCCAAATGTCATGTTGAACCCATAATTGTGAATTGAATGGTTCATAATGTCAATAAATTGGCATTATGCCAAATAGGGGACTGCTTGTGCCATTTTGATTTAAAACCCATATATTTATCTACATTCACCATAGTTTGTATTACTTCTGATTCTATCAGACCAAATTGAGAATGACATTTCTTATGTTTAAATCCAGAGAAAGCTACATCTTTAAATTTTAAAGGATGAACCAGCTCCTGTTCTAGTGTCTTCCAGGGTGGAGCTACTCCTGCATCAAACCAGTGTTTTAAGGAATGCAGTACGAACGCTGGGGTTGGTAAAGGGACCGTAGAGCTTACAAAGTTTATGCGTGGAAGCACATACATTTTGATTATAGCTACACAGGCAGGCATTGATGAAAGGAGTAACCACCTGGGCAGAGTTCAGTGAGGGACGAATGGTCCGAGTTGTTCTGCCAGGTTTCAGTAAGAAACAGGAAATCCAAATTCTTGGAGGATACAAAATCGTTCAACAAAAACCTTTTCATTGTCACAGATCAGGCATTAAAAACAGCCATGCTTAGAGAAGTCTGATTTTTATCAGAAAACGGCCCAAGTTAAGGGGCGTAAAAGCTCAGAGTTTGTTCCTTGTCCCTAGTATATATATTCCACACACCGCAGGGAAATAAGACCAAGTAACTGGAGAGTCTAGATAAACACTCTTCAGGTAACATGGCCTCATAGATCCAGGCCCTGCGTATCCAAACAGTGACGTGGAAGAAATATTCCCCTGCATGGAGATCATCTGCACACAATTGCTCATAAACGCTTGATGTAGCTTACCAGCTACTGCATGCTTCCAGAACAGCCTGAGCTTCACTTGGACACCTGGTGCCTCACGTACAAAGACTTGCATGGATTTCCTACTGAAACATGGCGTACGATCAAACCAAAATGCCCTTCCACGCACAAAAATATCTGGATGTATGAATCTGTGTGTACGCATGAATCCAAGCACATTTCCTTTGTACATCCCAATCAATGTGGAATTTAGCGCACATGTCGGGGTACACGACTCCTCCCTTTCCACGCCCCTACTTAAATGTGCAAATCATATTTAAATGAGCTCTGCACCTGCAATTTCCCCTCTCTGCATGATCAGAAAATAAAAAAGAATGAGTAAGACAGAAAAAAAGAAGAACTTCACGGATAAGATGGAGGTGCTACTTTCTGAAGTGGAGGCCCTCAAAAATGTCTTCTCTCTTTGGCACACTGTCCTCCGGGCATAAGCAGCAAACGTAAGAGGAGTGGGTGGGAGAATGTGTGCAAGGCTGTCGATGTTGTGGGGTCTGAGAAGTGCACACAAGCAGAAGTGAAGAATAAGTGGTCCGATATTAAGGTGGATGTGAAGTGGAGACTGGCTCCCAAAATGTGGCCAACATAGGCCTGGGGGAGGGCTGTTTAAGACATTTCACACTTTAGACACGGGATTATTAACATTTGCACACAGAGACAATCAGGGGCTTGTTACAAAGTTCTTAAGCTATAGTTTAACCAGCAAAAAACAGCAAGTTACTAACTTTAACCACCAACTATGATACCGTGAAGACGGGATAGAAATTGGGGGCGCACATGCTCAATGCATGTCACGGGGAATAATATTAAGACAATTACACGAATAAAGTTTCTCACCAAGAAGCCACTGATCACGCACAGTGCCACCTTGTAGTCTGTTCCCAACAATACTGTTACTCAGAATGTGTGAATCATGCATTGAACCAGACCAACCCACCACAATGTTGGTTAATTGCATTTGTGCATCACATATGATATGTGCATTAATCGAATGAAAATGCGCTTTAATGTTGGCATGTTCAACTGCATTGTGGGAATTTGATAGACCTGCTGTGATGCAGATAATTCCGTCCCACTCGGCTGGTATGGCTCGGCTCAGGGTTGACTGGCACAGTCCCAATCGGTTGGCCAGCTCCCTCTGGAATCTCCCCCAGTTGCTAGGAACCCCAGTGCACATCACCTGTGGGCACAAGCAGCGCATGGCTCCTCGTTGTTGCGCTCCAATGTCAGCCGCACAGTTTCAGCAAGGTTGCCCTTAAAACGGCTGATGAGCCAGTTGTCAACATGTTCCAAATCCTCTCTGTCTCTGAACACGCTCAAAAGTGCACATCACTCAGTCTGAGGAAAAATTGTGTTCACATTTATTTATCATAGTTTCCCGACATCACCTCTAAGTGTCGCCAAAGAATCAACAGCTGTAGAAAAGTGCTATGCCAGCCCTCAAGTTGGCCTGAAGCACCACACATTTCCACAGTCATTTCGCTCCTGATATATCTATCTATCTATCTATCTATCTATCTATCTATCTATCTATCTATCTATCTATCTATCTATCTATCTATCTATCTATCTATCTATCTATCTATCTATCTATCTATCTATCTATCTATCTATCTATCTATCTATCTATCTATCTATCTATCTATCTATCTATCTATCTATCTATCTATCTATCTATCTATCAGGGAAACACAAGTTAATAACCACAATAATGTCACATGTACATAATATCATTTGAGAAATTAAACAGGGGGAAAAAAGAGAGAAAAAAGTGAGGAAAGGTGTGATAGATGAAGCCCCCCAGCAGTCTAGGCCTATAGCAGTTTAACTATGGGATGTTTCAGGGTCACCTGAGTCATCCCTAACTATAAGCTTTATAAAAAAGGATTTAAAAAAAAAATATTAAAGATAATGCTTATAAAAGTAACACAAAGCAGTACACTTAAAACAAAACACAACAGACAAGGAACAATTGGTGTCTCAGCAAACCTACCAACCCAATTCAAGATCTACTTCATAAATGGACATCTCCCAAAACTAAGCCCCGGATAGGGAAGAGAAAGTACAGCCGACAAGAGACATCCACAAAACAACATCAAGAAAACACCATATTTCTCATGGCCATTTGTTACCATTTCATCTATCTATCCATCCAAAATGAGAAATGACAGGGGCCCACAAAACCAAAAACAAATCCATTCTTACATGAAGTTTTGCCGTTATTTTTTCCATGAAATAAACATTTTGTATACTCTCTCGTCACCCAGTATATAATGTAATGGATTCAGTGGTAAATTAATTTTCAGAATGTTTTGAATTTCTGCTTGGATCTCTTGCTAAACTGGAATAAATATCGGGCAATCCCAGAAAATGTGAGCATGGTCCCTGATCTGTTTACATTTCCTCCAGCATAAATTCGAATTATTTTTGTCATATTTTGATGTAGTAGAAGATGTCTTGAAGTATCTCATTCTTAATTTTGAATTGAATTCCTTCCACTCTGGACTATGAGTGATTTTATGACCTGTCCACACACAGGCTTTGCGGTAAGATGTATTGCATCACTTCCTGTTGCCTTGTGTGTGGACTGTGACATTTATTGCTCCTCTTGAACTACTAATAATCACCTTATTTCTCCCTATAATTTACACATTTTGCAAAGTTAACTCTATCGCATAATTGTTATATTCTAATGCTCATTCTTACAGATCTTTAAACTTTATTTTTCACTTTTTAGCGGTGTGTCAGGTTCTCTAGCTTAGCATGGCTACCAGTTCTCTTCCTCTATCTCCTGCTTTCACCTGCTCCGTGTGTCAGATGTTTAGTTACTCCTCTGCCTCCTATAGTGATAATGGTACATGTAACAAATGTAGTCTTTTTGTAGTTTTGGAGTCGAGGTTATCTGAATTGGAAACTCAGCTCTACATTGTTTAAAACCACCCGATAGTGAGCCAGGACCCTTTAGCCAGTGCGGAGCCAACTAGCCTAGCTAGCTCTATTAGTCGTCCCCTAGCAGATCCCGAGCAGCCAGGACCTCAGAGTGGCTGGGTGTCAGTCAGGAAGAGGAGTCAGTCCTAAAGTCAAGCCCGTGATTCACCATCAACCTGTCCATGTTTCAAATAGATTTTCCCCACTCAGCGATACACAAAACCCTGGTAATTGGCAGATCTATAGTCAGAAACGTGGCATTAGCGATACCAGCGACCATAGTCAAATGTATTCCAGGGGCCATAGCGGGCGACATAGAATCCTATTTAAAACTGCTGTCTAAGGGTAAGCGGAAATACAGTAAAATAGTTATTCACGTCGGTGGTAATGATACCCAGTTACGCCAATCGGAGGTCACTAAAATTAATGTTGCATCGGTGTGTAATTTTGCCAAAACAATGGCGGACTCCGTAGTTTTCTCTGGACCTCTGCCAAATCTGACCAGTTATGACATGTTTAGCCGCATGTCCTCCTTCAATCGCTGGTTGTCTAGATGGTGTCCAGCAAACAACGTGGGCTACATAGATAATTGGCAATCTTTCTGGAGAAAACCTGGTCTGATGAGGAGAGACGGCATCCATCCCACTTTGGAAGGAGCGACTCTCATTTCTAGAAATATGGACGAATTTATTAGTCATCCAAAAACAACCCAGAATTGAGTCTGTCTGAATTCTCAGAGTTTTTATCCCAGTTAGTGCTGAGTATAGATAAAGTCATTAAAGTGGGTGACTTTAATATTCATGTAGATGTTGAAAATGACTAGTCTAAATATTAACTTTAATTCTATATTAGACTATTGGATTTTCTTAAAGTGTTCACAGACCTACTCACTGCCTTAATCACACCATTGACCTTGTGCTGACTTATGGCATTGAGAGTGAACAGTTAACAGTGTTCCCTCAAAATCCTGTCTTGTCTGACCAGTTTTTGATAACTTTTGAATTTACATTACTTGACTATACGGCTTCTGAGAAGAATTCTACATATAGAAGGTTTCTAACAGAGAATGCTGTAACCAGATTTAAAGAGTTGATTTCATCATCCTTTTCTTCACTGCCATGTGCAGATATGACAGAGGACGGCTACCTAAATTTTGCTTCAGCAATACTTGACTCTCTTGTTGACAGCACTATAATTTCAATGCGTACAACACTGGAGAATGTTGCCCCTCTGAAAAGTTAATCAGTCAGAAGAGGTTGGCTCCTTGGTATAGTTCACAGCTGCGTGCGTTAGAGCAGACTGCAAGAAAACTGGAGAGACAGTGGTGTTCCTTTAATTTAGAAGTCTCAATTAGTCTGGAAAGATAGTTTAATAACATAAAGAAAGCCCTTCGTTAAGCAAGAGCTGCTTATTATTCATCATTGATCGAAGAGAATAAGAACAATCCCAGGTTTCTTTTCAGCACTGTTGCCAGGCTGACAAAGAGTCCGAGCTCTGTTGAGCCATGTATTCCTTTAACTCTCAGCAGTGATGATTTCATGAGATTCTTTATCAATAAAATTGTTTCTATAAGAGAGAAGATTGATGGAATCCTTCCCACTATTACCACTGATGTATCATCAAGTGCAGAAGCTTTAGAAGTATCTTTAGAACCTGATTTGTATTTAGACGGCTTATGCCCAGTTGATCTCTCTGAGCAAACAACAGCAATAGTCTCTTCTAAACCATCAACTTGTATTTTAGACCCAATCCCAACCAGACTGTTCAAGGAGATTTTCCCCTTAATTGACACTTCCATATTGGATTTGATCAATCGGTCTTTGTTGACGGAATATGTACCTCAGACTTTTAAGGTTGCTGTAATTAAACCTTTACTTAAAAAAACCTACTCTCGATTCAGAAGTGTTGGCTAATTGTCATCCAATATCCAATTTCAAGGTTCTTGAAAAAAAAGTTACAGCTCAACTTTGTGATCATTTACATAGAAATAATCTGTTTGAAGAGTTCCAGTCAGGACTCAGAGTGCATCATAGCACAGAAACAGCTCTGGTGAAAGTTACCAATGATCTCCTCTTAGCCTCTGATAGTGGACTTGTTTCTGTGCTTGTCCTGTTGGATCTCAGTGCTGCATTTGATACGATCGATCACAGCATTCTGTTACAGAGACTTGAACGTGTCATTGGTTATTGGTTTGTTCTTGTAAATGAAGAATCTTCCTCACACACCAGAGTAAGTCATGGAGTTCCTCAGGGTTCTGTTGCTTGGACCGATTATTTTTACTTTATACATGCTTCCATTAGGTTACATTATTAGACAGCATGACATAAATTTCCATTGTTATGCTGATGATACTCAGCTGTACTTATCTATAAAACCAGATGAAACCAATAGGTTGGTCAGACTACAAGTCTGTCTTAAAGACATAAAGACCTGGATGACTCAGAACGGTCTATTTCTAAATTCAGACAAAACTGAAGTTGTTATCTTTGGACCTGAGCGCTTCAGGGAGAAATTGTCTAGTTATATAGTTACTCCAGATGGTATTTCCTTGGCTTCTAGTTCTACAGTGAGGAACCTTGGAGTTATTTTTTACCAGAATTCATCATTTGACGCAGATATATATAACTGGTTTCTAGGACTGCCTTCTTTCACCTTCGTATTATTGCCAAAATCAGGAACATCCTGTATCAGAGTGATGCAGAAAAACTATACATAAATTTGTTACTTCAAGATTGGACTACTGTAATTCTTTATTCTTGGGCTGTCCGACACATTCTCTGAAAAGCCTCCTGCTGATCCAAAATGCTGCAGCCAGAGTTCTGATGAGATCTAACAGGAGCGATCATGTTTCTCCAGTTTTAGCTTCTCTTCACTGGCTCCCTGTTAAAATCGGAATAGAATTTAAGATTCTTCTACTCGCATATAAAGCTCTTAATGACCAAGCTCCATCATATCTTAAAGATCTCATTGTCAGATATTTTACTAACAGAGCACTTCGCTCCCAAACTGCAGGTTTACTTGTTGTTCCCAGAGTTTCTAAAAGTAGAATGGGAGGCAGAGCCTTCAGTTATCAGGCCCCTCTCTAGTGGGATAAGCTGCCAGTAAATGTCCAGGAAGCAGACACCCTTTCCACTTTTAAGATTAGGCTTAAAACTTTCCTTGTTGATAAAGCTTATAGTTAGGGATGGCTCAGGTGATCTTGAAACATCCCATAGTTAAGCTGCTATAGGCTTAGACTGCTGGGGGATCTCATTTATCACGCCTTTCCTCACTTTCCTCTCTTTTTTCCCCATGTAATTTCTCATATGACATAACGTACATTTGGAATTAATTGTTGTCATTAACTTGTGTTTCCCTGTTCCAACAGGTATGCTTTGGAGATAGATAGAGATAGATAGACAGATACTTTATTGATCCCGAAGGAAATTCAAGCATCCAGTTACAAAAAAAGTAACATAAAATACATTCAACATACAAAAACTATTAAAAAATTAGGAAGTAACTGTAGAAATACAAATGTTTTGTACAACTATAGATGTTTTGTACAACTATAAATTATTCACAAATACAAAGTGACAGTAGAACTAGCAGAAGTACCATCACTGAGAGCTGTTGTACAGCCTGATGGCCAGAGGGACAAAAGAGTTCTTGAGTTTGTTGGTAGAGCAGGATGGTGTTATGGTGTTTTTTTCCCCTGTTTTCTGTCTTCTGAAACCCCAGTTTGTCGAGGTAGATGGCCACCCTTCCTGAGTCTGGTTCTGCCAGAGGTTTCTTCTTGTTAAAAAGGAGTCGTTCCTTTCCACAGTCACCTCAGGCATGCTCAGGACGGGAGATTAGACTGAAGAGAAGTTTCGGTGTAATCTGTTGGTTTCCTTAGCTAGGATATAGTTTTTGAATCAGCTCTATATGAATGAATTGGATTATTTTTAAATGAATTAATTGGATTTTATTGGATTATGATTACAATGAATTGAACTCCAATTGGCTTGAATTGGACTATATTATTTAAGTGCCTTGAGATGACATTTGTTGTAATTTGGCGCTATATAAATAAAACTGAATTGAATTGAAAAGTCCATACGGACACAATGTGTTTCCCCCTTGCTTTGTTTGTTGCTGCTGTGACTCTCTGGGACTTCACCGGCTTCCATAGGATGTGTACACCAGGGAAGGTGCACAACCACCTGATCATTCCAAACCCTCAAACGATTGCTTTGCTCAGTGGTCCAACTGTGCAAGCACCGTCTCTTTCTTACGTGGACTGTTTTAATTATGCGAAATGGTTGTCTTGTTAGCATTCTATTCTAGAGACCAACTTCGTCCTGTCAGAAAAGTCTCTTGTCTAATTTGTAGCGATGTTACACTCAACAAAAGGTATCCCCCATTAACCATGATCAATTTAGGAAACGATACTTGCTGTTACTCCTACTATTGATATCTAGTTTACAGCCAAATCCTGGCCCCGGTATTACTACAAGTAGCAACCCCCTGAGTTCCAGGAAAGTCTGGACTAGGTATAACCGATATGAATATTCGCAGCTTGCTCCCAAAGATTGATATGCTGCGCATTTTGGCCAAATCAACTGATGCAGACATTGTCGTCTTGTCAGTTGCCCCTCTGAAAGGCTCACAAAATCATGTGCTATAGACCACCATCAGCTGCTGGTGAGACTCTCACCTCTTTGATCAAGTTGTCAGCTGACCTGAACTACAGTGAATTAATTTTGGCTGGTGACCTAAATTGGGATCGGATTAAATCTTCATCTGATACTTTCGAAGATATCTGTGTCTCAATCAACCTTAAGCAGCTTGTTGAGAGTCCCACACACCAATCTAAAATTCCCAGATAAATCTTCACTAATCGACTTGTTGTTAACTAATGCTCCACACAAGTGTACTGCATGGTAGTGCCATGGCAGGTACATTTGCTAATGATGAAAGTGACCACTGTGTAATTGCTGCAGTAAGAAATGTAAAGGTTCCTAAAACTAAACTTCACTTTGTGATCAAACGTAACATGAAGGCATTTGTTGAACAGGGATTCTGTCATGACTTGACGTCATGACATCATGATTTTTTTTTTACTGGGAACAAATTGAAAGTTGTAATGATGAACAGACTGCATGGGAATTGTTCAATGAAGGTTTCTCCTCTCTTATTGATAGACATGCTCCCTTCAGGAGGTACAAAGTCAAAGGGAGATAACCCATGGTCCACTACTGAGTTATCCGGCCTTCTGCGAAATAGAAATCTTGCTTGGGCTCCAGCCAGAAAGACTGTATCCGTGGCTGATTGGCTCACTTTCAAGCAGTTCAGAAATTGCCTAACTTTTCTTATCAAAAAAGCCAAATCTGATTTCTAACTCTCGGCAACCACAGAAAATGATCCCAAAAAATTTCGGATGGTGATTAAATCTATTTCAGCTGATGAGAATCATAGTGACCTTCCACCCAGCATTGTTTACAGTGACACCACTGTAAACTGATAGAGCTTTTACGATTGACTGTTTCAACAAGCACTTTATTGCTTCGGGCTCCCTGTTCTCTAGTGCTTCTCCCCCAATTGATTCGCCAGCCCCAAGCCCAGTTTCATATGCTCCAGATACTGGTCTCATACCTGCTGATCAGCCTTTTTGTACGTTGTTCGCAGTGGAAGAAGTTCATAGAGCTCTCCTTTCCATTAATACTTTTGCCCATGTCCCAGTGAGTGCCTGTTCTTCAGTCTGAGATGGTGATGCAGAACGATGTGCAGTTTATAAGTGTAAAAACGACAGACAATGTTGTCCTTGACCGTTGGACCATTTCCCGCTGACACAGGGACGTACACTATGTGTGCTGGCAGCGATAAACCAATCAGAGAACATTATGTAATACGTACGCCTGATAATCAGGTACGCCTTATGTATGGGTTAAGTACAGAAATGGAGCCCATAATTGAGGGTGCGCTTTATAATCAGGTGAGCCTTATAGTGCGGAAAATACGGTACTTAATCTGTACACTCCAACGACTGCTATCTATTTCCCCAATGTTCGGCCTGAATTCGGCAAGCACTCGCTGCTTGGAATTCACTACAGCAGTGGTTCCTAAGTGGTGGGTCGCGACCCAAAAGCGGGTCACGGACACGTTTTCAATGACTGGGGAAAAAAAATGACCATGCTTTAATTTTGAAGGGCTCAGAATGCATGCTATTTACACTCCTAAACAGTAGGTGGCGACAACACCCTGCAATGCTAATCAACTCCTACCATTTCACAGATAGAAGAAAAGTTTGTTTTCACGTGAGAGTGACCATGGCTAAACCCAGGTACGACATTGATCACATAAAATATGGATTCTCTTATATTGAGGGAAAAGGGGGGAACGACTTCAGTGCACTTTTTGATTTTGAATTAAAATGCAGCCACTTGAGGGTGAACGGGAATTTTCCTCTTTTGTTTGCCTTTGTTTATCATTAAACGTGAATTTTGTGTCTATTGACACACTGTAATGTTTTATTTTATGTCAGGTTCAAACTGCAACATGTTTTCATTAAAGAAATTTGAGATGTTGAAAATTTTTCGCAGCTTGTCTATTACAAATGATGGTGGATCCTGAAGTCAGACCAGTTGGGAACCACTGCACTACAGAACACTCTGAACCTGCGCACAGATTCATACACCCAGATATTTTTGTGCGTCGGAGGGCATTTGGGTTTGAGCGTATGCCATGTTTCAGTGCAAGTCTTTGTACATGAGGCCCCAGGTCTTTGGTTGATTATTGATCACTGTTACCTTGCATGCATGTTTTGACCTCAGGGCCCAGATCAGCTTTGATTCTCTCATTTTTCTTCCCATTGTTTATAATAGTTGTCTTTGCTCTGAGTAGTTTTGGAATGTTAGCTCAATTATTCAGGGTCCTTCTTGTTTTTCCTTTGATATAAATTAGGCCTTTAATCATGTAGTGCAAAGCTCTGTGCTTTACCTTACTTAGAGCAGCTCTGCTTTCTGCCTTCTGTTTTACTTCAGTGCACCAGATTAAACAACTCAGGTCCTTTCTTATGTAACTTTTCTAATTAACCATAACACATAGATAAAAATGTTCTCACAGAATATTTAATTCATCCCATTCACATCCTCCCACATTCTGCACCTCACACTCACTCTTCTTTCCATCTATAAGAACATGTTTGGATCAGTGTATTTAGTATGTGTTGGGTTTAGTGGGTGGGTTTGAAAACTGATAGAAAAATCAATCATCATGAAGTAATCAGCTGTTTCATCCTTCCCATTCCACCCCCCCCCCCCCCCCCCCCCCCCCCGGCACAATCTGTGTATACACATTCAAAATCTAAATAGTTAGCAAACTCTTGAGTATGTGTCCTTCAAAGGATTCCCCTCAACTATGGTGCTGGCATGAGAATATCAGCCTTAACACCTTAATGCAAAAAACAACTCCTGGAACAGTTTATAGATCATATCGATATTGGCTTTCCAGGTTCCATTAATTCTCTCGGCCATGATCTTGACTTTGTGCTAAATGAACATCTGCTTACCTTTGTTTGAATGCAAACAAACACGAGTCCTCAGCTAGAGAAAATCTGAAAAACACTAAATAAGCAGAACATTAATGATCCAGAAAAATATGCAGAAACACTCAAAACACAGATGGAACACACTGTAAAACTTTATCATCTGGTGGCACCTTGGTCAGGAGAGCGTGAGGGTTTGGCATCCCGACCGACTGTACCTGCAACATTTAATATTCCCAAATCAAGCACTAACCTATACATGTTTTTCTCTATTTTATACCTGTAAATATTGGAGTGTCACACTCACTGTTTTAACCAGTAACTCTGCTTGAATTAATCCCTCAACAATTTTTATCACTCCCTCTTTGTCTTCTGATTTCTTTCTTTCTATTTGGAACTAGAACTTGGGAGCAGATGTCTATGTTGGAACTTAATTATTTGGGACATGAGTTAGCATCTCTTCACGTTTTACCCAATTTTATCTGATTTATGGTGTGCTCTCATTGCTTTGCTATAACAGCCTGTGGTTTTGTTACCATTGATGCATCACACAGGATTCTGATCATAGTTGAATCTTGTAATAATTTAACTTCTGAAGCAATTTCCATAAATTATGTCTTTCAATATGAAACTTTTGCTTCTGTTTGCTTTGATATTGGAAGTTTTGTTTTAATTGTTTTATATACACCTTGGTGAGAACAACAGATTTTTCATTTTGATTTTATTATAAAAAAAAAAAAACATCTCTCCACGTTAAATTATACTAGGTCCAATTGGAATCAATATTTGTATTTCAATTTCCATTCTAAAGTCTGGTGTTTCCACCGGGCCTCTTGCTCCACGTTGCAGAGGCTGGCCTTGCTCACGCCAAGGATCAGAGTTTCTTTGTGGTCTTTGTCAGTTGTGTGTATAATGACCAAGCTCATGACAGGTCCAGCATGCTCCTGTAAGTATTTGCACACCTGGCATGGTTCTCTTAGGCCCCTCAAGGCTGATATAGTAGGTGTCACCCCCCTGAAGTCTCTTGTTTTCACTTCCTTCATTCTTTGTGTGATGTTTATGGTCGGATTCACAGTCTTTGGCTCTCCCTCTGAGGCCTTTGTTCTGCTTGCAATGATCCCAGATTGCATCTCAAAAACTTTAAATTCAGTTCCAAATGTTGTGTGGTTCAACATCCAATCACTGTTGGAAAAATTTTCAAAATGTCCTTTGTGATGTGAGTCCCCAAAACTGTACACACTACTTCTGTGTCACTCAGAATCAACTATTTGTCCACTGTCTCTTCATAAGAGGCTTGTTCTGCTTCCTCATTGATGCTGACCAGCACTGTAAGGTTGAGCGTTTGGCACGGCTCAAAGTCCTGGGTTGTAATTAAAATTCAACTCAGTTTAATTTATATTAATAATAATAACATAATCTCAACAAATGTGATAATAATAATACATTTTATTTGTATTGCACTTTATATTTAAAGATCTCAAAGTGCTAACAATCTCAAAGTGGTATATAAAACATTTTTAGCAGAAAGCTTTCTTAAAAAGGGGAGTTTTAGGTCACGTTTAAAAGCCTCTGCAGTCTGTGGGGCCCTCAGATGGTCGGGGAGGGTGATCCACAGCCTCGGAGCTGCAGAGGAAAAGCCCGATCGTTCATCGTGCAGAGTTTAGTTCTGGGGATTTGGAGGGTGTTTTTAGTTGCAGAACGGAGGGTGCAATGGAGGCTGCATAAGGAGGTCTGGAGGGTGAGTAGTTATTTTAGGTATTGGGGGCATGTCTGTAAATGAGTGAGGAGGGAGAGCTTGTACTCCATTCTGAATGGGATGCGGAGCCAGTGTAATGACTTCTGAATGGGGGTGATATGGTCATATTTGCGGACTCTTGAAGGGGAGCTCCGGTATTTTTAAGCCTAGAACAGTTTGGCGAAAGTCTGTGTCCTTCGGAAGATATTTAGATAACTCACAATCCATATAACGATGCAGCCTCTAAATAAGGCATTATCTATCTTTATTTCACCAATACTTTAAGAAGAATGAATGAACAAATGTGTACTATAGCTCTGTTAGCACATAGCTACTGTTATGTGGATACTTGCAGCTATAGGAGAGCTAACGGAGGGCTCAGAAGTTGCTAATGATATTGATAAATTGTTATGCTTGTTCAGCTCTCTGGTCACTGTGGCTGTTTTTAATTGAACCATGAAAATAAACCTTGACTTGACTTGTTATGACTCAGACTCACTGCAGCTGTCTTTAGATTTCTCTGAGTTTTCATTTTTAAGAAAGTAATTGGTGATATTTGAGTCATATCACACATTTTATTGCTGTGTTTTTGTTATTATCCCAATAATCTAACTGATGAAATTTCCTTAGGACATGACAAAATGCTATAATCTCTAATTAATAATATAAATTCCTTTAAAATTCCAGAAGCTGACCAGATGTAATGAAGGCTAGCTGTAACAATCCAAAAAAAATGGATCTGTTAAGCACAACACTTGACTGAAAGAGTTTCAAAATATTATGACCACAATTATGTGATCTCCGCAGTGGCGTGCACGGGGGCGGCAGGGCAACCCATTTGGCCCAGTTGTTGAAAAATGCATGCTAAAGTGCCCTCCTAGAAGCCAAAACGTGTGCTAAACTGCCCTCCTCGAACAATCTTTGATTGTTGAGGTTGAAAAACAGAATCAACATAGGAGCCAGCGGTGACGTATTCGCACCATGCTTGGTTTTGTGTTTGGGTCCTTCATATCGCAGCGCAGAAACGTGTTATTGTTTCTCGGCTGAAGGTTAAGGAAGACATCATTTAATGCTTTAAAGGGAAAAAGGCAGAGATCTCTTGTGACATCACACAAGTGTGACAGGGCGCAGTGTGTCAACATTTTTTCCAGAGATTACAGGGAACCCATAACCTGTAAGCGTGCTTCAGTTAACGGAAGTCTTACAATCCTTACAGTATCTTGCTTGTTCAGCTAAGTGCCTGCAGTCTGCAGATGATGATAAACCAAATTTTACGCCATTTTTCAGTTCATTGGGCACATAATGTACCACACAAACAACTTTTGCTATCATCAGTCACTAAAAAAGTATTGTAGACCCAAACTGCCAGCAAATCAGACACATACTCACACACACTCAAATACAGATCTACACAATGCTCCTGCCTGCTCTCTGTCCTCCTGTCCTCCTTCTACCTGCTCACTCACAACTGCTTCTCCTGTCTCCGTAATACAACAGCACATGTAAAATTCACCATTATTCTTGCTATAATGCTCAGTATTAAGCATACATAAAAACCACAGAACAGGCTGCATTATTAGGTCCTAAGATTGAATCTTACTATTTTTTTGGCACCAAAATTGTGCCTAAGGTCTCCTCCTTTCCTCTTGCTCATGCTGGCTCTGTAAATGAAATCTACTGAGTTCAATAAAGTAGTCGTACATTTGAACTAATACAACTACTACGATTAATGAGCGTTCAGTACACATGGATGTTAATTGTTCAACAAACCAAATAGGTTAAACTCCTGCATACTTGAGTGAAAGCTACTGCAAGGGGTTGCCTATTTTAAAAGCAACTATCAAAAAAGGCAAAAGCCAATTTAAAACACCACTTAAAAGCCTATCAAAATGAAACAATATTATATAATAGTTCAATATAATATGATGTGCTATGCTAATACACAAATAACACTACAAACACACAAGCATTCGTATTATATTTCTCCTGTCAATTGAAATTAAACTGGTTTCGAAAAGGGGGTAACTATCAAACCTGGCAACGCAGCACGATTTAGGCATTGTTTACAACTTGACCACAGTGCACACCTGCAGGTTACTAGGGTGACATGCACAGGGCACAAAGCTAACATTTGATAACATGTGAGCTAACATTCACTAGATGAAATTTTACATTTTGATGGAAAGCCACAGATGCACGGTTACATTTGTATGAAGTCACCTGAAACAATATCATTCTGAAAATGAGAAACTCAAGTGCAATAAACTAGTTGGCAGCCTACACGTGTCATTGATTTGCTATCAACCTATCAATGCATTGCGTTGTGACGTCAGATAAACCGCCAAAAAGGCTGGACCGCAACTTGATTTAGGCAACAAAATGGACAAATTTGTCACAAAAATATCCACCGACCCGACACGTCTTCCAGTGAGAACTCTACCGTGTCAACGACTGAGGACAGTAGTAGTGCAGATGCTAGGCAGAGAAAAGCTCAGAAATTTGTTTCTTTTGTTAGTTTACATTGACATTAACTTCTCGTATGCATCACTCGTGTGTAGACTGTGTGTGTTTGTGAAAGAGAGCGTTTGCGGGCGCGCGTTTCAAAATAGCAACGAGTCCCAAGAGTCATGCAAGCACAATGAGCACCCACAAGCAGAAACATAAATCGGCGCCCCTGATTGCATCACGTCTGTTTCCTTGTTTGTGTTCCGTCAAACTTCTTCCTCCTCTTGGACTATTAAAAATCACCCAATTTCTCCTTATAAGTTACGTACTTGTTCTCTTCTAACACTCACTCCTATAGATCTTTGGTGTTTATTTACACTTTTCTAGAAGTGTGTCTGGTTCTCTAGCGGTTACACGCTGCCATTCCGACATCTCGCCATTCCGACATGGGTCTCCAATTGTCGGAATGGCGACACTTAATTTTTTAATCAAACGCCCCGTCATTCCGACACTTTTTTCCTACTATGGTCGGAATGGCGGTATGTTTTTTTTTTTTTTTTTTAACATACCACCATTCCGACAGTTCCTTTTAATAGCCTATTTTTTACCCAAAACATTTTGCACTAATGACATGCCGGCGCAAATACGCCCTAAAGTTTGGCGCACAAACTCTGCACATGCAGAGGCCACAGCCTCGCAAATAAACTTTAATAATCTATTATCAAAATCCCCTGAATTTCAAATATAAAGATACAGATATTAATGTAACTTTGGCTAGACTGACACTGATTAAGTAGAAATACAGTGTCAGTGAGCTGTCACAGCAGCCAGCTGGAGCGGAGCTCTCCACAGACCCCATGTGTCTTTTGCACGCTGTCATCATATGCAAAAGTAATAATTGCAATTACAGATATCACGGCTACTGCACAGGACACAGTTGCGAGCACTCTGCCTTGCCTTGCCAATAGGAGAGGAGAGAAATGACAGCATAGAACGTATAAAACACAACAAAATGCAGTAAAAACGTTTATTCATGTTATTCACGTGAACTCCCTCCAATTATGGGAAGCGCGGGTGGGCTTTGCGCATTTGGCACAAACACACAGCCGTTGCGCAAGTCTTTAT
Organism: Leuresthes tenuis; assembly: GCF_036924035.1. Classification (NCBI taxonomy): domain Eukaryota; kingdom Metazoa; phylum Chordata; class Actinopteri; order Atheriniformes; family Atherinopsidae; genus Leuresthes; species Leuresthes tenuis. The sequence continues at coordinate 34,851,333 of NW_027325364.1, forward strand.
ACAGCCTGTTGATATCTTAAGGACTTAACTGGTCACACCTGGGAGTAGATGTCATGTAGAGATTGTTTTTACATGGCATTACTGCTGAACATATAGCTTTCATCCACAAACCAACGTGGGAGAGCCCGAAGACGCATGTGCCAGACGCACATAGGCATGCGTAAAACCAATTTTGACCACTTCATGCTGTTTATTTGCTTTCTTTTAGTTAACTTTCGTTTCTTTTGGATTCTTGTGCGTGTTATGGAGCCGTTTCGGTCCATGTTTGTAAGCCTTTTTTTCCTGGATTAAATTTTCGGAAGTTGAAACAAGTGGCATTGGATTGTGTGATTGAAAACCACGGCGGTCTGCTTCTCCTCCTCCAGTTGCCGAGACTTTGTGTTTTTAATTACGCTTATCTGTAAACATGTGTTAAACAGATGTTTAGTTAATCCGCTGCCTCCTTTAGTGATAATGTTACATGTAACAAATGTAGACCAAAAAAGTTTTAAAAAAAATACCACAAACCAAAAGCAGCCAGCAGACTCAAATAAACAAATGAATTAAAGTAAAAACTCAAGTGGGGATAAATTCATATTCACACATTTTAACAGTTTTTATTCAGATAATTTATTCAGTGATGGAAAAAGGAGCCACAGAAAATGTTTAGCCATGAACTGAAGCATGACAAGAATTTTATTTCACAGGGGTAAAGACAAGTTCAAGTGATACAGTCTGTGCCTTTCACAAGACCCAAATATCAAAGTTACAACTGTGATGGTCTAGCTTTAGGAATGTGCTGCTCAAAGAAAAAGACCTCCCCCTCATTCCTTCCCAAATGACATTTCATTTCCATCCAGTTTTTATTCCTTTCATTATCTTTTTTGTACATTGTTATGCATGTCAACAAGTGAAGACAAGCACTTTGAAAAAAGAAATACAAAATACAATTTTTTAATTCATTTATTTTATTTTATTTTCTAAAATCAATTCAATTCAATTCAATTCAATTCAATTCAATTCAATTCAATTCAATTCAATTTTATTTATATAGCGCCAGATTACAACAATTGTCATCAAAATTCTGGGACTCCCTCCAGAAGCTATTTGCTGACAGACATTTTTAATCCTTTGAATAAAAGCTTATTTAATAAAAACTGGAATCCAGCTCAGTCAACCCATCTGCTTCTTGCTGTGAATAAAATAATAAAATTCAAGAAAAGTTGCTTTGAAAATCAGGACTTGCTTGGGCTGTTTTAATTTTTTTTCTGTTTGTAGAAATACAATGACACATGGATTCAAGAGATTTATGCTGATGTCTTTTTGCATGTTGGAATAATTCTGGTCTGTGACGTCAGACTAAATTCAAGACTGGCTAAAGCAGCAACACTGACAACAGGCAGTGCTTTGATGGTGCAATGACAATTCTTCTTTGACTGTATAGTAGGCTTTGGGGATATCTGGCTATAAATGTATACTGGTGTATTTAGAAAGATATGGTCTTCAGTATTGTTAATATTATAAATTTATCTAAATGATTGTATTGCGCTACGAAAGGTTTCCTCCTTATGGAAATCTACAACAAATGTTTAGAGAGCACATCCTTCACCAAGGCCAATGCTGTATTCTGGAGTTTTAACAAAGGTGATCCTGATCTTAAGCAAAATTCAGTGGATTCTGCCTTTGCCCAAGCTGCAACTCTCCAATAAATTCCATAAAATTTAGAGTAGTAGCTCTTGCCAGCAGGTGATAGAACAATAGAAAAACTGGAAAGGTCACATTCTCCCATTTCACCTCTTGCATGTCATTTCAATGCTATGCAGCCTAGTCATTTTCAATTATTAACAGTCAAGGTTTATAATTGCAGCAAGTAATTTGTATCAAACTGCACTGCAGAATGTTATACAATGGTGACACTGACAATTTCTTTGGAAATCTCTTTCTTTTATCAACATATGTCCTGCATACAGCACTTCACTACCTGTGAAGCTGAAGCTGTGGTGCTTTGACTTCGGTTAGCTGCCCCGTCTCATGTGGCCACTCACCATCTACAAGATCACACTGTCCCATGCCAAAAGATTGTAGAGACTGGTGAACACACAGGTCAGGAAATGGCTTGGTTTACCAAGATGCCTTAGAAGCGTAGGTCTGTATGAGAATGGAGCCCTCTCCCTACCATTATCAAGTCTTGTGGAGCAGTACAAATATGCCAAATCAAGATGTGACACTCAGAGAGTCCAGAGATCCCATCATAAGAGCCACTGCACTGACTGTAGCAATGGAGAGGAAATGGAATGCTGCCACAGCGGTAGGGGAAGAAATGGTTGTTCTTGGACACCAAGACATTGTGGTTAATGTCTAACATGGCAGAGGAGGGCTTGGGTTGGCTACAACACTCACCAATTGGAAAAGGGCTACACCAAAGGAACACTGGCAACTGGTGGTGGAGGAAGCTCTGGTTTGGAGAGGATCCAGTTAGCCACCTCTGTACAGCTCCTGCAACACTCAACCATATCCTGGTGGATTGCAAGGCAAACTTAACACAAGGTCGATACACTTGGCACCACAATCAAGTTTTAAGGTGCTTTTCTGCAACACTCAAGCCTAAAAGAACATCAACCGATGCCACTCCTCTAAACACCCAGCCACAGACAATGCCACTAATCTGAGAAGGAGAGAATGCAGGTCTACAGCAAGGGACTGGAAAATGTGTGTTGACCAAGACCAAAAGCTCACCTTCCCATCTGAAGTCGCAAACACCAATCTACGCATAGATCTGGTTCTCTAGTCCAGCTCCAGCCACTGTGTCTTCATCATTGAGCTGACGGTCCCATCAATCTCATCGATGAGGCATTTGAAAGGGAAAAACCTGTGGTACGCTGGTCTGGCAGCAGAGGGAGATCAGTGAGGTTGGAAGGGAAAAGTGCATCCAGTAGGAGTGGGTTGCAGGGGCTGATAGCCTTCTTCACCACAAGGCTGCTAAAGGAGTTGGGCATCAGAGGGCAGGCACAGCAGAAAGTAATCAAAGAATTGTCTACTGTGGCTGAAAGCAGCAGTCACTGATTGTACCTGAAATGAAAAGACGCAATATTGCCTGCCAAAGACCACTTCAGTCACCAGACGACACATGCCCAGGTCCGATTAGCCTATGGTGGACCTTCCGCAGCGGAGGGTGTTGTGTGATAACTGGCCGAAACATCCAATAAGGCAAGGGTATACAACCAATGATGTGTTGCAGGGGAACTAAGTGGACACCATCTAAACACCCCAACTCCAAGGAAGGTACTCTCAAAAACCGATAGACACTCCTTATTCCTCTTCCATTCTCTATTCTTCTCCCCTCTTCCGATGGGGAGTAGGAAGCCCGATCAGAGCCCTCTCCCTGACTCTGCCTTCCCCTCTATCCTCTCTTTACAATTGTTTTCTTCTCTTATACTTTCTGTTCCCATTTAAACACCCCAAAACACTTTGAAACAGAATCAAAACACCTAGTCGTATTAGTAGAAATACTTTGACACATTAGGAATGTACTGAAATCTAAAGAAATAGATACCTAAGTCTACTTTCTGTAGTTTTTTTTGTTGCCACACCAAATTGACTTTCACATCTGTTCCTTTCTGTTAAGGGTTTATCCATTCTAATTGATGGCTGTATTATTGGTTATTTGGATATCTTCGAATGCTTCTTAGAGCAGCTATTAGCTGATTCGTCCATTCATTCTGTGCCTCTCTAGCTCTAACTCAAACTTTAGACCCCTCCACCTGATCATTAGACCTCTAACCAGTTGAAAAAGAGCTGTAATTGAGGCCAAAATTTTAATCATCCCTTATCATATGATTAAGGCTTTGCTTTGCGGTAAGACGTATTGCATCACTTCCTGTTGCTTTGTGTGTGTGCACTGTGACAGTTCTCGCTCTCCTTGAACTACTAATAATCACCTTATTTCTCCCTATAATTTACACATCTTGCATAGTTAACTCTATCCCATACTTGTTATATTCTAACGCTCACTCTTACAGATCTTTAGTCTTTATTTTTCACTTTTTAGCGGTGTATCTGGTTCTCTAGCTTAGCATGGCTACCAGTTCTCTTCCTCTATCTCCTGCTTTCACCTGCTCCGTGTGTCAGATGTTTAGTTACTCCTCTGCCTCCTTTAGTGGTAATGGTACATGTAACAAATGTAGTCTTTTTGTAGTTTTGGAGGCAAGGCTTTCTGAATTGGAAACTCGGCTCTGCACTGTTGAAAACCACCCGATAGCGAGCCAGGCCCCTTTAGTCAGTGCGGAGCCACCTAGCGTAGCTTGCTCTGTTAGTCGTCCCCGAGCAGATCCCGAGCAGCCGGGACTTAAGAGTGGCTGGGTGACTGTCAGGAAGAGGAGTCATAGTCCTAAAGTCAAGCCCGTGGTTCACCATCAACCTGTCCACGTTTCTAATAGATTTTCCCCACTCAGCGACACACCCGCTGAGGAGAAAACCCTGGTAATTGGCAGCTCTATAGTCAGAAACGTGGCATTAGAGACACCAGCGACCATAGTCAAATGCATTCCAGGGGCCAGAGCGGGCGACATAGAATCCTATTTAAAACTGCTGGCTAAGGATAAACGTAAATACGGTAAAATAGTTATTCACGTCGGCGGTAATGACACCCGGTTACGCCAATCGGAGGTCACTAAAATTAATGTTGCATCGGTGTGTAATTTTGCCAAAACAATGTCGGACTCCGTAGTTTTCTCTGGACCCCTGCCAAATCTGACCAGTGATGACATGTTTAGCCGCATGTCCTCATTCAATCGCTGGTTGTCTAGATGGTGTCCAGCAAACAACGTGGGCTACATAGATAATTGGCAATCTTTCTGGAGAAAACCTGGTCTGATGAGGAGAGACGGCATCCATCCCACTTTGGAAGGAGCGGCTCTCATTTCTAGAAATATGGACGAATTTATTAGTCATCCAAAAACATGACATCCCAGGGTTGAGACCAGGATGCAGAGTTGTAGTCTTACACACTTCTCTGCGGCTTCCCACCTGATGCTGCCCCCCCCTCAATCAAAAAACACAAAAGGAGCAAATCCTCTTGTGCAAAAAAAATTTAAAACAAAAACTTTAACTGAACAAAAACATCAAACTATTAAATGTGGTTTGCTGAATATTAGATCTCTCCCTTTGAAGTCTCTGTTAGTGAATGATTTGATTTGTGATCATCATATTGATATATTTTGTCTTACAGAAACCTGGCTGCAGCAGGAGGATCATGTTAGCATTAATGAATCAACTCCCTCTGACTATTTAAATGTTCATGTTCCTCGAACCACAGGCAGAGGAGGAGGAGTGGCAGCTATCTTCAGATCAGGGTTACTAATCAGTCCTAGACCCAAGATTAGTTTTAGCTCTTTTGAATCTCTGATTCTCAGTTTTTCCCACCCAAAGTGGAAATCACAAAAACCTCTTGTGTTTGTTGTTGTGTATCGTCCACCTGGCCCTTATTCTGAGTTTCTGTCTGAATTCTCAGAGTTTTTATCCCAGTTAGTGCTGAGTACAGATAAAGTCATTGTAGTGGGTGACTTTAATATTCATGTAGATGTTGAAAATGACAGCCTAAATATTAACTTTAATTCTATATTAGACTCTATTGGATTTTCTCAAAGTGTTCACAGACCTACTCACTGCCTTAATCATACCCTTGACCTTGTGCTGACTTATGGCATTGAGAGTGAACAGTTAACAGTGTTCCCTCATAACCCTGTCTTGTCTGACCATTTTTTAATAACTTTTGAATTTACATTACTTGACTACACGGTTTCTGAGAAGAATTCTACATATAGAAGGTGTCTGTCAGAGAATGCTGTAACCAGATTTAAAGAGTTGATTTCATCATCCTTTTCTTCACTGCCATGTGCTGATATGACACAGGATGGCTACCTAAATTTTACTCCAGTAGAACTTGACTCTCTTGTTGACAGCACTACAGCTTCAATGCGTACAACACTGGACAATGTTGCCCCTCTGAAAAGGAAGGTAATCAGTCAGAAGAGGTTGGCTCCTTGGTATAATTCACAGCTGCGTGCGTTAAAGCAGACTGCAAGAAAGCTGGAGAGACAGTGGCGTTCCTCTAATTTAGAAGAGTCTCAATTAGTCTGGAAAGATAGTTTAATAACGTATAAGAAAGCACTTCGTAAAGCTAGAACTGCGTATTATTCATTATTGATAGAAGAGAATAAGAATAATCCCAGGTTTCTTTTCAGCACTGTTGCCAGACTGACAAAGACTCCGAGCTCTGTTGAGCCATGTATTCCTTTAACTCTCAGCAGTGATGATTTCATGAGATTCTTCATCAATAAAATTGTTTCTATCAGAGAGAAGATTAATGGAATCCTTCCCATTATTATCACTGATGTATCATCAAGTAGAGCAGCTTTAGAAGTATCTTTCGAACCTGAATTGTATTTAGACAGCTTCTGTCCAGTTGATCTTTCTGAGCTAACAACAGCAATAGTCTCTTCTAAACCATCAACTTGTATGTTAGACCCAATCCCAACCAGACTGTTCAAGGAGGTTTTCCCCTTAATTGACACTTCCATATTGGATTTGATCAATCGGTCTTTGTTGATAGGATATGTACCTCAGACTTTTAAGGTTGCTGTAATTAAACCTTTACTTAAAAAACCTACTCTTGATTCAGAAGTGTTGGCTAATTATCGACCTATATCCAATCTCCCTTTTTTGTCCAAAGTTCTTGAAAAAATAGCTGCAGTTCAACTTTGTGATCATTTACATAGAAATAATCTGTTTGAAGAGTTTCAGTCAGGATTCAGAGTGCATCATAGCACAGAAACGGCACTGGTGAAAGTTACCAATGATCTCCTGTTAGCTTCTGATAGCGGACTTGTTTCTGTGCTTGTCCTGTTGGATCTCAGTGCTGCATTTGATACGATCGATCACAGCATTCTGTTACAGAGACTTGAACATGTTATTGGGATTAAAGGAACTGCATTAGGCTGGTTTAAGTCATATTTATCTGATAGATTCCAGTTTGTTCTTGTAAATGAGGAATCTTCCTCACACGTTGGAGTAAGTCATGGAGTTCCTCAGGGTTCTGTGCTTGGACCGATTCTTTTTACTTTATACATGCTTCCATTAGGTAACATTATCAGACAGCATGGCATAAATTTCCATTGTTATGCTGATGATACTCAGCTGTACTTATCTATGAAACCAGATGAAACCTACAGGTTGGTCAGGCTACAAGCCTGTCTTAAAGACATAAAGACCTGGATGACTCAGAACTGTCTGCTTTTAAATTCAGACAAAACTGAAGTTGTTCTCTTTGGACCTGAGCGCTTCAGGGAGAAATTGTCTAGTTATATAGTTACTCTAGATGGTATTTCCTTGGCTTCTAGTTCTACAGTGAGGAACCTTGGAGTTATTTTTGACCAGAATTTATCATTTTACGCACATATAAAACTGGTTTCTAGGACTGCCTTCTTTCACCTTCGTAATATTGCCAAAATCAGGAACATCCTGTCTCAAGGTGATGCAGAGAAACTAGTTCATGCATTTGTTACTTCAAGATTGGACTACTGTAATTCCTTATTATTGGGCTGTCCCACATATTCTCTGAAAAGCCTCCAGCTGATCCAAAATGCTGCAGCCAGAGTTCTGATGAGAACTAACAGGAGAGATCATGTTTCTCCAGTTTTAGCTTCTCTTCATTGGCTCCCTGTTAAATTCAGAATAGAATTTAAGATTCTTCTCCTCACATATAAAGCTCTTACTGACCGAACTCCATCATATCTTAAAGATCTCATTGTACAATATTTTCCTAACAGAGCACTTCGCTCCCAAACTGCAGGTTTACTTGTTGTTCCCAGAGTTTCTAAAAGTAGAATGGGAGGTAGAGCCTTCAGTTATCAGGCCCCTCTCTTGTGGAATAAGCTGCCAGTAAATGTCCGGGAAGCAGACACCCTTTCCACTTTTAAGATTAGGCTTAAAACTTTTCTTTTCGATAAAGCTTATAGTTAGGGATGGCTCAGGTAATCCTGAAACATCCCATAGTTAAGCTGCTATAGGCTTAGACTGCTGGGGGACCTCATCTGTCACACCTTTCCTCACTTTGCTCTCTTTTTCCCCCTGTTTAATTTCAAAATTGATTTTATGTACATGTGACATTATTGTGGTTATTAACCTATGTTTCCCTTTTCCAACAGATATCCTTTGAATGGCGTTATGGTGTTTTTCCCCCCTCTTTTCCCTCTTTTATGTCTTCTCAAACCCCAGCTGGTCGAGGCGAATGGCCACCCTTCCTGAGTCTGGTTCTGCCAGAGGTTTCTTCCTGTTAAAAGGGAGTCGTTCCTTTCCACAGTTGCCACAGGCACGCTCAGGACGGGAGATTGGACTGAAGACACATTTCGGTGCAATCTGTTGGTTTCCTTAGCTAGGATATTAATTTTTTTAATTAGCTCTATATGAATTAATTGGATTATGATTACAATGAATTGAATTCCAATTGGCTTGAATTGGACTATATTACTTAAGTGCCTTGAGATGACAATTGTTGTAATCTGGCGCTATATAAATAAAATTGAATTGAATTGAATCATATCATATTTATGAAATCTACAATAACTCTCCACTTCTGGAAAATGGGGGCACAGGATACCTGGATGACACTACAGTTACAATCAGAAATTCGTTTACATTGTCTTTTGATACATTTACAATAGCATGTATGATCTTATTAGCTTTTATCAATGACAATGTTCAATACCAATAATAAATGTTCAAATACAGATAACAGCTATGATTTAAGCAAGATGCAATGAGCTGTTTTTTGTAAGCTGTTTTCTGTAGTTGTCCAGTTGAGATGACAACCATAGCTTCATCTAAATCATCTTCAATACAATCCCACCCAGACTGTTCAAGGATTATTTTTCCCTTAATGAACACTTCAATGTTAGATTTGATCAATCAATCATTGTTGACAGACTATGTACTACAGACTATTAAAGTTGCTGTAACTTTTACTTAAAAATCCTACTCTTGATCTGGCACTGTTATAGACTAATTAGAGGCCTATATTCAATCTCCTTTTTATGTCTGAAAGTCTTAAAAATTGTTGTAGCTCAACTTTGTAATCTTTTATCCAGAAATAATCAGTTTAAAGTGTTTCTGTCAGGAATCGGAGTGCAACACAGGACAAAAACTACACTAGTTCATTACACTACACTACCAATGAACTCCTCTTGGCTACCGATGGCGGACTTGTGTCTGTGCTTGTTCTGCTGGATATCATTGCTACAACTGATAGGTTCAATCACAGCATCCTGTACTGGGATTATTTAGCAGATGTATTCCAGTTTGTTCATGTAAATGAAGAATCTTCCTTAGTAAGTCATGGAATTCCAGAGTGTTCTGTGCCACAACCAATACTTTTCACTTTATACATTCTTCCATAGATAATATTATTGAATTTAGACAACACTAAAGTCTTTGGACCTGGGCACTTCAGAAAGATAATGTCTCGCTATATAGGTACTCTATATGGCATTGCCATGGCTTTCTGTTTTTTGACTCACTTATAGAAAAGGTTTATAGTATTGCCTTTTTCATTTTTATAATACTGCTAAAATTAGGAATACCTGGCTTCAAAGTAATGCAGAAAAACTGGTCCTGCTGCTGTCACTGCATAAGCCTCGTCCAAGGAAAAGTCAACCTTTGTTTAACCACAGCACCAGACCAGTCAGTTCTTTGTTTTCTCCTCTAAGAGAATAAGTCACAGTGGGGGATACCTGGACTTACCTGTGAGTCTTCCTTCAGATCCTGAGTTTGGTTCCTGAGGCTCCTTTTAGTATAGACCTGTTACCTTTTTACCTGTGTACCTCTGCTCCTTTCCTGTCTGGGTTTGAACTGTATAAACCTCTGAAATCATAACAGAGCCTTTAGTTATCCAGCCCCTCTCTTGTGGAACCAAATGTGAGTTTGGGAAGCAGACACCCTCTCTACCTTTTAGATGAGGCTTACAATTTTCTTTTTTGATAAAGCTTATAGTTAGTGATGGCTGAAGTGACCCTGAAACATCCCATAGTTAAGCTGCTATTGGCGTGGACTGATGGGGGATCTCTCATTATGCACCTCTCCTCCATCTGGTCTCTTTTCTCTTCATGTATATATGACATTATTGTTGTAATTCACTTGCATTTCTTTTTCTCAGCAAGTATCCCTGGCCTGGTTTGAAGGTGCCAATTGACCTGTTTCCTGTCCCCTCAACCCCCGGTCATGGCTGCCATTGCTTAGTGTGGTTCTTCTAGAGGTTCTTCGTGTTGGAAGGGAGTTTTTTCTTTCCACCTTCATCTTGTACATGCTCAGGATGAAGGACTGAATCAAAGAGATGTTTTGATACAATCTGTTGATTAATTTATCTAGGTAACTTTTTTTTTAATTGGCAGTGTATGAATTGGATTCATGACATGGTTTGATTTGATTAGTTAATTATGTATTACAATTAATTATATTATAATTGGCTTTAATTGAACTGTATCTTTAAAGGGCCTTGAGATGATATTTGGTGCTATGTAAGTAAAACTGAATGGAAACTGAATTACTTGCTTTTCACTGATAAAATATTATCTTATAAACCTGCAGTTTGTGTTTAGTTTCTACTTCAGTTTGGCCTCCATAGCCAGAGTCAAAGGTCCCTCTTGAACTGCAGATTTTTGTCCCTGATGTACTTTAGAAGAATTTTCCCTCTCTGCTCCACCATATGCACGAGAGGCCTGAGTCCGGTGGCCCCGCCGTGGCTGTCCCAGAATTCCTTGTCTGTGTAAAGGGAGTGTAGAAGAAGACTTTGCAGACAGCCTGAGTGGAGCACCGACACAGCTCTCTCTGGAAACCTAACAAGGGAAATAGCATGGAATTCAGTGTGTTGTAAGTTCAGTCACATATTCACAATATAATATAAAGGTCCTTATACACCAAACTAATGTCGGTTAATGTTTGTCTCTTAACTTTTCCATGTGAAAAGCATCATATGTTGGACCCTGTCAATGTGTTTTGTTTTGTTTCTTTCCCAGCCAATTCAGCATGTTGATAGTTAGTTAATAAACAACCATTTACTTCTGCCCAGGAAAACAATGTCCCAAAGTGAAGAGACCACCTTGGGTGCCCTTTCTTTACTGCTGGTTCTTGTTGTCCATTTTTTGAATAAGAGCCTTAAAACTTAAAGTAGACAAAGAGTTTGAAGTAGGTACTCCTTTTATGTTGTTTCTTTTAGGAAACAGTTTATCAAATGGATATATGATTTATCCATGCAGTGCCAAGCTTTATTGGTGCAATGTTCCGACACTCGCACCAGGTTCTGGGTTAAATTCAATGAGTAATGTTGCCTCTTTTTAATCTCAATTAGCAAAGAATGTTCCATGAACAAAAAAAAGTTATAGTATAATAATAATGTTTCACACCTTTTTTCATTTCTATTGTAGCATTTAATTTATAGTTTGTGCTTCTTTTTATTATCTGTCTACATTTACTTAATTTAGTAGTTTACCTTTTTTCTCTACCTTGACCAGCTTCTATTTGTTCCATGTTTTTTTTTTTCTTCTTGTTGGCTTTTCTACCTGGTCTTCACTTAGATACTGTGATGAGGATTTGGGTTGTTTTGTGTTTCAGAGTGATTACTAAAAAGAAGAGATATTTGTTCAGTGAAGTTTATACTTTGGCTTATCCAAGACATGGACTTGTGGTGTGTTCACTCCAGCATTGTCTGGGTAATGTATTAGGCAGATGAGGAGCACCACCCGATATTCAGCAAATTTTTTGCCTAACAAGTAAATTTTTTTTTGTCTTATCAGACCAGGTACAGTGTTTTTTGTGATTTCAGAGTGTAATATTAAATGTACTCTGTCAAAACGCTATGCAACTTAGCAGCCATAATAAAATACTTCTGGTATGTTAATCTTTTCAGTAGGGTCTTCAATCTTTGCCGAAGTTTAAAGCTCATGGGTTCTTGGTCACGTTCTTGGTAATGCTGCAGGGGGCAAAATGCAGCTGAGCAAACAAAATCAACAAGTAAGTTAAAAGTGATTAATGAACTTGGTGAGTTAATCACTGATTAAGCTTGACAACTGTTACACATACAATTTAACACAGCCTACAGAACAGTGGATACAATCAGAATAAAAGCATTTGGCACAGCAGCTAAAACGATTTTCAGTTTTTTTTTGCATTTTATAATAGCATTCCATGAAAACTGATGGAAAACTTACTTGGATCAATTTCTAAAATCAGAAACTCATATTTCGAAATGGCGAATGAGCCCAGCCGCACAGCTTTTTCACTTTAGTTGATCCTGTCATCTAAAATCAATTCTATCAGGCTGAAATGCTACAGTTCATGGAGCTGAACACATTCCAGTGTCTTCTTAAGATAGGCTGACAAACTATCTTCTTTCAATTAACTCTTCACATTCCCACATAAGCTGAATGGCAAAAAATGAGTTTTTATTTCTTCAGAAACATTTGTTTAAAGTTAAAATCAGAAATTTGTGAGACATTACTACAGATCAACATTTTTGAAAATTCTGTTGTATAAAACATTAGGCTCTCTCTGAGGACCTGCCCAGACTTGCCTCAATTCTCTTCAGTGTGTTACAATTCATTCAACTTAAACAGTCATAAGCCACCTTTGTTCATACCCCTCAATATGGCTCACAGTGGCACCCTGAAAGTCCTGCCCCATAGGCAGCAGAAGGTAAATATGTCCCAAATGAGTATTTCCACATGAAAGAAGAAAGAAGCCATAAAATCCTCATAAGGAGGAAGACAGTGTGGGTGGGGGAGACTAAACACTGTGCTTTCAACAATAGGGCTTTGTGTGACATGAGATCAGGCCTGACAGTCAATAACATATTGATATTACTTAGGGTTTAAACAAAAAGGTTGTTATAGTACTAAGAACAGAGCCAACTTTCTTTATCAGTCACTGGCCTTGATGCTGCTGCTCTAACATTCTCCATCACAGACTAACAGAAGATATGCAAAATCTTGGTGCACACACTGAAGGAACAAAGCCTCCTGGAGAAGTATAGTCTGCATTGTCTTGTAAAAGTGTCTTTTTTCTCTATGTCTCTTTGTTGTATTTTCAGTCTAGTATGTTGTCCCGAGGTATTTGTAGTCCTCCACTACGTGCACTATTTTCCCCAGGATTTGAATAGTGTTTGACTTACTACTTAAAAATCCTTCTAAAATCCAAAATCATCTACTTTGTTTTGTTCGTGTTACAGATGAGGTAGTTATTCTGACACCATTACAAAAAGTGATAGCCGGCCCCTGCACTCAGCCTTTTATCCCTTACTAACGCACGCCTAAACTGAGTCATGTGAGTGTTTCTTGAGGAGACGGGCTGAGTTATACTGGGAGTCTGAGGTGTACAGTGTGAAGAGAAACAGTGAGAGCGCTGTCCTCTATGGTGCTCCTGTGCTGCTGACCAGCTTCCCAGACACACAACCTCTCTGTGTCAAACTGTGGTTTACTAATACGGTATCAACAATCCAAATGGTTGTGGAGATATCCACCTGTATTTTCTGAAGCTTCTCATATAAATGGAGAAATCAAAGAGCATAATTCTTAATGTGCCCCCATCTTTGTCCAGATGATAGAAGGGCTTGCTGAATCAAGAACTGTAGATAATGGCATCTTCAACCCCAACTCCTGGACAATAAGCAAACTGGAGTGGATCTTCAAAGGTGTTCACTTGCTCACGGAAGTGAGCCAACAATAATCTCCTGAGGACTATCATGATGTGGGATCTTATGGTAATTGGTCTGTAGTCACTGAAGCAGATTGATTGGGTGGAGAGTTTCAAGGTACAGAAACACCATAGGATCTCTCCCACAACTCTAGAACTTCCTTCTGATGCAGGCTAAGGTTGACAAGGTTATATAGAATCCCACTTAGTGTAGGTCCTTGGCAACCTGGGGCTGACACCATCTGGAGACAGACAGGTTGGAGGGGAGGCAGAAGAGGTGTGTCTTTATATGGGGGGAGATGTTGGTGTTTTGATCCATGATTGAGGTGCCAGGTGACATGAAGGAGGTCTGACAGCGAATTTGTGGGTACAGTTAAGGTGTTGCTGGAGGAAGCTTATTATTTTTGTAAACTTATTATTGTTAGTCATATTTATTTGTGCCCTGAAATGGACTAGCGAGCCATCCAGGGTGAACCTCATCTCTCGCCCAATGCTAGTTGGGATAGGCTCCAGCCCCCTGAGACCCTGAATTGAATTAAGCGGGTATAGAAAATAGCTAGATGGATATCTGCCTGCATTATCATGGCCCAGTTTTGTAATAAAGGCTTTTGAAATGGCTTTTGTGGCTTGTTAATTACACCAACATGAAGTGTGACTTGTGGGATCCGATATGTGTGTGCCCCTTTTAACTTACATAAAACCCAGCTAGAAGTGGATGCCAGAGTAGCAAGGACAGTTAAAGCAACCTGACCCCTTTTGTGCATCAGACATTTTTTGTAATTTAAAATTTTTGAGATTTCAGTTTTGTTCATACTTTGTCATTATGAGATTTTACTAAGGGTGTAAATGCAATTTTTTGTCCATTTTAAAATCAAATCTACAGTAAAAAGATGTGCAAAAAAGAATAGGCCTTAATCAATTTGAAATTCATTGGAGATTTACTATCCAAAATAGTGTTATATTTGAATAAACTGAAATGAGTCATGCTAAGCTTGTGGAAAATAACCAAGATCCCTTCTATTAAACAACTGTTAACAGTGACAAGAAATATTACACGCTTTCTGTAATAGACACACTCATTTGTCTTGGATTATCCGTGGGGGGAGAAGACTCTGACTGGACTGGTCCAGAGGAAGGTATTAAGTGGGAAAGCCGCTGAGGGAATGGCTGAAGGGAACAGGAAACCCTCTCTCTCTCATGCGTTCTGCTATCCTGTTATCAATGCATATGGCCATATTAGTTAAATCCTTAAAGGAAGATGGCTCTTCCCTAGAGGCTAGTTGATCCTTCAGCTGGTCATTTAGAATGACTCCCTGAAGGGCACTGGGTGGCCACCCTATTTCTGCAGCTAAGATGTGGAAGTCTATAACAAACTCTGCTACAGACCGGTTCCCTTGTCTTAAGTTCAGCAACCTCTTAGCTGAATTTACTTCACGGAGAGGGTGGTCAAACATCCTCCTTTGCTCCTCCTGAAAAGAGGTAAATGGAAAAGAGTCAATTGGGTGGGGGAAGGAAGCGGAAAACTGGCTCAGGTAGGATGTCATGGCTGGCTAAAGGTGGAGCTGTAGACTTGGGTGGTGGAGGAGTTCCTGGAGGAAAAGCAGACAGATGTTCAAGGACATTCTGCAGTAATTCAAAAACTTGATTTACACGTTGGTTATTGGTAGCCTGTTGATCATTCAGGGAGCACAACACCTTTTCATGTTCTCCGAGCATTATTCCCAGTTTAGTCAGAGCTGAACGGATAGCATCAGATTGTGCTGTCAGGGCGAAAGCCGGGGTGACTAACAAATTGGACCCAAGAGCAGACACGTACACAGAGAGATTTGAGTAAAAGACACGGTTTATTTAAAGGGAGGTGCAGTGGTAAGCCAGTGAGTGAATCTAGGGGAACAGGTGACTCTGAGATGACAGAATATGGTTAGAGTGAATTGGAGATTTATCCAGTAATTTATCCAGGTGAAGGTGAGGGTTTTTCTTTTCTGAATCAAGATGGGTTTCCAGAGTGGAGGGGAGTATACTGGCTGTAATGTAGAAGGTATTGAGTCAACGGTGGGGCGAGCGGGGAGGTGTCTCGGAATCCGCAGTGGAGAGCAAACAATCCTTTAGTTTGGAAATCCAAAGTGCGACAAGCAATGGCGGAACATATGAGGACAAGGTAAGTACATGTAGGGTTTTCACGGCACAGAGATCAGCCAGATTACCACTGTAGCAGTGAGAACAATCTGGCGAAGACTGGTTGCTCCAGCTGATCGCTAAGAAGGCATCTTGACGAGCACAGATGAGAGTGCAGGAGCTGAACCAGACTCTGCCCAGGCTTCCTGCAAAACTTGCTCAACTGCGCCTAAAACCCAGAAACCAAACAAACACCATGGCCAAGCATAATTGTGACACTACTGACCTGTATTGCTATTTATGATGTAATCTAATCTTCTATTTTTGATCTGTTGCAAATAAAACTATTAAAAAAGTAAAAGCTATTTCTACACTGCATTTCCTGTATTACGTCATGCCTCCTTTGAGCTCAAGACAGATGTTACCCCTTCACCAATCCCTGATATTTCAATACTTGAGTGCATCTCCAGCAAAAAGTGTTCCTCAGTGATATGTGAAGGGCAACTGTGAAAAAAAGTCTACATTTTGTACATTCTCTAGAAAATCCCCAGTGTTCAGGTCTTAAAAAAAAAAAAAAGGCTTAAAAAAGTATTTTGCACTTACTCATCAATGCCCTCAACCAGCCTGAAATTGAGGTTGTCAGTGGACTGTTCTGGTCTGCCAGCATTGTCTATGAATACCAGTTTGGAAGGATCTGTCCCCCTCACCTGAGCATGGACACATGGACACACACAGGAGACATTGTCAATGCATGTACACTTTCCAAAAATGTAATTTGAATTTGAGTTGATAATATAGTAAATTAGTCAAATGTACAGAAAAGAAGTTGATATGATGGGAAAAAATAAAAAACTGTTAGGTCTATGTGTTTAAAGCAAAAGAAACCAAGTCCTGCTCATGTAATATGCTGCTCCAATAGATCATTAGTGAATGATATTGAAGAGAACAGAAAGTTAACAGATTCTAAACATTACGATTGACAAAACTACAAAGTATATCTTGAGTAACCCACCTTGACGCTGGAAATCCAAATAACTCATGTAAAAATGATTTTCTGTGGTTAAGTATATTTTACTAACCCTTTATCTTTTTTATTTTTTTTTATTAATCTTTATTTATACAGGTAAAATCTCATTGAGACCCAGGGTCTCATTTGCAAGAGAGACCTGTTTATCTGCACTAATATTGTATCAGTGCATCTAAAACTGTCTGGAATTTTAACAAAGAGTCCATTTCAGATAGTGCTTGGCCTTAGAAGAAGTTGTGCAATCTCCCTCTATGCAAATTTCAATGTGGCAACACACACTGAGGATTGGCTGCTTGGAGCCTTTGCCTCCCTTCCTTCTGCTTCAAAAGGCTCTGAGGAGGACTCATTCACCGGGGAAGCTTTGGACTGATGTAAAGCTTGCCCCCTGTGTTCTGAATGAGAGGCTTAAGTGTTGTGATTTTTGTGAGTCTTTGTGGACCTAACTATAAAAACTTGTCTCTTAAATTTAGTTAAATTTGGTGGTCCTTCTCTTTTGAGAATGACTTATTTTGTTTGAATTCTTTGTTGACTGCCTTAGTTGAATAATAAACCTTTTTAACTCCAACTGACTGAGTTGGGTCGTAACATAAGCAATACGAAAATTTCATACGGAAAGAATGAAAAGGAAGTAGAATGAAAATAAAAATTCAAGTGCAAAATTCCAGCTCAAAGCAAGTACTGAAAAGGGATTTTCCGAGAGTGTCCCAAGAGTTTCTGACAGATATGTAGAGAGTACAATTCTAACACTGCTTCTTCATGTTTAGGTCAGCTTAAAATAAAGGGGTAGAATAATATCGAGGTCTGTAATACCAGTAATAACAATATCTGTATTAATCATTTAAATAAAAAAAATAATGTCTTTATTCTTTATGAGTACGTATCATTGTTTTCACGGTCAGACGTTCGAGATAAACAAGTTCCACTGTCCAGTTCTACTTCAATAGACAAAGAGACAAAACCATTGAAACCATTCCCCACAACACCTCTCAACAGCTCTAGCTTCAGTGTATCACCTCAACCTCCCCCACCTCACCAGGGGCCTGGACACCTCCACCAATGCCCACCTTAAAGGCCCTCCCTCCACCTCCCACCTACCACAGTGACGATTCCTTCCATCCATGAGAGAGACATCAACAAACTCCTCAGGAGACAGAACCCCTGGAAAGCTGCTGGACACTTTGAAGCACCGCGCTAATCAGAAGTCTCGTGTTCACAGACATTTTCAACACCTCACTGGAGACATGTCATATGCCAGCCTGCTTCAAGACCTCAACTATCATTCCTGTTCCCAAGAAGCCAAGGTCCACAGGACTTAATGACTTCAGACCCGTCGCCCTGACCTCTGTGATTATAAAGTGCCTTGTGTTTTAACACCTCAAAGAGATCACAACCCCCTCCTGGACCCCCTGCAGTTTGCCGACAGAGCCAACAGATCTTTAGACAATGCAGTCAACTTGACCCTCCACCACATCCTCCTGCACCTGGACTCCGCAGGTACCTACACCAGGATCCTGTTTTTGGATTTAAGCTCTGCTTTTAACACAATCATCACGACTCTGCTTCAACAGAAGCTCTCCCATCTGAGTGTGCCTGACTCCACCTGCAGGTGGATTACAGATTTCCTGTCTGACAGGAACCAGCATGTGAAGCTGGGAAATCACGTCTCCAACTCACAACCAATCAGCACTGGTTCCTTCCAGAGCTGTGATCTTTCTCCTCTGCTCTTCTTGCTGTACACCAACAGCTGCACCTCCAGTCACCAGTCCGTCAAGCTCCTGAAGTTCACGGACGACACTACTCTCATCAGTCTTATCTCTGATGGTGATGACTCCGCCTACAGGTGGAAGGCTGACCATCTGGTGAGCTGGTGCATCCAAAACAACCTGGAGCTCAATGCTGTAAAGATAGTGGAGATGGTTGTGGACTTCAGGAAAAACTCAGCCTAACCTACCCCCATCATCCTCTGTTACTCCACAATTGACACTGTGGAGTCTTTCCGCTTCCTGGGAACTATAATCTCCCAGGACCTCAAGTGGGAGCTGAACATCAGCTCCCTCATCAAGAAAGCCCAGCAGACTTCCTGTACTTCCTGTGGCAGCTGAAGAAATTCAACCTGCTAAGGACTCTGATGGTGCACTTCTACTCCTTCATCATTGAGTCCATCCTCACCTCCTCCATCACCACCTGGTACGCTGCTGCCACCACCAAGGACAAGGGCAGACTGCAGCGTGCCATTCAGACTGCAGAGAAGGTGATTGACTGCAGTCTTACATCTCTCCAGGACCTGTACGCCTCCAGGACTCTAAAGTGTGTAGGGAAGATTGTGGCTGATCCCTCCCACCCCGGTCACAAACTCTTTGAAACATTACCCTCTGGCAGGAGGCTGCGGTCCATCGGGACCAAAACCTCACGCTGCAAGAGCAGGTTCTTCCCATCCACTACTAGCCGTATCAACAAGACCCGGAGCCCCCCTTGACACTGACTCTCTCTTTCTCCCCATCCAGACCTACATGCCAAATTAACGTAGCATCTTCAGACATTCTGTGTTACATTAACACAATCTGTACTTATTTGGGACCACTTCATCCTGTTGTATATCTGCGCATTTATAGTATTTATAGCACTCAGCTTGCACTACAGCTCCTTATATTTTGAAGATTCTGGATATGTGTATATATATATATATATATATATATATACAAAGTATATTGTCTATTATTTAATACTCTGCACCAACTACACCCCAGTTCAAGCCCTTCTCCTTTTCAATTTTTCTCTGAGCACTCATAACATCTTCTCTAATTGCCTGCTTACCATTGAATTGCTGTTAAACAAAAATTCCACCAGTAGTGTAAAATATATGATGCTGATGTCACAGCCTCCATTTGGGTGCGCTCTTGACAGTAGTCCCCTCAGATTATTGCTGGTTAATAAGTGAATTTTTAATTGTATAATTGGGATCTCTGCTCGTATCTCCAGGACACTTGGGTGAAGAGGGGAGCTGAGCTATTAACTTTTCAGTTGACAGGGAGGATTCTGGACCACAAGGAAAAGTCAATTATAGTGAGGTAGTGCTGGGAACCTTTGGTGGAGTCCCCAGTTCAGAAGATCTTCAACTACCATGTCTAGCACAGCATATCCATCATTATGAAGGAATATGGGGAAATTAAATCCAAATGTGCAATTTTCCCAACTTCCAGTGATGATGATTCAGCTCGAAAGACCTGCAGCTATAAAGTGGTTGGTGCTCATTGAAGTGCAACCCCAGTATCAGGAAGTGGACATCTGGTTGGTTAGCTTGTGGGACCTGAAAGACAACCGATGGATACTTGGAGGCCAAGTAGAATGTGACTTGGACAGCACAAATACTTAGCTATGAGAGGAGTTTGGTTTGGTTTTATTTCTATCACAGGGCAGGATGAAATTTGCCCTAAGTTCTTCAAGGCCCTGAATGTTATTGGCCTGTCATGGTTGACCAACTGTGAAACGCTGAGTGGAGTTCAGGGACAGTGCTTATGCTATGTACTTGCAGACCAGGGTGGTGGTCCCCTCCATTAATAAGGCCAGAGGATATGTTTCAGTCTTTGTCAGTTTGTCAACATACTTGAACAGATGTGCTAACTGGATGTGCTAATTCTCTTATAGGAGACATCAAACCATTGCAGAAGAAAAAGGAACAAATGGAAATGCATTCAATTTCATGGCATACACAGGAATTAAATGGGTACATGATAAGTAGAAGTATTCTGTCCTGGTTGTGTCCACTACAAAGCACTGACAGATAGCTAACGAGAATAAAATGAAGAATGGGACTTTCCTTCCATGAAACTTTACTTGAACTGATTTCACTTCTTTTCAATCTCTCATTTTCATTCCATTCAGATTCGTAAAACAACAAGAGACATAAAAATTCTGAAAGTTACTAAGTAACATAAATGTTAAATGACATAAATGTAAACAACTGTTAAAGATATAACAGATTGATGACAAATTATCATAACAGATTTAACAATCTCATACATTACATTACTTGGTTGCTAGGCAACCAGTTAGCAATACACAAAGTGGCTTGACATGCCATACTAACTGGCAAGTATTCTTACATTAAAACAAACATTTGTTAACTTATTACCTTTAGAAAAGTTACGCTCACTGTTTCATAACTATCAGTATCTCATTCATTGAACACTTACGGATTTATATACTTCAAGGATCAGAGCGAGGAAACAGCTGTTACACGCATCTCAACAAACTGACCAGTAACTGACAGGCAACGGCAAGGGAAAGGAACTGCAACGGCAAGGGAAAGGAACTGCAATGGCAAGGGAAAGGAACTGCAACGGCAATGGCAACGGTATAAATGCAGTTTGAGAACTCGCTTGAAAGACTCCGTGGTCACTCCCACTGTGTTGCTTTCATAACATGACAAAAAAAACAACCACACGGGAGTCAGAACAGGAAGCATTAGTAATTCTTATGTTTTTGTTGCTATAATGTCTGCTGCCCAACTCTACTTTAAACTTCAACAGCTTGGAATAAGATTATTTGATTATCAATAAAATATGAACAAAATCAACCAAAATCAATATTTTCACAGAAGTCTGATGCCAGTCTTTGAGTAAACAGACACAGCAGAATGAAAACGCTCCTCTTGTTATTTTCTCATTACAAGGCTTTACCTGTTCTTACAAACTAGAACAGAATTTTGAAAACCAATTTGGCATAACAGGAAATAAGGGATTTTCTCTTTACAAACAAAAAAACGAGTAAACCTGCCATCTGACTAAGGATAATTCAACGACTGTCCTAATGTTATTGCAAGAAAGTAAACCTCCGATAGACCTTCAAATGTCTCAGGACAAAAATCCCTTTTATAATGGCACGCACGCACAAAAACTGGTGACCTCTTGAAAGGATTAAAAATGATACATACCAGGATGTGAACCAGTAGCAGATCCTTGCTGCTGCCACACTTGATGTGCAGCAGGTTCTCCACACAGAGTTCTGTTGGATCAGGTCTAAAACCACAGCAGTATCTGTCCAAGCGGTCATTTACCTTTAAAAACAGAGAAGACAACCATGCTCTAAAACACTTTACAGAGACACCTCAAGTACTTAATTCAATTTGTGATGCATGCAATGTGTTTTACATATTTAAAGAAAATACATAAAAAATAACCACAATAAAATGTTCAACAAGTGAGGTTTAAAAGAATAAGAAGTAAATAGATAGAAATAAGAACATACACAAGTTAAAAACTTTAAAAGCAAACTATCATTTTTGGCTTTAGATTTCATCTGGGATTTTTCAACAAAATCTTACTTTAGTGGACCTCTTTAACCCCATTTTGTCTGCCATGCTTCTTTTGATGTAGTAAGTAATATTTGAATCAGCAATATGATTGTAACGTTCATTGGAAACTTAAAAAGCACATTTTGAAAAGAAAAATTATAAAAACATTTTTGTAAACAAATATAACCTAAACAATCGTGTCTGTTACCCTTCTGTTTCACTTCTACCTTTCCCCTATATGTGTGTTTTGTCTCGTCTTCCCCTATGTGTGAGGCTCCTCCTCACAGACCTCCTCACAAAAATATGATTTTTGTTAATAAACCATTTGGACTTTTACTTCTGCTCTGTCTGCTTTTTGGGTTCTGGTCCAACTTTTGTGACATTGTCAATGATAGAATTTTATACAATAACTACACTGCCTTTTAAAAGTAAATGCATGACTGTTATTACCTCTTAAATTCTTATTGATTCTGCAGGCATATGTAAAATAGCCCATGGTATCATGTACATAAACATTTCTCCGCCTGTGAACACACACTAAGTTTTGTTAATAAGTTGTTGTGTGCCGTGTTGTGAGATTTTTGGCCTCTGTATTTTAAAGAATATGGGGATCAGTCCTACTTTGGAATGAGTCCTTTCTCTGTAAAGAGGACAAGTAGCTGCTGATACCAGTGCAAGGTGAGTACTTAACTGTTATTTACATATCTAAACAGTTCTCTAGCTGATTACACCAAATCAACAGATTTTTGTCATTACATAAATTGTTGGTTTCAGATTGATTTATAATGCTTTTCTTAAAAAAATCCCTGATTTAATTGTTTATTTGCATCATTACAACTTTATGCTGCTGACAAAATGTTTTTAATGTTATGTTCACGCTACCACTGAAATTAAGAACATAACATCTCTGCCGCAGGTGTGGCACTCGAAGTAGCGATTTGGCCAGGTCAGGGGAAAGCAGTGTATAAACCTTTATGTGAAAAAGTGAATGTGGGACATCATGTTTGAGGTGTCATTCAGACCAAATAAGTGCTGAATACATTTTTCATGTACCCGTAGATCTATGCAAAGAAGAGTGAATACATTTCTAGTGCAAATTCTTCACTCTATGTAAACTGTTTACAAATTGTGAGTGGCGGTGGCTCAGTGGTTAGAGTGGGTTGTCCAATAACCAGAAGGTTGGCGGTTTGTTCCAGAATCAGAATCAGCTTTATTTCACCAAGTAGGTAGACACATATAAGGAATTATTTGCCAGCAGATGTTGTGTCTCGCATGCACTTTTCATAAATAGTATTAAGAAAAAAAAAAAATTTGTATATACATAAAAACTATAAGTGGCAGTTGTAAAAATAAACAGGTAAGCAGTACAGGTCCAGGATAGAGGGCGGAGGGGCTCGGATAATGTGTTCTGCAGTCCTAACAGTATATTGCAGTCTCGATCTGTCCTTCTTTGTTGCAGCTCCAAACCAAACAATGATGGAGGTGCACAGGACAGACTTGATGACTGCAATGTAGAACTGCAGCAGCAGCTCCTGGGGCAGACCATGTTGCCGAGGAAAGTACATCCACTGCTGGGCCTTTTTGAGGATGGAGAGATGATCGTGCCCAGGAATATGAAGTTCTCCACGGTGGCCACAAGGCTGCTGAGGACTGTGAGGGGGGGCAGAGTGGAGGGACGTCTCGTAAAATCCACTAACATCACTACCGTCTTGAGCATGTTCAGCTCCAGATTGTTCTGAAAGCACCAGAGCACCAGCTGATCCACTTGCTGACTCGTCTTCGTCCCGGATAAGACCGATGACAGAGGTGTCATCAGCAAACTTCAGCAGCTTCACAAAGGGGTCTGTGGAGGGGCGGTCATTGGTGTGGAGGGAGAACAGCAGTGAAGAGGACACATCCCAGGGGGGCGCCGATACTGATGATCTTAGTGTCCGAGGTGAACTGTGTAAGGATGGGTGGTGGGGGAGAGGAGGAAGAGAAGCTTCAGAGAAGAGAGGAACAGGTGTGAAGTGGTCCCTCTGAAATCTGCAGTAAAAAGTGTTGAGGTTGTCAATCAGAACTCTGTTGGTTTCAGTAGGTTGCAGGGCGTTGTCTGTAGTTGGTGATATCCTGCAGGCCTCTCGACACCAACGATGGGTTGTTGGCAGGGAAGTTTTTCCTCAGCTTTTCAGAGTACAGCAGGGGCGTAAATTTGGTCTCAGTTTTGGTCCCCTCAAAACTTAGCTATTACAGGAATAGTTAATATTTAGGCTTTATGGAAGCAACTTTGTTTATACTTCAAAAATAGAGAGAGAAAAAATCTGATAAAAAAATGCTAATGTAAACTAAAACTAGCCTCCTAACCTATATTATATTTACACCATAACACCGTAATAACACTTTTCCATAGTAGAAAGAGTGTTTCGTTAGGCTAGAAGGCTAGCATAGCGTGGGTAGTTAGCTACTACTTACTCTCTGGGTGGTGAGAAAAACGTCTTTTTCGGTGAAATGTTCTATTTACAAAGCAGAAACACAGGTAAAAATGTTGAGACCAAACTAAATATTAATGTTAGGATATACTTTCGTGATTTTGTGGCATCTTACAGCAACTCTGCCATACAGCGCGTCTCTTCGTCGGGAGCGGTGACAAGAGGTGCTTCAGGCACGTCGGAAAAATTGTTATCTACAAATGCTTAATACTACGAATGAGTCTGAGAAAAATATCATATTTAATGCATAATGTAAAAAATTTTTATATTAGTATATTCTCAAAAATATTGAGTCTTTCCCAAACTTTGGTTGTGGCTTGTCTTTATGGTCCATATGCAAACTTACGCCCTTGGAGTACACTCTCTTGGCCTGATAAGCATGTTTTAGAATGGTGGAACAGTGACACAGCGTGTTGTCTCGGGTGTGACAATTCACGTGTTGTCTGTATTTAGGCAGCTCATGACTGAGTTTTTTTCTGTTATAGTCTCCAAGAATAATACCCAGAGGGAGTCTGTGTTCCTGTTCTAAACGCGTGATCTGATCAGCCAGCCGCTATTCAGCCTCCTTCACGTTGGCCTGAGGAGGGATGTAAACACCAACTAAAACTCCCGCGGAGAGTAAAAAGGCTTGCAGTTCAGAACCAGGAACTCTAGGTTCATGTTGCAATGTCTATGGAGTTCTGTGACATCTGTACACCAACCTTTGTTAATGTAGAGGCACATTCTGCTGCCCTTAGACTTCCCGATAGCTCCGCGACGCAGTATGCACGCAGCAGCTGAAAGCCCAGAAAGTCCTGTCCACTATCCTGGATGGAGTCCCAGAGCCAGCTTTCCGTGAAGCAAAGGGCCACAGAATGCGCAAAGTCTCTGTTGGTCCTGTTTAGGAGAAGCAGATCATCCATCTTGTGAGGCAGGGAGCAGATATTGGCGAGATGTATGGATGGGAGCGCCATGTGGAGGCGCCGTTGTCTGAGCTTCACAAGTGCACCCGCTTGCTTCCCTCGTCTGCCTCGTCTCCATATCCTGCACTGAGCCGCTGCACCGCCAGCCAAAAGTTCAGAAATCCATCAGAATACGTGGTGGAGAGTGCAGTACCTAGGCAGCCGTTCGCCGCGCTACCTTGAATCAAGATCCCCACAAGATTCCTACTCTTGCCACTCAAAAGATTGGTGAACTGACAGCTGGAGGGGTGGCAGTTCATTTCCCTGCCACGGCCAAGGCTTGAGCAAGGCACTGGCGCTGTGAATGGCTGCCCACTGCTCCATTATATGGTATCTGTTTCCATGAGTGTGTAACCATGTGCATGTGTGTGTTCAGCAGGCCAACCTGGATGGGTTAAATGTGGAGGAGAAATTTTGTGTATTTCCCTGCATGTACATGACAATAAATCTGATCTTAATTTTAATATTGGGTGGGAAAGTGGTGTGGTGGTTATCACTGTCACCCCACAGCAAGAAGCTTTCTGGTTCAAATAGCAGCTGGTGCTTTCCTGTGCAGAGATTGCATGTTCTCTGCATGTAGGTGTGGGTTCATTCCAGGTACTTTCGCTTCCCCTGACCATCCAAAAACATGCATGTTATAATTGCTGAATCTTAATTGACTCAAGAATTAAGTGTGAGTTGCATGGTTGTTTGTCTCTGTGTTGGCCCTGCAATTTTTATTTTTATTTTTTATTTTTATAGCACATTTAAACAACCGAAGTATATCAAAGTGATTTTCACAAATATTAATAAAAGTACCATAAAAACAAAAAATAAAGAATATAAGAAGAAAAAAAGAATTAAAGTACCATAAAATAAGAACAGTAAAATAAATACAACAGTATGCAAAACCCATCAAACAAAACAATACAGGAATCAACAGGAAAGATCAACTCTGGCTCACAGCAGGACCAAGACAACCAAAGGCCAAGGAGAAAAAAATATTTTTACACACACTGAATGAACTAAGGAAAGCTAAACTTGAATTAAACAAAATTATTGATAAACAAACACAGTTTCTGATACAAAGACTTCGCTTGGAGAACTTTGAGCACGGCAATAAATCTGGAAGGTTCCTAACTAACCAACTAAAGAGAAACAAAGAGAAAACAACAATCACTTCTGTTAAAGACTCAAAAGGAAATATCACCCATGACCCCGATGTAATCAACAATGCTTTTAGGGACTTCTATAAAACCTTATATTCATCACAAAATGACCCATCAGACAGTAACATAGATCCGTTTCTTAGTAATATCAACCTTCCAAAATTACAAACCGAACAGGCAATGGCTCTCCATGAAGCCCTTCAACATATGCCTAGTAACAAAGCCCCGGGACCAGATGGTTTTCCAGCAGAGTTCTACAAAGAATTTTTTACTGTTTTGGCACCTGCATTTCACAGAATGGTATTACAAGTTAAGCAGAATGGCAGAGTATCCCCACACATTAACTCTGCTAACATTATCTTGCTACAGAAACCAGGAAAAGACCCCATACTTCCATCCAGCTACCGCCCAATATCTCTAATAAATGCAGACCTCAAAATAATTTGTAAAGCCCTTGCCAAAAGAATGGAAAAAATAACTCCACTTATAATACATCCTGACCAGACAGGTTTTATAAAGGGTAGACACTCATCCACTAACACTCGCAGGCTAATTAATCTCATAGACTATTCTAACATCAACAACCTGGAAACCACAATAGTCTCTCTAGATGCAGAAAAAGCATTTGATCGAGTGAACTGGACATTTTTATTCGCAGCATTAAACAAATTTGGGTTTGGGTCACACTTCATCAACTGGATAAGGATATTATATAGCTCCCCAAATGCAAGCGTCAGGACAAATGATCAAACCTCTCCAAGCTTCAGTCTGCAGAGAGGTACAAGACAGGGTTGCCCACTTTCTCCCTCACTTTTTGCTATTTTCATCGAACCTTCAGCAGCTGCTATCAGACAAGATAGAAATATTAAAGGCATCCAACCCCAAAATATTGAGCATAAAATAAGTCTTTATGCTGATGATGTTTTACTTTTCCTTCAGAACTCTCAAACGTCTCTCACTCACACGATCACACTCATAAATAAATTCTCAGCACTTTCTGACTACTCTATCAATTGGTCTAAGACCACAGTTCTGCCCATTAACTGCAGAGTCCAGAATATACCTGCGATCACTTTACAGTCAGGAAATATTAGATATTTAGGCATAAACATTTCCTCCAGGCTCTCAGAGCTAACAAAGCTAAATTATGTGCAATTATTAAAGACCGTAGAGGACGATCTCTCTCGTTGGAAGTCCTTACCTATATCACTTATGGGGAGAGTTACAACCATTAAAATGATGATACTACCAAAAGTTAATTATTTGTTCTCAATGATCCCCATAAAACCATCTGCTACTTGGTTTAAGTCACTAGATTCATGCATCTCCAAATTTCTGTGGAAAAAGAAACCACCACGTATTAGTTTAAAAACCCTACAGAAGACCAAGGACTGTGGTGGATTAGATTTACCTAATTTTCAGCACTATTCCTTAGCCAATAGGTTACAGTATATATCAAAATGGTTTAAACCTAGCCCAATAGATGAACCATGGATAAATATAGAACAAGCATTGTGTGATAATCTGGAAATCTCTGACCTGCCACTTATTAGTCAAAACTTAAAAAATCACAAATGTTTCAAAAGCATTAACATCAGCACCTCTCTGACAGCCTGGTGGGAATTTCTTAAAATAACAAAGTCTTCAATTGTCCCATGTAAGCTTACACCCATCTGGAACAATCCTGACATACTGCAAAACAAAAAAATGCTAAACTTTACTCTGTGGAAGATCAAAGGAATCAAACATCTGGAACATATAATCCAAAATGGAAATTTTATTTAATTTGATGAGCTCATATCACAACACGAGATAGGCAGCAATTCTATAATAACAAAGAAATATATCCTCCACCAACCAGACTTACAACTCCCGACTAGGGTAGCAGAATTTCTAAGCATCTGCACCCCAAAACTACAATCAAAAATATATAAATTATTGTCTAAAATAGATGACACAATGTCTCTTCCATCCTCAAAATGGGAGGCAGATTTATCCATCAGTTCTAGTTATAGCTTCTGGCCACAAATATTCAGAATGACTCAGAATCCTAATTTACAGCTCATACAATACAAAACAAAGGGTGTTCAGGATGGGTCTAACACACTCAAACATCTGCTCACATTGCACAGATAACACACCTGATGATTATGCACACGCTTTGTGATTTTGTGCGCCTGTCCAGAAGTTCTGGCTTGAAGTCTGTGAGGACCTATCAACATGGCTAAAGTGTAGCATCCCTGCATGCCCCACACTGTGCATACTGGGTGACTTAGACAACATCAACATGGAAATTAACTCAGCACACATGGTTCTCACAGTGTTATGTATCGCAAAGAAAACTATTCTCATGAACTGGAAAGCAAAGAACAATCTGTGTATTAACCAGTTTAGAAATTTTCTTTTAGATTATATTAGCATGGAAACAACGTCTGCCTCCTCAAAACATCAATTGGCTGAATTTCATTCTCTCTGGTCCCCTCTGATTAGCTTTATCACATAGTGGTGGTGGTGGGTTGCTGTCCCGTCGCTCTGGGCGGTTGGGTGTGTACTGGGGGGGGCTGTGTGGCTTCGGGCGTCTGGTGGTCTCTCGGGTCGTGGGGACCGGGTTGGTCATTGTTGGGGGGGACTTTGTGTCGGGCTTGGAGGGCAGTTTTGGGGGCTTGCGGGTGGGGCTGTCTTGCGATGTGGGGCGGGGTCCCTTAGGGGCCTTGGGGTGGTGGCTGCTGGCTCTATGCCGGGTGGCTGGGCCGCTCTGGCGTGGGTGGTGGTGCTGGGCCTGGGCCCTGGTGGCTGGGCGCTGCCTTGCACCCGGGGGGGGGGCCCTGCCTGTGCCTGGGGGGGCTGGGTTGCCCTGGACACGCCACAGTATGGGTGGGTTGGTGCAGGTCCTGGTGCCGGGCTTGTTGCTCTGGGACCTCCAAGATGTCTGCAGATGGTTGTTTTTTTTTCAGGGTGTTGGGGCATGCGGTGGGGGGGGGGGGGGGGGGGGGGGGGGTGCTATTCCCCTGTTGGGGGGGGGGCCTGGGTGATGGTGGGTCTCAGGCCCGGGCTGCTGTGACTGGTGTGACCGGGTGGTTTGTTTGTTTGTTTTTTGTTGTTTGTTTGTTTTTTGTAGAGGTCCTCCGGGGTGGGGTGGGGCGGGATGGGTACCTTCTGGGGGTACAGTAGCTCCCGGAATATGGTCGCTGCAGGCCCCGAGCCTGGTGGACATCAGCCCCTCCTGCCCTGTGTTGGCTCCCAGATAGCGGGGATGCCTATTGCAGCCAGTCCCTGGCTGCCCTCTCCGGGGAAGAGTAGCTCCCCCGGTGTATATCCCTATACCCCTCTCCCTTCTGGCTCCTGTACACAGCACACACTCACACATGAAGGGTTTTGGGGGCGTGTGTGTTCGGTGGGGTGTAGTGGATGGGGCCACGTAGGTGGTCCCCTTTGCTTGCACTCTGCAGTTCCCCGCCCCTGTTTTAATTACACCTTAGACATTACTACTTATCAAACACACTCTCACACACACATTAGGTCTTGGGGGGTGGTTACACTGAGTGGCATCTGGTGGGCGGGGCTCTTTGGGTATGTAGGCTGCCCAGAGGGCCGTGCTCCCAGTTCTACAAGTTGGGCTGCCCCTCAATTTTAATCGCTCACTATTAGAAAATATTGAAAAGCCAGAAGGGTGAGGGGAGGGGTCTTCTTCCCACACCCCTGCTTCCTGGTTGCTGCTCGGGGCGGGAGGGGCCAAGAGGATTAAGTAATTGTTCTGCTGGTTCGGGGTCTGTGGTGGCTGGGGGGCTGCTGGCCCCCTGGTGTGCCCGCTGCACTACACCCCAGCGGAGTCGAGGGAGGGAGGATGTGTGGATCTATGGGACGTGAAAGTGTGTGTGGTAATGATTGGGCCTGGATCTGGGACTTGCTGTCGCCTGGCCTGCCTGTGCTTCTCCCGATGGGGGGGCGGCGTTGCCTCTCCCCGATGCTCGCGACTTCAACCACCTGTGGGCACGTCTTGACTCCCAGGGCACTTGGCCAGGGGTGCTGGGGCAGGCGCTGACCCACTGTGTGGCTGTCTGGGGCGCTTGGCCCTCCTGGGTATTGGGTGGGGCCTCTGCCGGGGGGTTTGGGGGCGCTCGGGCTCCTGGGGCCCAGGTCCAGTGCACGGCCCGTGTCTGGGCGACTGGAGCCTGGCGGGGTCGGTGGGCTGTTGCCCCTGGCTCTCGGAGGGCCTCTGCCCTATGCTTATGGGGGCTCTGTCCGGGGGCTGCTGTCTTCTGGGTGGATGCGTGGTTGTCCCTGCGGTGGGCTTCCTGGGTTCTGTGCTCTGTAAGGGCTGCTGGTGGCCTGGGTCTTGTGACCCTCTCTGCCTGCTTCTGATTGCTTTGGGGGGCTGTGGATTGTGGCTCTGTACACTTATACACTCATAACTAAGCACGGTTATCATGTAGGTCCTGTGCCATGGGTGTTGCATGTTCTCACACACACACACACACATTCATTAGCCCAGTAGCATGCTCGCTAAGCAGTTGATGTATTATCATGTCGTCTCAGGTCATCTATCCACAGCTGTGTTGTATGCGATTGCCGCTTCTTGTGCTTGTTTTTGTTTGTTTGTGTGTTTGTTTTTCTCTGCTTGTCTGCTTTCAGGTGCTCCTGGTGGCGCTAAGGCTGGATTCCCCTCAGAGGCCATGGATTGTTGTCTGTTTTGTTTTTTACAGGTGTAGCAGCTGGTTGTCTGGTTTTTGTTTCTATTTTTGTTCTGTTTCCTCTTCTTTCCTTGTCCCCCGGTCCGGTTCAGTTCTATTACATGTCATATATTGTCAACAGAAATAAATAAATGGGCATCAAGAGGAGCTTTACATTTATAAAACTTCCCTTGGCAAAGCAAATCTGTTTGGCATCAAAGGTATTCAGACTACAATTCTGCTGCCATAATGCTGAACAGGACAAGGGGGAAAAAGAAAAAAAAAAAAGAAAAAAAATTTTTTTTAAGGAAGACTTAAATGACTCCAACGATGCAGCACATCTAATACGAAGTGGCAAGCTTTTCCATAGCTTTGGAGCAGCCACTGAGAACGCTGGTCACCCTTAGTTTTAAGCCTGGATCTTGGGACCTCAAGGAGCAGCTCATTTGATGATCTGAGTGCTCTGACTGGATTATGAATAAACCACACTAAAAAAAGAATTTAGGTTGTGATCGCTGAACACATGGATTCCAAAAGATATGAACATTTTGACATAGAATACACATAAAACTGTACAAACATTTTTAGTCAAGGAAATATAGAAAATATATTATATATATTAATTTCATCCATCCATTTTTCTATTCTCACTTAATCTGTCGGCTGGGTCGCGGGGGGGCTGGAGCCTATCCCAGTGATCATCAGGCGAGAAGCAGGGTACACCCTGGACAGGTTGCCAGTCCATCACAGAGACAAATGAGACAAACAACCACACACACGCTCACACTTACTCCTAGGGACAATTTTAGAGACACCAATTAACCTGACATGCATGTTGTTGGACGATGGGAGGAAGCTGGAGTACCTGGAGAGAACCCACGCATACACGGGGAGAACATGCAAATTCCACACAGCAAGGCCCCAGCTGGGAGTTGAACCTGAAACCCTCTTGCTGTGAGGTGATGGTGCTAATCACCACACCACCATGCACCATGTGTTGGACTCCTTCATTTAAAAAAAAAAAAAAAAAAAAAAAAAAATCTAATCCAGTCCAAAATTTGCTAGGTATTGTTGGCATTTGCTACAATCGATCACAACATTCTATTCCAGAGACTTGAACATGTTATTGAGATTAAAGGAACTGCATTAGGCAGGTTTAAATCATGTTTATCTGATAGATTTCAATCTTGTGTTGGAGTCCTGGAGTTCTGAGAAGGTTCTGTGCTTAGACCCATTCTTTTCACTTTATACATTTATATATTAGGTAATCTTATTTGACAGCATGACAAACATTTCCATTGCTATGCTGATGATACTCAGGTATACTTGTCTATGAAGCCAGATTAAACCAATTGTTGGTTATACAACAAGCATGTCTTAAAGACCTGGAAGATTCCAAATGTTCTGCTCCTAAATTCAGATAAAACTGAGGTTGTTGCCTTAGCCCTTGGCTTCAAGGGCTATAGT
Source organism: Leuresthes tenuis (assembly GCF_036924035.1). NCBI lineage: Eukaryota > Metazoa > Chordata > Actinopteri > Atheriniformes > Atherinopsidae > Leuresthes > Leuresthes tenuis. The sequence continues at coordinate 34,884,178 of NW_027325364.1, forward strand.
GAGGAACCTTGGAGCTATTTTTGACAAGAATCTATCCTAGAGATACAAAAGTTTTATTTGTTTTATTTGACACAATTATTCACAGTACAATGTTCAGTGAATGTTTTCCTTGTCCTGCTACCAATAAAATGTGAATTAAAATTAAATATGAATAAAATAAGAGCCCTATCACAATAGTCACAAACAATTTAAAATGTCTCTGTTTAAAGTGTCATTGTATAAAATAAAAAAAATATAAGGTGTCTATAATGTACAGTATTAATAAACAGCAAGTGAAAGTGACATAGTCCAGTTTAGCGCTCACTGTTGAGCAGACGGATGGCCTGGGGGAAGCAGCTTTTCCTCATCCTCTCAGTGTTGGTTCTTAGGCTGCGGAACCAACGGCCTGAAGGCAGCAGGGAGAGGAGCGATTGTCCGGGGTGGTGGAGCTGCCTGAGAATCCTCTCAGCTCTCAACCTGCATTGTTTGATGTAAATGTCTTGCAGGTCGGGTAGGGTTGTTCTGATAAGGTCCAAGAGATCCTGTTTTTTGCAGCCGCCCATCCATGTGATGATGCTCCCAATCAAGATACTAGCAATGGTGCAGGTGTTAAAGTTCCTGAGCACCTTGAGGTGGAGCCTGAAGTCTCTGAGGTGGCACAGACGCTGCCTGGCCTTTTTAACAGTCCTGTTGACATGCAGTGACCAGGACAGGTTCTGAGTGATGGTCACTGAAACTGTCCACCCTTTCAACCTCAGACATGCTGATGCAGAGTGGACGGATGTCACTCTGCTGCTTCCTCTTATAGTCCACAATCAGCTCCTTAGTTTTGCTGGTGTTCAGCAGGAGGTTACTCTCCCGGCACCAGCTCTGCAGGTCGATGACCTCCTTCTTGTAGGCCTCCTCCTTGGTATGGGAGATTAACCCCACGATGGCTGCGTCGTCAGTAAACTTACTGATGATATTGTTTTCTGATGTCATGTGTGTACAGGGAGTACATCAGGGGATCCAGTGTTGAGTGTGAAAGGGGATGAATTATGGTAACCAATGCGTACCACCTGTTGTCGGCTGGTTAGGAAGCTGTGGATCAATCTACACAGAGATGAGTTCAGTCCAAGATAACACAGCTTAGTGACCAGCCTGGAGGGGACTCTGGTATTAAATGCTGGGCTGTAGTCCACAAACAGCACTCTCAGACAGTTTTAGGTTTTAGAACTGCCATCTTTCACCTTTGTAATATTGCCAAAATTAGGAACATACTAATCTGCATCAGAGTGATGCAGAAAAAGTAGTGGATGGATTTGTTACAAGATTTGATACAATTCTCTAAAAAGTCTCCAGCTGATTCAAAATGCTGCAGCTAGAATTCTGATGAGAAAGGAGCAGGAGAGATCATATTTGTACAATTTTAGCATCTCTTCATTAGCTCCCTGTTAAATTCAGAATGGAATTAAAACTGTATTTCCTCACATATAAAGCTCACAAAGACCAAGCCCCATCATATCTTAAAGATCTCATAGTTAGAAATTTTTAACAGAGCACTTTGCTCCCAAACTGCAGGTTTACTTGTGGTTCCCAGAGTTTCTAAAAGTAGAATGGGAGGTAGAGCCTTCAGTTATCAGGCCTCTCTCTGTGGAACCAGCTACCAATATATGTCCAGGAAGCAGACACCCTCTCTACCTTTAAAGATTAGGCTTAAAACTTTCCTTATAGTTAGGGATGGTTCAGGTGACCCTGAAACATCCCATAGTTATGCTGCTATAGGCCTCAACTGCTTGAGGACCACCCATTATATTCCTTTCATCAATCTGTTCCTTTTTTTCTCCATATTCATATGACATTAATATTGTCATTAACTTGAGATTTTCTTTGTCAACAGGTATCCCTGGTCTGGTATTATGGTGTTCGCTGTTCCCTTTTTCCTGCACTCTCAAACCCCAGCTGGTCGAGGCGGATGGTCAACCTCCCTGAGTCTGGTTCAGCCAGAGGTTTCTTCCTGTTAAAAGGGAGTTTTTTCTTTACAGAGTCATCTCATGCATGCTTAGGACGGGGGATTGGATCGAAGTGAAGTTTTGGTGCAATTTGTTGGTTTCCATAGCTAGGCTACTTTCTTTTAGTTGGCTCAGTGTTTATGAATTGGACTCATTTGGAATGTAATTGATTTGTATTTGATTAAGATTGTATTACAATGAATTGGAATTTAATTGGCTTAAATTGGACTGTATCTTTGAAGTGCCCTGAGATTACATTTGTTGTGATTTGGTGCTATATACATTAAACTGAACTGAATTGAAGTGGAATCATAAGGATATCACAAGTATAAGTATATTTACATATTGCAGTACAACAAATCTGTAATAAATGTAAATACAATCAACTCAACTTTGATGGACTTGAGATGCAAATGTCTGAAATGCATTTTGCAGTAAAGTACTGTTGTGTGACAAGAGCCTGAAGTCTCACACTCTCTCCTAATTCATATTGGTTTTCTCTATCTCACAAAGTCTGAGTTACCCTTTCCTAGGATTTGTTTATTTCCTCCACTGTTACTTGTGTGTACATATTGCAATCTCCAACAGATGGAAGCCAAAGGGAAAAAAAGATAAAATCACTTCTCTTACTTGTAATAAGAAATCATAAAGAGCCAGTCTTCCCCACTCTGAGTGCTGGACTCCCACACAGGGCTCCGATCTTAGATCTGTTTTGTTCCCACACTTAGCCTGTAGTAGCTTCTGGTACTGGACCCAGTTGAGTGGCACTGAGTTCTGATCATTGTCTTTATCAGCAAGATGCTGAATATCAGGATCCCACCACACAGCAGGTCTGGGGGTACCGCTGATGTACTGGTAGGGCAGAATGTCACTGTGGAAAGTTCTCAAAACTGCAGGTAGACTTCTGTTGAGTCCCAATACTCTGTCCAAGTGGAAGGCGAACACCTCAAACCAGTCACTGGTGCGTTTGATCAGGGAGCAGTATCCCTGCTGACAGCGCTCGCTGTGGGTGGCTGTATGTTCAAGTCCTGCTCCATGCTTTTGTGAATCTTTCACCATTTGTGGGTTCTGTAATAGATAAATACATTACATCAAGCATTTTATTGAATTCAAGTATAATGCGAATAAAGAGAGGCTTGCAAAGGTTTGTTACAATCTTTAATTTAAACTAGGGCTGGGACTCGATTAAAAAAATCAATTTAATTAATCAGAGGCTTTATAATCAATTAATCGAAATATACCATTGAATAATGAATGAATACATAAGCTTAAGCAACAAAACATTGTTTATTTTTTTTCAAGGTGGTACTTAACCAACCATGCTCTTATCGACGCTTCCATCCATCTGTCCGTTTAAAAAAATTTTTTTTTTATGCCTTTTAATCGACAGGACAGATAAAAAGAGACAGAAAGCAGAGAGAGGGGGAATGACACTCAGTAAAAGGCCGATTTGAAAACGGGGTGACTGCAGCGAGGACTGTAGCCACTACTACGCTACCGAACATCCCATCTGTTTTTTAAAAGAAAACTTCCCATCCACAGGGCCAACCAAAGCAGAATCATCTTCGTTCATGTTTGACTATTTTTCATTGTGGTTTGTTGTTGTCTGAAGTCAGAGTATTCAGTTTTAGCTTCTCTTCATTGGCTCCCTGTTAAATTTAGAATAGAACTTAAGATTCTTCTCCTCACATATAAAGCTCTTAATGACCGAGCTCCATCATATCTTAAAGATCTCATTCAATTCAATTCAATTCAATTCAATTTTATTTATATAGCGCCAGATTACAACAATTGTCATCTCAAGGCACTTAAGTAATATAGTCCAATTCAAGCCAATTGGAATTCAATTCATCGTAATCATAATCCAATTAATTCATATAGAGCCAATTCAAAAATTTATATCCTAGCTAAGGAAACCAACAGATTGCACTGAAACTGGTCTTCAGTCCAATCTCCCATCCTGAGCGAGGAACGACTCCCTTTTAACAGGAAGAAACCTCTGGCAAAACGAGACTCAGGAAGGGTGGCCATCCGCCTCGACCAGCTGGGGTTTGAGAAGACAGAAAAGAGGGAAAAGAGGGGCGAAAAACACCATACAAAGGATATCTGTTGGAACAGGGAAACACAAGTTAATAACCACAATAATGTCACATGTACATAAAATCAATTGAGAAATTAAACAGGGGGAAAAAGAGAGCAAAGTGTGGAAAGGTGTGACAGATGAGGTCCCCCAGCAGTCTAAGCCTATAGCAGCTTAACTATGGGATGTTTCAGGATTACCTGAGCCATCCCTAACTATAAGCTTTATCAAAAAGGAAAGTTTTAAGCCTAATCTTAAAAGTGGAAAGGGTGTCTGCTTCCCGGACATTTACTGGCAGCTTATTCTACAAGAGAGGAGCCTGATAACTGAAGGCTCTGCCTCCCATTCTACTTTTAGAAACTCTGGGAACCTGCAGTTTGGGAGCGAAGTGCTCTGTTAGGAAAATATCTTACAATGAGATCTTTAAGATATGATGGAGCTCGGTCATTAAGAGCTTTATATGTGAGAAGAAGAATCTTAAATTCTATTCTGAATTTAACAGGGAGCCAATGAAGAGAAGCTAAAACTGGAGAAACATGATCTCTCCTGTTAGTTCTCATCAGAACTCTGGCTGCAGCATTTTGGATCAGCTGGAGGCTTTTCAGAGAATATGTGGTACAGCCCAATAATAAGGAATTACAGTAGTCCAATCTTGAAGTAACAAATGCATGAACTAGTTTCTCTGCATCACCCTGAGACAGGATGTTCCTGATTTTAGCAATATTACGAAGGTGAAAGAAGACAGTCCTTTTATATGTGCGTCAAATGATAAATTCTGGTCAAAAATAACTCCAAGGTTCCTCACTGTAGAACTAGAAGCCAAGGAAATACCATGTAGAGTAACTGGGTGATTCTCACGAAACTGTCCTAACCTTTGCAAAAACAAATTTAGGTCAATTTTGCTATTTTTTTCTCTTATTAGTATTAAGCAGGGTCTCAATTTACTGGCTCAATTAAAATTAGTCAATACACAATACAATACACATTCTTTAATACATTTTCGGAATGTTTTATTGAGTCGTTGACCAAATAAATTCATTACCGTAACACATTTTCAATTGATGATAACTGAATATGTATGAAAGGTAGACCTTTTATTTTTTCCATGCATGTTCTGTTAATAGTTCAGAATAGTCACATAGTGTAAACATTCAGAAATGTTTTTATTGATACAGTAATTTTAGTTATTATGTTCATTACCGTAACAAAATTGCATTTTTTTTTACACTAAATCTTTCCTGTACTGTAAATTTCATAAGTAATTTAAAAAATGTCAATTCAGTAATCTGAAAAGACTTGACAAATAGTTTCTGTACAAAAATAAAATTTGAAGGTATCACTCATTCCCATCCAAATATTTACTGGTCTTGACACAAGTATATTTCTAATATGGTAACACTTTACCGGGGGCTCACACCAAAAGCGTCGTGAGCGGCTGTGGTCGCCCGCCGCTTCTGCTTCTTCTTCTGCCAGAAGCGGTCAGAGAAGCCGGAAGCGGCCAAAGGGGCGTGGCTTATATGTATAGCAACTAGCAGATAATAAGCCATCCATACATTGGTTCCCTCTTTCACCATGGATCGTACTCTGGGCAGCCTTCTTAGTGTTTCTTTGTGTTTGCGCTCTGCCGTTTTCCGCTTTTTTTCCACCTTCAGAATCCAGATCGGTCCCAATTGGCTGTCGTCGCGTCGCTGCTCATTTGCATAAAGTTGAGCCTTTCTCAACTTTTGAAGCTCACGAAGCTCACAATGTGCCGCTCACAACGCCGGCCACTCATCGACGCCAGCTTATATTGAAAATGAATGGCAGCTGGCCGCTCACGCCGCTTTTGGTGTGAGCCCCCGGTTACAATAAGGGTCCCTTGTGTTTCTTAAGTAATACACAATAATTTCAAATATTTAGTATTAGTAATTGCTAATAGGAGTTCGCCCAACCGGTCTACATGTGTTTTGTGGACTTGGAGAAGGCGTTCGACCATGTCCCTCGGGGAGTCCTGTGGGGGTGCTCCGGGAATATGGAGTGCCGGACCCCTTGATAGGGGCCGTTCGGTCTCTGTATGACCGGTCCCAGAGTTTGACTCCGTCAGGGCTGCCCTTTGTCACCGATTCTTTGTCACTTTTATGGACAGAATTTCTAGGCGGAGCCAGGGCGTTGAGGGTGTCCGATTTGGCGACCTCAGAATCTCTGCTTTTTGCGGATGATGTGGTTCTGTTAGTGTCGTCGGGCCGTGACCTTCAGCTCTCACTGGAGCGATTCGCAGCCGAGTGTGAAGCGGCTGGGATGAGAATCAGCACCTCCAAATCCGAGACTATGGTTCTCAACCGAAAAAGGGTGGAATGCTCTCTCCGGGTCGGGAATGAGATCCTTCCCCAAGTGGAGGAGTTCAAGTATCTCGGGGTCTTGTTCACGAGTGAGGGACGAATGGAACGTGAGATTGACGGGCGGATCGGTGCGGCATCTACAGTGTTGCGGGCTCTGCACCGACCCGTCGTTGTGAAGAAGGAGCTGAGCCAGAAGACAAAGCTCTCTATTTACTGGTCAATCTACATTCCCATCCTCACCTATGGTCACGAGCTGTGGGTAGTGACCGAAAGAACGAGATCGCGAATACAAGCAGCCGAAATGGGTTTCCTCCGCAGGGTGTCTGGGCTCTCCCTTAGAGATAGGGTGAGAAGCTCAGTCATCCGGGAGGGGCTCGGAGTAGAACCGCTGCTCCTCCGCATTGAGAGGAGTCAGATGAGGTGGCTCGGGCATCTGGTTAGGATGCCTCCTGGACGCCTCCCTGGTGAGGTGTTCCGGGCACTTCCGGGAAGACCCAGGACACGTTGGAGAGACTAGGTCTCTTGGCTGGCCTGGGAACGCCTCGGGGTCCCCCCGGAAGAGCTGGAGGAAGTGGCCGGGGACAGAGACGTCTGGGTTTCTCTCGTTAAAGCTGCTGCCCCTGCGACCCGACCCCCGGATAAGCGGTATATGATGGATGGATGGAATTGCTAATATATCTGTAAACAGTTAATTAATGCTTCTTAATGTACTAACTAATGTCAAAATTACAGGGTCTCTTAGACCCTGTAATTTTTTATGAATTTTTAAAGGAAAATTTTTTTTATTAGCTAAAATGGCTACAGCTAGCTAGGTAGTTAGTAGATATGAGAAGGAATGCTGCTACAGTACAGTATAACCCCTAGATAACGAACCACACAATTTGTAGCCCTGATTATACATAATTCATTACCGTAACACTTCATTTCATTACCGTAACAGCCTTGCATATGTTACTGTAATGAATGCAGAGCGTTACGGTAATGAATGGCAGTTCCATGTTGATAGCATTAATTAGCATAGCTAGCATGACTGGGCAGAAATATTTTCACTAACAGTTTGGCTCTATATAAGTTACTTTTCCACAGAATATAAAATAATTATCTACAAAACTATTTTAAATATACCCTGTTACGGTAATGAACAGTAGTAGTGTGCCACTAGGGTGTATATAATTACTATTTTTAAAATATCTACTGGAAGAACTTGAAAGATGATCTTATCCAGTAGCCATTTTGAAACTTCTCTTCCACACAAGGCATCATGGGATAAAAAAAAAAAAAAATTTATTGGAACACAGGGATTTTAATGGAGCCAAATATCATTGTTACGGAAATTAATTGTTCATGCTCCGGACACATGTATTTTGCCCAGAAAATAATTATTCACAAATACGTGGCCCAAAATGATAACACTGCTAGTTAAATTTTTTCTATTTATATGTATATTAAATTATGGGGATGTATTGTGATCATTTTGGGTTTAAGATAAAAAATAAAAGCCTGGACACGTTACGGTAATGAATTTTCAGGTTGAAATGTTGTCATAAAATATAGAGTAATCCATCAAATGCAATGACAACAGTAGTCCTACAATTAGTACATACCATAGTTTTATATATAATACAAAAGTTTGATTGTTTTAGTCGTTTAGGCTATCAAATCCTTACAGACACGTCAAAATGCAATTTCGTAAGAATCACCCAACTATATAACTAGACAATTTCTCCCTGAAGTTCTCAGGTCCAAAGAGAACAACTTCAGTTTTGTCTGAATTTAAAAGCAGACAGTTCTGAGTCATCCAGGTCTTTATGTCTTTAAGACAGGCTTGTAGTCTGACCAACCTATTGGTTTCATCTGGTTTCATAGATAAGTACAGCTGAGTATCATCAGCATAACAATGGAAATTTATGCCATGCTGTCTGATAATGCTACCTAATGGAAGCATGTATAAAGTAAAAAGAATCGGTCCAAGCACAGAACCCTGAGGAACTCTATGACTTACTCCAACGTGTGAGGAAGATTCTTCATTTACAAGAACAAACTGGAATCTATCAGATAAATATGACTTAAACCAGCCTAATGCAGTTCCTTTAATCCCAATAACATGTTCAAGTCTCTGTAACAGAATGCTGTGATCGATCGTATCAAATGCAGCACTGAGATCCAACAGGACAAGCACAGAAACAAGTTCGCTATCAGAGGCTAAGAGGAGATCATTGGTAACTTTCACCAGAGCTTTTTCTGTGCTATGATGCACTCTGAATCCTGACTGAAACTCTTCAAACAGATTATTTCGAAGGGAGAGATCTAATATTCAGCAAACCACATTTAATAGTTTGATGTTTTTGTTCAGTTAAAGTTTTTGTTTAAAATTTTTTTTGCACAAGAGGATTTGCTCCTTTTGTGTTTTTTGATTGGGGGGACAGCATCAGCTGGGAAGCCGCAGAGAAGTGTGTAAGACTACAACTCTGCATCCTGGTCTCAACCCTGGGTTGTCATGTTTTTGGATGACTAATAAATTCGTCCATATTTCTAGAAATGAGAGCCGCTCCTTCCAAAGTGGGATGGATGCCGTCTCTCCTCATCAGACCAGGTTTTCTCCAGAAAGATTGCCAGTTATCTATGTAGCCCACGTTGTTTGCTGGACACCATCTAGACAACCAGCGATTGAATGAGGATATGCGGCTAAACATGTCATCACTGGTCAGATTTGGCAGGGGTCCAGAGAAAACTACGGAGTCCGACATTGTTTTGGCAAAATTACACACCGATGCAACATTAATTTTAGTGACCTCCGATTGGCGTAACCGGGTGTCATTACCGCCGACGTGAATAACTATTTTACCGTATTTACGTTATCCTTAGCCAGCAGTTTTAAATAGGATTCTATGTCGCCCGCTCTGGCCCCTGGAATGCATTTGACTATGGTCGCTGGTGTCGCTAATGCCACGTTTCTGACTATAGAGCTGCCAATTACCAGGGTTTTCTCCTCAGCAGGTGTGTCGCTGAGTGGGGAAAATCTATTTGAAACGTGGACAGGTTGATGGTGAACCACGGGCTTGACTTTAGCACTATGACTCCTCTTCTTGACAGTCACCCAGCCACTCTTAAGTCCCGGCTGCTCGGGATCTGCTCGGGGACGACTAACAGAGCGAGCTACGCTAGGTGGCTCCGCACTGACTAAAGGGGCCTGGCTCGCTATCGAGTGGTTTTCAAGCCGAGCTTCCAATTCAGATAACCTTGCCTCTAAAACTACAAAAAGACTACATTTGTTACATGTACCATTACCACTAAAGGAGGTAGAGGAGTAACTAAACATCTGACACACGGAGCAGGTGAAAGCAGGAGATGGAGGAAGAGAACTGGTAGCCATGCTAAACTAGAGAACCAGACACACTGCTAAAAAGTGAAAAATAAAAACTAAAGATCTGTAAGAGTGAGCGTTAGAATATAACAAGTATGCGATAGAGTTAACTATGCAAGATGTGTAAATTATAAGGAGAAATAAGGTGATTATTAGTAGTTCAAGAGGAGCGAGAAATATCACAGTGCACACACAAAGCAACAGGAAGTGATGCAATACGTCTTACCGCAAAGCAAAGCCGTCAGCCAATCATTGTAAGATATTTTCCTAAAAGAGCACTTCGCTCCCAAACTGCAGGTTTACTTGTTGTTCCCAGAGTTTCTAAAAGTAGAATGGGAGGCAGAGCCTTCAGTTATCAGGTCCCTCTCTTGTGGAATAAGCTGCCAGTAAATGTCCGGGAAGCAGACACCCTTTCCACTTTTAAGATTAGGCTTAAAACTTTCCTTTTTGATAAAGCTTATAGTTAGGGATGGCTCAGGTAATCCTGAAACATCCCATAGTTATGCTGCTATAGGCTTAGACTGCTGGGGGACCTCATCTGTCTCACCTTTCCTCACTTTGCTCTCTTTTTCCCCCTGTTTAATTTCTCAAATGATTTTATGTACATGTGACATTATTGTGGTTATTAACTTGTGTTTCCCTGTTCCAACAGGTATCCTTTGAATGTTGTTATGGTGTTTTTCCCCCCTCTTTTCCCTCTTCTCTGTCTTCTCAAACCCCAGCTGGTCGAGGCGGATGGCCACCCTTCCTGAGTCTGGTTCTGCCAGAGGTTTCTTCCTGTTAAAGGGAGTCGTTCCTTTCCACAGTCGCCACAGGCACGCTCAGGACGGGAGATTGGACTGAAGACAAGTTTAGGTGCAATCTGTTGGTTTCCTTAGCTAGGATATTAATTTTTGAATTGGCTCTAAATTAATTAATTGGATTATGATTACAATGAATTGAATTCCAATTGGCTTGAATTGGACTATATTACTTAAGTTCCTTCAGATGACAATTGTAATCTGGCGCTATATAAATGAAATTGAATTGAATTGAATTGAATATTGTTATCTAAGATATTAGTAAAAATGTTATCTACTAATGTGGCGCTGTTAAGTGTGATCTTGCTGGGTCGAGTGATTCTGGGAAAAAGGCTCAAACTGTACGTGGTAATAATGAACTCTTCAGTAGATTTATGATTGTTTGAGTTAAGTAAGTCACCACAGATGAAAAAGACCTTCAGAGATGTAACTGTATATGTTTGCTGAAACCATTTTCTAAATATTTCCATATTAGAACCAGGAGCTCTGTATATACAACTAACAATAAAAAATTTAGTTTTTTCCATATATATTTCAACTGTTATACACTCAAATGCATCTTTAGTCATTCTGGTCATGTTTTCTATTCTCTACATACATACACAGCTACTCCTCCACCAGTTTTCCCTTCTCTGCTGATATAATTGAACTCATAACCCTCCAGTACAGTGTACATTTTAGGACAGCCTCAGGATCAGTCTTCAGCATCATACCTCCGTTGAAAAGGTGTCACACTCGCACCAAAAGGCTTCATAAAAAAACTTTTCACAATGAACGGCCTCAGAAAAACAAATGTCAGACTCAACGGCTTCAGCTCAAAAGTTGTCACTTAAAATGGCTTCAGCTCAAACGTTGTCATTTAAAATGGCTAAATGACTGTTTAAACTGGCTCAGACAGTCTTTGATGCTGTTAAAGTTTACATATAAACTTCTGCTGTTGAAATGTATGATTGAGTGCTTATTGTCTACTTTAACTGTCCTGTTGTATTGATCCATTGTATAGTAGCAGCAGTTATCAACGATGTCATTGAAGAAGTTATTATCTGGGTCTGCATCCTCTTCTATGTCCTGACATTTATAGTCCGTATAGTTGAATGTTTTCAGTTCCAGGTTATCTGCACTAACAGTCGTAGGTGTTAGTGTTGTGTCCATAAATGATGAAGAAACCGTTCCTGTATCTTGTGGCATGGTGACAGTGAGTCGTGCGCGATATCACCTGTGATCCAAATGTTCCTCAAAGAGTTCAATCGTATTCATCCCGAACAACCAGAACCTTCTCCTCCTCCAGTGTTCCGTTCAGCTTAATGAAGACCTTACATTTCGTGGTCCATGGAGACTGGATCTTCTTCTGCTTCCTCAGGAACCGGGCCTTCCTCGCAATGTCAGCGTTCTTCTTGGTCAGGTGCTCGTTAATGAAGACGTCTGACCCTTTTAGCATCCTGCCCTGTTTTAGCAGAGCAGATTTGTGTTTCCGGTTACTAAATCGCATAATAATGGCTGGTTTATCCTCGTTACCTCTTCTCGAGAGCGGGTGGCAAACTTCCACAGTGTCACAGTCCAGCTTCATCCCCTTGGAGTCAGTGGAGTCAGTCATGCCAGGCGATGGCTCACCAGCAGGACAGGGCCTTGCCACAGCCCCGGCGTAAGCACGGGGCTTGACTAGCAATCCGGTGATGATTATATCGGTCATCCTGGTATATTGTTCCAAGTGTGCCACACGGTTCTCCAGAACAGCGATCCGTTGATCCTTTTCCTTGTTAAGAAGCCGCAAAGCCTGCACCTCTTCGACCAAGTCCAAAATTGACTTCTGCTGGAGTCGGATAGCCGAGGTTTCCCCAGAAAGAAAATCCAATGATTTCCTGATTTCTTCAAAATCTTCCAAGGCTGGATTCTTCTTTGATCCCATACTGGTACAGTGCTGATCATGTACAGAGACAGATGGAAAATACAGAAACAATCCGACAAAAAGGACGGAAAACCAGTTCAAAGTCCATGCCTCTCACGCGTCCAACACCATCACCAACAATGACTGAAATACAGTTTCTCAGGTTTGATATGTGCAGCGTTGCTACTAAACAATAATAGATAAAATAGTGGAAAATAAAATAACTAAAATAAGTATAGATATAATAAACTAGATAAATATCACTGTAATAAATGTACAATATTGCGCATGTATGGCAGAAAACAGCAGCAACTTAATGTGGTCAGTGCATAGTGCAAAATAAACTATATTGCCAAAAGTATTTGCTCATCTGCCTTTACACTCATATGAACTTAAGTGACATCCCAGACACTGATGTTGGATGAGAAGGCCTGGCTCACAGTCTCAGCTTTAATTTATCCCAAAGGTCTTCTGTCAGATTGAGATCAGGACTCAGGCGTTTCACTATTGAATGTTCCACAGCCTCAGAGCAGGGCAGTTAGTGCAACAACCTTTGTTGATGTAGAAAATGGGCACGGAGACTGTTGTTCAGCTCCATTAGCTCTGCTGAGCTGTACTTTATTTTCACTTTACTGGCAGTAGTAATGCTAACTTTGATGCTAACGCAGAGAGTTAGAGAAGTCACCGCACTGCTGTGCGCTGCCATGATGATGAGTCGGCGTCAGCAACTCAACCTTTGCCTGAGCCGGGGTCAGTGCCTGAATCTTCGCCCGAGATTGGCATCAGTGCCCAAACCATCACCTGAGTCAGCGTCAGTGCGTGAGCCTTCACCTTAGCCTACAGGGCATAGTTCTCCAGTGCCCCAAACTACAGAGCTCTGCATTCCAGCCCTGGTCCAGTTGCTTCTGAACGGCCAGCATCTGCTGTGCCAATCTATGTCACAGAGGCGGTCCCCGAAGTGGGATGTTCCTCCATCCGTTTCTGTCCCCAAGGGGGTCCAGGAGTGGGATGTTCCTCTGTCTGATCCTGTTCCCTAGGGTTTCCCAGAGCGGCCACATCTTCATGTGATCTCAAGGGGGTGCCAGAGAGGGATGCTCATCTGTCTGTTCCTGTCTCCAAGGGGACCCTGGTGGGCTCGTCTCTGTCAGTTCTGGTCCCTAACAGTAGCAATCGAGCACAACTACTCTGTGAAGCATACTTGACACTATTGCTAATCCTTTTTAAATTTAATATGCCAAATTTATATTCATATTTCATGAGAGGTATGAGAATAAGTTAGCAGATCAAATCTCCTTAGTTACAATCACACCTTTAGCTGCAAAGGAAAAATTGCAAAGAAATAGCAAAAAAAAGTCAGTGACACAATTTTTGACAAAACCAGAGACATCTATATATCTATAACTGGTTTTGTCTTTCAATCCCATTCAACCCATTTCTCAATACTTTTTAAAATCACTTCAACTTGCTGCTGGACTTGAAACATACAATTGTGTACAAGATTTGCAAATCTATAAAATATATGTGACAAATACAGTATATTGTTAATGTTCAATTTCAATTTCCAGAAGCACCTTGGTAAAGTACTTTTAATCCAGTGTGAATCCAACAGCATGATTTAGTGAATCTAAAATTGATCATTTTCACAAATAACTTCTGTATTTGGTGTTTTCATGACCAATAAATACTTCCAGCCCAATGACTGGGTGTATGAGACCCCAGAGTTTTCATTTTAGCTGTAGCTACCACAAGGGGGCTCCTTAGATTAATTTGTTAATTTCTGAGATTTATACTGAATTTATACTCCAGTAAATTCTTCTCACAATGACATTATATCACCGGGGTTACATCTCCATCCAGTCACTTGTTCACTATTTCCTCTTGGAGAAGTCTTCTTGCTAATCTGTTTAAAGTCGCACGGGAGTGAATGTGGCCAACCTCTACAACACTTAGTCAAATAATTCTGGTTCAAATTATCAATGATATAATGACACGGATTTATTCAAGTTTATTAATCTATTGATACAAGTTTGTGCCTGGAGTTTATTAATTTGGACTCCAAGTTGTAAATGGTGAGATTAGAGCTCTACTTTTGTTTGAAACGCATACATCCATATCCAAATTAAAATTTTTTTTTACCTGTTTATTGTATAAGTCTGACACATACAAAAGAAATATTAACATAAAGACTGAAAGTGGTTGAGCATAGAGGCCATTGTCACTATGCGGTTAAAATAAATACCATTTGAAATTCCATTCCATTCCATTTTCCTTTCAAACTCATATAAAACATACCTTATGGGGTACAGGAGAATCCAGTGCCACTTGGAGAATCTGTCCATGTGCAGGCACCCTGGCCTTACTGACAACCTCACCTCTGGCGAGGAGCTCCATCTTCAGAATGTCATCTTCACTGAGCCAGGGAAGAGGCTGCGGATTTCTGGTAACCCTGATCCTCCTGCGATCACTGTCTGGAAAGTCATGCCCTTTAAAACTCCCACACCAGTTGCTGTCATCTTTCTTCATAGTTGCCCCAAACTGGAACAAAGATATTTTATGGTCCAATGGCCCTGGTGCCCTTTTCATTTCAGGGGGATCTTCTGAGAGATCATAGTATTTTTTGCTGTTTCTGGAGGAGTTTTTGATAGGGAGCTGCTCTTTACCTACATTATCTGACTTCCCTGAGTGTTTGGTTGCTTGTGGGTGTTTTTCCAAAGCCTGGTGATGTTGTTCTAGCTTTGCATTTGAATGGCTTTCATGTATTTCTGTCTGTCTGTCTGCATTTCTGTTTCTGTGTCTATTCCACCATTTGCCTGTCTGTCTTTGCGCAGCTTTAGTTACACTTATAATTATTGGATCTGCTGGAGAGCGGCTTGGTACTGTGGATTTACTCCTTTCAAGATGAATGTGTGTTTGTGCAGTTTGCTTAACCAGGGTACTGTGGTTGCCTGGTTTAAGTATATGCTTTGGATCTAGGTTGTTGATGGTAAAGTCTGAGAGAAGATGGTGATGACTACTTGACTGGATGGCGTCAGTCATCTCTATTCTTATTCTTAATTCATTTCTGTGTAAGCCAGCATGACCTCTGGCTTTGATGCTGTTTTTGTCATTGCCAGAAACATCCCCCAAATTTTTAGGTGATGCTAAATTTTCAGATGTATCTTTTCCCAAACTGATTCTACGTGTGCTGCTGCGAATATGAGGGAGATGCTGCTGAAAGGAAGCAGCAGGAGGGGAATGTGGAATCCTAAGCCTGGACCTGAAGTCCCCTGTGGAGCTCATAGCTTGAGAAGACTGCTGATCAATGTCCCCAGGCAAAGGGAGTGGCAAAGTGATCATCATCACTGAGATCATGAGGAAGAGGATAAAGAGGAGGCAGAGTCGGAGGATCCATTTTTGGCCACAGCAAAACTTTGACAACACTCGCCAGGCCTGCAGGGAGGAAAAAAAAAAAGCAATGCAACTTTGAGAGAAAACAGCAGAACCATGATTAAAACATAGTTAGATCACAAATTTAAAAAATCCAACAAAAAAATGCTTGCATTCCTGTGGGGTGACTAAAAAGCTGCACTAAGTATTGGGAAAATTATTGTTTTATTGTATCACATATAGAAATAGAAATAGAAAGCCTTTATTGTCATGGAATAACTTGCATACAATGAAATTAGGATTTATTGTATTGATTTGGTATTATGCGACCAGTATGTTATTAACTTCATGAGTCCTTAACCAAGTTGTAAGTCTCCATACATGGAATGTGGTAATATATATTGGACCGAGAAACAGCTGTGGATGCAGTTGAGGTCAGTTCTGAGATAAAAGCCTGCAGCCACAACAGATGATAACCTGCGGTTGGGATAATGCTGCTCAACCAACTCTCGTAGGGAACAACTCCTGTGTTCATGTTATAAGAAACTGTCTCAGAGGACTGCCCTTTAAGCATAATTTTGATCTGTATGCTCCATTCTTGTTAACAAGAATTAATCCCTTAACGTTCCGACATCCTGCTGGCGTTGCATATTGCAGGACAAATCTGGGGTTTTACCTAAATATGTTATATACCATTGGAAAGCTAAGGTTCTTGAGATTCGAATGATGTATGCCAATCCAGGATACAATCATAACAGTGGACACTTATGTCAAACCAGTCGCAAAAACAAAATATAGCCCAACTCACTTATGAAGCCTCACAGTATTCTAAGAACAGGTACAACTCCAACAAAAGTCCTGGTCCTGTTATGTTGGCATGGGTTCAGTAAATGTACTCCAGTAAAAAAGTTAGTCTACAACAACTCTTACGTCCACAAAGACACAGTCTGCTGCGGTAAACTGTCGAATTTTCCGTAAGAGGCATATATATTCCACATATTTTGTGAGTTAATTTAGTTAATTCACACATCATTCAGGAAATGCAATACATGATGTATACAACAAGTATTATTCTTGATCACAACTTCGGTTAGCATGTTTGTATTAGCCGTGATACAAAAGAATCCGCAAGTGGCGGTTGGTCTGTGAAAAGTCTGCAATGAGGTGGTTTGGCTGTAATTAGGATTAATGATTAGTTATTCACGTCGGCGGTAATGACACCCAGTTACGCCAATCGGAGGTCACTAAAATTAATGTTGCATCGGTGTGTAATTTTGCCAAAACAATGTCAGACTCCGTAGTTTTCTCTGGATCCCTGCCAAATCTGACCAGTGATGACATGTTTAGCCGCATGTCCTCATTCAATCGCTGGTTGTCTAGATGGTGTCCAGCAAACAACGTGGGCTATATAGATAATTGGCAATCTTTCTGGAGAAAACCTGGTCTGATGAGGAGAGACGGCATCCATCCCACTTTGGAAGGAGCGGCTCTCATTTCTAGAAATATGGACGAATTTATTAGTCATCCAAAAACATGACAACCCAGGGTTGAGACCAGGATGCAGAGTTGTAGCAATTAAGATTTAACAGCTCTCTTAAAAAGTTAAAGTCAGATAAACAAACAGAGTATCTAAATCTTTGATCCTTGAATTGAAAAACTGTCTGAAC
Organism: Leuresthes tenuis; assembly: GCF_036924035.1. Lineage (NCBI taxonomy): Eukaryota > Metazoa > Chordata > Actinopteri > Atheriniformes > Atherinopsidae > Leuresthes > Leuresthes tenuis. The sequence goes on from NW_027325364.1 coordinate 34,901,628, forward strand.
AAAAGATGTTCTACAAATTGAGACTATTATTTCCACCTGAAGCAGGTCTGAGAGCAGACAGTCAGACTATATGACATATGTGAAAAAAACAGGATTTAACAGCAAGGTCAGATGTCAGACAGTTTCTTACCATCTTAAAGCAGTAAAATTTAGCCTTTATTGCGTTAGAGATCACATTAACATGACTTTTAAAATTTAGCTGATCTAAATACTTCTCTGCTTCTTTTCACCAATTCTGAGTTAATATTCATCATCAGTATTTATGTTTGATCTCATTAAACCATTTAACTGCAGCAGATTTATGTAACAATTGATCTGTTCTCTTAACAAAGCAGCAAAGTGCTTTATAGAAAGGTTTAAAGTGAGTTAGATTATTAGGAAATTAACAAAAACACAGCAATAAAGGAGTCATATATCACCAATGAGTTTCTTAAAGAAGAAAACTCTAAAATAAATTAAAAGACAGCTGCAGTGAGTCAGAGTCATAACAAGACAAGTCAAGGTTTGTTTTCATGGTGTATTTAAGAACAGCCACAGTGACCAGAGAGCTGCACAACTGAACAATATAGTAATACTATTAGCAGATTCTAACCCTCTATCATGCTCTGGGCCTGTTCTTGAGCTGCCATAATTGGTGGTTTTGTACCATCTTTCCTAGCCACTGATAGAACTTCCTGATATCAGCCATTTCTTCAATCTATCAGCTTATCCTTCCATGATGGTTGCTCCACTGCTTCTGCCTACTGTATTTCAACTGCCTGAGACACTCGACTAGCAATTTATCACTGGGGACCATCTTCCAGATGTATTTCTGGATATTTGTTGTTTCATCCTAGAACAGCAGAGGGGACAGAGCATTTCCTTGGTAGGTACTGCATTGGATGTTAACTTGTGCAATTGGCTTGGAATTGGCCTCCAGGGTTGTATTCCACAGTTCCATTGAGTTTTGATTAAAGCTTACAGTATGGTATGCGCGATGACATCACGGTGTCGTGCTGGCCATATATAGTGGCGTGAGTTGATACGCCAGTAGTCGCAATCTTCTCCATCACATTTCCTACCACCAGCCGGTGAGTGTCAGTATGCACACACGTATTTAGTCAGGGCAGAGTCCCTATGAAGCCTATGAACTTTGGAGACGATCTATAATGTATGCAAAAGTGCACATGCACGAAGATAGTAAATTTGCATACTCCACACCAAAAGTAATACCATATAAGGCTATGCTTCGTATCTCCTTTGCCAGGAAGTGTTGAGTCATGAGAATGGCATCAAGGCGCAAAGAGAACAACTTTACGGGTTCTGAGATTTAAGTTCTGCTTTCAGAGATCCAAAAAGGAAAATCTGTCATTTGTAGCAGTGTCAGCAGTGGAATTATGGGACCTGCTAAAGTGAAGAAATTGGATTATGAGTGCTATTAATTCCGTGTCACCTGTAGTTCGTAATGTAATCGAAATAAAGAAGAAATGGTATATATGTATGATATGAAAATGGTTTAAAAAAATGCCTCACCATGGCCAGGCGCTCAATGACTGCAACTAAAGCCAGGCAATCAGTTTTTTCCTCATCATGATGGTACTTTGATGGGGCGGTCCATGAGGGGGTACTGCAGCTTCATTCCGTAATAACACGGAGACGGACAAGTTTTATGCCGGAACTGTGCCAACAACAGGGTGGATTTTGTCATCCAGAAGTAATTCACAATTCAACAACAGACTATTTTATATGACTCCTACGACAGGTCTGGATCACTTGTAAATTCTGTACTTACCTGAAAGAAAACTCAAAATACAAAAAAAAAATAAAATCGGTGAATGCACAAATTCTCTTAAATCACGATTGAAGAACAAATCTGTTCGTACGAGGGTTTTAAGACCAACTTATTTATCATGACATTTTCCTTAATATAACGTATTCTTTCTTTTTTCCAAATGACTTCAAAAATATCCTGTCAATTTTTGTGCATATTTCTTTTGAGACATTAAAGGGGAACTCCGGTATTTTTAAACCTAGACCTTATTTCTGGCATGAAATACGTTTATCTACTCACTGATAACAGTTTAGCGAAAGTTGGCGTCCTTCGGGAGCTATTTAGATAACTCGCGATAGGTGTATATCCACATAAAGGAGTGAACAGGGCAGGGACGATGCAGCCTCTAAATAAGGTATTATCTGTTTTTATTTCACCAATACTTTAAGACGAATGAATGAACAAACTCGTACTATTGCTCTGTTAGCACCTAGCTGCTGTTATGTGGCTACTTGCAGCTATAGCAGAGCTAATGGAGGGATTTCTACACACACCTCTACTGGGACGACTTCATCAGCACGCATGGCTGCAGCACAGCTCATTCACTCTGGTAAGAACGTCCATCTTACTCAAAGTCATTGTTCATACTGTCAAAATTTGATAAATATCCTGCCATATTGCACAAAACTAGCGATAGCAAACTCCGTGTGAAGTTAGCCGACTGTCACAGAGAAAGGAGTAAATAAACTGTGCTCCAGGGGGGGCCGTATGGATAGAGTCGTCCCAGTAGAGTGCCTGTGTGGAAAGAGCTATAGTACACGTTTGTTCATTAATTCTACTCAGTGGTCCTCTTCATCTTCTTCAGCTAGCCCGTGTTACAGGTTCCATCTTCGTTTGACAACTCCAGCCCTTTGTTTTCCAATGTTTGAATTTTTTCCTCTGCTTTACACAGTCTTGCTTCAGTGTGAATCACCTTTCCTAGGGTCCCATAATTTCCGGTGGATTAAAAGCGGATTTTGACATAATTCGACTTCAGTGCTGTTTTCGTGTGGAAGAGGAATGTACATCTGGAGAAAACTGCATGAAGGGTGTCTTTTTTGTTGTTTCTTCCCTTTTGCATGGAGGAAGGCGGAGGGCTTGTGTTTTAAAAGCTGCGTATATTATAATGTGCCACTAAAATAGGTACGAAGCTCCTTGAAATGAAGTACTTCAAAGTATTGGTGAAATTAAGTATTTTAAAGTATTGGTGAAATGAAGGAGTTTCGTACCTTATTTAGAGGCTACATTGCCCCGTTTTAATGCTTAGCGTCAGACGGTTCACGCCTCTGCGTTGCCCATTAATTTATGATAATGTACACCTCGGAGGGCATTATCCCGTTTATACCATGGTCACTTACAATGGTCTTTGATACTTTAATGTGTTTTAGAGTTAAAATCATGAGTTTTTTTTTTTTTCATAAGTCACAGCTGAGCGGACTATTTAATATCTCCCTATATCAGTGTTTCTCAATTCCGGTCCTCATGACCCACCGTCCTGCATGTTTTTGATGTTTCCCTCCTCTGTCAGCTCGTCATCAAGCTCTGCAGTGGCCTGATAAGGAGCCATTCATTTGAATCAGGTGTGGTGGTGGAGAGAAACATTGAAAACAAGCAGGGCAGTGGGTCATGAGGACCGACATTGAGAAACACTGCCCTATACAGACATTGCCAAGTAAAGTGGCCAGAGTGACTTGACCGCAGCAGTTGATCAGTGAAGGGAAGTGAGATGATGGCTTAACGTTACATTACGTACAAAGTATCATTTCAGAAAACCAGTGCACTACTTAGTGATGCAAAATTTTGTTTCAAAGAATCAAAGTCCACATATAGTTTCCTAAATCGTTTTTATTACAGCAAATATTATCAGCCATTAACTTGATCATCAAATGTGTAGAAAGGAAAGCAAGCAACTAGCCTAAGTATGCAAGACAGAAAGGCAGGCAGTGGCAATGCCAAGGGTAACTTAACTATTAACGCACCATTTAAAATTAAATGCTACATTTCCATTAATTGTAAAATTTGAAAGCGATATTGGCATGTCCATCGTGGCATTTGATGGATGGAGTATTAAAGTTTGTGACTCACTACGACCACCGCTTGGGACATTGGGAGATGACAAAATGTTGCTCCATTCTCGTCTTTCCTGTACAGACCGAGCTCAGTAAGCCTGCAGGCTGCTCTCACAGCGATGCCCCGTCACCGACATGATCCGGCAAGTTTCCAGCCCGGCGTCTGAGAGACGACCGACAGCTGTGCTCTGGAGGCTGTGGTTGGTGTGTGGTTGGAGGCTGTGGTTGGTGTAAACCTGTGACAGACACCTGAAAGAAACAATAATAAACACACTTAGGCTATATTAATGAAGACAAAAGAGGGATTCTACATCATTATTAGAATGTAGCTATGGTACAGACCTCTTCGCTGATTTTATTTCAGCATGTTCCCCAGGTAGTGGATACCCATTGACTCCCTGGAGTACCACACATCAGATGCCACGGTGATGGAGCGCTTCGGGTGGAGATAAAACGAATTTGCATCTGGTGGACACTTGGAGATCTACTTTTTAAAACTTTTTACTCGACACAGAAGATCCCTGGGCCTTGTGTAGTGGTGTTATTGCCACCCTTCGTGTGGGAGACCTGGGTTCAAATCCCCTGCATGAAAGGTACTACCACCCGTAGGGAAGACAAGACCCCCTTACCCTATCTGCCTACCTGTAACTTGCTTTGGATAAAAGCATCTGCCAAGTGCATAAACACACATCTTTATGATTTTTTTTGTGGGAGGATTATGCACTAGGCTGAGGTATTCAACGCCATCCTCATCTCTTTGGATGATGAAAGATATCATGGTCAGCTCATGGCTCCCCTCCCTGCCACGCAGAGCAAAACACAGTTGGATGTCAAACCACACCTTCCTGACGAGGCTGAGGAGAGAGACAGCGCAGATGAACACCTGATTCTTTGAAAATCCGACTCAGGGATGCGAGGATGGTGGAAGCTGGTGGAACTCTTTCTGAAACGCTTCAGTATCACCTTAAAAACCGCATTGAACACAGTGTCACTAATGATGTTGACGTCACTTAAATGGCATTGAATACCGGCTCTCAGACTGTACACTGTATTCTCCCCCTTCCTTGGTTGACCTGACAGATGCATAAAACAGTTGCAAAATGTCACTGAGAGCAGGGGCAGTATAGCTTTCAAAGTTGATGTCCATGTCTTTGTCAGCCAGGAAGTCTCTTAGTGTTTTAACTGCCCATGTCGTGGTTTACTTTGCGTTTATCTCGTCCTTGTCATCCTCTAATTTCTTCAATTCCTCCACTGTGACCTTGTATCGCTTCTCTTTTTTCTTTTCATATTCTTTTCCCTCTTCTTCTTTTTCTGCTGCATCCCAGTCTTCTAAGCAAGAACTAGGAGTCGTGAGGGTTCTCTTATTGAAGCCCAGATTTATTGTCATAACATGCAGCTAAAATTTTCCTCCTGGAGGACCTCCAGGACAGGGTCACAAGATATGTATACATTATATCCTGACTATTGTGCCTGTTGATGGGGATACGCTGCTAATACAGAGTTACCAAATATGTGAAGGTTTTACCCTATATAAGGGGGAGAAGCACCCACAGCGCATCAGAGATTACAGTGGACTTTTGGGCTGGAGATCTCTCCAGATTTGATGCATCAATCTGTAATTCTGATATGGACCTGGTTGGCAATAAAATGTTTCTGTCTTCTATCAAGAATGTGTCAGCAGAACTCGTCCTGTGCCATCTACACATAAGCTGTTTCAAGGCGACCATCCCTCATACACCACACAAGTGGTTTTCAATGTTAGCGATACAGGTCCTTATGTAATGTTAACTTTAATGTGGGTGCATGGCATCTGTCCAACTTCCCATTTCTCCAACTTCCTATTTCTCCGATTTCCCATTTCTCTGACCATACATTTCTTCATTTTTGCGTCCATTAGTCCGACTGTCTATTTCTCTGACTACTCAAAAGTTCGACTTCCCAATTCTCCCCGAAAAATACATTTCTATATTTTTTCGTCCATTAGTCCGACCTCCCATTTCCCCGACTTAAGTATGCCTGGTGTTCTGACTCTTAGTAATTACAACAGTGTATTAGACCGACTGGTCTGGCCCAGAAGCAGGATATAGACTGACATATCAACTTAAAGGGGAACTCCGGTATTTTCAAACCTAGACCTGAAATATGTTTATCTACTCACCGAGAACAGTTTGGTGAAAGTCGGCGTCCTTCGGAAGATATTTAGATTACTCGAGATCCATATAATGGAGTGAACGGGGCTTAGACGATGCAGCCTCTAAATAAGGCATTATCTGTCTTTATTTCACCAATACTTTAAGACGAATGAATGTTATATAACTATAATACAATTTTGTTGACGAATAAAAACAAGACTAAATGTGGTTTACAAAACAAAAAATCTGCTAAAATGTCTCTTCTTTTTTGTTGACTAAAACGAGATGAGACGAAATGTTATAACGTTATTTTGTCTTATTTAGTCGTGTTGTTATTATCATTTTGCAGTATTTCTGTTTCCTGTGTCTCACTGCGCAGTCAGGCGACGTCTCTTTCTCAACTTGCTCGCAGCGTTATTTAGAAGATGCAGCTGCGGTGGGTTGACAGACAATCAACTGACACAGAAAGGGAGCAATGGCCGGCCAGCCGGGGTTCATCATTGGGAGAAAAAGAAGAAACAACATTTGGACACAGTTTCATTACATAGAAGTGGAAAAGAAAACGCAATGTGTTGTGGAAAAAGATTGGGAGAAATGCGGCCACAAAATCACAGGAAAAAACACCACGAATCTTAAGAGACATCTCAAGGCTTTTATTAAAAATTTTTAAGGCTGTTTATGCTAAACTTGATATAATAATAATAATAATAAATAGGCTAAAACAAAATTTTGGTTTCATCTATACTACTAGGTAGTTCACTGGGTTAAATAGAACTACATTACTAAAACAACACTAAAATACAATTTTCATTGACTAAAATCAGTTTTCATCGACTAAAACTAGCAAAAATAGTCATGGATAATTCTAACTAAAATGACTAAAGTAAAGACTAAGACTAAAATGCTCAGACTTTTAGTCAACTGAAACTTGACTAGACTAAAAAGAGTATAAATGTGACTAAAACTAATAAAAACAAATATGACAGCTTGACACAAAGACTAGACTATAATTATAACGTGCTGCCAAAAACAACACTAATCAACACTTGACTCTATGTATATATAACATTCTTACTGTCAAGTGAAAAGTGAGGGATCCACTGACCTGATCTCATGCTGAAACCCGAGGTCAAAAGCGGTGAATGGGCTTTGCCTTTGTGGTGAGGGGCAAATGTTTCTAATGGAGAACACTCTCCACAGACAGATGCTGCATCTTCCAAATCGTTTTTTGCTTGTTTTTTTTTTTTTTAAAGGGTATTACTGTTAAACAAAGGTGGACTTTTCAGCCAGCCAAAGATGTTAGCTGCCAGGAGGGCATATTCACTAAATACAGTTCAGATCTTATTCATCAAATCTCATGGTCACAGGTGAGGGTTGAAATGAAGATGCAACAAAAAACTGAAAGCTTTGCCTTTCAGCTCAGATCTTTACAACAATAGACCAGCACAGTACCCTTATCCCGCTGATAATGTCCCTAATCACTTTATCCATCTATTGCTTCAACTTGTTATGACTCATAAATAGTATTTTGAGGTACTTAAACTCCTCTGTTTGAGGCACAGACGCGTCCCTGAATCAGAGGGAGCACTGCACCTTTTTCTGGTTGAGAACAATGGCCTCTGACTAGGAGGTGCTGAATTCCGGCTGCTCCACACTCAGCTGTGAATCACACCAGTGTGAGCTTAAGGTCATGGCTTGAAACAGCCAAGAGAACTATGTCGTTTGGAAAAAAGCTGAAGTGTAAACCTGAGGATCCCATACCAGACACACTACTGTCTCCAACTATGCTTCCCACGATATATGTCATCAGTGTGTCCACTCAGAGGAGGTATAAACACCATGACACAATTTTTTCTAATGAATCCTATAAACCTGGATGAAATAATTTGTCACTTGAAATCCACCACTTGCTGCCTTGATACCCTGCCAAAAGGGTTTTTCAAGAATATTTCAGGATGTATGGCCTCAGACATTTTACAGATCTTAAATACACTGCTCAAAAAATGAAGGGAACATCTAAACAACACTGGGGCAAGAAGGTTTGCTGTGTCTCTCAGCACAGTGTCCAGAGTATGGAGGAGATACCAGAAGACAGGCCAGTACACCAGGAGACATGAAGGGGCCGTAGGAGGGCATCAACCCAGCAGCAGGACCGCGACCTCCTCCTTTGTGCAAGGAGGAACAGGAGGAGTGCTGCCAGAGCCCTGCAAAAACCTCCAGCAGGCCACTAAAATGCATGTTTCTGATCAAACTGTCAGAAACAGACTCCATGAGGGTGGTTTGAGGGCCTGATGTCCACAGGTGGGCCTGATGCTTATAGCCCACAGTTGGCATTTGCCACAGAACACCAAGATTGGCAGATTCGCTATTGGTGCCTTGTGCTCTTCACAGATGAGAACAGGTCCCCACTGAGCACATATGACAGACGTGACGGAGTCTGTAGACACCGTGGAGAACATTCTGCTGTCTGCAACATCCTTCAGCATGAGAAGTTTGGCGGTGGGTCAGTAATGGTGTGGGGAGGCATTTCTTTGCAGGGCCGCACAGCCCTCAATGTGCTAGCCAGAGGTACCCTGACTGCCATTAGGTACCGGGATGAGATCCTCAGACCCATTGTGAGACCATATGCTGGTGCAGTGGGCCCTGGGTTCCTTCTGATACATGACAATGCAAGGCCTCATGTGGCTGAATGTGTCAGCAGTTCCTGCATAATGAAGGCATTGATGCTATGGACTGGCCTGCCTTTTCCCCTGAATCCAATCAAGCACATCTGGGACATTGTTTCTCGTTCCATCCACTAACGCCACGTTGCACCACAGACTGTCCAGGAGTTGACTGATGCTTTAATCCAGGTCTGAGAGGAGATCCCTCAGGAGAATATCCACCACCTCATCATTAGCATGCCCAGGTGTTGTAGAGAGGTCATACAGGCACGTGGAGGCCGCAAACACTACTGAGCCTCATTTAGACTTGTCTTGAGGAATTTCCACTGAAGTTGGATCAGCCTCTAATGTGATTTTCCACTTTTATTTTGAGTATGATTCCAAATCCAGACCTCCATGGGATAATAATTTTGATTTACATTGATGATTTTTATGTTATTTTGTTCTCAACACATTCCACAATGTAATGAATAACGATTTTCAACTGGAATATTTCATTCACTGAGAATTGTTATTTTAGTGTTCCCGTTACTTGTTTGAGCAGTGTACATCTCTGTTTGCAGGTGTCTTCCTTTAGACTCTATAAACAGCTGTTATCAAGCCACTCTTGAAAAAGAACAAGAATCCTCACTCGTGAACAGCTATAGACCAATATCAAACCTTCCTTTCTTCGTAAAATTATAGAAAAGGTTGTCTTTCCTATTATCACTTAAAAAAAACAGAGAGGACTAAAGGATTTATGTCTCAGCAGGATTAAAAAAAAAACGTATCCATGCATTTACTGTAATGCTGTCCTTAGGGGTCTCCCTAAAAAGTCCATTAGACCACTGCAGTTAGTCCAGAACATTGCTGCTCAAGTTCTCACTAACACCAAGAAAGTGGATCATAAAACTCCAGTCCTCAGATGGGGGCTCCACAGTTTTGGCTCCTGCCAGACCACAGTATGTCAGGATGGGGAGATGTGTTTCTGGAACACTAGAATGCAGTACTGGGGCTCCACAGGGTACTGTTTTGGCTCCTTTTCATTTCATCCTGTACACATCATACTTCTGAGTCCTGCCACATAGAGAAGTATTCTGATGACACAGCTGTTGTGAACAGTGTGTGTGTGCACAGTGGACAGGAGAAGGAGTACAGGGACCTTGTGGAGTCCTTCTATGGCTGGACCAAAAATAACTATCTGCTCTTAAACACTACGAAGACCAAAGAGCTGATGGTGGACTTCAGGAGATCTAAAGTCAGTCTGTGTTAGAAAGGCTCCAGATTTCAGTGATTAATATTCTTTGTTATCCGTATTGGTAGTTTCACCTTAAGGGTTAACATTGAACAAAGTAGTCCGCACCACCTTAAGAAAGCAAGGTATTCTGGTTATTGCAGTGGTACCAGAGAAGTGAGCGCCCGTTAAGTTTATTTCAGTCATCATTTATATGCTGTTCAGCACCGAACTGCCAGTGTGCGTCACTGTTGATTGTGAGTTATTTCGATTCTGTAATATGTGTTTACTCATGTTGAGGTTTACTTCATTTACCGTTTCCAGTCATGGTTGTATGTGTTCCCGTGAGTTCCTCATTGCGTGCCTTAAGCACCGCCTTCAATACTTCTCACTTGGAATTTAATGCGTTGTGAGAATTTATTTAGGTTGATGTGTACATTTCTAAACATGAAGCACTTATGCTGTTTCACATCTGTGTTTTGTGTAGACGTGCGTTCGTGGGCGCCGCCCTTATGCTGCGCTTGTTAGATCTATCTATTAAGCTTGTTAACGCCTTTTAAGGCTAGTGAGACCTTTAATTCATAACGGTTTATTGTTTACCTTATTTGTGGTCTATATAAGAGCTGGTATGGTAAATTGAGAGTGGTAAAGTTATTGCACTAATCAAGATTATTATTCATATCCGATCTTATACTGTGTCAACTTGTATAGTGTAAATGCTACACTTTCGAATACTATATTATTGCAATTATGTGATATATTATGGTATTTGTGTTTATGCTCATTATGGTTTCCTTTCCTGCTTGTATTCTGCAGAACCACACATTCACACACCTATTCAGTGTTTGCACCGTTTCCTGCCATCCAACCAATCTCATGCCTGTAACTCACCTGTGCCTGCTTCTCATCAGTAAACTGCCTAAACTGGATTCCAATCTCCTCTGTTTGTGTCCTGACCGACACCCCGGGAGCGAATGTAGCTTAAACTCATAACGTACTAACCCTATACAGTCCTTTATTCTAGTCTCACCAACAGTCTGCATTGGTGGAGGGCAGATAGACTGTTCAGACCTGCAAATTCCTGGGGGTGGTGCTGGATAATAAACATAGGTCTGCCAACCAATAAACATAGGTCTGCCAACATAGAAGCAGTGTACAGGAGGGGCCAGAGCCTTCTCTTCTTCCTTCAATGTCTGCAGTAATATGCTGTGCATGTTTTATCACACTATCATTGAGAGTGCACTGGTGTTGTTTTCGTTAACTATGACAATGACAAAATCATTTCATTGACGCCACTTTTTCTCATGACGATAACGAGACGGTGACGAGATAAACATGGCTCTTTGATGACTAAAACATGACGAGACGTGTGAGTTTTCGTTGACGAGACGAGAATGGATGTAAATGTTAGTGGGTGGTCTGTCAGACGTTTAAAATGCATGACATTTCTGCGTATTGTGCACATAATCTGTCAATTAAAACCTAAATAGTATCTGCTGCTACCTCTTTTCCTTGTTTGGTCACATCCACCACCTGGCATGCAACGCACAACGTGCTCAACATGATGGCGGCAGTTTCAACATGTGGGCTTGGTGGTCGCAAACGTAGAGATGACATATGGGAGATTTTAAATATAACCCAGCAGACAATAAAACGGAGTGTACTGTGACGTGAGACGGTGGCAAATGTGGCCAAAAAGTAGGCAGAAAAAATACAACCAACCTTAAGCGGCACCTGAAGGCTCGCCACAAGGATATTTTTTCGAAGGTAAGTTACAAGTGCTGTTAACATATCATATACATACAATGTTACTCGACAATTGGCTCGTGATAAATTTCATAGTAAGCTTATAAATAAATAAGTTTTCCACATACTCCTGGTGCAAATGGGCTGCTGACTTCAGGCTAAAATTAGCTTTGGTATGCTAAAGTCAATTCATTCTGTTTTTACAAAAAACATGCATCTGGCAGACAAGGACAAGTTGAGCATATGTGTTCCTCATCCGTCACTCATATTTGGGGCATGTGTATGTTCCTTGTACTTCATCAAATTCTGAGAAATAAAGCCACAATTGCCGAAGTAGCATGTTTTTGGCTTTTTTGGAGTAATGAACATTGATTCCACTGTTACCATTTTATCTGTGTGTAATGCACAATCCTTAGATCAGAAAGTATTTGCCGTTGGGTGGAAAACTATGTCTAAAACCATTCCTTTATTATTGTGATTATTGGTGAAAATAGCCAATATGCAAGCTGACAATGTGTGGCAATGTGTTGAACTTATATATATCTGCTATTTTTACAACTTATGTGTGTCACTGCCCCAACAGCAATCTCCAATTCTTATTGACCTAAATTAATTTTTAGTGACGGTCACATCAACAATGATCAGGTTATAACTTTGGCACAAAGCATCAAATGGCAACAATTAAGTTTAGTTGTGAACTCGGTCCTTTTACAAATAATAGTAATAAGGAGTCTGCTGCATCAATCCGTTGCTTTGCATCCTCCGACGGATTGTCTGGTGGCCTATGCCGTACAGCTCCGCTATTTCCTTTATTTTTAAACCATTTAATAAATAGCTTTCAATGGACTGGAACAGATGTTGATGGTTGATCGTCCTCATCCTAACTTGTTCTACTCGGTCACGGGCATCAGACTCAGATAAATTATTAGATTCTACCTGCTCAGCTAATTCTAACAGTGTTTGCACAATTTGAGGGAGCGCCATGATCTATGATGCGTCCTCTAAAGACCCGGCAATTCAATCAATTTCTCGGCACATTTGCAATGTAATGCAATGCAGATGTGCCCCACCGTCCCCTCCCAAACGGTGTAGCTCGGTCAGCAGGGAGCTGAAGAAGAGCTGACGTCACTCTGCTGTCCTCAGATTGATTTTTCGTTTTCGAATCATGGGCAGGACTTTGCGGGCAGACCACGAAAACGAAAAAGCAATAATGTGCAGTCTTGAAGAAGAAAATGCAAATGGAATGATTGATTACAAATAATGCAGTACAATAATGCAGCCACATTCTTAAAATGAAAAAGCATTTCTACAAATGCATTTTAATTTGAATTATAGTTACGATTTGCTTCCATACTTTAGTACAAAAGACTAAGACTAGATCTAAGATGGTTGTCAAAAACAACACTGGAGTGCACTGTTCTATGCTGTTATCTATTGGTGGAGTTGCACTACAAACAAAAACTGTAGGCGCCTGGACAAACTAGTGAAAAAGGCCAGTTCTGTAATTCTGTAGTACAGAAGTTCTGTAGTAGGCAGAAGGCCTAACAGAAACCCTCTCAACTCTGTTTATCACTGCAGATGGTCTACACAGAAAAGGCAAGTCAGCAGCAACAGTAGAGTAGGGATCAGGCTTCTTTAAAAAGACATTACCCGTTTGGCATAGTTTCAGAAAACATTACATTACTTGAACACAAGAACAGGACTGTAAATTTGCATTGTTGTGTTTCATAGTGTAGTGCAAAGCATTGTCTGTTAAGTGATCAGAAACAATGCCACTAGTCAGTGCGGTTACATGCGGGCAATCGGATCGGATTAATGGCTAAATTACAATAAGATTAAATTATTCAGCTCATGCAACAAGCTTAATCCGACAAGAAATCGAATCGGATCAGGTTACTTGCGATCGAATTAAGACCTCGAGATAACTCGATCCGATTGCCCACTTCACTTCTGCGCATGCTCGAGATTTTTTCCAGCGATCGTCACCTGGAAGTCGAAGGATACGATATTACTGTTGTTGTCGCCGCCGTCAGAAAGAAACAAACAATGCCATTGAGAATGCGCCGTTGTGCATCACGTTTGTGCCATAACCAGCTCATCACAGATTTAGAGGGACGGAGCTTCATCTTGGTCTTCGTTCGCCATCTTTCTCAAATGCCTTAGTTTGTTGTTGCTGTTGGTGGTGAAGACTTCAACAGGAAGTGGCTCTGTTAACGATAGTTGAAATGGGTACAGCGCTACCTATCGTACTGCGGTATTGCATGCTTTGTGCCAGTGATTCGATAATAATAAAAGGATAATTACCCTTGCTCAGATAAGGAGCATAACCCAACTATAGCTATAATCGAGTTAATCTCATGTAAACCCACTGAGTGTTAGCCTTATAATATCAGGCAAAAGACTGCCAACGTGTGCCAAAGGGTCAAACTTGGGTACATTGACATTGAACTTGTATATTATTGTCCCTTTTTTAAGAACAAAATTTAAAAAATGTATTAATGTCTGTGCGTGGCTGTTATGCGATACTACTGGCTGAATGTACCCCAAAGGTAATGAAATACACTGATTCAAAGAGTGAAGAGAGACTTCCTCTTCCCGATTTACATAGTGGCTGGTAAATTACTGGTAAAGGTTCCACTATCAATAGACATGGAGTGCAAATCACAAAAACTAATCAAACATTAATGTGTTAGTGATGACATTTTATTTATGACAATAAAGTGAGAGGCTATAACTTTGACAGCACCTGTAGATGTCAACTTTTGCATAGGAAGTGGCATCTGACTCTTAAAAAGTTGTTTGTGCAGATTGTAACTCAGACTCTAGGGGCCTCATGTACAAAGGGTACGTACGCACAAAAAAGTGGCGTACACACTTTTTCACGTCAACGATCAGATGAATCAAGAGCGAAATGACCGTGGAAATGTGCGGTGCCTCACGCAAAGTTCAGGGCTGTCGTACGCACTTTTCTACAGCGGTTGTTTCTTTGGCGACACTTACAGGTGATGTTCGGAAACTGTTATAATGAATAAATTTAAACACAATTTGTCCTCAGAATGAGCGATGTGCACATCTGAGACACATGAACAATTATCACTGATAAACAATTAACACACCCATGTGTCTGCAATTACAGTTAGAGTGAATATAAAAGTATGCGCAAAGTGGTGCAATACATACTATTAAAAACAATGGCTGCTTTAGCGGTGTTGGAAGACATAGCAAATGGTGCAATAAGGAGAGAGGTGTATTTAGAGACAGACATGATTTGTTGGCACAAGTGGCTTATCAGCCGCTTTAGGTTCCCGAGGGCAATCCTCTTGGAGCTATGCGCAGAGCTGCGGCCGGCATTGGAGCGCAACAGCGAGGAGCCATGCGCTGCCTGTTCCCATACAGGTGATGACCATGTTGGGGTTCCTGGCAACCGGGGCATTTCAAAGGGAGCTGGCCGACCGATCGAGACTGTGCCAGTCGACCCTGAGTCGAGCCATGCCAGCCGTGTGGGACGGGATTATCCGCATCTCAGCCAGGTATATCAAATTCCCACAATGCAGCTGAACAGGCCAACATTAAAGCGCAATTTGCAGCGACAGCCGGTTTTCCTAATGTAATCGGAGCTATCGACTGCACACACATTGCTATAAAAGCGCCATCACATGATGAATTTGTGTATGTCAACAGGAAGCAATTCCATTCCATCAATGTACAGATCATTTGTGATGCGCAAATGCACTTAACTAACATTGTGGCGAGGTGGCCTGGTTCAATGAACGACTCATACATTCTGAGTAACAGCATTGTTGGGAACAGACTACAAGCTGGCACTGTGCGCGATGGGTGGCTTCTTGGTGAGTAACTTTATCCGTGTAATTGTCCTAATATTATTCCCCATTGAGCATGTGCCCCCCCAATTTCTATCCCGTCTTCACAGCATCATAGTTGGTGGTTAAAGTTAGTAACTTGCTGTTTTTTTGCTGGTTAAACAACAGCTTAAGATCTTTCTAACAAGCCCCTGATCGTCTCTGTGTGAACATGTTAATAACCCCGTGCTTGTGAAATGTCTCAATGAGTCTCACCTTTTCCCCGGCGCACTTCTGTTCTAGATTACTGTATGAACACGTTTGTTGCGAGTTACACAAATATAGGTATTTACCTTGTGGGTAATAAGAGTCACCCACATTCCCACACCCACCACCCCTGAGAGAGCAGTGTCACCCATAGTTGTGTCGACTCTCTGTTCAACTCCTCAGCATTAAAGGCCTCGCTCACGCTCTCCCACCCACTCCTGTTATGTTTGCTGCTTATATCGTAGGCCAGGGTGCCAAAGAGCACATTTTTGCGGGCCTCCACTTCAGAAAGTAGCACCTCCATCTCACTTTCCGTTAAGTTATTCTTTTTTCCGTTTTACGCATTCTTTATTCTTTATTTTCTGATCGTGCAGAGAGGGGAATCACAGGTGCAGGGCTCATTTAAATATGATTTGCATATTTAAGTAGGGGCGTGGACAGGGAGGAGTCGGATAGTCTGACATGTGCGCTCAATTCCACGTTGATTGGGATGTACAAACGAAATGTGCTTGGATTCATGCGTGCGCACACATTGATACATCCAGATATTTTTGTACGTTGGAGGGCAGTTTGGTTTGAGCGTACGCAATGTTTCAGTAGGAAATTCACGCAAGTCTTTGTACATGAGGCCCCAGGTTATTACAAATTTCCAAAAAACATTTGGCAACATGGCAGCTAAGGCAACTACTATGAGAGGAGTTTGGCCAACAATAAGGCTCCATGACACTGCCCATACCACCACACTCAGAACTCATTTAAACTACTTTCTGTCCAAAATAGTTGAAATGAATTTCATGCATCATCAATAAAGTTATAGCACTAGTAAATGAGCTATATTTGATAGTCTCAATAATTGAGACAAGTCAGTCTAATACACATTAAACAGTTATTACGTCTTTTTTCAATCTTTGTAAATTGCATGTATGCAGTGTTCCATAGCTTTTGTCTTTGTAAAAGCCTAGAACTCAGATCACAGCTTTGAAAATAATTACTCCTTGGCACAAAAATAGTCTTCTCCATATGGCTGCAACAGGATTGCATGTGTGGTCAAATCTGTTCCCCAG
The DNA here is from genome assembly GCF_036924035.1 of Leuresthes tenuis. Lineage (NCBI taxonomy): Eukaryota > Metazoa > Chordata > Actinopteri > Atheriniformes > Atherinopsidae > Leuresthes > Leuresthes tenuis. The sequence goes on from NW_027325364.1 coordinate 34,918,371, forward strand.
TACACATTCCTTTCTCCTGAGAGGAAGGTGCTGCATGAGAAAGAATGTTTGCTGAGAGAAGTTGCAGTAACCAGTGCTAACATTTCAAAACAGATTTATAGAACAAGTGTACATCTGCTAAAACAAGCTGGTGGAACTATTTCACACTACCAATAATAGAGTGTTTACCCTTTGTGCTCTGAGGAATACAATGTATTAAAAACCAGTCTAGAAACTACCACTGCACTAGTAGCATATGACAACAAAGATGGGATTACACTGTATCCTGCAGGCTGTTCTGTGGCAAGTGGGCTGCGGGACCGATGTGCACATGCATGAATCGCATAACACGGACAAAATTCTTATAATCTCAATAAATGCAACAGATTTTTAATAAACTGAATAATCTGCCATTGTTGTGAACATGTCAGCTGTTTTTGTTATTTTAGCCTATCAAATCTTAAAATTTACATTACATCATTAAATTAAATCTGTTGAACTGAATAACATACTGTCACGTTTGCATTTAAAGTGCAAAGCTTGGATCATGTTTCAAATTGGTCATTACTAATAGTTTAAAGATATGGATAAAGTGACTATAGAACAGTGGCTTCCAACAAAACATGTCAAAATTAGATTTTCACAAATAAAATCACAACATGTTTACTGGTTAATGAAAAGAGTGGGAATGAGGTTTCATGGGCGCATTTTAGGATATTGTTTCCTAAGATTTGGACATAATATGGCCAAAGGTGAAAACCAATCAAATGAAAGGCCAAATGCATTAGCAGAGCTTGCGGAATATAATCATACTTGTCATCGTAATCATAACAACAATTCGATTTGATTCACATATGCAGATTAAATTGCCATCTGAATGATATTTAGAAACATATTCCATCTGAGCCCAAGAGAAGCATGGCTGCTGTGTGAGGTCAATTTCCCTCTATATTACTGCTACAACTATTGCTAATTGCTAAAAAACACAGTTGAGAGGAAGGGATAGAAAGGAGGAAGAGAAGAGGTAGCATTTTTACAAGGCTCGCTGTCATAGTCCTGCACTGGTTGTTTTTTCCCTTTAGCCGTAGGCTGGTCTGGGCAGGTTTGTAATCAGTCCTCGTGGGTCTGGGCTTCAGCTCTCTTGGTGCCGCACCTGTTGTTCATCAGCCTCATCACTGGAGCTGTTTTTAAGGAACCAGCATGTGCACTCAGTCTCCGCCAGATGGTCAGCTTCACAACACTTCCCTGAGTGAGTTTTCTTTTGTGCTAACCAACTTTCTCCTGTTGGTCAAGAAGAGGCTTACTCACCTATACTTCCTTCCAGTCATCTTCGTGACTTCCTGTGGATTACTTACCTCGACTACTTGCCTGCCTTCTTTGCCACCTTTCTACAGTTTCAACACCCATCAAGGACAACCAGTGGCTCCCCTCAATATCTCTGACATTCTCATTCATTGAAACTAAATTATTCTGGATACATCACTGGATTATCTCCTATAATTCCTGGATTTAACACACCTCTCCTCTCCTTCAGTGGCTCAGTCCCTGTGACCGGACTGTTCTCGAGATTCCTAGATTCCCAAGCTAAATCTCTGTTAAATAAACCGTTGACACTTTTAACTGCCTTCACTGGGTCTTGCTTAAGAGTCTGCATTACCTTGGCTGCTCTAGCCGTGACACTAGCTCTTCTTCTGTAAGGGCTTTAAGATTAAGATCAGATTTATTGTCATGCACATATATATATATACATACACTAAATTTGTCCTCCGCTTTTAACATGCACGTGCACACACTCATAGAGACTGTGCCTTCCTCAAGGGCACCTCAGCTGTGGCAAGGAGGTGGACTGACACCTGTGGGCTGTCTCACCACCACCACTCTAACCACTGAGCCACAGTCACCTGAGCCATGCATCCATCCATCCATCCATTTTCTAGCCTATCCCACTGGGCAAGAGGCAGGGTACTCCCTGGATGGGTCACCAGTACTTCATGGCGCCACACAAAAAGGATCAATTTTGCACACTTACACACACTCATTTGATCAATTTAGAATCACCAATTAATCTAAAATAAAAATGAATCTAATAATCTAACAGGAGAACATAAAAACTCCACACAGAAAAGCCCCGGCTAAGATTCAAACAGAGAACCCATTTGCAGTAAGGTGACAGTACTAACCACCATACAACAATGCAGCCAAATAAGGTAACTTCCATAAATTACCAGTAACCAAAGTAACCAATATACTGTCTAATCATGAGGACAGAATACATTTCTCTACACTTTAGCCTATTTAATACTTAACCTTATAGAAAGAAGAGTTCTTTAATGTCACAGACATTGCAGAATTGAAGAAAAGGAATTTTACTATCAACAACTCTTCTGCTTGACATGCAGTTTTGGATCGGACCATCATCATGCCAAAAACAACTAATCTAAACCTGGCATAAGGTTGTCATTTTCCTTCTATGTTTGAAAAATTTAAATGTTGGCGAAAAAATGCTTTGTATGTAAACTATTTTCTGTTTTAAAGTTACATTCAATTTTGACAAGTGTAGCGGTATGGATGGAAGGTAAGTCATTTTTCAACAATTGCTTGGATCTAATTTATACTCATCTCAAACTCAAATCAACTCAGGTATGTGAAAGGTAGAAAGGTACTCTCAGTATGCAATCCATCTGGTTTATTTGTTCTTCTTTTGAATTATTTCATTTTGGAAACCCCTGAACTGGCTGAAATTACACAACGCACAGCAATCCTTTCTGTCCCCGCTGATCCACTGTAGCTTCCTGCCTACCTCAGTGTTATTGCGTTTGTTACATGATGTTTTGTATAATTTAAGGTGCTTCTGTGACTTTTTTCTGTTGTTTTGACCATGAATCTAAATTTTATAAACTTTTTAATTTAATGTCAGATAGCACCATTTTGATCTCAATGACAAGCTTTGTAGAATGCAAGGCAGTCTAGCTAATCCATTATTTGACTGTTGTCTTTGTGTATATAGGAGCCAGATGTGTGAAAAGAAAAACAGTTTTTGTTCTCTTCTCCAGGTTTTTAAATGACAGTTTGTTTTTAAGAGTACTATCCTTCTTACCCCATAGTTGTTGTTTTTTTTAAATCACCCACTAGATGGAGTTATTTCACTATTATTAAGCTGTTCTAATGAAATATTTTAGAAAGAAAATGTTATTTTGTTATATAATGTGAAGTGTTTTCCTTAAACATTCCATCTCCCCTACAGGTGGGTACCACCTGGTCATTGCCAAAAGTTGCGAAAGGTCCTGAGATTTATTAGAGAGATGTTTTAAGAGAGATTTATTATCAGGAAATCGACCAGCGAATATGCATCACAATTGGTACTCGTGTGGAAGAAAAATGGGGACCTCCGCATCTGTATGAACTTTCGCTGTTTGAATAAGACGAACCTGAGGGATGCTCATCCTCTGCCTCATCAAGTGGATTGTTTCACAGTGCTGGGAGGAAACTGCTTTTTCAGCACAATCGATTTAACATCTCTGTTCTATATCATGCTGCTTCATGAGGATGATAAGAAGTACTCTGGCTTTATCACTTCCATGAACCTTTACAAATACAACATGTTGCCACAGAGCCTATGCAACAGCCAAGCGAGCTTCATGCGTACGATGACCAAGTTTTTTGAGGACCAAAGCTATTTGAGCCTGCTATGTTATTTGGATAACTCGTTGATCTTCGCACCTAATTAGGAGACTGCTTTGCTCCATCTGAAAATGGTGTTTAAAAGGCTGCACTCTCAAAAGTTGATGTTAGCACCAAAAACAAGCTTCTTCCTGATGAGGCCTGTGAAGTTCCTAGGTTACATAATAGATGACAGTGGTGCATCTATAGATGGAGAGTGATGGAGTGACCCTATGTCAGAAGAGGATAAGATCCTTTTTAGGGATGGTAAATTATTACCAGCACTTTAGACCCACGTATTCAGCCATTGCCAAACCTCCTTTTGGGCTGCTGAAGGGTGAGAAAAAGAATAAACTAGCCAAAGTTAGAGTGTCTTGAAGTATGACATCGGAACTGATCCGTCTCAGGTCCAAGATGGCGATGCTAAAGCCAGAGTGGTTGCTTTCACTAGCAAATCACCGTCTCAGTCTCAGAGGAATTACCCAGCTCATAGGTTTTGGCATTGAAATGATCAGTCTGTGACAAATTCAGCCATTGGCTTAAAGGCCATAAATTTACTGACTTCCATTCTGACAAAGCTGAAACTTGACTGTTGTGAGTAACACTAGGTTGCTAAACTGGTGAGCTAAACTTTGACATCAAATATGTTCCTGGGCAACGTGCTACATGCACTTTGTTAAAGTAAGTGTGGGTGAAATAATGAGTCAAATACAAGCCTCAGAGTGAATGACTTGTCAATTGTGTCTGCCAAAAATGCCTTTGTGGAACTTAAACAAGCTTCTCCGATTTAATGAGTTTGACCTGTGACCTCCCAGATGGCTCAGTCCCACCTGTTGGATGTGATCTTGAAAAGCCTGTGTCCTGTGACCCTGAACCTTTGTCTGGTATTGTTGGCAGTCTTGCAGGAGTAATACAATTCAGTACTGTAACTGTAACACAGACAGACCAACAACCTTGTGTAAGTCATTCAAAAGATGCCTGCAGTGACTTTGTATATGCTCTTTTCTCAGGTTTTGTCGCCTGATTAGACCTGTGGTTCGACCGATACACACCATGTCCAGACAAGATGTAGTTCCAGATAGGTTTGATGTTAAATCTGTCTGTAAATCCGTGTTCCAGACTCTCAATGACTAAATTTCATTCATGTAATTTGGCCTTTGGGATGTAAGTGTTATCTGTTCATATGTTGCTTACAAATGAAAATCTTCCGGTTGCTATGCACCGGCCTTATCGGCTGCAAGTCTGTGCAGCTCTCAATTTTGTTAATCTTTTATTTAATTATATGTTATTTAAATTTTTTATCTAAAGATTTTCAGTGATTTTTAGTTATCTGCTTTTCAAAATCAATTTTATTTTTTGACAATGTGCACTGCTACCAGTAGTAGAGCAGTGTACACATGAGAAGAATTGTTGACACTGTCAATGATTGGACGCGGAATTAAATATCCAATTCCGACCGAGCTAAGAAAGCTGTACCGTGGATGAAGAGCTGGAGCAAAATTAAAGGCAAAGAGGCCCAACAGGAGGTGGAGGTACAAGCCTTTTCTGCCCTCGGTGATAATGGGAAACGCCAACTCACTACCAAACAAGTATGACAAGCTAGAGGCACTTGTACGGAACCAGCGGCTGCATAAGGAAAGCAGTTTGATCTGTCTGTCTGAGTCCTGGCTGAACGACAACACACAAGACTCATGTGTGGACATACCTGGCTTAACAGCCGTACGAGTGGATCGTGGTCCGAGTATGAGCAGTAAGCGCCAAGGCTATTATCTTGGGTTTTTTTTTAAATCAGAGATGGGTTAACCCCCGGAATGTGACCGTTAAGGAGAGGGTATGCTATCCAGACATTGAACTGTTGTCAGTTGGTTTCTGTGCGTTCCATGCGCCCAGAGAGTTCCCATATACAGTTGTCATCGTTGTTTACAGTCCACCGAGGGCGGCACCTACAACAGCGTGTGACATCATCCATGATCCCATTGTTAGGATACAGACCCAGCGTCCTGAGGCATTCATTGCAATCACAGGGGATTTCAACCATGTCTCTCTATCAACTTGTTAGACTGGCTTTGTACAGTATGTAGACTGTCCAACACGTGGAGAAAGGACATAAGATAAGATAAGATTTGTACATAAGAATTCTTGTGCAGAGGACACTCAGAGTACAAACATGAGAAGGAGTAAACATTAAAAACTAAAACAACAATAAAAATAATAAATGGATATTGGACGTTTCCCGGTTGATTGTCAATGAACAGAGGTAGATTGATCAAGAGCACTGATGGTACTTTGCTTTTGCCATCAGTCTCACGGTAGCAGGGAAGAAACTGTTGTAAAAGCATGTTTACCGTGTGATGATACTGTCCGTTCTGCTTTGTCTAAGGCTGTATGTAGAGTAGGACTGCCAAAATCATGACCAAAATCATAATCACGATTATTTTTTATCAATATTGTAATCACGATTATTAGTCATGTCTGGAAAAACATGTATTTTTATTGCACAATTCATAAACAATGTGCCAACAATTTTTTGTCAAAAATTAAACTTTAAAGTAGAATAAATTATAACTAATGAAAAATAAAAACAAAAACCTAATCATTTAACATTTTAAAGTATTAACTGTATTGATCGGACACATGTCTTTGGCCAAATAAAAAGATATCGTCTGTTATTTCTGCGTGTCTTTGGGAGGTAGATGGATAGGGTTCTGCCCGGTGCAGGGTTACTGTAATGGTTGTCTGGGTTGGCGCTGGACACGGACGGGGATTTTGTGAATTAACATTAGCTTTGGCCTTCTTTCATTCCTGATATTTAGGTTTGTCATGTTTTTTCAGGTGATTGAACAAATTAGTGGTGTTACTCTGCGGGGCAGACACTACTTTGTTACGCTCTTTGCAAATAACTTGTTCTTGTTTAATGTCACTTACCCTGAATCCAAAAACAAGTCCAGACAATGAATGTCGCCCCGTCTAACTCATAGACTGTTTCGCTAGCTGCCTTACACTGCGCACTTGTTATTTAGACAGCTTAATGAAGCCTTAACCATGCTTTTGCCCCCTGGTGGTTGGTAGACTATTGGTTGAGAACGTGTGGTTAGAGATGCAGGCAGCAGAGCTTGCATTTTGAATGTAAATATCGTTGACAATCAGGTTAATTTAATTGTGGCCACCAAAATCGTGATCACGATAAAAATATGATTAATTGTGCAGCCCTAATGTAGAGTGTTTATGGTTGAGGAGGTTGTGTGCTGGGTGATATGTCTCTGATGATGCTATGTGCCTTCTTCGTGCAGCGTTGTGTGTAAATGGTGTCCGTAGAGGGAAGTTTTGTTTTTATTATCCTCTCTGCAGTCTTGATCACCCTCTGAAGAGCCCTCCTCTCTCCCTGGGTGGTATTACCATACCACACGGAGATGCCGGTTGTGAGGATGCTCTCCACCAAACCTTTTATGCTTGGGTGAGGGGGTGGAGGCTCAGGCCAGCCTTCCTGAGCAGTCTGAAGTGCAGCCACTGCTGGACCTTTTTCACCGTGGCTGTGGTGTTTGCAGACCAGCTTAGATTTGCAGCTAACTGAAGACCAAGGAACCTGTAGCTGACCACTCTCTTCACCTCACCCCTGATGTTAACGGTCTGCAGAGGGGGGGCTTTCTTCCTAAAGTCCATTATAAGTTCTTTGGTTTCGTCTCCGTTGAGGATAAGGTCATTCTCCTCACCATAAGCAAGCATCAGACCCCTGTACCCTGACTCGTCCCCACCTTTGATCAGGCCCAGGATGGATGTGTCATCCGCGTATTTGATGATGACGGTGTCGTCCCGGGTGGAGACGCAGTCGCTGGTGTACAAGGTGAAGAGTTTAGGGCTGAGACAGCAGCCCTGTGGAGACCCTGTGCTGACTGTGAGCTCAGCTGAAATCCTGCCTCCCATCCATACCACCTGTGGTCTGTCCATGAGGAAATCCAGAATCCAGTTGCAGGTGATGGGCGGGATCCCCAAGTCAGTTAACTTTATAATCAATTTGCCAGGCCATATGATATTAAAGGCTGAGCTATAGTCAAGGAAAAGCATCCTGACATATGTCCTGCTGCGGCCTAGATGTTGTAGTGCATGATAGAGGGCTGTTGGAACGGTATGCAAACTGTAGGGGATCAACTGTGACAGGAACCAAAAAGTCAATGTGTGTGTATACCAGCACTGTGGAAGGTGATGTGGACAGAGCCAAGATAGTGTGGCTTTTTCCACCTCTACTGCTGCTCCCTCCACCCCCACCACTTCAGCTGCTTCCTCTATTCTGCTTCCACTACCCAGCTGTACTTCCACCTCAATGGCAACTCGCAGCGCCAGTCCTCTTCCTCCGCTTGACTGCACCTCCACCTCAATGGCAACTCTCACCAGCAGGCTTCTTCTGTCCAGCTGTTCCTCCACCTCTACGGCAGCTTCCACCGCCAGGCCTCCTGAGTCAAGCTATACCTCCACCTCTGCAGCAGCTTCCACCACCAGGCCTACTGAGTCCGACTGCACATCCACATCTGCGGCAGCTTCCACCGCCAGGCCTCCTGAGCACAGCTGCACATCCACCTCTGTGACAGCTTTCACCACCAGGCCTCCGGAGCACAGCTGCAACTCCATATCCGTGGCTGCTCCCACCACCTGGCCACCTTAGCAACCCCCACCACTTACCCTCCTCTGTCCAGCTGTACCCCCACCACCATCTCTATGATTCGTAGCAACATCCCTCCTGTCGTCATCCCTCCGCTACAACCTCTTTGCCTAACTACAGAGGAGGTTGGAGCTGAGCTCAGGAGACTTCAGTCAGGGAGGGCTGCAGGCCCAGATGGAGTCTGTCCAAGGCTTTTGAGGGACTGTGCTGGTCAACTAGCAGTCCCTTTTCATAGGCTCTTCAATGTGAGCCTTCAGATAGAAAAAGTCCCGGTGCTGTGGAAAACTACTTTTCTCATACCGATGCCCAAATCAGGGCAACCGGTGGAGCTGAATAACTACAGACCAGTGGATTTGACATCTCAAATGAGACTCTTTGTTCGTCGTATGAGATTGCAGGTTGCGGAGGATCTTGACCCCCTCAAGTTTGCCTTCCAGAAACACATAGGAGTGGAAGATGCGATTCTGCACATGCTGCATCGGGCATATGCTTATCTGGATGTGCCTGGTTCATATGTGAGAATCTTGTTCTTTGAGTTCTCCAGTGCCTTCAACACCATACGGCCTCTCATACTGAAAGACAAGCTTCTAGGTATGGGTGTGGCCCACTCCCTGACATCGTGGATTATCAACTATATGATTGCCAGAACACAGTATGTCAGGATGGGGAGATGTGTTTCTGGGACACTGGAATGAAGTACAGGGTGCAGGGTACTGTTTTGGCTCCTTTTCTTTTCACCCTGTACACATCGGACTTCTGGTAGAACTCTGAGTCCTGCCACATATAGAAGTATTCTGATGATATGGCTGTTGTGGCATGTGTGCGCGGTGGACAGGAGAAGGAGTACAGGGACCTTGTGGAGTCCTTCAATGGCTGGACCAAAAAGAACTGTCTGCTCCTGAACACTACAAAGACTAAAGAGCTGGTTGTGGACTTCAGCAGATCTAAAACTCCATACCAGTCAGTCTGCATTGATGGATGGGAAATAGAGACTGTTCACACCTGCAAATACCTGGGGGTGGTGCTGGATAATAAACTGAAGTGGTCTGCCAACACAGAAGCAGTGTACAAGGGGGGCCAGAGCAGTCACCTCTTCCTGAGACGGCTCAGGTCCTTCAATGTCTGCAGTGATATGCTGTGCATGTTTTATCCCACTATGATTAAGAGTGCACTGTACTATGCTGTTGTCTGCTGGGGGAGTTGCACTACAGACAAAAACTGTAGGCGCCTGGACAAACTGATGAACAAGGCCAGTTCTGTGGTAGGCAGAAGGCAAGACCATCTCAGTGCTGTGGTGGAGCAATGTATGAGGAAAAAATTATATTCTGTTTTGGAGAATATTAAACATCCTCTCCACTGCATCCTGGCAGGACAGAGGAGCAGCTGTCGAGAGAGGCTCATTTGTCTGCGCTGCAGGAGGTTCAGGAGATCCGTTGTCCCCAAAGCCATAAGGCTTTTTAACAGTGACTGCTGACATATTCTTCTCAAATTTATTTATTTATTTAGTCATTTATTAGTATTATTATTGTAGTTGTCTAATAAACAATCACTGTAAATATCCAAAAGATTTTGAGCTACTTGACTAATTTGAATTTTCCCCACTAGGGGATGAATAAAGTATTTTTCTATTCTATTTCTATTCTATCCTATGTTCATGATTTCTCATTTAATGTGAGCCTATGCTACACTGTAATGGGTCTTGTGGGATGTAAAAGGCATTATATTACCATAAGCTGGGTTGAGTGATAAGCGCTGCTCTCATACCACTTCATCCTTGCGGTATACTGTAACATGTTGGTTTTTATTAAGCCGACTCTTTTCTATCTTGTTAGATTTTGTTGTCCTAACCCTTTAGGCGCCAGAGGTTTTTTTTCGAAAATCCTTTATTTTGACAAATAAATTTCAAAAGGCTATATCTTAAGAGATAGAGACTTTCTGTAAATTAGAGAAATGTTAAGGATGACCCAAAGTTTATGTAGGAAGCAAATTGACACACCTAATTTGCATATCATGATGTCATGGGGTGGCGGCCATCTTGGATTATAGAATTTTTATGAAATTTTCATGTTTCAATGATGAAACGCAGCCTTTTTCTCCAAATATGCCCCTATTAATGTCTGTGCTATATTCAATATTCTATATTCAATGTGCTAGACAATGCAAAATGTTCAGGGAAATAGCAAAGACTAATCCAACACTGTAAATTATTTCTAATAAATGGCCGAAAAAATGCACATGAGCGACAACCTCATGTTTGCTTGCAGAGGTCAAAATAGGCCTATGCCTATCCATCCACGTGACACTGTTTGTAGTTATTTATGATGTGATACCTTTCATTGTATGGTACCACACAAAGACTCACCCCACACTGCCTACAACTGTATTTTGTCTGACGGCGGCCTTTAGGCCAGGTTCAATCAGAACATACAGCACAATCTGGGTGGTCATCAGCCTTATACAAAAAGTGATGTTCTGTGAGTCTGTGGCATTTCTCCCAATGACTTCTTCCTCCCTTTATGGCTCTCCTTCCTGGAGTAGCCTTCCAGTAAACCAGTTTTACCATGTGTTGCACAAAGACCTTCAGAGACTTGTGAGAAGCTGGAATACAGTTTCAGTAAATTATGTGAGCATTCACCATACTTATGCCAAGAATAACATTGAAAATTCTGTTATACCACTTTCTTGATCTGTGGGGAAAGAGTTAGGTCTTCATTCTTTGATCTGCAGTGTCAACGCACCCCATGAATGAATTATAATCATCAACACACACAGGTGTATTTATTCATCTGTACCCACTAGCAGTGTGTTTTGTCCTGATGCGTTTTCGATTTCACTGACATCAGACCACTGGTGAAATCTTGAATGTGACTTGATTTCATGGGAGGCTAAAAACTGATAGGCATAACGCTTTGTTTCTACAGTCAATAAATTCCAGAAATCATCATTTAGAAAAAGTGACAGAAAATCTAGGGCCGAATCAGCATTGGATAGTTCTCTGTCCCCCTGATATCCAACTGTTTAATCAAATGGCTTTATCCAATTTTGGTACCCCACCTCATCAGTCAAATACTCCTAGCCTGCATGTCCATAACCTGGCTTAGTGAGACGCATGTTGGCTGACTTGGCTCTGTGCTGTGTGACAGGGCGTCTGCCTCTAAATGCACCACTTGTGCCACCTTCTGCTCCTGTCATGTCTCCACCAAGTGCGCCAACACGTGCTCCAGTCAGTGAACAGACACAGCATGGCTGTGGCTGCATGAACTGCGCCGCTACGTTTTCCCCCAGCTCTCCCACTGACAGTTCGACCACGTCTGACATGTCCATCGAGATTTGTCAAGCTACTGACTGCGCGATCGCATACACTTTGTGAAGGCACCATGTCAGAAAGCACAGCGTTCACTTGGTGAGCTCGATAAAAAGACAGAAGACGCACATTACTCCCAGCCTCGTTCCCTCCAGTACTACCATCCCTGCTAACTCCTGATGCAAACTTCGACCCCGTGAAACATTTTCCTCACCACCAACATTGCTGGGCAAAGGATCTGAAGTTGGTGTTTGGTGCAGGGAAACACTTTGTCCGACTGCTGGTGAGGCAGGGACGCGGGGCGGGAACGCGTCGCCACTAGCGCCAGGACTAGCTAACAGCTGACTCATCTTCTGAAGATAGATTTTCCCCTTCAGAATCAGGATTAGCGAATAGAAGACCCAGTGCTTCTTTGCAGGTAAACTTTTTAGTGGACATTGTGCGATTATTGGAAAAAAATACTTGCTAATGCTGACTATATCGCTCTGCTGCTGTTGCTCAATGGTGTACTCGCTCAGTGAAGAACTCGTACTGATTCAACTTGTTGTAGTGCAAAACGTTTATATAGAAGGATGACGTTTTTTGCGTCAGAGGTGAAGTGTGACATGTCTGCCAACCAGAAGTGGAGAGTAGGAACAAAATATGACGTTATTTTTGCCACAATGGGCCGTTTTATTCAAGGCACGATCTTGTCGACTTAAGTCGACCATGGCGCTTAGAGGGTTAAGTGTTCTGTGTAGCTATAGCTCAAAGTCGATTAAATTTAGTAGCGGTGGGCGTAACAAAGTTAAAAATGCACTTTAAAAAAAAAAAAAAAAAAACATAATTTGTATATTTTTAAGGTGCTATTGTGACATTGTTCTGTTTAGATCATGAAGTTTTATAAAAGTTTTAATTTCGTCTCAGATAACAACATTTTGATTTCAATTAGCTATATTAGCTAGTATTGGAGAGAATAGCTTTGTAGAGTACTTGTAGTGTATTATCTTTCTCACCCTTAAGTTCTTTTTTTAAAGTACCCACTAGATGGAGTTGTTTTATTATTAATCTGTTTTAACTAAATCTTTGACAGGAGAAATGTTATTTTGTTATATTATGTTTTCCTTAAACTTCTGAACTCTACAGCAAATGCACATCTATTTTGAAATTTATTTTGTATTTTCTTAAGAAAAGGGACATTGTTGGCTGCACAATGTGTCGCGACGCATTGTGAAGTAGCCAGATGTGCAAAGGGAAACAGTCTGTTTGTTTTTGCTGTCTTCTCCAGTTGCTGAGCCAACTAAATGTTGGGAAAACCAGTCAAGCTCCTTTGTTGTCCACAATACACATGCAGTAAATGTTGTTACATAATGTCAGAGGGTAGCTCTGAAATGATTATATTTGTCATTTTTGCTAAATCAAAGATCCTTCAGAGTGTGTGTGTGTGTGTTGGGGGGGAGGAAGAATAGGCTAAGACTTTCCCTCTTGGTTACCATGTGGCACTTCAGTCTGTCTGCACTGCATATGGAACCAATTTGTAATGTGAAACCTTGAAAGACAGTGAACCACCCTTTTGACAAAAAATACCAAGCTTTTCCAAGTTTGCCTCTTTATAAACAGCCTGGTAAAATGCAAATCTTAGGTGAAAGAGTTATCCTTATTTATTGTTTCATTGTTGAAAGATGATCTTTTCACTTGTGCTCATTCAGTCTATTTTACTCTATTTGTTTTATATAATATATTCTATAGCAATGTTATTTGATAGGTGACTGAGTGTGCATACCACCTAAGACTTTTTCTTCTGTTTATTTTTTTTTTTAAATACTATTTTGGTGAAATACTTTTCTTTTGACTTCTGTTTTTTCCATTTTATTTCTTATTTTTTGCCTCATTCCACTGTGTCATTTTGACATATTATATTGGAAACTGTTACTGGGTTTTTGTTAATTTTTTCAAATACCATTTCACTACCTCTGTCATTGAATGGTGCGGCTGTGGTTGTCCAGCAGCTCTATGTTTGCTTTGTATTACACAAGGGCCCAGTTGATAGTGAGGAAGCCCAACAGCATGGCAAACCCCATTTCTATTATTAAGAGCAAGAAGAGATAATTGGATAAGACAGAAGAGCCAGCAGGCCCTCTTAAGGAAGGGACTTTGATAGGCTTTTCATACAGACAGAGCTGCAGGAACTACTTGAGACCCTGTTAATACCATAAATGGCTCTCAGATGGTCCTTATAGACTGGTATAAAATGAGGCAAAATTATTTTCTTTATAAGTAAGTCTGACAAGCCAAAACAATTTACTAGAGCTTAAGATTGCATTTGTAGCACATAAACAGTACCAAAATAAATAAGAGCTTGTATCTGTCTTGCAGCCAGCTACTTATTTAGCCACAAATGGAATAGCATTGGTAAAATAAAGATCAGCAACATTCCCCCTAATCACAACATGGGACAAAACACATATTTATTGAGTTTTGCTATACATTCAGTGACTCAATTATTTCATAAGCCAAACTTAACTACCAATATCTAGAGTTTGCCTGTTTGCGAGGTAATGATTAGAATCACGAAGATTAGCATTTCTATTTTTGAGACATATTAGGGAACATTTAAATATACATAATGTATCATGTGCAGGTTGGGGACAGGTTTTGTTTTCAAATTAAACAATCAAATATGAATAAGTGAAACAATTCATCGATAGCAAGAATGAACACCCTTTAATAGACAAAAGTTGACACATGAACATAAAATGACAAAACTCTCCTTTACAAAGAAACAACAATTTAATTTTAGTGTTTGCTTATTGATGAAATATATTTCAGTTGCTGATCAAATAACTAGTGGACCTAACAGTCTTCACTTGTTCTTTAACCTGAAATGAAGGCTATAAGGCTGTCTAAACATGAAAAGAATGTCATCTCTTGCACTTGACAAATTTCTGCTTTATATAAACCCCTTATGATGTCATAAAATTTTACAGAACAACAAATATGAGATTACTGTGGACTAAGTTGAACAATACAAACAATAAATTAGTTATCAAAATTCTTTCTGATAAATTTTCCAAACACAAATAATTTATCAATGACCAGCTAGGGTGCTGGTTGATTTGGGGGAATCTTGGGAAATAAATCACTGCCTTGCTGAAGTAACAATTCAGGAAGTAATAATTGGGCTCAAAAATAGATCATCTGGCTCAGTGCTGCTCAGGAGATTAATGCAGTGGAGTAATCCAACATTATTCCACTAGTGGGAATACTGAAATATTAAATCAACTTTGGTCTATTGGTAACAATCTCATTGATGATACTCAACCTTAATATGTGAGTGATATGGGAACGAGGCTGTCCGTTTCGGATGAATGGAGAAACTGGAGCAGGAGAAAAACAAACAAACAAAAAAGAAAACAAGACAGACACTTACCATGGGTCGTGTACTCGGTTGAGTGTATTTTCTCTAACCTCTGATAAGAGGTAATCTAAGGCGCAGATATTACGTCGACTGAAGGTTGCAGGATATCCACATAAACGCCGGTAAACAGTGGTCCTGAAGTTGCAGCAGCGACTCGCATTAGAGTTAGCGGTTTGAAATTGTTACGCCGCTAACAACATACTGTGTTGCTTCACAAACGTAAGTTAATTGATGCAGGTAATAGCAACGTACGCCCATTTCCTTCTAAGGCAACGTAATTTAATCGACAGCCCGTCCCTGTCTGTTTCCCCAGGGCAACACGGTCCTCCAAGTGGATTTCAAAGTAAAAGCATCGTTTTGAGCAGAAACTGGAGTGAAATCTGAGAAGATTCTTTCCCCTTCATTAGGGCCGGCTCTGGGTAATATGGCGTTCCAGGCGAGAGTCGTCTTTGACAGATGATTTCATTATTATATCAGTGCAAAGACAAACTGAAAATATTTTAAAAACACGATGAACATAGTGTGCAAAAAAGTCAATCTTAAACGATAAAATAGCACTAACCTCAGCAAATACAAAGGCAATAAAAAACAGTAGAATTCAAACATTTTAAAGTATCAGTGCCAGGAAATTTCTGCATTCCTGTTTTGATATATTACTTTGTAGCAAAACTCTTAAGAAGAATTAACATGGCTAAAAGCTACAAGCTGATATTCATATTATATTTACTAATAAAAACAGATCATGAAAAGTAATTGTACTTCAGTCATATTCCAAAATTGAATAAATTTACATTCTTCTTCATGGAAAGGCTCAGCTGAAGACTGTGAGGCCTCTTGTGATGCAGGCTCCTCAGCTGCCTGTTGAGGTTTTAAATATTTTTTCATTGCACCTGGAAAAATCCAAATAGTAAACACTGATTTATTTGGATAAGAGGTTACATTGCAGCCAACAGCCAAGCTGACAATAAACACAGAGTTTATCTTAGGGTTCCTCTGTTACATTTCTGGTGTTTAGGCTTTATTCTGAAGTTAAAGTTGCTAAAACTAACACGACAACGTCCTCGTTTATTAATTGAAGAAGCTGGGATGTGCTGCCCCTCTCCCACCTCACCTTCCACTAGCGTCAGGTTCAGGGCACATGTCAGCCGGATTTTTCATATTGAGCTTTTCTGCTCTTTTTATTATTTATTTAAAAGAAAAAGTGTCAAGAAGTTTGAGGGATGGGTTGAAATGTATTATTCGTATCTTCAAGTATAATTTTTTTTTTCACTTTGAGAATTAAAATTTTGCACCCCTCCAGCAGATGGTGTCCCAGGCGACTGTCTCGTTTGCCTATGCCCAGAGCTGGCCCTGTCCTTCACATAATGTTTCCCCCAGCTGGCATAAAACTCAAAGTATACGCTGACACAAGGAATAATCTGCCCCCTCATTTGCAAGAAATGGAAAAATTAATAAACAGGAAATACATACAGTTTTAAATTTAAAAGGCCAAGACAACTCAGTAACAATCATATCAGCCCCAAGACAACTAAGAAAGAAAAAAAAAACTAAACAAATAAATAGGTCTTAAGTTGTCTTTTAAAGGAGTTAACAGACTCCATCGAATACAGAGAGAGCGGAAGATCGCTCCAAAGCCTGGGAGCAACAGCTTGGAAGGATCGGTCTCCTCTGGTCTAGAAGCGAGTGCATGGCACCATAAGTAAATTCTGATCCACAGACCTCAGATCCCAAGCTGGGGTGCAAGGCTGGATCAGATCAGATGTAGGGTGGAGCCTGACCATGTAATGCTCTGAAGATTATAACCAGAATTTTCAAATTTATCCTAGAGGAAACTGGCAGCCAATGAAGGGCTTTAAGAATAGGGGTTATGTGAGTCCTCCTATTAGAGCGGGTCAGAATTCTCGCTGCAGAGTTTTGCACTAACTGCAGGCGAGATAGCTCCTTCTTGTTTAGACATAAAACCAACTTTTACAATAGTGTAAATGTGAAGACACAGACGCATGGATTATCAGCTCTAAATCATTTTGTGACATAATTTTTCTGAGTTTGGAGATTTTCCTCAGTTGAAAAAAGCAGTTTTTGGTGAGCTGTTTACAGTGTTGTACTAATGACATGTTTTTGTCAAACACAACACCCAGGTTTCTTAGACTCGGTTTCACAGACTGGCCCAAGAGGCAAGTTTTGTCCACATTTAACTGTTTAGGTGTTATCACTGAGCCATTATTTTATCTCCACCAAGCAATTAACTAAGGATTTTAGCCTCTGGAGCTCAGTTGGCTTGAAAAAGCAGTGAAGCTGGATATCATCACCAAAACATCCGAAAATCTCTGGATGACTTTTCCCAACGGAATCAAATACAGCAAGAATAATACAGGACTCAAAACAGAACCTTGAGGGACTCCACACAACAATTCTGCTGACTCACACCTTATTTGGTAAGCTGAAACACTAAAGCTTCGTCCAGAAAGGTATGACAAGAACCACTGCAGAACTGAACCTGACAGTCTCACTTCATCCCTTAGTCTTTTCAGCAGGATTTGGTGGTCGACGGTGTCAAAGGCTGTGGACAGATCTAAGAGAACTAGAATAGTGCATTTTCCTGAATCAGCAGACATCATAATGTCACTGGACACTTTCAGCAAGGCTGTCTCCATAGAGTGATGTTTGCAGAAACCAGACTGAAATGTCTCATGGATGTTACTTTGATCCAGGAATAATGAAAGCTGTTCAGAGACCACTTTCTCTAAGATCTTGGACAAGAGTGGTAGCTTTGAAATAGGCCTGAAATTACTGAGGACAGTCGGGTCTAAGCCTGTCTTTTTAAGTAAAGTCTCTACTATGGCATGCTTAAATGTATTGGGAAACACACATGTAGAAAGAGAGAGTTTTACCATTTCGGTGACCCAGGGGCCAATTACATTACACTTTCACAAAGAGCCTACACGGAAGGATGTCGGATAAGCAGGAGGAGGGTTTCATCTTGGTCACCAGTGCTGAGATATCAGCAAGAGTCATTTAAATGAGGACCACAAGCTGGAGACAAGCTCAATGACAGCAGGGGTACCACACAAAGGGGGAGAGATTTTCTTCTTTATCATCTTAATTTTGTCAATAAAAAATCTCAACTATGCATTGCTGTCAGCTTCACAAAAAACGGGAGTAACTGGCGCAGCAGGACATACAAGAGAATTAATCGCATTTTCCATCATCTCATTGTATGAGGACACAAGATCCCTGAGATAAAGTCTGTGCACCTCAAGGTTAGAGGATTTCCACAGACGTTCAGTCTTTCGACATAGTCTCTTCAGACTCAGGGTATCTTCATTTGCCCAAGGGCACATTTTTTTCTGTATTGACAAGTTTGATTTAACAGGTTCCACCTGATCCAGATTTTTTTACACAGTGATTGGTAAAACAGTGCATAAAATTGTCCACATCGAGGCAATCCATGAACAAAAGAGGGTCAAACATAGCAGAAAAACTGTCTGCAGTATTAGCAGAGATAACACGCCTCTAAAACCTAACTTAACTAAGGGCTTAGTCTCAGGGCTAAAGTGCAGCTCAAACAAAACAAGACAATGATGACTCAGGTGGACGTCCTGTACAGACACATTTGAAATGTCTAGGCCAAGGGTAAAAACTAAGTCTAAAATGTGGCCTTTTTGGTGTGTGGGCTCAGAAACATGTTGCTCAAAATTAAAAGCTTCAGTCAGTGTTAAGAGTTCCTTTCTGGAGCAAGATGAGCTGTCATCAACATGAAGGTTAAAATCTCCAAGGATTAGAACAGGTTCCAACTTTATTATGGAGGATAAAAAGTCACTAAAATCCTTCAAAAACACAGCAGCAGGTCCAGGGGACGGTAGATTGACACACAATGGAATGGATTTGAAGAACTCACCTTGACCATCTGAGACTCAAATTAAGGGAATTCCAGGGTCTGAGTCACTTTGCATGCACAGCTGACCCTGTATACATGGCCAGACCAGAGCTATAGAGTATATACAGAGTTACGACACGCTTTGATGTTGAAACTGCTTTGATTACTTTTGAATAATAATACATTTTTGGAGAGAAAGGTTTGTGTTAGCTTCACTAGGTTACTTACATAAGTGATGCTAACTTTACAAGGTTGGTTGTTCTGCCTATGCAAATAGTTCAACAAGTTACCATTTAATTTTTACCATTATTGGATTCTAAGCACTGTCAGCACTTACCAGTTTTGTGAAATGTCAGCTTTTCCAAAGTACTTTTTATCTTTATTACCAAGTTTAGTTATTTTGAAAGGATATGTATCAGAACCATGGAGATTTTAAGATTGAGCCATGTACCAGATCTATGAAACAACCATTAATTATGCTTGAATATGATCAGTCAATAGTGACAAATCTATCTCTACAAGAAACTATTCAAACTTTCAATTCTGCAGTGGTGCAGGACCCCTGTATATTCAGGCTGGACTTCCTGTGGGTCGCTCGCTGTGTATTAGAGGAGGAACACACTATCTTTTTCAGAAGATTCCACAATTGAAATGGTGCACCCTACAAGTTCACAACTGCCAACCTTGAGAGCAGCAGAGACACATGATGAGTTGGACTCTCCACTTCATGCTGTCCTCCCTGCACCCTTGCCCCCCACATGCCTCAGTTGATGTGCAGAGCCTGCACTGGACCAGCAGCTCACAGCAGGGCAGGTGGACAGAATGGCGACAGTAAGAGAAGTATGGAAAAGCGGCTGTGATAACTTGGAAACCAGGCAAAAGGATGAGAAGTGGCGGTTGTTGTTGGGATTTAAGGACATTTTTGTGCTGATGGAGGAGGAAGTGGGCATGACACACTTGCTGCAGTACAAGATCAACACTTGTGATACACAGCCCATCAAAACATGGCCCTGCCGCCTTCCGCTGGTGGATCCGGCAGCTGCTGACGGCTGGCATCATTGAGCTTACAGACAGTCAGGGGTTGTGAAGGACAATCAGCCGTATTGCTGAGATATTCGCTCACAAGATGAGGTGCTGTGTTGACTACAGACCACTCAACAGTGTTATCAAGAAAGACTGATACCCACTGCCCCGCATTGATGAGTGTCTTGACTTGATTCCCAGTTCATCCTGGTTCTCACTCAGTAAGCCAGTCAGGATAAAAACCACAGTCAAATGAGGTCTCTGGATGCTTGCCTGCTACAAAAGAACTGTTTGCAAAATTTCAGTGCTCCAGAGAGCCTGGAAAGGGCCAGCTGTTGTTAATGTTTACCTTTTCAAATGTTCTGTGAGTATTGACTGTTTGTGTTGCATTAAATGTGAGAAGAGGCCTGTCAGACGTTACAATAGGAAATGTATTTTGGTTTATCACAAGAAGGCCTAAATATATTTTATTGTTTAAAACTAATGAAGTTGTTTAGATACAGACATCCAATAAATCAGTGAGCGAGTAATTGGTGAGAACTTACTCCATGTAATTTTTTTCTACGTTTGTATAAATGAAATCAAGGTATGAATAGCACCTAAGAATAAGAATCATTAGATTCAGATTTGTGACTGTTTCACAAATCTGTGATAGGGTTAATTATGTATGAAACCCTGGAAAAGGAAATAAAGAGCCATGGTGAGCACTGCATATTGAGCTCATGACCTGATCAATTGTATATACCTTACAAAGGTTAAAACATATGTGCACTGTCCTGCTAAGGGAAGACATTGCCATGAAGTTATGTAAGTATAAATGTTTGATTAGATGTCAAGTTGATATCTACATGTATACCTGGGGTCCGTTTCACAAAGCAGGTTCAACAAACTCTGAGTCTAATCCTGAACTCTGAGTTGATCTACTCTGCGATAGAAAACTCTGAGTTTTCGGTTCCAGAAACGCTGATTTGAGTTAGTTTAGGCAACTCGGAGTAGTTTCACCTAGAGTTAAGCGCATGCGCCACAAGAATAAAAAGCCAGCATCAATGGAACCCCGATTTGACGAGTCACCATGGCAACGGGGAAGAGGAGGGCTACGCTTTTCACCAACCTCGAATTGGAAATCTTAATGCGCTTGAATGAATGGTAGCCTATTCATTTATTTCATTTTGGTGCAATCCCGGGGGGAAGAAGCGCACTTGGCAGCAGCTTAAGATACAAGATAAAAACATTGTTCAAACAGGTAAGACCTCGGAATGGAGGTACCTCATTTTCATCATGTTTTACACTGTAAAGTAAATATTAAGTGGCTATTTGACTGTGCAGTTGTTTTGTCCCCAACAGAATGCTGTTTTCACACACATAAATTTCTTCTCATCTATATCGTCTTCTGTTAAATAATTAAGCCTATTTAAATTAACAGACTTCTACTCAGCAAACAGAAACAAGGCAGATGCTTGTAAAACAGGTGGTCGCCCAGCACCTCCACCAGAGGAGTTGGCCCTAAGCAAGAATATTGGAAGGCCAGTGGCTGAGGGAATCCCTGGAGGGAGCTCATCCTTTGAGTCCAGCCCCAAAGACACAAGTGCCTTTATAAAATGTAATAGGCCTATGGATATCTTTTTTAAGCATATTCATACAAATATTTATTTGTCTTATGTATTTTTTCTTTTATCCCAACAGATTGGCTGTTGCTATGCTCCGGCCTTATCGGCAGCAAGTCTGTGAGGCTCTCAATTTTGTTCATCATTTATATAATTATATGTAATTTTTTTTTTTGTGATTTTTAGTGATCTACTTTTTACTTACATTTCGTTTTATTTTTATTTATTTATTTTTTATTTGACTGTGCACTGCTACCAGTACTAGAGCAGTGTACACAAGAGAAAAACTGTTGGCACTGTCAAGGATTGGACGCGGAATTAAACATCCAATTCCAACCGAGCTAAAAAAGCTGTACCGTGGATGCAGAGCTGGAGCAAAACAAAAGGCAAAGAGGGACAACAGGAGGTGGAGGTACAAGCCTTTTCTGCCCTCAGTGACTATGGGAAACACTAACTCACTACCAAACAAGTGTAATGAGCTTGAGGCACTTGTCAGTCAAATTTATTTGTATAGCACATTTCATGAACAAAACAATTCAAAGTGCTTTACATAAAATAAAAGCATTGCAGCAGGGAGTGGAAAAAGTATTAAAAATATGTAAAGGAATATAAATTGAAAGAAATAAAATTATTCAAAATGAATAAAAACAAGTAACTAGTATCTAGATAAGTTAAAAGATACCGTGCAGATTTCATGCATAGACACATGAGAAAAGAAATGTTTTTAACCCGGATTTAAAAATGTCTACATTTGGTGACAGTTTAATCTCCTCTGGCAGTTTGTTCCACTTGTTTGCAGCATAACAGCTAAATGCTGCTTCTCCGTGTTTAGTCTGGACCCTGGACTGGACCAGCTGACCTGAGTCCTTGGATCTAAGAGCTCTGCTGGGTTTATATTCTCTGAACATAACACAGATATATTTTGGGCCTAAACCGTTCTGGGGTTTGTAAACCATCAGTAGGCTTTTAAAATCTATTCTGTGACTGACTGGAAGCCAGTGTAAAGATTTTAAAACTGGTGTGATGTGTTCAGATCTCTTAGTCCTGGTTAAAACTCTAGCAGCAGCGTTCTAGATGAGCTGCAGATGTTTAATGCTCTTTTTGGGAAGTCCAGTTAAAAGACCATTACAGTAATCAAGTTTATCCTGGTCTTTTTGAGAGAGAAAACCTTTAATTCTGTTGATGTTTCTGATAAAATGCTGCCTTGGTGACAGCTAAGTGTCTATCAACACTCCAAGGTTACGAACTTGGTTAGGGATTGTATGGGCTCGAGTCTCAAGATATTTACCAATGCTGACCCTCTTTGCTGCCAAACAGAATGATCTCAGTTTTGTCTTCATTTAATTGTAGACAATTATCTCTCATCCAGGAGTTGATTTCCTCCAGACACAGACACAGTACATCTGCTGGGCTGCATATACAAGTTAAACAGAAGAGATCCAAGAATCGGCCCGTGGGGGACTCCAAAAGTCATGGCCACTCGCTCAGATTCATAGTTGCCAATTGTAACAAAATAACTCTGGCCATCTAAATAGGACCTGAACCAGTTAAGGACCGCTCCAGAAAGTCCAACCCAGTTTTCCAGCCTGTGCAACAGGATTCTGTGATCTACGGTATCAAATGCAACACTGAGATCCAACAGAACCAGGATTGAAACATAACCAGAATCAGTATTCAACCTAATGTCACTTAACACTTTGACCAGAGCTGTTTCAGTGATGTGATGACGTCGGAAGCCTGATTGAAAGTTATCGAGACTTCCACTTTCATTCAGAAAGTCATTGAGTTGGTTAAATACAACTTTCTCAATAATCTTGGATATAAAAGAGAGATTAGAGACAGGTCTGTAGTTGTAGAGTTCTCTTCTTTAGGAGTGGCTTAATGGCAGCTGTCTTCAGTGACTTGTGAAAAATGCCTGATGCCAATGAGCTGTTAACTATTTGTAGGAGATCACTTTCTTCTGAGGTAAAACAGTTTTTAAAAAGTCAGAAGGTATTATGTCCAGAGTGCAAGTTGTTGATTTCAGATGCCAAACTGTTTCCTCTCGGATTTTTAAATTAATAATATTAAATGTGACATAACGTCAGTTAGGTTTTAGACACAGATTAGTTTTCTTGTTGGTCTGTGTGGCGTGAATGTTTTGTCTAATTATTTAGATTTTTTGGCTAAATTCGTTGCATTTCTCAGTGGATAGGAGGTCTGGGTTTAACTGTTTAGGATGATTTGTGAGTTTTTCAACCACAGCAAACAGAGTTTGAGAATTGTTGACATTCTTATTAATCAGTTCAGATAGATGCAGCTCTCTGGCCTTGCACAGCTCATTGTTATAACTACGCAGGCTTTGTTTGTACAGCTCATAGTGAATCTGAAGCTTTGTTTTTCTCCACTTACTTCAGCTTTCCTGCATTCTGTTTTCCTGCATTCTGTTTTCCGGTTTTTAACCCTTGTGGTGTTTCTCCATGGTGTTTTCTGTTTGCTTAAGGTGCTCTTGATTCTTGTTGGTGCAACAGGTTCCATTACATTCAAAGTTTTCAAGTTGAAATGATCCAGCAGTCCGTCACCCAACTGTGCACTCACTGTTGGTGACATAGCTATGGCTAATATACCTCTTCTTAACTGAGAAGGTGGTTGTTTGAACATTCTGAGTGATCAATAAATCAAATAAAATACAGAAATCGTCAGACAAGGCCAAATCAATAACCACAACAGAAGAAATATCAACACCTTTAGTTGGGTGGGCCGGTTCTGTTACATGTTGCCACAAACCAAACATGTCCAGCACAGAAGAAAATTCTTTGGCAATACTATCCATCATATTATCTATGTGAATGTTAAAATCCCCGGTCAAGATAAAATGGTAAAAATTAGTCGAGATAACAGACAATAATTCAGAAAATTCATCAATAAAACTTGCACAGTATCCTGGAGATCTGTAAATGATTAAGAAGAGAATTTTAGGAACACCCTTTAAAATAAAACTAAGATATTCAAAAGAAGGGAAATTACCAAATGAGATCTCTTTACACTGGAATGTATCTTTAAATAAGGGAGCTTCTCCCCCACCTTTCCTCCCATTTCGACATTTATCTATAAAACTAAAATTTGGGGGTGCTGTTTCATTAAGAACAGTAGCACTTGTGCTTCCTGTTAGGAAAAGATCTAAATTGTGTGAAATTATGAAGTCATTAAGTAACAGTGAAATGGAAGACTCATTTCAGGGTTAATAAATCCAGAGTTTTCACGAAACCTGCTTTGTGAAACAGACCCCTGGACTCTATATTTTCCAGCAGAACATTGCCCTAGATTTTACACCTCCTCCAATGGCTTGTCTTTTCTTGTCACTCACAGTCAAGCCTATCAGAGTCAAGCCTATCAAAGCTTTCCTTCCTTCTTTTTGGAAACAATATCCGCATAGTTGAGGAAAGAGTGGATGCTGGGAAAGAGAATAGGGAATGACTTTTTTCCCTCATCCAATAAATCAGACATACTTTTAACATTTCCATAACAAATAGGATAATATCAGCCTGAAACAGACGTTACATCCTTTACCTTTTGTATAGATGCAGCCATTTACCAGCCAAAGACTTGCAGAGAATTGGCTGAGAAGTGAATGGCCCATGCATAAAACCAGTAGCCTTTCTAAGTGACTGTTCCTCTAGCGATCACCTTTTAAGTGGCTCAAAGTTTATCTCTCCTAGGACTCCTATCGGGAGATACTATACCTTCCATTGCTGAAATTAGCATGCTTTACCAGTGACCCATATATAAGATTTTGTCCTTGATATATGGGAAACCACTGAGATAATCGGGTGGCAACACCCATTCCGAAATCCCGCCATTCCGACATCCCGCTATTCCGACATCCCGCTATTCCGACGTTCAAATGTCCCACCATTCCGACAAGGCTTTCCGTATAAGGAAATGTGTGTTACTCAACAGGTGAGTCCCTTCTTTCTGTTCATGCAATTTATATGTTTAACACATGTTTATAGACAAGCGTTATTAAAAACACAAAGTCTCGGCAACTGGAGGAGGAGAAGCAGTCCGCGGTGGTTTTCAATCACACACTCCAATGCCACTTGTTTCAACTTCCGAAAATTTAATCCAGGAAAAAAAGGCTTACAAACATGGACCAAAACGGCTCCATAACACGCACAAGAATCCAAAAGAAACGAAAGTTAACTAAAAGAAAGCAAATAAACAGCATGAAGTGGTCAAAATTGGTTTTACGCATGCCTATGTGCGTCTGGCACATGCGTCTTCGGGCTCTCCCACGTTGGTTTGTGGATGAAAGCTATATGTTCAGCTGTAATGTCATGTAAAAACAATCTCTACATGACATTTACTCCCAGGTGTGACCAGTTAGGTCCTTAAGATATCAACAGGCTGTATAAAGCCTTGCGCAACGGCTGTGTGTTTGTGCCAAATGCGCAAAGCCCATCCGAGTACTCATAAATCACGTGAATAACATGAATAAACGTTTTTACTGCATTTTGTTGTGTTTTATACGTTCTATGCTGTCATTTCTCTGTGTCCTGTGCAGTAGCCGTGATATCTGTTATTGCAATTATTACTTTTGCATATGATGACAGCGTGCAAAAGACGCATGGGCTCTGTGGAGAGCTCCGCTCCAGCTGGCTGCTGACAGCTCACTGACACTGTATTTGAAATTCAGGGGATTTTGATAATAGATTATTAAAGTTTGTTTGCGAGGCTGTGGCCTCTGCATGTGCAGAGCTTGTGCGCCAAACTTTAGGGCGTATTTGCGCCGGCATATCATTAGTGCAAAAATGTTTTGGGTAAAAAATAGGCTATTAAAAGGAACTGTCGGAATGGCGGTATGTTAAAAAAAAAAAAAAACATACCGCCATTCCGACCATAGGAGGAAAAAAGTGTCGGAATGGCGGGACGTTTGATAAAAAATTAAGTGTCGCCATTCCGACAATTGGAGACCCATGTCGGAATGGCGAGATGTCGGAATGGCAGCATGTAACCGAGATAATCTGTGCAAGGACTTACACCATGTACATAACAGTTTCTATCACAGTTTCTATCCCTCTGCCTCAGTAATTTCCCCACTCTCCTTGCCTCTACTCCACTCTACCTGCCAGCCACTCCTCCCAACGTATTCTCATGAAAGGGTTTGTATGGAAACGTACGAAAAGTTATATACAGATTTTCGTGAATTATCCTACGAATATCCAATCACATGTGTTCAAAATATTGTCAGACTTTTGACTATTTTTATAAAAATACACTGTCAGACTTTTAAATTTGGACCAGTGTAGACCCGGTTTTCCCCATTATTTACAGATTCATATTATATTTTCTAATGACCTTATATGGTCAATTATACCTACTGTATCCCTTTCCCCAGGCTGACAGGATGGTCCTAGATGATGAAGGGATTTCCGTACATTTACAGTGTTTCTTAAAATTTGGATCTTGCAGTAAATTCAGCCAGCCTGGGTCTCATTTTATTCGCTCCATTTCATTCGCCCCACCCTGTCAAAACTATTAGTTTTGCTCAAAACAGAACTGCTACAAGTGTGTGGTGTCTGTAACTGTTTATGTGTTAGAGCACTTATTTAATGATCATTTTATTTCTCTTTTATCCCTGACCATTTTATCTGTTTTGATTTAATTATCCATGTTTACTTATTCATTGTTGAAATTGACAGCACTGATCTTCAAACGGTGGATGTGTGAAACACAATTTCATTTTTATGTGACACATAAGAATGACAAATAGAACCTATCTTTATTTTATTTGTTTATATATTAGCTGTCCGTGAATACATCCTCGTGTAAATATAATTATTCCAGCTCTCTCCATTTGCCTCGGCGCTCTGATTCGATGCAAAAGATGTCAGTGGGCAGTGATCTTTCATGGTGCGCTGTTTTTCATCCAAAACACACTTATTTCTCAGTTTCCTGCTTGTATTTCCTTTATAGAGTGTTTCAGCAGCGAAGCTGGAAAAAAAGCAAATTAAAACAAACAAACAAAAAAGTAGCCTATGGTGATTTCCGACGTTTGCGGAAGCTACAGTCATAGTAGCATGCTTGGTAACCACCATAGCAAAGTTCAAAACAAAAATAAACTTTACAGGTTAATAACTAAAAAACTAAAGCTTGCCTACATTCCCTGAAGGTAGATTGTAAAAATAAAAAGCACATTTTTCGCTTTCAACAATGCATTATAATGTTGAAACCATTTTTAAATGTTTATTTTCCTCTGTGAAAAAAAGGCAAGTAAGGCCTGACTTCAAGCTTTGCGCAGGCGCACTCTTGTTGATGGATATTCATAGGATCATGCACGGAAATCTGTGCCTAACTTTTCGTACGTTTTCATACGAACTGTGGATGAGAGCAGGCTGATCCTCCCTAATCAGCCCAACTACACACACCTGCAAGCTCAGCTGCACCTCATTCCCAATCAGCCCTATAAGCCTCTCCAGCACTCTCATCCTTGCCAGATTGTTCTATTGCATCCATATGAGATTTTCTAGCATTCATTACCTGCCTGATCTCTTGTTGCCGACCCTACCTGCCTCTGACCTGCCCTCCTCGCCTGCCTCCTGGTGAACTTACCTGCCTTCTGCTCTGGACACCTCGCCTCATCTACCTCATCTCCTGTAAGGTCCTTCCCTTTCCTGCGTCTGCTAAAGAACTGAATTGTATGGGTCAGAGGGCTCACATTCCACCTTGTGGCCCCGTGATCTGGTTGGGCTGAACCCCTTAATCTTGCCTGAGACCCAGAGACTGTGTGTTGGCTATTAGCTTGGAGATTGAACTGCTTGTCAAGTTTCCTCATCTGCTCAAGCTCCTGTTTTGCTGGTGCAAAAATAAAGGTCATTACCAACTGTTCCTTATTTCCAGCGTGCTACTTTTGGGTCCTAAATACACCTGTTACAATAGACTTGGAAAACTTCAACCACAATTGCTGTCATAACTGCTTTATTAAATTGTAATCATGCTTACAACATTTGGAGCTAGTTACCTGATGAAACAAAACCTATTTATCAATATGTAAAAATGACCACAAACATTGGCTATGCTTTTTACCATAAACAAGAAACTTTTACATGCTTTACATCCAAACAAGAAAATGTGATGCAAGACAGCTTTTATTCAAACAAAAGAATGGAAAAAATCTTTTCAGTATATAGATGTCATAAAGAAGTAGAGTATTAAGATTATTGTTTCACATTTATTTTATATATTTATATGCTCTGCTTTCTCAATTCATTTGTGCTTCTTAAGTTTACCCACATAATCAAAAGCTAGTCAACAAGGATATGTGTGTGCCTGAGTGGTTATAACATGCCCTACTAAGTTTGCAGCTGTACATGTATATTGAACATCATGAACTGAATTTTGTCAAGGGATTTTCAATAACCTTTTTTTTCCGAAGCCCATTGCAAAAACTTTCGTGCAAATATATCTAAACTAAAGTTTTGACTTGGCACTCAAACACTCTTGGGTCTCTCAGCTGCCCTCAGTAGATATTTCTGATGGTTGCCTGAGGCTTTGAAGCAACAAGTTTGAAGGAAATCTAATAGAATCTATCTAATAGAATACATTCTATAACATTTAAAGAATGTTATCAATTCAATGACATTTATTACCTTTATGATACACAAAGTGAGGTGGTTAGCATTGTCAAGTGTCTGGTTCATATCTTATGATATGCCTTTCTGTGCATGTTCTCACTGTGCCTGTGTGGGTTCCCTCTGGTTGTTCCAGCTTTCTCAAACAGACCAAAAACTTATTTGTTAGTTTAGTTTTGAGTGTTCATAGATTTTGTTTGTTTCTGTGTTGGCCCTATGATGAACTAGCAGCCTGTCAAGGGTATACCGTGTTTCTGAATGGTAGCTCAGATAGGCTCCGGTTCCCTGTGATCCTGAATAGGATAAAGGGGTAAAATGAAAAAGATAGTGTGGTCAATGATCAGATGATTACATTATGCATTAAGTATTCATTTTTTGTATTTTTTTTTCACATAGTAGTAATAAGTACAAAGCATAAGGCCAGTTGGCAGATGTGTTGAAGAACAGCAGCCTGTAGGTGGCAATGTTTGTTCATCTTTTAAATCAGACATATGAAAACTATCAACAAAATATCACTCTGGTATAGTCATTACATAACAC
Organism: Leuresthes tenuis; assembly: GCF_036924035.1. Lineage (NCBI taxonomy): Eukaryota > Metazoa > Chordata > Actinopteri > Atheriniformes > Atherinopsidae > Leuresthes > Leuresthes tenuis. Next base: position 34,948,019 of record NW_027325364.1, read on the forward strand.
CAAGCCTAAGAATACATCATGGCTCTAAATGTTCAACTTTTAAATTAAAAACATGGTGACATAATTGTTTTTATTGTATGGGGAAGCATGGAACCATGTGTGCAACAGTGCGGAATAATTTAAAAGAGAAGGAGACATAATAAACTAAGACTATTGTTGGTGTTTTATGAATAATATATATGTACATATGCCTGTAGAATATACAGTACAAAGCACAACCAGAGTGAACAAAACCTGCCCCCCCAAAAACCTTACTTAAAACTTATAAAGCCATAAAATAAGTGGGTCAGCAAAGATCCCAAAAAGAACAACAGATAAAATGGGTGTATGAGGAACAGTGATAGTAAAAAGCCTGGCTGATGATGCTGATCTGGTCTTTGACCTGTCTCATTCACTATCAACTCCCTCATTGCTGATATTCTGGAGTTCCACAGCACAATCAGCCCCTTCATCTAACGATGGGGACTTTAGTTCCTTCAGCCTGACCTTACCAGCCACGCGAAACCCACTGCTCACGCTCGATGACATTTGAGCTCAGTAAAAGAGCCTTTAAACAGGATTCTCTCTGTGTGTGGAACACAAAGGGAGGGGTTTGTGTTAAACCAAGTGCATGTCCTGTTAAGTGACTGTGAGTGTGTGTGCATTTACAGTAAATTTGTGTGCTCTTCTCTTCATTACTCCATTCTGTTCAGCTACACAGATCTTTAGGATTTCCCCAAACAACAAAAGGGCAAATAGAGAAGATATTTCCCAGCTACACAGTATGAGCTTTGTGTGCTGCAAGAATTCCTCTGACTTTACACTGCTGTACATTATCAGCCATTTGGAAGCATATCAGCAATCTGCACCATCATTCAAACATCACCGTTCTGTATTGAGAGAGTAGCAGTTAAACTAAAGAATGTTGAAAACATATAAAGAATGTTGAGAATCATTTGTGATTCTCTGACAAGCAGAAATCTGATGAGATGCTTGTCCACAAACACACACGAAACACCACTTTGTCAACACTGCTAGAGTTATATAATCAGTGCGCAGCAAGATCCACAGCTGGCCAAAGCCAGTTTTATTAGAATCTGCTGAAACTCCCAAAGCATGCTGCTGGAGACACCCACCATGATCCTAAAAGACCATAACTCACAGTCAGAGATAACAATAGGGCCTTGTTTGGCAAACACTTGAGCTATTATCTGATAGGTATGTTGTATGTTCAATCAGAAGATTTATTAGGTGTGGCAAAACCTCAAACCAAGGCTTTTATACCAATCAAAATTTGTTCAATGTTCTCCTTTTAGTTCACCCTCTTGTGCTGTCCATCTCTTTTAGTCTCGTCAAATAACTTTTTGTTTTGGAAAGTATAATACAGTACAATTTTGATGTACATACTCTATTGTTCAATTTTGTAGTCATCTTAGGGTTGTACAGTATATTGCTCCATAATTAATAGTATAGTATAAAATACTATACTTGTATAGTATAATTAAATGTCTCTTCATATCATGCCATTTACTGGATTTATCATTTGTGAGATTATTCCGATACAATTAGCCCAAAGTACATACCCCAGGAAGAGTTAAAATGCTGCTTTCAAAGTTTTTAATCTTGCAAAAGCACAGAAATAATTGTAAAAATGCATGCGTGTATTTGCATCAAACAGTGAAATAGATAAATCCATATGAAGTGTGTTATAAACCCTGAATGTCACTTATTTTAACTATGATATAGTTAGTATGCAAGCAGAAGTCTAAACAGAAGAAATGGAAAAATATTGAACTATGTTCATGGTAGTGATTAATTCTAAATAACAAACACTTATTACAGATTGCTATGAATTATCAATCAAATTAGAAGACTATTAATCAATAGATATCAAAAATGATAATACATGGAAATATTTGACTGAATTATATAAGTAACAATAGTGATAAAACTTATATAACTTATGCTTCTAGCCTAAGATATGTTCAAAAGCCCACACATGGGTCATCTTGGTTGCCATGGGGACATACCAAAAACAGGAGTAAACAGAGATGTGAAGAGGACAGTGAGGGCAGCAGCATATAGAAGGGAAGTTTCACATCAAGCATCCAAGAGTGAAAAGAATATGTAGATTAGATCCAAGCTGAGCCTGGTGGGCTGTACAACTGCTACATCACTGCAAAAAACACAAGAAGAATGTTGACTAATATATGTAATGGATTCAATTCAGTTCAATTTAGATAGTGCCAAATCACAATAAATGAAAGCATTTTAAAAATACAGTCCAAATATAATCCAATTAAATCAGTCTTTTTTAAAAGGTTACCTGGCTAACAAAATCAACAGATCACATTAAAATTTCTCTTTGATTTAATCCCCAGCTCTGTGCATGCATGAGGCAACAGTGGACACTAAAGAACCCTCCAGTAGAACAAGACTGAGGAAGCATCTGCGTCTACCAGTTGGGGGTTCAGAGGACAGGAAAGAGGGGTCAACAAGCTCTATAAGACCAGGCAAAGTATCCCTGCTGACAAAGAGGAAAACAAGTAATGACAAAATTAATGTAAAATATGTATTTGTAGAGTAAAGACAGCAGAGTAAAGGTGCATCCTGGGAGCTCCCCCAGCAGTCTAAGCCTATAGCAGCTTAACTACGGGATGCTTCAGGGTCACCTGATCCATCTTTAACTATAAGCTTTATCAAAAAGGAAAGTTATAAGCCTAATTCTAAAGGTAGAGAGGGTGTCTGCTTCCTGAACCCAAACTGGCAGCTGGTTTCACAGAGAGGGCCCTGATAACTGAAGGCTCTGCCTCCCATTCTACTTTTAGAAACTATGGGAACCACAAGTAAACTTGCAGTCTGAGAGAGAAGTGCTCTGTTGGGAAAATATTGAATGATGAGATTTTTTTAGAGATGATAGAGCATGGTCATTGAGAGCTTTGTACTGTATGTGAGGAGAAGAATTTCCCATTCAACTCTGGCAGGGAGCCATTGAAGAGAAGCTACAAGCCAAAACTGGAGAAATATGATCTGTCCTACTAGTTCTCATCAGAACTGTAACTGCAGCATTTTGTATCAGCTAGAGGCTTTTCAGAGATTTTTTATAAAGACTTACAGTTTTCAAAGCTTGAGGCAACAAATGGATGCTTTTGTGTGTTTGCACCTCTCTGAGAGAGGACGTTTCTAATTCCGGTGGTTACAATTGTATTAAGAGATAAGTATAGCTGATTGCCATCTACATATCAATTGAAATTAATGCCAAGCCTTGAAAAAAAAATGGATTCAAGCACAGAACCCAATTAAACTCCATGACTAATTCTGGTGTGTGAGATGAAGATTCTTCGTTTAAAGAACAGGCAAGAATCCTTTTGATTTTTTTTTATTATTCAAACCATCTTAATGCGGTGCCTTTAATCTCAATCCTAACATGTTCAAGTGTCTTTAATAGAATGTTATTATCAATCATGTCAAATGCAGCCCTGAGAGTCCAGTGACTGTCAGAGGCCACCAAGAGATCATTTGTAACTTTCACCAGTGCTGTTTCTGTGCTATGATGTATTCTGAATCCTGACTGAAGCTCTTCAAATGGATTATTTCTGTGTAAATGATCACAAAGTAAAGCTGCAATATTTTTTTTTCTAAATCTTTAGGCATAAAATGCTCATTGGATATAGGTCTACAATCAACAGTAGATCAAGTAGATCATTCCTGGATCAAGTGTTTTTTTTTTTTTGTTCTAAATAAAGGGTTAATTACAGCGACCTTAAATGCCTGAGGTACATAGCCTGTTAACAAAGACAAATTGATCAAATTCAATATAGAACTAGAATAGAATAGACAAATACTTTATTCATCCCCCGGGTGGGATATTGCAGATGTTAATAAAAGCAGAAACCTCTTTGTCTGGCTTAGATTCAGTATTATAGTGAGAATAATTACATAACTAATTTAATTGATACAAACAATTCTATTGGTGAAGAAGCTCTTGATATCATCACTACAGAGAGGTAAAGGAATACATGATTTGACAGGACTCTTACTCAGCTTGAAGAAATCTGGGGTTGTTCTTATTCTCCTCTTTCAGTTATTAATAATAAGCAGTTCCAACTTTTATGAGGGGCTTTCTTATCAGGAAATCTTTCCAGACTGAGATTCTTCTAAATAAGATTGTTGCCGTTTTCTCTCCACCTTTCTTGAAGTTTGCTTTAAAGTTAGAAGTGTCAGGGCCTCAGGAGACAGGACATAGATGCAGGGTCTTTTTCAAAGGCAAGAATGTTTGATGGATGATGAGAGTGCGGCTATGAAAACTATCAAACCAAAAACCACTCTAGGAGGAAAACAAAGGGCTATTAAAGACAACAAATAAACTTTCACGCTCTCCTAACGAGGCGGACTTAAACAAAAGAAGCTCTCTCAAAAACAGAGGCACTATGAAAAGGGTACAAATAAAAATCTCTCCAAAAACGGAGGAATAAAACCAGGCTGTGAAACTTACCTTGAGTAAAACTAAAGCTATGGATAAAGAATATATTACAACAAAGGATACGTTCTGCAGGAGAATCACTCGAGTGAAGGCTCAAAGAAGCTATGGCTGTGGACACTAGGTACATAGAAACTGTGCAATCAAAATGCTAGAGTGAGGCTCATGAACAGAAACACCACACACTGGTCTAAGACTATTTGAGCACAATAGGAGCCCAGGGGAACAGATGGAAACACTTTGGGAATCAGGGAAGACAATGAGACACTTGACACGGGAGGAAGGACAAGGTACCTGAAACGAGAGGGAAGTTCGTGCTTTCAAAATAAGACAGGAAATGACGAGACAAGACTTGAATCAAAACGTAAATCATGAATTAAAAAATCGTGAAGCTGTGAATTAAACCAAAGAGCCAGCGTCCTCTGACCATTGTGCAATGTTGTACACGTTGAAGATGTTGCTCTATCAAAAAGATAATCAAGTTGTGTGGTAGCTCCCCTTTGTTGTATTAGCACATAGCAATGAAGAAAATTATAATTGAATTGATTTTCAAATTTGGTTTCAGCATTCTCTGATAGACAACTAATATAAAGAAATTTCTTTTCAGATCATTTGTAGACATTCAGTGAAAACTATACAAAGGTAATTAAAAATGGTCAGATAAGACAGGGGTAGGAGGAAATACTGCTACTTGTTCACTCTCAATGCCATAAAACAGCACAAGATTAAGGATAAAATGAAGAAAAGTCTGAGTACACTTTGAGAAAAAACAATTTAATTTTCCACATCTACATGAATGTTAAAGTCTTGAACTACAAATAATTTATCTGTTCTCTACAAGAACTGAGATAAAATATCTGATAATTAAGGCAAAAGCTCAAAATAAAGTTTCCATTTTGGAATGAGATTGACAGACAGACCTGGCAGCCATGCTAATCTAGTGGACTTTAGATATACTGATATAGATAGGAGTGTTGAACAGCAAAACATGAGTGCGCAATGGACTTTACAGTATGAAAGGCTATGCTTTAATCTGTGTGAGCAGAAGCTGGCAGGAAGCAAAAGGAAGGCCCACCATAGACTGGGTAAGGCCTATGGAACTGGTGATGAACAGTTTGAAGTTTGAGACAGAAGTTACCATGACAATTCACTCTGGAAACATCATACAAATTATTCCTGTCTGCACCCCTACAATTGCTATGTTGGTGTCGGAAGTGGGATTTCAAATGGCAGCCTTGCTGAGAGAGATTTAAGAACTTATTGATCAACTGGAAGCGGCAGAGGGAGCTCGTCCAAAGATTTGTGAGACGACACCAGCACAGTACAATGATGACTTCAGTGCACTGCCAGATGGATCCAGCGGTGCCCAAGCAATGGAGAGGGTGCACCAACGAAAGATCCAGCAGGTGGCTGAGCTCCGGGAATCATCAAGTGATAACTACGTGGCTGGTAGTGATAGACACCTACCCCCACCAGGGATTGCGACTTTGTGGCTTTGCTTTGTGGTAAGACATATTGTATCACTTCCTGTGATATTGTGGTACTATGGTATTCCTTGCTCCTCTTGAACTGCTAATAATCACCTTATTTCTCCCTATAATTTACACATTTTGCATAGTTAACTCTATCACACACTTGTTATATTCTAACACTCACTCTTACAGATCTTTAGTCTTTATTTTTCACTTTTTAGTGGTGTGTCTGTTTCTCTAGCTTAGCATGGCTACCGGTTCTCTTCTTCCATCTCCAGCTTTCACCTGCTCCGTGTGTCAGATGTTTAGTTACTCCTCTGCCTCCTTTAGTGATAATGGTACATGTAACAAATATAGTCTTTTTGTAGTTTTGGAGGCGAGGTTATCTGAATTGGAAGCTCTGCTCTGCACTGTTGAAAACCATCCGATAGTGAGCTAGGCCCCTTTAGCCAGTGCGGAGCCAACTAGCCAAATAGCTCTGTTAGTCGTCCCCTAGCAGTTCCCGAGAAGCCGGGACCTCAGAGTGGCTTGGTGACTGTCAGGAAGAGGAGTCACAGTCCTACAGTATAGCCTGGTTCATCATCAGCCTGTCCACGTTTCAAATAGATTTTCCTCACTCAGCGACACACCGACAAGACCCTGGTAATTGTCAGCTCTATTGTCAGAAACGTGGCATTCACAACACCAGCGACCATAGTCAAATGCATTCCAGGGGCCAGAGCGGGCGACATAGAATCCTATTTAAAACTGCTGGCTAAGGATAAACGTAAATACGGTAAAATAGTTATTCACGTCGGCGGTAATGACACCAGGTTATGCCATTGGAGGTCACTAAAATTAATGTTGAATCAGTGTGTAATTTTGCCAAAACAATGTCGGACTCCGTAGTTTTCTCCGGACCCCTGCCAAATCTGACCAGTGATGACATGTTTAGTCGCATGTCCTCCTTCAATCGCTGGTTGTCTAGATGGTGTCCAGCAAACAACGTGGGCTACATAGATAATTGGCAATCTTTCTGGAGAAAACCTGGTCTGATGAGGAGAGACGGCATCCATCCCACTTTGGAAGGAGCGGCTCTCATTTCTAGAAATATGGACGAATTTATTAGTCATCCAAAAACATGACATCCCAGGGTTGAGACCAGGATGCAGAGTTGTAGTCTTACACACTTCTCTGCGGCTTCCCACCTGATGCCCCCCCAATCAAAAAACACAAAAGGAGCAAATCCTCTTGTGCAAACAAAATTTAGAACAAAAACTTTTACTGAACAAAAACATCAAACTATTAAATATGGTTTGCTGATTATTAGATCTCTCCCTTTGAAGTCTCTGTTAGTGAATGATTTGATCTGTGATAATCATATTGATATATTTTGTCTTACAGAAACCTGGCTGCAGCAGGAGGATCATGTTAGCATTAATGAATCAACTCCCTCTGACTATTTAAATGTTCATGTTCCTCGAACCACAGGCAGAGGAGGAGGAGTGGCAGCTATCTTCAGATCAGGGTTACTAATCAGTCCTAGACCCAAGATTAGTTTTAGCTCTTTTGAATCTCTGATTCTCAGTTTTTCCCACCCAAAGTGGAAATCACAAAAACCTTGTGTTTGTTGTTGTGTATCGTCCACCTGGACCTGGAGTTTTTATCCCAGTTAGTGCTGAGTACAGATAAAGTCATTGTAGTGGGTGACTTTAATATTCGTGTAGATGTTGAAAATGACAGCCTAAATATTAACTTTAATTCTATGTTAGACTCTATTGGATTTTCTCAAAGTGTTCACAGACCTACTCACTGCCTTAATCATACCCTTGATCTTGTGCTGACTTATGGCATTGAGAGTGAAAAGTTAACAGTGTTCCCTAAAAATCCTGTCTTGTCTAGCCACTTTTTGATAACGGAATCCCATCTCCACCACAGTGACCAACGGGGACCCCACTTTGTTAACAGTTCCTGATGCCAGCAGTACTGCAGTGGGGCTACCAGAAGCCAAGAATGATGTCTCAGCTCCACCGGCGCCCTCCATGGAGACACGGCAGGCCATCGAAGAACTGTTTTGTCGAAGTTGCATGGGACTGCTGCGGGACCAGCAGCATCAGTTATGAGAACCACTAGTACAATTCTCTGACATCTTTGCGGCCAGAGATGAGGACTGCACCCACACTGGGGATGCTCCACCAATCTGCACTGGCCAACCTGAGGGATGTTTTCCAAGCCGTCCGCCATGCACATCTACGTCTTCACACTAAGAAGTGTTACCTCTATCGTCGAGAGACTGTTTTTCTAGGCCACGTGGTTAGTGTTGCGGGGGTGTGTCAACAGACCCATCCAAGGTTGCAGTGGTGAGTTTCTTCGGCCGGGCTTCTCACTACCGATAGTACAGCAGAGACTTTGCCACTATTGCCAGCCCCTTAAATCAGCGGAACCAAAAAGGGCAGGTGTTTCAGTTGCATGAGAAATGTGCAAAGGCTTTCGCTCAGCTACAGTCACCCCTTCTCAGGGCTCTGGTCCTGGCATATCCTGACCTTCAGCGACCTTTCATTATTGACACTGACGACAACAATGTAGGCCTTGGGGCAGTGCTGCCACAGGATGGAGAGCAAGGAGAGCAGGTAGTGGCCTACTTGAGAGACTCTTTTACTCAGCCAGAAAGGAGATATTGTGTCACCTGGCAGGAGCTGCTGTCGGTCGTCGTGAGTCTTCGCCACTTCGCCCATACCTCTAGGTTCTTGCTGCACACTGGCCATGCTTCCCTGACCTGGCTCCTTAACTTCAAAGACCCAGGAGGACAGCTGGCCCATTGATTAGAGATATTGCAGGAATATGACTTTGAGATCAACCACTGGGCTGGCTATCTCCTTACCAATGCTGACTCACTGTCCCGTAGGCCCTGTGAGAGAGATGAGTATCGTTATTGTCAATGTGAAGAAGAGCGGGATGCCATGAAACAAATGGTCGGAGCATTTCATGACATTCCACCCACTGGTGCTGGCGGATCTGGATCAGCAACTACAATCAATGACCTGGACAAGGAAGATCTTAGGCAGTCCCAGAACTAAGACCTCTACTGGTCAGGATGTCAAAATGAATGTCTCATCGTGTGGGACCATGTACTTGAAAAACTGTCTTATGTGGTTTACAGGGTGCAGTTGGTCCAGTGGAACAGGGTGGTTGGTCTCCACCGTGACCAGCTGGCACCTTACCAGCCCTTGGTTTCAGCGGTACATGATTTGGGCTCTGGTCATCAACCTCGGGGGGATTTTCCCTTGCCATCAGTGACCCCTGGAATCCCAGCTAGCACGGCACCAACGCCAGCTTCCACAACACTTGAGAGACTTAGTGGTTGCTAGGGACATCTAACCATCTGGGTGGGAGCAATGTGGTGTGCTGTGGGTGTGTTGCCTGCATTGCATTATGGGTGTTCTCTGTTCCCTGTTTATGTGCTGTATTTATTGCTGTGGTGGAGTTTGTATGTGTTTACGTTTATGTTCTGTATGTGGTTAAAAAACTAGGTTTTTGTTCAGGTTTGCATTTTAAAATGTACACCATAACTGAAAGTGGTGGGACGAACAATTACCCCCACTTGTTCGAGTATATGTAAAATTGTTGTTACTATTCACTATTGTGCCTGTGAATTGCTTGTCAAAATAAAAGTGTTCCCTGCACAGTCACATATTCTCAGAGACCATTCCTGTCTGCACCTCTACAATTGCTACAATATGTTAGACAATAGTTGTAACTAACTCCACGACCAGTGACACTGAGTAGATAACATGAGCAAAAGCCAACCCCACCTTAACACTGCAATCTTCTAAATAAGCCCACTGCAGTGCATTAGCCTCATACTTGCAAATAGCAAACTAACTATTCTGTCTTAATCATGGAAATGAGTCTTTCATGAATGCCAGAACTTGCAGAATAATGACAACAAGAAAAACTTAAATAATTTTGTGAAAAGTGAAACTGAAATGAGGGGGTCCGATTTGGTGACCTCAGAATCGGTTCTCTGCTTTTTGTGGATGATGTGGTTCTGTTAGCGTCATCAGGCCGTGCCCATCAGCTCTCATTGGAGCGGTTTGCAGCCGAGTGTGAAGTGGCTGGGATGGGAATCAGCACCTCCAAATCCGAGACCATGGTCGTCAGCCGGAAAAGGGTGGAATGCCCTCTTCGGATTAGGAATGGGATCCTTCTCTGGGTCTTGTTCACGAGTGAGGGACAAATGGAGCGGGAGATTGACTGGCGGATCAGTGCGGCGTCCGCAGTGTTGCGGGCTCCACACGGGCTCGACGTGGTGAAGTAGGCGCTGAGCCAGAAGGTGAAGCTCTCGATTTACCGGTCAGTCTACGTTCCTACTCTCACCTATGGTCACGAGCTGTGGGTTTTGACCGTAATAACTGAAATGGGCTTCCTACGCCGGGTGTCTGGGCTCTCCCTTAGACATAGTGTGAGAAGCTCAATCATCTGGAAGTTGGTCGGAGTAGAGCCGCTACTCCTCCGCATCGAGAGGAGCCAGATGAGATGACTTGGGCATCTGGTTAAGATGCCTCCTGGACGCCTCTCCCTGGTGAGGTGTTCTGGGCACATCCCACTGGGAGGAGACCCCGGGGAAGACCTAGGAAACTTGGAGAGACTATATCTCTTGGCTGGCCTGGGCCATAATGTCCCCCCGGAAGAGCCGGAGGAATTGGACAGGGACCTCTAGGTTTCTCTGTTCAAGCTGCTGCCCCCGCAACCAGATCCCCAGAGAAGTGGCAGATGATGACTGGATGAATTAATCTGAAATGCAACACACCAGCTCAGAGAATCAAATTCATGCTAAGCGAATAGAAAGGCCAAGTTAACAGTCTTGTACTAGAGTTGATATGGCAATGTATAAGCATATACTTACTTGAGTTACTACACATTGAGGATTAATTTTGTGAAAAGCCAGCCATATACCTACCAGGAGGACTGAAGTTTCAGGAGTAACTACGATCAGTGATAAAGAGTTGAGAATCACTAACAGCACATTTTTCACGGATTAGTTTTACAAATCGATACACAGCTGTTACTACCAGACTGAGTCTCTCCTTCCCTTGTTGATATTCTAACACTGCACTGTTGTATCTTAGCTGAATTCTCAGTGAGACACATTAACAACAACAATGTAAGACTCAGAATTTAACATAGTTGGTAACATAGATATCTAATATATGCAGAGATTGTGATTTCACAAGACAGTTTTTACAGTTTCCTTCAGTTTAAAACAAGCCCAGCTTGATGAACTAGCATGGTTAATTTGAGCTTCCAGGTAAACACAAAAAACTTGTGCTGAAGAAAAAATGGACCAGACTCAGTAAATAATTCCCTATAATCCCGATATAGACTAGTGAGCAGTGCTGACCAACATGCCATTGGGGTCATCAGGTGGGAACCTCCTTTCATCAGTGTTTTGTCTAGTTGTCTAGTGTAGCCCCTACCCGAACCAGGGTAGGGGCTAGAAATAGAAGAGATAAAGATAAGTAGGAATGTAATTCAGACCCTTGTTCGGGTAGGGGATAATGAAAATATAGAGGGGGCCAGAGATAGAGGACACACTAGCAGATTCAGAAGACACACTCACCTAAACAGTCCTACAATCATCACTAAAAATGTCAGCAAAAACAAGGCCATACAGGCCAACTCACCTGAAATGGCCGCCTGGTTTCAAAAGGCTCACATGGGCCACACCCTCCACTTAAATATATCCTGGATTTCTTCCTTGCTTCCTCTCCAAGAGTCTGTTAACCCTAAGTGCTCCCCCTGCTGGGCCCCCAGCTACTATTGCTTCTTCTAATCTAAATCCACTGACTGGACTTTACTGCCTCATCTGACACTTTCTTCACTATTTTCCTCACACTCTGTCCACTTACATCCAACTCCCTCAACAATGAGACAACAGACTTTGCAACATATGACATATACTTTGACATATACTAATCAGTTAAAAAATGCCCCCTGCACCTGAGAGCAGATAACACTGCTCCTATTCCCTATTATTAATATTTTTTTTAACTCAAAGTTTGTTTTAATTATTCATGTTTGTTTAACCCACTCACTAAAAGCGTATGGTCACTAAATTGTAGTTTATGCTTTAATGTCATGTCGACATTGACCCCTCCGTCGTAGCCTGACGTGCACCTCCAAAAAATTCTAATTACATGTCACGTACACGCGGGCCATAAGGGCTGTGATTGGTCCGCTCAGAACATAATTTCCAGCAGTTGCCTTTTCCGGTCTTAATGGCTGTAAACGGCGAAGAAGCTTGTTGACATTCGAAATGATCTAAAGTGCATTTGTTCATCCAAGTTGTAAATTCACACCAGTGACTTCACAAACAGTGTTGTAAATTCACCCGTTCCCAGCCTCGGCCTGTCGTACAGATCACAACCGCGAAAGTCTTCTCTGTCACCTGGCTTCAACATTTGCAATTTAAGCATTTATTCTTCAATATTGATGAGCTCCAACTGCAAATACAGCTGTTCCACCTCGGTTGCCATTGTTTACTGTTGTTAACTGTGACCGGAAGAAAGAGCAAAGGATTCGGCTGTAACCCCTGAAACCACACAAACACACAGCCACACCTCCCTGGAAAGATAGTTTAATAACGTATAAGAAAGCACTTCGTAAACCTAGAACTGCTTATTATTCATCCTTGTTAGAAGAGAATAAGAATAATCCCAGGTTTCTTTTCAGCACTGTTGCCAGGCTGACAAAGAGTCCAAGCTCTGTTGAGCCATGTATTCCTTTAACTCTCAGCAGTGATGATTTCATGAGATTCTTTATCAATAAAATTGTTTCTATCAGAGAGAAGACTAATGGAATCCTTCTCACTATTATCACTGATGTATCACCAAGTAGAGCAGCTTTAGAAGTATCTTTAGAACCTGATTTGTATTTAGACAGCTTCTGTCCAGTTGATCTCTCTGAGCAAACAACAGCAATAGTCTCATCTAAACCATCAACTTGTATGTTAGACCCAATCCCAACCAGACTGTTCAAGGAGGTTTTCCCCTTAATTGACACTTCCATATTGGATTTGATCAATCTTTACTTAAAAAACCTACTCTTGATTCAGAAGTGTTGGCTAATTATCAACCTATATCCAATCTCCCTTTTTTGTCTAAAGTTCTTGAAAAAATTGTTGCAGTTAAACTTTGTGATCATTTACATAGAAATAATCTGTTTGAAGAGTTTCAGTCAGGATTCAGAGTGCATCATAGCACAGAAACAGCTCTGGTGAAAGTTACCAATGATCTCCTCTTAGCCTCTGATAGCGGACTTGTTTCTGTGCTTGTCCTGTTGGATCTCAGTGCTGCATTTGATATGATCGATCACAGCATTCTGTTACAGACTTGAACATGTCATTGGGATTAAAGGAACTGCATTAGGCTGGTTTAAGTCATATTTATCTGATAGATTCCAGTTTGTTCTTGTAAATGAAGAATCTTCCTCACAAATCGGAGTAAGTCATGGAGTTCCTCAGGGTTCTGTGCTTGGACCAATTATTTTTACTTTGTACATGCTTCCATTAGGTAACATTATTAGACAGCATGGCATAAATTTCCATTGTTATGCTGATGATACTCAGCTGTACTTGTCTATAAAACCAGATGAAACCAATAGGTTGGTCAGACTACAAGCCTGTCTTAAAGATGTAAAGACCTGGATGACTCAAAACTGTCTGCTTTTAAATTCAGACAAAACTGAAGTTGTTCTCTTTGGACCTGAGCGCTTCAGGGAGAAATTGTCTAGTTATATAGTTACTCTAGATGGTATTTCCTTGGCTTATAGTTCTACAGTGAGGAACCTTGGAGTTATTTTTGACCAGAATTTATCATTTGACGTACATATAAAACTGGTTTCTAGGACTGCCTTCTTTCACCTTCGTAATATTGCTAAAATCAGGAACATCCTGTCTCAGGGTGATGCAGAGAAACTAGTTCTCAGAATGTTCATACCCTCTGAATTTGCCTGAAGACCAAGGAGGCTTGATGAAAGATTAAGATGGAAGGCAACAGAACTTCGGCAGTTCCTACTTTACACTGGCCCAGTTGTTTTGAAAGATGTTCTGGCTCCTGAGGTGTACTTCAAAACTTTATGCTCTTATCTGTGAGCATTTACATTGTGGCGAGTCCAACCTATTGTTTGATGCAAAATGACTTGGCAAACACACTCCTCAGAGCATTTGTTAAACATTTTGGGCAACTCTATGGCCAGGAATATGTAGTGTACAACATACATGGCTTGATTCACCTCAATGAAGATGTAAGGGTACATAGAACCTGGACCTAGTATCTGGATTTCCTTTTGAGAACTATTTAAAAAAACATTAAAGTCATGGCTAGAAAGCCTAGTTCACAACTGCAACAAGTGATAGGCAAGATTTCAGACTTTGACACAACTTTACCAGAGGAAACTCTGAAAACTGGAAAAATTCTCAAAATGTCGCATTAAGATGGACAAGAATGTTTTGTGGGAACTGTTTCCCAGTTTAAAGAACTGGAAATGGATGAATTTGTTATTAATTCATCAGAGAGGGACAGATGCAATAAAATGAATGGCAAGCTACTTTTGGTAGTAAAGATTACAAGCTTTTTTTGACTATCCCTTTGACTCTTCAAATTTGGGAATTTTTTTTGTGTCAGATCACTCATCATACCTCATGTGCTTAAGGTTGGACACTACAGAAGTGTGTTCGCTTACCTTTGGAGGCAGGGTTTGTTGTTGTGCCTCTTCTGCATGAAGATTGATTCTATCTTAGCCGCACACATCATGTGTTTTCATTTTCATTTTCAGTTTAATTTATTATTCGTATACTTTATGCACAGCTCAGCAGCAAGTTATAGTTCAGTCGGCCTTCACCCATCTGTGTGTAAATGTGTATACCATATTTAAAGTAATTATTCAGTTGGTAATGTCCACGAATTTGACTAATGCTTGTAAAACTAACTTTGTGTTTTTGTACCCCCTTCCTTTGATAGGCAATGTTTTACATTGTCGAATTTTACAAGACCCAAGACGTTGAGGTGGTGCCAGCAGCTTGGGTGGCTGATGACATTTGTCAGTGGCCCTCTTACAACAAGCCTGAAGAAGTGGTAAAGGCCGTAAAAAATGCAGAGCAGCCGGGATCGTCGTGGGAAGATTTCAGAGTTAGGATTTTATATAAAGCAGGTATACACATCACCACATACCTGAATTCAGTCATTTAAAAATATATACACTATTGATTATGATATGTGAATCTCTTTATCGACAGCAAAATACATAACTGCCTGCCTCCCTGGGCAGAACTACAGGACTATATTTTTGAGACATTAAGAATTATTACTACATTATCTGCTGTTAATAACTACCACCTCACTTAGAGTAAATTCTACTTCAGTTCAGTTTAGAAAGTAAATTTTCAGCTGATGCAATTCATATAAATTCATACACTGTTATACATAAATTGATATGATAATATCATTACTTGATACTCGTGATATGATACTGTGATACTATGATACTCAAGGTGCAAACACTGGAGCTGTAATCACCAAGTACCACCACAGTATGCCATGTTTTGAGGCTGGAGTATAACATTTAGCTCTGAAAACTGAATCTCTTTATTCATTCACATTATGTTGTTGTTGCTAGGATACCATAAGGAAAAAAATAACATGTAATATACTAAAGAATACTTCCATGCAAAGTAATGTTAAAATTACCTCCCAAAAATTACCAAATTTGAGTGAGTTGGTTTTATGTTCACCTGGAACCTGGACAAGTGGAATATTGAGAAAAGTAGGGGGGGTGGGAGATGGATGAAGGGGGAGGATGGGGGTGGCTCAACATACCCTGCTACGGTCAACTTATCCCATACGTGGGGTAAGCTGTGCCACCAGACCACTTTTTTGGAGAGGCTATATTATCTACAATGTTACGCTCAGGTTACACTCCTGTTTGTTTGTAGGGATGTACAACACCCTTAAATGTATACAAATGCATTATATGCAGTGACTACAATTGTCTTAATGTAGTGATCCTGAATATGAGAAAGAACTCAACTTACATCGGTCTCCCTATAGTTCAGAGTTTGATGTAGTGGTTTGAGATTAATGTCTATCATCAGATTCAATTATCTTCTTCCTCATATGATTTTTTTACTCATGTCTAGTCAATGGCTATGGCAGGAACGTTCTCCTGAAAAAGACAGACTGGCACTCTCTGTCACGTGTCTTGTCAGCATCCTCGTTTGAGTTGGTGTTTCGCACTGTCTATTGTCTGTTTACTGTTATAGTTCAGTCCGTTATTGTTGAGTCACGCACCCAGGATGCTGATCATATACAGGGCTTTCTGGGTTACATGCATACTGCTATGGATCCTCAACAACAACTGCTCAGCGCTACTACCAGAGGTCGGCGGGTACAAACAACTAACCTACAGCCAAGTAGAGCTTCTCCAACTACGTTCTTCCATCTCTGCAACGCAAAACCGGCAGCAAATCTCCCTCCAGAAATCCGCCCAAGGAAAAGAGGTAGGCAAGGAGGTGTACGCACCAGGCTGAGGAAGCGTCCCTTCAGACCCCCTCTTCCCTCCATCGTACTGGCAAATGTACGCTCCCTCCGTAATAAAATGGATCTACTGCATGCCAAATGTCAGGTGGAGCGGGCCTTCAGAGACACATGCATCATTGGCCTGACTGAAACCTGGCTCGATGAGGATGTCAGTCTTGACAACTTCTCCATCCTGCGGCCTGACAGGACCATCCAGTCCAGCAAGAACAGAGGAAGAGGGATCTGCATCTTTGTCAACAAGCTGTGGTGCATGAACATCAAAATCCACCGCACGGTCTGTACACCTGACGTAGAGATGCTAACGCTGTCACTGCGCCCAATTTCAACACCAGTATGTGGACATTCCCACAAGAAAAACAACATGCTGGATTTATGTTATGGGAACATTTCTGATGCGTTTATCGCTCATGCATACCCACCACTCGGCTACTCCGATCACAATGTTGTTTTCCTGTTACTGCACTAAAAACCGGAACTGAAACGCATCAAGCCACATGTCCACTGCGCCGCCCTCTGGTCGGATGACGCCATTACACAACTACAGGGTTCACTTGGTTGCACAGACTCAGGGTTATCTAGACCACAGGGTGTCAGTGATCACAAACTACAATAACTTCTGTATCTCATGCACAATCCCTATCAAAACTGTCAGGAGATATCCCAACTCCAAACCCTGGATCACCAACCACATTAAAAGCAGCCTGAGGGAAAAGCATAAGGCTTTTCAGCATAAGGATTGGACTGCTGTCAACTCACTCAATAGACAAATAAAAATGGACATCATCAAGGCCAAGCACAAATACAAGGACAGATTGGAGCAGGACTTCAGTACAATGAACACCAAACAAGCCTTCCATAAAGTCAAGATTCTCACCGGTCAATCATCCAGTAAGGCTCAGTCAATCACCCAGTAAGGCCGGGAGAAAGCTGGGAGAGGACGCTGGCACTGCCTGTTCTCTTCTCTTCTCCAGCCGAGCTATACAAAGACGGTGTATGATCGCCACTGCCACTGTGGCCGGAGAACCTCCATTTTGAGTCTTGTCCTGGACAGCTTGGATCCTGCTCCTCCCTGCCATTGTGAAGTGCCCTTGGGAAAGCCCGATGCCATCCATTGCTATCACCACCACATAGCTGGAAGTCCACGTAGTTGTTGAGTGTTGAGTTACTCTGCCAACCAGTTGATAAATCTCAACGGTTTCTTCATTCCACCATGCACACCGGTGATTAAAGAACTTGGACTTCCCCGCCATCCACGTTATATCCATGGAAGTTCCCAAAGAAAGTTCTTCTACTCCGGGACAAGTCCCACCATACCGACTCTCTGGTCAGCCACACGAGTTGTCGCCTCTCACTCACGTCATCAGAGCAATGTCTCCTATGGGACAAATTATTTGGGCGTCTCCATGGCAACGTCTCTCCGAGGGCTGGATGGGAAACGTGGAGTGGATTTTAGTCTGCTACGGCCATTGAAAAGATCTGTCCCTCCTCTCAGCAGCAAAATTTAACTGTTTAATGCCCAGTCAATCGTAATCCTGCCTCATTTACGGCCACATACTGGATAAACGTCTGGATTATATGTGCCTCACAGAGACCTGGCACCTGGTAGATACTTTTTCCTCCTTAAATGAGAGCTGTCCCCCAGGATATAGGTACCTCCAGAAAGCCCGCAGTACAGGTTGTGGTGGCATTCAGGCAGTCATCCATCGCTGCCTTCTGGAGTTATCTTTGCAGCCATTACCCAAACTCTCTTCGTTTGAATGCCTTGCATTCAAGTCTAAGCTCCTGTCCACCGTGCTGTTCCTCCTGATTTACCGACCACCAAAACCAAACTCATCCTTCATCCCTAAGATGTCAAACCTTCTCGAAACTCTCTGCACATCGTCTGCAGATGATATCATACTAAGTGATATGAACATTCACGTTGACTCTGACTCCTGCCGTTTTGCCGCTGAATTTCTTCAATCACTGGACTATTTCAATTTCAAGCAAGTTGTTGATGCCCCCACACACACCAGAGGGCACACCTTGGACTTAGTAATCACAAACTCTGCCCCTCTCACCAACCTGCAGGTTTATGATGCCATGATGATATGTTTCTGACCACAACGTTGTTTCTGTGGAGTTGCTATCCTCACTCAACCTTTCCAAGCCCAAACACAATATCTGTTTTAGAAACCTCAAAAGGATAAACCCAGAACACTTGACAGCACACTGCTCATCACCCGACGAAGCACTGTAATATTACAACAGCCACCTCAGTAGCCTCCTGGACCACCATGCCCCTGTTAAATCCAGAGCAGTCACTTTCTGCCGCTCAGCGCCCTGGTTTATAGATAGGCTTAGGAGGATGAAGACAGCAGGGCGGGTCCTTGAGCGGCGCTACAAAACCTCTGGCCTCATTGTTCATAAACAAATCTACCGGGAGCATCAACAACAATATTCAAAGTCCCTAAAAGAGGCAAGGTCACAGTTTTATTCCAATGCAATCAGAAACAGCCCAGGAAATTCCAAACAGCTTTTCTCCACCATCAACCATCTTCTCAAACCACAACCCCCTCCACTTACTGGCAATACAGCAGAACAGTGCAATATTTTAATGGACTTTTTCACCTCCAGGATTGCACTCATTCGCTCTTCTCTTTCTGGTCCCCTTACCCAAACCCCCTTCCCCCAACATCTGCATTCCCCCAACCCCTGAGCTCCGTTCCCCTGGTCTCTTCAGAAGAGGTACAAAATATCATCAAGAAGATGAAACCCACCACCTGCACCCTGGATCCCTCCCAACCTTCCTGGTAAAAACCCATATCACTGTCCTAAGTCCCCTGATCACCTCTGTTATAAACCATTCTCTCCAAACTGGCTACGTCCCGTCCATTTTGAAGACAGCCATTATCAGGGCACCTCTCAAAAAACACACCCTTGACCCAGAGATCCTCTCAAACTACAGGCCCATCTCCAATTTCCCCTTCATATCTAAAATACTTGAGAAAGCAGTGGCTAGCTATCTTCAGAACCACCACTCAATAATATCTATGAAAAATTCCAGTCTGGCTTCCACCCCGCCCACAGCCCAGAGACTGCTCTTGTAAAAGTCACACATGACCTCCTGATGTCATCAGACTCCGGCTCCCCCTCCCTCCTCATTCTCCTGGACCTATCTGCTGCCTTTGACACTGTCGACCAAGCCATCTTATTAAACCGGTTCCATTCATATCTCACAAACCGGACAGAATACATCCCCATGGGCAACTCCACTTCAAATCCCAATACAGTCACCTGCGGTGTTCCCCAGGGGGCAGTTCTTGGTCCCATCCTCTTCATCCTCTATCTCACTCCCCTTGGTCAGGTCATCAGCCATCGCGGTCTTTCCTTTCACTGCAACGCCGATGACACACAGCTCTATGTCAATGCCACTGCTGCAGTCCCACCCTCATCATCACCATCCTTCCTGTCTCAACTCACCATCTGTTTGGAGGAGATAAAGACATGGATGGGGTACAACTTCCTCCAACTAAACAGCTCTAAAACCGAAGCCATCCTGATTGGTACTCCTCACCAAACAGAATCACCAATAACCAGCATCACCTTTTCTGGCTCCAATATTCCTCTCTCATCATCAGTCACAAGCTAAGACACAGTCTTAGTGTAAAAATGGACCCCCAACTCACCTTTAATTCCCATATCAACTATCTCTGCAAGACCTCCTTTTATCACCTCCAAAACATCCCCAAACTCCGTCCCATTCTCTCCCCCACAGATGCTGAAAAGCTTGTGCATGCCTTTATCTACTCCAGACTGGACTATTGTAATGCACTTCTCATCGGGATCCCCAGTAAGAGCCTTCAGAGGCTCCAACACATCCAAAATTCTGCAGCTAGGATCCTGATGAGAGTTCACAAATATGAGCACATCACCCCCATCCTCCACTTAGTCCACTGTCTTCCTGTCTCCGCCAGGATTGAGTACAAAGTTTCCCTCCTCACACACCAATGCCTCTATGGTTCACAGCTTCCTCACCAACAGACCACAAGCTGTAAGGATAGACACAGTCACCTCATCACCCATCATTACCAACACCGGAGCCCTGCAAGGTTGTGTCCTCAGCCCTTTCCTCTACACCCTCTACACAAATTACTGTATCAGCTCCTCTTCAATCACAACATTCTACAAGTATTCAGATGACACCGCCATCCTAGGTCTGCTCAGTGACAGCAACTCCATCTCTGCCTACCAACAATCCATCTGTCACTTCACTCAGTGATGCACTGACAACTTCTTGGAGCTAAACATAGCCAAGACAAAAGAAATGGTCATCTACACTGGACTCATCCCCACCTCTATCCACAACCAGTCAGTTGAACAGGTCAGTCACTTCAAATACCTCAGACTCACCATAGACAATAATCTGACATTTGAACAGCACATAACTGACATCCATCTCCGTGTCCTCTCTGTTGGCCCCCACCTTCTGTCTCTATTATACACCAGCATCATTCAACCCATCCTACTGTACTGCTCACCCTGCTTTTACAACATGCTGTCCATCACCAACAGGAACAAACTGACAAAAATCACACATACTGCATCCAAAATCCCAAATCATCTCACACCCAGCCTCACCAAGTTCAACCTCGGAGCAGTAACACGTCTGGCACAGACAATAACAAACAACCCCACTCATCCTCTCCACCCATACTTCACACTGCTGCCGTCTGGTTGCAGGTACAGGACTCTGAGATGGCGACGGGCTCGCTTCAACAAAAGCTTTGTCCCGTCTGCCATCTCAGCACTCAACAACCTCCCCCAATAGCCCTGTATGGACCCAGCCCTCCTGAGTGTGTCGCAAGTGTTGGTTGTCTGGTGTGTGTGTGTATGTATATGTTGCTTAGTGTCTGGTGTTGCTCGGTGTTGGTGAAATTTCTGTTTTTGATTATATATTCATGTTGCTCAGTGTTGGTGATGTTTATATGTTGTTTTATGTTGCTCGGTGACAGTGAGTAACATGAATTTCTCTTTGGGGACAATAAAGGTATTCTATCTATCTGCCTATGCTAACGAAAGTAATAGGGCTAAGTAGTCTGATGTGTGCTATATCTTAAGCAATACAAGTTCAGTGCAACAACTTACCAATGACAAATGCTTTATACTTTCAATTTCTTCTTCTTCCCTTCCCAATCCCCTATATGCACACTCAAGACCAAACATTTCAAAGCTTTCAAAGCGATAGTGACAGTGACTGTACTGTACAAAAATCATCACTGCCAGCAGCCCCAAAAATTCATTGGGCAGACTTCAATATAACACAGAGAAGGGCCCCTAGCCCCCAACGACCTGCATCAGTGGCAAGCCCACTGCCCACAACAGCCAGTGACCAGTCGGGGCAATGAACTGTCAGCTGCAGATGCTTCAAAACTTGCTCATATGTGATCATATTTGCACACTAATGTACATACCCTCTCTGTCTGACTATCTTTTTCATCTTACAATGCCTTTTTGGTTTTAATTATTTTACTGTATGTCGTTATTTTTAGTTCTTCTATGTAGGCTCCTGACGAACCAGGAGCTTATCATGGAGCAGCTCAAAATTATTGCCCTGACCCTGAATAAGATCCAAGGACAGCCTGTTGGTGGGCAGGAGGTCCTTGAAAAGGAAGTCTTCCCACTTAAGGATATCAGCTATTTACTGGCTGTGGAGAAGCGGGTCAGGGAGGAGGCGGACTTTAAACAGAAAATGGTAACAATGCATTTCTCACTCTAGAACTTTTGTGTATGTTAGTGTTTATGCTCAAATAATTAATTTTTTTTTTATTGGAGTGAGGACTATTCTAAAGTAAAGAGTTTTTGGATACATGTTTTGTACATCTGTGGGAAACAAAATTCCTCCTGCACTGCCAAAATGAAGATCAGCTGCTTACAGGGAAATTTCAGGTGAAAAATAAAGATAAACCACAGCACACTGAAATGACTTCACTGAAATTTATTGATTTATTTAAATAAATCTTTCTTGTCAGCTGTCAATAGACAGGGCAGTCAGTCTTTGGACATTTTTCACCTGTAAAGTGTGAGCACTGTGGTCGTGTTCAATGATCAGACTGTACAGTTTGGGTACATAAAGCATTAGCTTTGACCATAAATCGTAGACAATCCACTTGTACAGTGTGCAGTGCTTGTATAAACAACAAGATTTTCAAAAAATCAGTTTTGAAACAGATTCAGAGTAATGTTGTTGGCTTGTTCCAGGGAGAATGGAGGCGCTCTGCCTTCCACCTAGCGTCATTTGGCTGAAAACTAACCTTGTAAGATCAGACCCTCCGACCCAGTATCCCAGCTCTTGTGCTGGCAGCATCATGACACACCAAAACACCCTGTAGCCATTATCTTTTTATGACAGATAGAATAACACAAATACACACATTCCAACATGTATATGATATGCTCCATCAATTGCATTCTGGCTGGCTTCATTGAATCAGGAAAGGTTAGCAAAATAACAAAAAATCAAATGGCTGTGCACTATTCCCCTTTAACATGAAGACAAACTCAAACATACATTTTGTTTTATTACTGTAACTTCAGGTTAAATGTGAAGTTTGTCAGAGTGTTTGATGAAGCAGATATTAGGTCAGTGATCAGACACAATATCAATTATCGCTTCAGATTAATTGTAATTAAAAACAGACTATGGATTTAAGTGTTGAAAGACATCAACACAATATTGTATAACTTTATATCACTTTACAGGGCCTTTTTTGTTTGGTCTCCTTATAAGGTTTTGTGTTTTGCACTTCACTGCAACCATATACAGTAACCACAGTATTGTTTTACTGAGTCAACAATACATGTTCTTTTGTGCATTTCTTAAAGGGCCAGATGAAGACTACACAATATTGGGGCCAGGATTTTTTTGCAGTGAGCGTTGGAGGTCAATCACAATGTTCCGCATTTGGTCTGAATTTTGATGTTCATCATAATGTTTTTTTTTTTTTACCTGTTTTGTAGCACAGATTATTAAGGAATAAAGAATCATAGTTCTCTACTGTTGACAAGGTGTTTCTCGTGTCCGGTTATTTCTTCAATTCTTCAGTAGGTATCTTCATCTTTGACCAACAAGGCTGGACCACTGCATGCCACCATTTAATACAGTATCTGGAGGTACCATAATGACATGTATCCACAAATTCAGACTAGTTCAGGTTAATGTATATGATGTGTTCATATTTGACATAGAACTTTGTCATGGCTTGGTTGTGACTCCAAAGTGTACAGGCTAGACAAGATCATAGACCAGTAAACCAGTTCTGGGTAAGTCTGAGAGCTAACTGGCTCCCGTTTGAGTGAGTTCTAATGTATTCAGCTCTTGGCTGATATGTAGCATTATGACTAGGCTGTGGGTCATATGTGAGAAATAAGTGTGGATTACTTGTCACAGCTCATGTTTTGTTAAATCTCGTTTTCAGGTCATTTGTAATGTTTTCAGGTTTTTGTCATGTTTTTAGATTAAATTCTTGTCATGTTTTCTCCCCTGCCATCAGCTTCACTCACATCACCTGTTTCATTGTCATCAGCTGCATCACTAATCACTCCCTCCACAGCATTTAGTCTCCTGGTTTCCTTTCATTCATTGCAGATTCCTCACTAACCCTTCATGCCACTGTCACTGAAAGCTAAGTTTGGTTTCCTGCCTCACAGTCATAGTCTTTGTCAAGTTATTTATTCCATAGTTTTGTTTTCAAAGACTTGTTTTTTTAAGTATTTTTGAATCCAGCATGTTTTTTGCTTTGCTCCCGTTTTGTTTTTGGAATAAACCTTTTTGAATTCAAAGAACTGCATCTGGGTCCTACCTTCCCCACTGATTCCTGACACTACTCATGTCATTCCATGTGATAGGTGGGTCAGAATAAAAAATGCATAGTGGCCCAAATTTGCATGAGTGCTGGTTTATTTGGTCTATTTTTGGCTGACATTTGGCACTGTGTTGGTTTGGTTGTGGCCCACTTCTGGCAAACAACTGTGGTCCACACTTGTGCCATCATTCCATGTGGGATGTGGGCCAGAATAAAAATGTACAGTGGTGGCCCACATTTGGGTGAGTTCTGGTTTATTTTGTGTTGGCTGACATTAGGCACTGTGTTGGTTTGGTTGTGGCCCACTTCTGGCAAACAACTGATGACCACCCTTGTGCCACCATTCCATGCCGTACTTGGGCCAGAATAAAAGGGTACAGTGGCCCACATTCGGTTGAGTGCTGATTTATTTGGCCTGTTTTTGGTTGACATCTGGCATTGTGATGGCTTGGTTGTGGCCCACTTTTGGCAAACAGGAGTGGACCTCCCAAGTGCCATGATTCCATGCGGTATATGGGCCAAAATAATTTTGCTATCTGGGTCTGCTCCTCAACACCTCCAAAACAAAAGAGGTCATCATCATTAGAAAACGCATATCCTTCCACTATACATCAACGGGGACAGTATAGAAAGGGTGGTGGACTTCCGCTTCCTGGGAGTCCATCTTGAGCAAGACCTGACATGAATCTCAGAGCTGCTAAAAAAGATCCAGCAGAGATTGTGTGTCCCGAGGGTTCTGAGGAAAAACAACATCTCCCCGAAATGGCTGGTGTCTTTTTATTGGTGCACCACTGAGAGCATATACTAGATATGCGTGTGGTACAGCAGCTGCACAGTGGTCCAGAGGGACGCTTCAGAGGATCAGTAAAAGCGCAAAGAAGATCACCGGCTGCCAGTGTAATAGATTGCAAATGCTATATGTAGAATTTTATCAAGAAAACAAACACCCCTCTTAATTTTTTTGAGATAACACTGTACAGAACTAGTCTAACAGAGTGACTTGAACGCATCATGGATTTACTTCACCAAAGCAGAAGATGGCGCTCGCAGGTTCCTGTGGATCAGGCTAGAAGTTTCTTTTCAAGCTCTACCTAATGCAAATTAGAAATAAAATGGCACTGGCTTGAGTAAGACACTAATCCAACGTGTCTCCTTATTGATCCACAGGTACTGTAAAAACACCCCCCCTAAACTTAGAGCCCTATGATTTCCACGATCATGGAAAATGGAATATATCTTCTAATGCGGAATATCACGGAATTTGTAATAATTTGACTGAAAAGCTGTTTTTGTGTGTGCCTCGTAATCACCACTTTCAAAATAAGCACTTTAAAGTGGAAACAGCTTCAAGCTCAGCATCTAAAACCTGTGGCATTCTTATTGAAATTTGCAGAAACTTTCTATGCAGATGTTGATGGTCACATGACTTATCTACTGGGCTTATAGAACAATGTCAAACTGGCTTTTGTCTTTCTTAATGGCCCAAACTCACCTGTTTTCTGATTGAGTTCTGTGGCACATCCAAAGGATTTGTGCTAAATTAAAACAAGCCATTTTCACACTGCAGTACTAATAGTTTTTTAGAGTTGGTATGTAAAAACACGAATATCCATGTTTTTAGAACCATTTGTACTAATAAATTAATGTGGATATTTTTCTTCTGATTATGATCTGTTGAGTATATATGATATATTGTGGTTCTTCTTGGTTTGATTTTGTTGTAAAGGACCTAATCAAATTTTCATCAGTGTTTCATTTGTCATTTTAATAAGATTTCAACTGAATATACTTGTTTACACATGACAAGATTAATCTCCTTCTTACACAAAGACTCACTTTGTGGGGTTGTATTTTAAGAAAAAAAGTTTTATTCGTGCACAAACATAAAAAACAAAAAAGACAAAAGGCTGGTTAATTAATTTATCTGGAGTGAACACATACGAAAGCTTAAGATGAGGGTTTACTGAATTTACTAAATATCACACAATATCAGCTGTTCACTCATTGGACACGTATTAATTACTAGAGTGAAATTAATTGTTGATGTTTCCCCTTTAAAGCATTGAGAATTACTGTTTCTTAATTCATCTAAAGGTTGAGCTGTGATAACAGTGTTACGCTTGATAATAAGAGGGTTTGGCAATTAGTATCTGGACTTGAAAATGCTTACATGGAAACGTGCATTCTCATCATTCATATCTGTTATATCACAATAATTCAACATTCATCTCATGTTATCTCCCTGTTGTAGGTCTGCCAATTGCTGTTGAGGAAGGGCCCTCTCAACAGGAAAGGGAACATGTATTTCCGTGGCAGTGGGTCATATTTGTTTTGGGAAAAAGACAAGAGGCTGGAAATTTGAGAGCCAAAGGTGGTGTTAATAATTGCTTTGGGTGAATTTGTATAGAAATTCTACAGAAAAAAATTATTAGATTAAAACTATTTTTTATTCTGACTTTCATTCTATTTTATCTTTTTTTTACAGCTGGAGCTAAAAAGGCTTACAGTAAACTTACAGTAGTACTTATAGTTCCCACTAAGCTCTGTGGATAATTACGCATCTAATTATTGTTGCATTAAAACTGGATAATCATGTTTTCACTTGAGCCCAGTCTTTTTGGTTCGATATTGTGCCTTTTTGTGTGTGTGAATATTAGTCCTCATGATTAACTCCCTTATTTTACTCAGCTCTGGAGAGCTTCATAACTTTTTAAAAAATTCCCTCCAACAAAGAGGTAAAACAATGTCAAAAACAAATAAAATAACGGAAAAAAGAGGAAAAAACAAACAAAGACGGAATCAATCAGTCATCTTTACTGTCACTGTAGCGTGTAGAATGAAAAAAAAGTGTCATCCAGTCAGTGCATTAAAAAAAAATAGCATATAAAAACAGATGAATAAATAATATATACACACAAGCATACGAGCAATTATTGCACCAATCTCTTAAAAAATTAAAAAGTCATGTATTGCCAGTGTTTAGTGTCGCGACTGCAATCGGATGAAAACTGTTCTTTTGTCTATTTGTCCTTGTTTTTTTAAATCGGTACCGTCTCCCTAGATGGGAGTAGTTTGAAGAGTGGGTGTCCAGACTGAGAAATGTCCTTTATGTTATTTGCCTTCTTGAGGCATCGGGAACTGTGCAGCTCCTCCACTGTGGGGAAAGGGTGTAACAGGCGCCAGACCTAGGGTTATCTGGGCCAGTAACATGTGATACACAGGCTAAGAAGCCCTGTGGATCTGTGGTGCACTAGCTGTGGGTCCATAAGGAGAGACGTTGGACAAGCGTCTTAATCAAGCCTGCGCCATTTTGTTTCTCATAATGTCAAAAATATCTTCCTTTATCTCAACTCAATATTAGTCACAGAGCAGTAGGAAAATAATTAATTTTAAATATTGGTCTATAAACTGCATTATATGCATGAGTAAGCGGCACAAACGTTCATAAAAACAATAACTTATGTGCAAAATAAAGCAAACCACTGCAAAATAGGTCTAAACAAAAGATTAATAATTAGAAAAATAAATTAAATTTGGTAAATTACTAAAACAAATTAATGAGAAACAAAATACCAAACTTACAATAAAAACAAACTGTTTGGACATAACTGCATCATGATTTTTTTTTTACTAATGCTTTTACTAATTGGTTCAGTGCCACATAGCCTTATTTGGTACAGGGAAGTTGAAGCTGTGGTGTCTGCAGTTTGGATTGTTTCCCCGTTTGATATGGCCACTGTCTGTGTATGAGATTCCACTATTTGTTGCAGAAAAAATGGAAAGATTAGTTAGCTTTTACATTAGGAAGTGGCTAGGTGTTCCTAGATGTTTAAGTACTGTGGTATTGTATGGGAAATGTATACTCCAGCTCCCAGTATCTAGCCCATTAGAGGAGTTTAAATGTACTAAAGTTAGGAGAGAGCTCCTGTTAGTTGGGAGTAAAGATGTGGTAGTTAGTAATGTGGTTCCAAGCCCAACCAAGGGGAGGAAATGGAATCCAAGAATGGCAGCTCAGGAGGCAGAAAAAACTCTTAGACATACAGAGATTGTGAGTAATGTTCAAATAGGCCAGGTAGGCTTGGGGCTTGGTCCAGGCAAACTGGAGTAGAGCAGGTCCCAAGGAGAAAAGAAAAATAATTGTTGAGCAGGTTCGTAGACTAGAGGAAATGTTAAGGGGTACAAAGGCAGTGGCTCAGGCTAAGCAGGGACAGTGGATGAGTGGATGACAGACTATGTTTCTCGGCTGGCCTGGGAACGCCTCGGGGTCCCCCCGGAAGAGCTGGAGGAAGTGGCCGGGGACAGGGACGTCTGGGTTTCTCTGCTCAAGCTGCTGCCCCCGCGACCCGACCCACGAATAAGCGGCAGATGATGGATGGAGATATATATATATATATAAAATTGGCTTTGTATGTATGAATTGGACTAATTTGGAATTAAATTAATTGAATTTGATTGGATTATGATTGTATTACAATGAATTAGATTCTAAATGGCTTGAATGGGATTTTATCTTTGAAGTGCCTTGAAATAACATTTGTTGTAATTTGGCGCGATACAAATAAAATTTAATTGAAGTTTATCGAAATTGAACTGAGTTGGTGAATGAGGTGTCAGATATAAAATAATTTGACAGATATGATAATAATTTGGACCCTACGCCTATGATTGTAGGTTACCTTAAGTGTCGCCAGGCAGAGGGCAGAGGAGGAAAGGTCATTGACACAATGATATTTTCTCGTCATTTGTCGTTTGTTGTCCAGAAAAAAGAGAATTTGGTATTCTGTTCTCTGGAGTACACCCTGTGGGCTCTTTCTGTGGCGATCTTTCAGTGTAAATATCCGTCCAAGGTAGATGAACCTTTAAAAAGACTATGGCAATGTCGCCTTCTTCTCCTTCCTTTAAACCGACTAAACAAACATTTGATTGTTTGCTCCTATCTTCCAATTATGAGAGCTTTTCATTCAAGACGCTCATTTTTTTTGTCATCATATTGACTTGATCTCTGTCAGACTGTGTTGCTGCCTTAATCATGTCACACCTCGACTGTAGCTGAGCCACACAGGTAACTCATTGATTGAGTTCCTTTTTGACTAAATAAATTGAGTCTTTAGAGTTGTCCAGCTTAATTCAGATGGCATAAATTTGTAGTGTTAGTAAGTTATCAAATGTGTGTCTCACCACAGTGCATAACATTTTATCTAACTCTTCTTTTTGTTCAGCTAGTACTAATTTCACACTTGCTAGCATGATGGACTTGAGCTCTTCCTTCAGCATGGAGCCAGATTCTGAAAATTTGTCCTTGTCAGGGGATCTTTCATGATCTCTTTTTCAAACAAACCTCACTTGGTGTGACATCTTTCAGAGTTATTTCTGTATTTAGAATATCTTTATATGACTACAGTTCTCCTGCAACTACAGATACAACTACTATAATGATACTTAAATGAGCAGCTATTTTGGAATACAACTTTTTCAGTAATAAAAAGAACATACTATGTACTATTAACACCTAAGATCTCAGAAGTAATCTGAAGTGGAAGAAACAACTTACTGAGAGCTAAACATAACAAACACATCATTAGCTGGGATCATTAGCACGTGGGAAGTTACAGAAGTGTGTAAGACTACAACTCTGCATCTTCGTTTCAACCCTGGGTTTTGGATGAATAATAAATTCGCCCATATTTCTAGAAAAATTGCCAGTTATCTATGTAGCCCACGTTGTTTGCTGGACACCATCTAGACAACCAGAGGTTGAAGGAGGACATGCGGCTAAACATGTCATCACTGGTTAGATTTGGCAAAGGTCCAGAGAAAACTATGGAGTCCGACATTGTTTTGGCAAAATTACACACAGATGCAAAATTGATTTTAGTGACCTACGATTGGTGTAACCGGGTGTCATTACGGTCGATGTGAATAACTATTTTACTGTATTTACGCTTATCCTTAGCCAGCAGTTTTAAATAGGATTCTGTGTCATCCGCTCTGGACCCTGGAATACATTTGACTATGGTCGCTGGTGTCTCTAATACCACATTTCTGACTATAGAGCTGACAATTACCAGCGTAATTATCGTCAGCGGGTGCGTCGCTGAGTGGGGAAAATCTGTTTGAAACATGGACAGGTTGATGGTGAACCACGGGCTTGACTTTAGGGCTGTGCCTACTCTTCCTGACAGACACCCAGCCAGCCTGGAGTCCCGGCTGCTCGGGTTCTGCAAAGGGTCGGGCGTCTAAAGGGGCTAGCTATGTTAGGTGGCTCCACACTGACTAAAGGGACGTAGTTAGCTTTGATTTTATTCTTTTCTTGTGAGGATATCTTCCAACTGTAAGTGTTAAGAACCTTATGTGACCAAATGAGTGTCAGCACACATGCAGCAATAATAGTTTTGAGAGGAAAGCCCTATTACATTTTGTTCTGCCTTTGCAGAGTTCATGTAAGAGTTTAAGTTAGTGTAGACATGTTATATGCCTAGGAGTGAGTGGAGAGTTTTCAAGGCAGTCTTAGGTTTAAGGAAGACCAGCCCAGGAGTCCAGGGTGGTAAGGGGTTGGTCTGTCTATTTTTGGGTTTTGGTTGGACTTAAACATGCACTGAAGTACTTAGATATAGCCAACATGCAGGACCGGCTCATTACAAACTGTTGCACTATGACTCTGAATAAAGTAAATAATCAACAAGGAGCAATCTCGTTCATTAGCTGGAAAAGAAGGCCTGAATAATTTGGTTAATCCAAGCAAAGTATTTAGTCAATTGAAATCATTAAAACCTGATGTAATATTGCTACAGGAGAAATATTTAAATATTAATTCCCAAAAAAGACTAAGCTGTAAGAGTATTGGACAAATGTATCATTCACATTTTAACTATAAAGCCAGGGGAAAAGCAATCCTAATTAGGGTGTGGATTCCATTTGAACACTGAAGTAGTATCAAATGCTAGTGGCAGGTATATTGTTGTAGTGGGCAAGCTATTTAATACACCTTTAATATTGGCTAACATTTATGGACCAAACTGGGACAATGCACAATTCTTACTTGTTTTTCAACTCTTTCAGGCCTTAATTCTAGGTAGAGACTCCAGCCAATGTAGTGACCCAACGAAATTGGCGGCTAGAACCTCAGTTACTTTTAAGTAAACATTTTAAAACCTTTCCCAACAATCAGATTGAATTCTTTTTGGAAACTAATGACACTCAGGATGTTTCAAGGGGTGTTTTATGGGAGTCTATGAAAGCCTACATTAGGGGCCAAGTTATCTCTTATGTGGCACATAGAAATAAGGGGAGTTCCGAACAACTTAAAGAGCTTGCTGACAAAATTGCAGATACTGAAAGGCGCTAGGTTCTTTCGTCTACACCAGACTGAATTTAATACACTTATGACATGAAAAGCTGAATTATTTTTTTTTAAAATCCAGACAGGTATATTATGAACATGGAGATAAAGCGGGGAGACTTCTTGCACTTCAGCTAATGCTGGGCTTACACCAAACCAGTGTTTATCAATTCCGGTCCTCGTGACCCACTGCCCTGCATGTTTTCAATGTTTCCCTCCTCCACCACACCTGATTCAAATGATCAGCTCATCATCAAGCTCTGCAGTGGCCTAATAAGGAGCCATTCACTGCACCAAACGATTTTCACAGTCTCAGACAAAAAACTGACAGTCTTTAAGAGTATAACTGGAGCCTTGGCGCACTCCCGTCATCTCGATCGTTAAGTTTAAGGTGGTAATCTGCAGTCTGCGACCGTGTTTCATACCAGTCTTTCCCTAGTCTAGGACTTGGGATCATATCAAACGTGTTTAATATTATCGCAGGTCACAGTGACGTAACACAATCAACAACCAATAGATGAGCACTGACAAAATCGGAAACAGGAAAGCAGACAGTCAATAACAAACATGTCAGCGGACGTAGAAAAACGAGCGACAAGCAGGCGAAAATGGACTGTCCAAAAGCCGTCCCTGTCCATATAGCCAAGTCCATGCCCATATTCTGTGGCGTTTACTCTTCTTTTTGTTGGGTTTTTCACTACAAACCACTGCACAGACAAGAGCAGCTGTAGCTAAAAGCTGCTTCTCCTCCATTTTTGTAAAACTTCTGCTGAGCACGATGGGGAAAAAATTTCATGATGGGGAAAAAAATCTAAAAAATCTAGTTGTAGTCTTATAAATGGTGACCCTACAAGATTCACAGTCTTTATAAAATCTTTAGTCTGAGGCAAGACTGGGACTAAAAACTCTAAACACTAGTGTTTAGATGTGAGCTGATAGTCTTTCAGAGTCTTTTCTAAGTCTTTTCAAAGTCTTCTGGTGTGTGGGTAGCATTAAACAGCAGTCAGTTGAACAAAGAAATCCAGGAATACCAGGCGCTGACTCGATATCTTGCCGTCCCCGAGTTATTGATGACCAGTTTAAGGTTGAAATGCAACCTGTGGACTACCTAATGACAGACTGTCTGAATTATACCCTAATTTTGCACCAAACTGTCCTAGATGTCAATATTCTTCTGTCTCTTTGGGACACATTTGATGGACATGTTTTGGTCATGTCCATCATTGTATGGCTTCTGGTCCTCAGTCTTCCAATCATTCTCAGCAATACCTGGCAAAACACTGCAGCCTGACCCTTTGATAGCTATCTTCGGGGTAGTTAGGGATGAGCTAAAGGTGTCCCGTCACCACAAAAATGCAATTGCCTTTGCATCATTGCATGCCCATCATCTGATACCACTGAACTGGAAGGGGAAGAATCCTCCTGCCTATGTTCACTGGATTAGAGAGGTGATGTTGAGATTGGCTCTGGAAAAAAATTAGGTATACAGTACATGGGTTGGAGAACAAATATGACAGATTTCATAACTCATATCAAGAGTTTGCCTTTTGACTGACTCCTTGTTTTTATTTATTATGTATTTATTTTTCCTTATTTTTTTTCTTTTCTCTCTTTGACTGCTGTCCTAGTCTTCTCAATGCTTATATTCTAACGGTTGGGACTTTTTTTTTTCTTATGTTAGAGGTCCAGAATGTTGATGTTATGACCATAATGATCAACATAGATTGGTTTGAGTCTTTTTTTGTATTTGTCTAGATTTGTTTTCTTCTTTTGGTACTCTGTTTGTCCATCTGATACGTGAGTGTTTTTGTGGATGTGTTTCTGAGGATGCCACCTGGATGGGGTGGGGGCGGGTGCATAACTTTTGTAAGAAATGCTTAACTAATGAAGTCAGTGTTTTCTAAATGAAAAATTATATATAAAGATGTTTTAAAAAAAAAGAAACTTAAAAAACTTTAATGAGCAAACATATATACAGGAACGGCTGGTATAATTGGGATAACAGGGCTCAGCCCTCCCTACATTTTTCAATAAAAATGAGAATATAATATATAAATAATTCAATAAAAACTTTAAACAAATTGTTTTTAAAGGCGGAGCAAAATCTGAACTGAAACCCATGAAATCGGTGAAAACGGGCTAATTATTTACAACCCAAGCGAAGCAACTCAGTTACACTTGACTTTTCTTCAACATTTGAGTGACAGGTTGCAAGTAATGCCCCCTCCATTTGTGGCTCATTTGGGCCAAATCTGTACAGCCCAAAGCCAGCAGATTTGGGCCAATCACAGACGACTCTACTTGATTGCGTATGTAGGGCGAAACTTTGACAATGGCAGGCATCGGCGTTAATGAAGTGGATTATTCACTTTCGAATCCGTTTTCTTCAATGTCCTTGGGTGAAAAAAGTAGGGGCACATCATCCAAAGGACATCCAAAATACACAGAAAGAAAAGCGACAAAATCGTAGCTATTATGTAACTTGGTTTGAGAGAAAGGACTGGCTAACGGCTAGCCTCTTGAAGCTTCTCTTCAAATAAGGTAGACCACCACCATTCCTGTAACACAGATGGCACATTTTGTGGAGTATTTCTTTTAAGGCTCTCTTAACGTCTTTCTGGAGTGTTTTTCTGGAGTTACTATTTTAGTTTTGTGCTGATGTTTGGATTATTGTGTTCCAAAGCTAATTGCAATAGGCTATAGTTGAAACCAATTTTTTAGCACAAGTCTGGGTTGACCTTTTTTAAAACCTTTTATGGTGTGAAAGTATTTGTATTTACAGAGAGATGGGTAGATGGTATATTTTCCATCAGTGCATTCTTCTAAATAGTGTTTTGGTGGTTTGTTGAAAAGGCCCGTGCTGTTGTGATAGTTTAAACTTACATTCTAACAGGACACCTTTTATGTTGAAATACAACTACTTGGCTTTTATAATACATTAGTCGACCCATTCAATGTCACCACAAGCCGTCACTGCATATATATGTATATATATATATATATATATATTTGATCTTTACCATAGGGATATTCATTTTACCTCTGAAATCCCAGATGCTGAAATTGCCATGTCATGTTTTGTGTTTTTGATTGCTTTGTCATGTCTGTAGTTTTGTTTTCAGGTTTCTGTTTAGTCACTAGTTTTTGCTATGATTTCCACAGTCACTCTTGCCATGTTAGGTTTATTCAAGTCACCTGTCTTTGTTTTCATAGCTGCACCCCATCCCCAATCACCTCCCCACAGTATTTTAGTTTCCAGGTTCCCTCAGTCCTTTGCAAAATCCTTCCTCATTGATGCCATGCGTATTCATATATTTAGGATTTGCCTCGTTTTTTCCACAGCCAAAGCCTAGTTTTGTTTATTTGTATCTCCACAGTTTAGATTTATTGTGATCTGGCTCAGCCGCGCTTTTTGTTCTTTTTGTTAAATAAATCAAGTTTACCTTTCATATCTGCACCCAAAAATAAATATGTGAAGTATTTAACAGCCATTTTGATGCTACCGGTCATTTATTTGAAGATGAACAAACAGGATCCACATCTTCTAATAGTGCTTCCTCTTACACTCCAAATCATGTCTCTCAGTTCACATTACAACCCATCTCTTCCGGAGGTC
Source organism: Leuresthes tenuis (assembly GCF_036924035.1). Classification (NCBI taxonomy): domain Eukaryota; kingdom Metazoa; phylum Chordata; class Actinopteri; order Atheriniformes; family Atherinopsidae; genus Leuresthes; species Leuresthes tenuis. Next base: position 34,983,323 of record NW_027325364.1, read on the forward strand.
ACTAAAATTAATGTTGCATCGGTGTGTAATTTTGCCAAAACAATGTCGGACTCCATAGTTTTCTCTGGACCCCTGCCAAATCTGACCAGTGATGACATGTTTAGTCGCATGTCCTCATTCAATCGCTGGTTGTCTAGATGGTGTCCAGCAAACAACGTGGGCTACATAGATAATTGGCAATCTTTCTGGAGAAAACCTGGTCTGATGAGGAGAGACGGCATCCATCCCACTTTGGAAGGAGCGGCTCTCATTTCTAGAAATATGGACGAATTTATTAGTCATCCAAAAACATGACAACCCAGGGTTGAGAACAGGATGCAGAGTTGTAGTCTTACATACTTCTCTGCGGCTTCCCACCTGATGCTGCCTCCCCCCCAATCAAAAAACACAAAAGGAGCAAATCCTCTTGTGCAAATAAAAATCAAGACAAAAACTTTAACTGAAAAAAAACATCAAACTATTAAATGTGGTTTGCTGAATATTAGATCTCTCCCTTTGAAGTCTCTGTTAGTGAATGATTTGATTTGTGATCATCATATTGATATATTTTGTCTTACAGAAATCTGGCTGCAGCAGGAGGATCATGTTAGTATTAATGAATCAACTCCCTCTGACTATTTAAATGTTCACGTTCCTCCAACCACAGGCAGAGGAGGAGGAGTGGCAGCTATCTTCAGATCAGGGTTATTAGTCAGTCCTAGACCCAAGATTAGTTTTAGCTCTTTTGAATCTCTGATTCTCAGTTTTTCCCACCCAAAGTGGAAATCACAAAAACCTCTTGTGTTTGTTGTTGTGTATCGTCCACCTGGCCCTTATTCTGAGTTTCTGTCTGAATTCTCAGAGTTTTTATCCCAGTTAGTGCTGAGTACAGATAAAGTCATTAAAGTGGGTGACTTTAATATTCATGTAGATGTTGAAAATGACAGCCTAAATATTAACTTTAATTCTATATTAGACTCTATTGGATTTTCTCAAAGTGTTCACAGACCTACTCACTGCCTTAATCATACCCTTGACCTTGTGCTGACTTATGGCATTGAGCGTGAACAGTTAAGTGTTCCCTCATAACCCTGTCTTGTCTGACCATTTTTTCATAACTTCTGAATTTACATTACATTCCTTTAACTCTCAGCAGTGATGATTTCATGAGATTCTTCATCAATAAAATTGTTTCTATCAGAGAGAAGATTGATGGAATCCTTCCCACTATTATCACTGATGCATCAAGTGCAGCAGCTTTAGAAGTATCCTTAGAACCTGATTTGTATTTAGATGGTTTCTGCTCAGTCCAGCTCTCTGAGCTAACAACAGCAATAGTCTCTTCTAAACCATCAACCTGTATTTTAGACCCAATCCCAGCTAGATTGTTCGAGGAGGTTTTCCCCTTAATTTGTCACACCTGTATGTCAAATTGAGTTCTTGTCCTGTCTCCACATTTGTTTTGTGACTTCCTGTCTTAGACTTAAATCAGAGCTTTTTAGTTTTGTTATTTTCTTATTTCCTCGCTAAGAGAGATTTTGGTTGACTTTCTGCCTTTTTGTATGTCATAGCTCCATTAATGTAGTCAGTTTTTTGTTTGAAGAATAAAAGTTTGCCAGCTGAACCTGTACTCTGCATCCGAGTCCTCTTCAAGTGTTCCCTCCGTGACATAATTGACACTTAGTTAAACCTCGACTTAAAAAACCTACTCTTGATTCAGAAGTGTTGGCTAATTATCGACCTATATCCAATCTCCCTTTGTCTAAAGTTGTTGAAAAATAGTTGCAGTTCAACCTTGTGATCATTTACACAGAAATAATCTGTTTGAAGAGTTTCAGTCAGGATTCAGAGTGCATCATAGCATAGAAACAGCACTGGTGAAAGTTACCAATGAGCTCTTCTTAGCCTCTGATAGCGGACTTGTTTCTGTGCTTGTCCTGTTGGATCTCAGTGCTGCATTTGATATGATCGATCACAGCATTCTGTTACAGAGACTTGAACATGTTATTGGGATTAAAGGAACTGCATTAGGCTGGTTTAAGTCATATTTATCTGATAGATTCCAGTTTGTTCTTGTAAATGAAGAATCTTCCTCACACATCAGAGTAAGTCATGGAGTTCCTCAGGGTTCTGTGCTTGGACCAATTCTTTTTACTTTATACATGCTAATGTTGGCTAACATTATTAGACAGCATGGCATACATTTCCATTGCTATGCTGATGATACTCAGCTGTACTTATCTATGAAACAAATAGGTTGGTCAGACTTCAAGCATGTCTTAAAAACAAAGACCTGGATGTCTCAGAAGCAGTTGAGAACCTGCAGCTCTCTTTCACTGCTCTTCAAAATGCACTTGTTGATCTTAAACTGGTACTCAATGCAAGCAAAACAAAGTTCATGCTTTTTTCTAGAGCAAGAGGAATTGATTTTAGAAGTCTGCACCAATAAACACTGAATGGTTGCTATATTGAGAGAGATTTACTTTTAAACAACATATTGAAAATCTTGTCACAAAACTCTAGCAAAAACTTGGATTCTTATACAGACACAGGTCGAGTTTCTCCTTGGACTGTAGGAAAAGTATAGTTGAGGTAATCATTTTATCAGTCCTTGATTATGGTGGCACAATCTATAGGCATGCAGCTGCTACCACTCACAAACCCCTTGACTCAGTTTATCACTTTGCCATCAGGTTTATTACTGGAGATCCCTATAATACTCACCACTGCTCTCTGTACAACAAAGTTGGCTGGACCTCTCTCACACAGAGACGGGATAAACACTTATCTTTTTATTCACAAAGCTCTCTGTCACGATCGGTGGAAGGTAGGACCCAGATGCAGTTCTTTCAGACTCAAAAAAGGTTTATTTCCAAAAAAAAACAACAGGGAGAAAGGCAAAAACAAAGTGCGGCTGAGCCGGAAAATAATGAGACTAAATGCTGTGGAGGGAGTGATTAGTGATGAAGTGCAGCTGATGACAATGAAGCAGGTGACATGAGTGAGACTAACGTGACAGGGGAAAAACATGACTAGAACATAACCTGAAAACATGAAACTGAAAACAAGACTATTAAAACATAAACTGTGACACTCTCACTGGACACTTACCACAATATATATCATCCATCCTGGACTGGACCACAGGAACTTACCAAACCCGCTTAGCTGACTATCCTACACTCAAAGTCCCATGGGTCCACTTTGAACTAGGATAATCTGCTTTTCATTTTTGTGAACCAACCGCATGGAAGCATCTTCAAAACAATCTCATGATTGACAGTCTCATTACTCCTGGACATTTTAATACTTTGCTCTCAAACCACCTTACTTCAGTGTGCACCTGTTTTTAAGGAGTACTGAGTATTGTCTCCCAATGTTTTAATCTTTGTTTTGTCTGTATTTTTCTGTTGTTGTACCTCAACATAATTGTAAATGAGGGAAACCTCAATGATTTTTAAAAATAAACAAAGTTTTGAAATTGAAATTAGCTAAGTACGCAATAGTGTTTACCATTGATTTAATCATTGTGCCAACAATTCTATTCTACTATTTTAAAGGAGAGGTTGTTTGGGGTCACTGTGTATGTTTCACTGACAACTGCTGGTTGCGAATGTCAGTGGTCAGATTCACAGCCTTCATATCTGTTCTGTGCGGGTCATATCTGTCCCAGATATTCCTAATATTCAGAGCAAACACGCAGTACTCAATGTCAGATTTTTAAATAACAAATCATTCTTGATTAATAGTTTTATTTCCTCTCACAATCTTGATTAACTGAGACATGGCTCGACAAAAACACAGCTGATGTAGTCCTGATTGAGTCTCGTCCACCTAACTTCAATTTTGTATCTGAAACAAGACAAAACCAGAGGGGTGGGGGTGTTTGTGCCATATTCAGGGACAATATACCCATCCACAAATTGTGGGTATATTAATTTGAGTATGTGCCATTAAAAATGGAGATAAAACAATCTTCCATACTGTCCATACAGATGCAGCTCTTTTCCAAAAAAAATCAAAGGTTTATTCAAATCAGGGAGCACGAACAAAAGGCGCGGCAGAGCCGGACCATCAAAAATACTTAAACATGAAAAACACTAAACAAAACAAGGCTATGGAAAAACAACACTATGAATAAATACTGTGGCTAGATTGACAAGGCAGGAACCAAACTTATCTTTCTGTGGCGTGGCATGAATGGATAGTGAGGATTCTGCAGTGACTGAAAGTAAACCAGGAAGCTAAATACTGTGAAGGGCGTGATCAGTGACATGAGGTGCAGCTGTGAACAATTAACCAGGTGACTTGAGTGAACTGAACGTGACAGAGGAAAAACATGACTAGAACATAACATGATTAAACAAAAACTGTGACATGACAAACTAATAGAACAGACTGTGACACATACTTTATATTACCATTTACAAACTACCACTGAATTGTTTTATAGATGACTTCATTGAATTACTTTCAATTGTGTGCACTGCTTTTGACTGTTTAGTCATAACGGGGAACTTGAATGTGCATTTGGATGTAGCCCAAGATAAGCACCCGAAAGAACTCATTGCTGTCCTTGAAATGTTTGGTCTAACTCAGCATGTGACTGAGTCAGCACACTCTAAATGTGCTAATTTCAAAGGGTGTTGTTATTTCAAATGTGGATGTCATCGATGCTGCTTTATCTGATAATTTTTGTGTTTTCTTCAACCTGTCTGTTACACCCAAACCAGCACTTGGGTCTGCAGTTGTTCGGTTAAGACTCATAAATGACAGAACAGGGACACAGTTTATGAAAATGATTAGGTTTGAGAACACCCTGTGTTCTAATGTTGATGATCTGTTGAACTCTTACACATCAAGTGTTTTAAATATTTTAGGTTTCCACCATCCTGTCAAGGTTAGAATGGTTAAAAGTAGGTAAAGGGCACCGTGGAGAAGAGAAGAGTTGGTCAGGGCACAGAAAAGGTGCCAGAGAGCCAAACGGAAATGGCGCAAGTCAAAACTCCAGATTCATTATGAGGTTTTCAAAGAAAAGCTATGTGTGTTCAACCAGACTTTACGTAGAACAAGGGAGAGTAATTTTTCTGAAATCATCAAAAACTGCTGTAATAACTCTTGTGTCCTGTTTAACACAGTAAACAGATTAACAAACCCTCCAGTTTCACTGCCTTTAGAACTCATTTACATAACTATGCACGATTATCATGTGGGACCTCTGCCATGTGTATCTCATGTTCATGCACACACACATACATTAGCCCAGTAGCATGCTTGCTAAGCAGTTGTGTTGTACATGATTGCTACTTCTTGTTTTTTTTTTTTGTTTGTTTGTGTGTTTGTTTTTTCTCTGTTTGTCTGCATTCAGGTGCTCTTGGTGGCTCTAAGACTGGATTCCCCACAGAGGCCGTGGATAGTCTTCCCATTTGTTTTGCAGCTCGTTGTCTGGTTTTTCATATTTCTCTTCCTCTTTCCCTGTCCCCCGGTCCGGTTCAGCACTATTACATGTTAAGTATTGTAACAAAAATAAATAAGTAGTTGATGGGCATCAAGGGGAGCTTTACATTCATAAAGCTTTCCTTGGCAAAGCAAATCTGTTTGGCATTAAAGGCATTCAGATTACAATTCTGCTGCCATAATGCTGAACAGGACAAGGGGGGAAAAAATGGCAGGTGAATTGAGTGGTATGAACCCAATGGACTACTGATGAGTGTGCTGCAGAAGTGACACAAAGACGGTTGGACCATTGCTTGGATTGGGTCCAGTAGGGATCGTTGGATGGTCTCCTCAAATTCCTAGATAAGGGTCCCAGTAGTGCATGTCACAGGAAGGATGTTCTCCGGTTCTGTGGGTTCTCAGTAAAAGGAGGACAGAACTGTTCGTCTTACTGTTAAGTGTTTTCAGAGAAATCTTGAGGGAAGCCACTGGTTGTCTTGGAAGCTGTAGGAAGGTGGGCAGGCAGGTAGGTTGTTCAGGTGAGTAATCCTCAGAGGGATCCACAGGTAAGTCTACAGGAGAACAGGGCAGCAAGACGTAGACTTGCACGGGGTGTGGCGATAGGAACCTTTCCAGGAACCAGAGAAGCAGGACCTGTGCAGTGATTAGCACAGTGAGTCACATACTTTGAAAGGAGTCAAAGAGCAGCCTGATTACCACTTTTAGGAGGTAGACAATCTGGCAGAGACTGGGTTCACCAGTGGTCCTTAACAGCAGCTCTGGTAATGAGGCTGACAAGGTGCATGCACAGCAATCGGGAGAACAGCAGCCCAGACTCCAGCACAAACTTCTGCCCAACCTAACCTATGGCTCAGGAAAAGCATCCGAAACCCAGACAACCAGTGCAACCATAACAAATATTGGTTTATCCAACTGTTTACCCACTTGGCATCAGCTACTATTGTTGGTGTTGTTGATTTCAGTGATGTGTTGATAACAAGAATTAAGATAATGAACACAAGTTGGAGCATATTTAATTTTTTGAAAAATGTATCAACATCTATGTTGATAACGCCAATTATGTTACATGTATCTCACCAGATAGATCGCAGTATAGATTGGTGTATGCAGATAATGGATGGAAGCTGCTGTTTCCACCAGTAGAAGGCAAGGTTTCCTGATATATTTCTACACTACTGCCTAATTAGGCAACCTTCCACAGCCATCTTTGCACATACTTGTCATACTTCATAACAGAGTAGGATGGTGCAGGTGAAGGGGCCAGACTGAAACAAGGCCATTGCTCTAGGGATGACTCGTGCTTATTACAGTGAATCAATTCCATAGGTCTGATCAACTTCACTGAAACTTTTCCCTCTGTCTCCTTTCAACCCAGTTTCCCTCCTTGCTTCTTCTCTTTTACAGGCACTTTCTAAACGATTTCAATTATCTAAACTAAGAAATAGCTGTTTCACTTCACATCAAAACTCTTGCTCTTCTGGCTCTTGCCTCCACATACTCTAATCTGGTGCATAGAGTTGTGCTGCCCTCCTTGCAACTTGACCTGCACTGCAGTGCTTACGTTTGCTTTTCCTGTGTCAGTGCCAGGAAAACCCAGACAAGTGATGATGTGGAAAAGGAAATGCAGCAAAAAAAGATTGCCATAAGAATTTTTGTTTCGCAGTGGATAAAGAAAAATGTCTTTCTGTTACAAGTTTTGTTTTTGATGTCACACCTTACTTTATGTATTTTCACTGTCTTTCTTTTCTGGAGCTTAAATCCCTTGTTGAGAAAAAGGCAAGTCCCTGTAACATTAATCATTAGACTTTAATATTAAGACTTTTTTATTAAGGTTCAACTGGGAAATTAAGATAAGGTATTTTAAATTGATGCAAATAAAGTGAGTTGGGTGAGTGTGTGCTGTGTGCGTGTGTGTGTGGGACACTCCACATGCTCCTCCACCAACCCTTATCAGCTGTTGTTTTTTCCCCCCCATACTTAGATTACCCCTGGCCTCCCTCGTATTTTACAGAGATAACAACAGTCTCTCACAAACTACCATAAATCATTAGGGCTTAATATCTAATGGGACTGGCTGAAGAATAACAATGCAGTTTCACAAAGTGGAAATGTTTTGAAGAATGTAAGAAGAAGTAAAAGCTAGTGTTTTTGGGTTATAGGAGGAAGCCGGAGTACCCAGAGAGAATCCATGCATACATGGAGAGAATATGCAAACACAGAAAGGCAGAAAGGCCCCAGCTGGGATTCAAACCAGGAACCATCTTATTGTGAGGCAATGGTGCTCAACACCACACCACTGAGCCCTATCGTGGGACTTATTGTAAAATATTACAAAAATTGATACTACTGCATGATTGAGGAAAAGTCTGGCACTAATGAAAGGAGTAAAACTGGTTGTATTTGGTTCAAAAATGCAAAAAAAAGGTTTTCCAGCTGATTCAGAGGAGTACATGCACTACACTGGGACTCAGACATACTGAGAAACAAATCCTGATATAAACACATGAGTTCCTGTTTTCCCGTAACTGTTATCACTCTAATCTAAGGATCCCATAAAAAAAATTATAAAAAAAAGTGATCCAAGATGTTCCCTAGATTACTTTTGAGGAATTTTGTGCAGAAGACTGCTGTAGAGCAAAATTAATTTTCACTAAAGAGGTCAGTTTAACTTTCTTATAGGTGAAAATAAAATATTGGGTGAAAATAAAATACATAAGTTTCACTTTGTCAACAAACTGCATTATAATTCTTAAAATCTTCAGAATTCAAAAAGCTCCTACAATTAATTTTTCCATCTTTCCTCAGGGTTTCTCTTTTTGGCACATATGTTGACTTCAGATCTGAACATTCCTTTGGCATATTTATAAGCATATCACCTACAAAAAATAGTTCCTGTAAAGAAAACCTCTCTGTTCACCGCTTATAGGGAAAGACTATATGTATGAAGTAGAAGTAGAAACAAATGCTGTCTGTCTTTGATTGGATGAGACAAATGTGTGTGTGTGTGTGTGTGTGTGTATTACATGGAATAACACCAACTAAGGCTGGGCAGCTAACTTCTTACCCCACACAGGTTTTTCTTTTTCTTTTTTTTTTTTGAAAGTCAAAGATGACATCCTTGAACTCCTTGAACCTTTATGGTCCAGCAAGTGTTTGCCCTCCCAGACTTAGTCCACCCACCACCTAACCAAAGATCACAACAGTGTTTTGTAGCAAAGATGACGTGGTCTCGCTCATATGGCTGACCCTGATGTGCTTCACATTTCCACTTAATCCACTGCTTCCAGACAGTTGCATACTGCCAACTGTGAATTCTTAGTGAGGATTCTTAGCTTTTTACTGCCTCTGGCCAGATATCTGCCCAGAAGATGCATTTAGATGCTGCTACAGTATTCCTCCAACCTCCATATGTTTTTCTGCTACACTCTTATCTTTGGATTCCAATGAGACTACAAGATTCAAGATGTTATATCGTGAGAGATGACTCTCTTGAATATATGTTGAACAATGATATACTTTAGCTTGCACACATTTGACACTTCTTGCACACATATTCAATAGTTCAGATTACATTACTTACTACTATTTATTTAATTATTTATTGTTGAACAAATCTGTTTTCAATCCATGCAAAATGTTACTAAATTTCAAACTCAAAAGTTTAAAAAAGGGAAAGATATGATTTTTTTCTGAATACTAGTTTCTTGGTTTTTTTTTTCTTGGCTAACAGGTTTTTTAATGCAATCAGCATATGAGATAATTGCCCTCACAAACACAAGTGACTTTTACCTACGACTGCTTGAATAAGGGACTGTGCCCTCCACACACTGGTGAAAAGTTTCAGATTTGAATCAGTTAATTTTCACACTGAAATGGTCCAACTAGCTCATCTGTGATGATAAGCACTATATAAATATCCCTCTTACATCTTGACGACGCTTTACTTTCGGTGACTGCACTAACCAGCAAAGACTTATTTCATGGATGTTTTATCCATTTAACACACATTCTTCAATTTTGGATTTTTCTGTGCCGCTTAAAGCAACACTAGAAAAATTTGAGAAATCAAAACTGTCTTTTGACTCATTGTGAAGTGTATGTATGCATCACCGGGCCTGAACTTGCCCAAGAACATCCAGGGTTTAAGATACCATATTTTAATGCTCAGGTTTCCAGCCCCACACCAAACCATTTTGCTTTACAGTCATGTGACAATTTTGTAGGCTTATGTTTTTTTATGGGCTCTTCAGCATGAACATTTTTAAGTTTATGGCTGTCTAGTTGCAGGGTTCACACAGATCTGTTTCTGTAACAGGGATGTCACATCCAATGACTGTTGGGCGAGCAAAAGAACATAAAATCTGCCACATTCTCTAGGGGCAGTTTGAAAGCTTTTGGGGACGCAAGAGTTGATCTTCAGCTAGATGAGCAGCGCAGTAATCATACTACGGCCCACAAACACAAGGTCAGGCAGAACAGAGACTTATCAGAAGTGGGTGGTTGGATTTTTGTTTTCAGAGGGGTTTTGAGAGGGCTTGCTCTCTTGTCTGTCCCTTTCCCTGTTGAGAATTAAAGAGGTGTATAAATGAAAATTGTGACTTAAATTTATTTGACATAGGTATTCATTGTGCCATGTGTAGTTGCGCATGGAGAGGCAATTCCTTATCATTGCAACTTTAAAAAATAGCCTTTGTATTACCAGCTTTGTGTAACGTTTGGCATATTGTGCATTTAAAGCTGTAGTGCTCGCGGTTCACCAGTGCTCTACGGCTGTGATAACACAAACAGTCTGGGCATCTCCTTTCAGTGGCAACAGAGCGCGGGCCCTGTGCGTGTTAAGTACCTCAAGCACAAGGAAGTGCCAACACTGCCGTTTTGACAGAATTCTTAATCTCTTTGCCCTAAACCATCATTCATGGGAATGCAAATTTAGAATGCTAAAGCATACCTCTTTGCTGCAATTTGTGCCAGCAGACAATTGTTTGACATCATTTGAAAATGAGGGACACTTATTTCCATTCCAATTTATCCCCCGCATGACTGTAGTGCAATAGCCTACAAGTTTGTGGTTCTACCTTTAGGTCTGTCTTTCAGTCTGAGGGTGTTTGTGAAAAGCACAAGGCAGCGGTATCTCCCCTCCGAGAGGAGGGCATTCTTGTGGCTACATAGATCAACAACTGGCTTGTGGCAGCCCATACCTGCCAGGACACTTCCTGTCATACAGATGCTCTTGTGGACAATCTGGGTTTATCTGGGTCAGATAAATCTAGAACTCTCATAGTGCATCACTTTCATAGGGCTCTGTCTGGACGCACCTCTTGGTTTTGGCCCGCCTGTGTTCTGGGACCTGCAAAGAAAGAACGTCTTCATAAAACAAGCAGGTGGCAGACCCTCTACCAGAAAAAGTTACATAGTGCACAATTAAAACTTTAAAACAAAAACACTACCTCTTCTCAAACAAACAGCGAGAGTCCACAGAAAGAGTCCATTTTTAGGCTTAATGCCACCTGTGATCGGAGAGTTCCTGTATCAGGGTAAGGACTCGTGGGTTCACGTTGAGGCGATGCTTGGAGTTTTTATTCTCTACTTTGGTTCTTTTTTCTGGGTTTAATGAGAAAAAATACCTGTAGTATAAAAGCATATTAAGCATTTTCTTCTTGTAATTCCTTGCACAAAATCAAAGTCTTTTGCATCGGGAAAACTGCTTGTCTGACTGTTAGTACTCCGTCCTTACTTTGATAGTTTGAGAGCTAAAATATGCTTACTCTGCGTGCATGTTTGTGTGAGCTGTGGTCAATATGAAAAGTTAAGCTGGGCCGTACTCAGTAATATTGACAGATAAAAACAACCAATCACGTACAAAAACTCTCCACACTGTTGATTTTGATTGGATAGGTTTTAGTAATGAATGTAAAAGGCATATAAACAGAGCAATATTTTGTTTGGTTAAGTTTCATAACTATAACGCCTTCATTCCTGGAGGAACGATATTTGAACGGACCTGCACCAAAGGGTTACGACCGAGACCTCGGAGCTAGACTCCAGGTCCCAGAGTCCTAGGACCGAGTCCAGGTCTGAGAAATGAGTCAGCCATGTTATCTCACCTTTTGAAGAAACTCCAGAGTTGAAGCCAGCTTAGATGGATAGTGGATGTTGAAACAGTAGTAGCTCCCGAACTTGAGGCACAATGCAGAAAGGAAGGAGGAGATGTTTGTGTTGGTATGGTTCCAATCCAGACTCAGCATGTACCTTGTTGAGGAATAGCAGGACTGTCCTATTAACAAATTATTTAACAGGTTATATAAGCACTGCACTCACATGACAAATTCTATAAACAGAGCAATTTAAAAAAAAAGACATATGAAACACTTACCACAGACAATAACAGCGGGTGTCAGAGGCACTTGCTCCAGTCGGACCTCTTCTGTCAGACATGTATCTTTGACATGGCAGAACATAGACCCCTCCTTATCATTGAAGTAGCTGTGCAGAAGCAGGAGCATCTCTACCACATCATCTGAGCAGCCACTCTGCGATCCCCACATCCTCTGAAGCCTTGCATAATTCTGAAGGAATTTCTTGCTCTTCTTGACAAACTGTGGTCATGTAGCCTTTTTCCCTTCAAATCCAAATTTCGTGTGAATGTCTCTTTGAGGTCAATCCCAGTGAGTTCCTTGAAGTGAACTGACATGCCAAGTTCACCAAACCAAAACGGCCACTCCTCTCTAAGGCATTTGATACTTTTTCCCTGGTTGACCTGTTGACGCTGTGTGTAAAAAGTGGACTTCATAAGATGTTTTACCTTCTCTGGATTGGCATCAGAGTGTTGGAACATCACCTTGAGCTTTTCAATCTGTTGCTGCTGACTCTGTTGAGTTTCTTCAAGGGGCAGAAATGTCACATTCCATTTACACCATAAGTGTACTGCTCTCTCTTCTAATGGGATCTCGTCTGTGTGGTTTGAGTCATCAGTGTGCGTCAGATGTTTTCTTTTTCTTATTTTGAGAGTTGAACTGCGCCTCATATTTTCAATTCTGTTTTGCAACTGTTTGACAAGGGAATCCATTAATTCTCAATGACACTTCTGTGTGGGTTCTGTGTATTTAAATCATTTTGCGAATGTCTGATTTCTGGAGTACGTTGTTCTTAACTGTCCCTGATGACAGGCAGAGAACAACTCTGACTATTTAATGCAATCACAGATTTTAGCGACCGCTTCATCAGATAGGCTCATATAATTTTTTAATAGGTATTGTGTAGGCTTGACCTAACTCATGCACATTTTGCATCTCCTCAACAATAGTCTGTATAGTAGATGCTGAAATGTAGCTGTCCTTGCAGTGTAAGGTAAAAGAGACATGTTTCTGAGATAATACTGACTATCATTCTCTGGCATATCACTGGCTGCAATAGCTGTTGGCATGGCTTCATGTGTGTTTTCTGAATAATCTGTACAGGCAATGGCATCTGGGGGCTGAGGGTGAGTTTTGCTGTACACATCATCAATACTTTCAGAGAAGCATGCTTTATGCTTCCTACACATGTGAGAAGTAAATTATGACTTTTTTGTAAACGTGCTTACAACCACTTACTGGACACAACACAGACCTGCCCTCTCCAATAGGATCATTCAAGTGAGAGACTAGCGAGACTAGTGAGTCTCTTTAGCTGACGGGAGCTTAGGCAAGGACACAAAGTGTGCCATCTTAGAGAAGCGGTCCACAATGGTAAGGATAGCCGTCTTCTCCTTCTATGGTGGCAGGCCTGTCACAAAGTCCACTGAAATGTGGGACCAGGGGCGATGTGGCACTGGGAGAGGCTGCAGGAGGCCGGATGGTGCTTGACGCGATGTTTTATTCTGATTGCAGGTCTGGCAGGCTTTGACATACTCCCGGGTGTCCTCCTGTAACGTGGCCCACCAGAAACGTTGTAGAAGGACCTCCCGGGTTCTCTGGATCCCAGGATGGCAGGTCAACTTAGAACCATGGGCCCACTGGAGTACATCCGACCTCAGAGCTGCAGGCACGAATAAACGACCAGTAGGGCAGGCACTTGGACCAGGCTGACCCTCTGTGGCAGCTCTCACTTTCTCCTCAATTTCCCAAGTCAGGGATGCCACAACACACAGGGACGGAAGGATGGTGTCAGGAGCACTGGTGCCATCATCCTCCCTCTGGAACTGACGTGGTCTTGTCCTTCTTCTCTACAAAGAAAAATACTGCCCCAGCAGGAGACGACGAGGGTCCGATAATACCGGCAGCCAGGGAGTAATTGATGTAAGACTCCATGAACTCCGGTTCAGGACCAGGGGAGTACAGACGCCCCTTGGAGGTGAAGTGCCAGGCATCAGGTCAATGGAACAGTCATAAGGCCGATGAGGGGGCAATGAAGTCGCCTTAGTTTTACTGAACACCTCCCGGAAGTCATGGTACTCGGCAGGAACTCTGGACAAGTCAGGGCAGGAACTGGAGTGTGTTGTCTGCTGGGGTACAGAGGCCTCTTTAAGGCAGACCTGGTGGCAGGAGTTCTTCCAACCGAGGATGCCCCCTGTGGCCCAGTCGATGTGGGGGCTGTGTCGACGTAGCCAAGGGTAGCCTAAGATCAGTGGAATGTTGGAAGATGACAGGAGGTGAAACTGGATGGTCTCATGGTGGTTACCGGAAAGTAGCATGTGGACAGGAGAAGTCTGGTGAGTGACAGTCTCCAGAAGATGGCCATCAAGGGCTTTGGCAGGAATTGGGGTGTCAAGTGGAATCTTCTTAAGTCCGAGTTGTATGGCTAAGCTCTCAGCCATAATGGTGGCATCTGCACCAGAGTCTATAAAAGTGGGCAGGGTGTGTGCACCACCAGGAAGGAGGAGCTTGACTTGGAAGAGAGGGCGTAAGCTTGAGGAGGAAGACTTTGCTGCCGTGTGACTCACCAGGACTTCCTCACTCACTGGTGAGCCCTGTCTTTTAACGGGCAGCGGGAGATAAATTGTTCAGCTTGTCCACAGCACATACACAGATTCCCCTTACGGCGGCGCTCTTGCTCTTCGGGTGTAAGCTTGGTGCGGCCCACCTGCATGGGCTCAGACTTTATGCCAATATCCATAACGGGTAAAGAGGAACCAGAAGCAGATGAGTAACCTGGCCAGCGGGGTGGGTCGAGATGACCAGGAGTGTTCTGTCTCCTCTCCCTTCTCCGGGCCTGTATGCGGAGGTCAAGCCGAACAGTAAGTTCAATGAGACTGTCCAGTGTGGAAGGTAGAGGATAGGAAACCAGTTCATCCTTGATGTAGTCTGCCAAACCATGCAGAAAAGCATCGTGCAGAGCCGCAGTGTTCCAGTCGCTTCGACGGGCCCTGGTCCGGAAGTCGATGGAGAAGTCAGCCACTGACTGGTTCCCTTGGCGCAGGGAGAGCAGATCACGGGCGGCATCAGATCGGGAAGCGCCCAACCCGAACACCTTGCGTAGTTCCTCAGAGCAGGCCTGGAATGATGCACAGGCGGAAGTCCGCCTCTCCCACTCTGCTGTTCCCCACAGGAGGGCTCTGCCGGTCAGGTTGCTAATTACGTATGCCACCCTGGCCTCCTCGGTGGCGAACGTGTATGGCTGCAGGCCGAAGAGTAAGGAGCAGGAGGTCAGGAATGAACCGCAGAGTTCAGGGTTTCCATCATATCGCTCAGGGGTTCCCATTCTGGGCTCGGAGATCATTCTGGGCTGTGGAAGAGCTGGAGCAGGAGTTTCCAGTGTGGGGACTGGAACTGCAGGAGGTTGAGTGGACATCAACTGTTGCAACTGGGCAGAGAGGGCTGCAAAGGCATTGGTGTTGGCCTCTGTAGCTCGTCTGGCGTATGCATCAGCCTCCTCCATTCTCTGCTGATGTTGCATGAGCGCGTGCTCAATCCTCTCAAATCCTCGATCTGTGGTGAGGTTGGTCCTGCTGGGTCCATGTCTGGCCAGATTGTACTGTAACGGGTGGTGTATGGACCCAATTGCAGTACAAAGGAGTCAGAAGACAGTGGTAAAAAGTTCAAGGCTTTACTGAGACTCTGGCAGACAGACAAACGGTTTAGAAACCGGCAAACAGGAATCAAGAGAGGAGAGGCAAAGTTCTTGGTCAGGGACAGAAGGCTGGGTCTAATTACCAGGAGGCAGACGAGGCAGGGAATCAGGGACAGGCGAGGTCGGTACCGGTAAAGCTGGCAGGAGAACGCTGGAAAGACTTGCATGGCAAAGAACAATCTGGCAAAGGATAGAGTGTGGAGCTGGTGACTATATGCTGGGCTGATTGCATGTGATGAGAGGCAGCTGTGTGCACAGGTGAGTGGAGTGAACTGATGAGGTGTGTGTGGCTGACAGGCTGAGTGGGGCAGAAGCAGGATCAATGGAAAATTACTGATGGTTGGATGACTAAACTGACACAACTGACTACCTCACCAACAGACTACAGTTTGTGAGGAGCCACCACTGTGTGTCTTACGTGGTGCTCTGCAGCACAGGTGCCCCTCAGGGCTCTCCCCCTTCATCTTCACCCTCTACACCTGAGACTTCACCCACAACACCACCCACTGCCACATCCAGAAGTTCTCTGACGACACAGCCATTGTTGAATGTGTTTCTGAGGGGAACAACCTGCAATACTCATCAGGGACTTTGTTAGCTGGAGTGAGCTAAACCTGCTTCAGCTAAACACCAGCAAGACGAAGGAGATGATCATAAACTTCAGGAGGAAAACATCTCATTTCACACTGGTGAACATCCAGGGATCGGACATTGAGGTGGTAGAGAGCTACAAATTCCTGGGTGTTCACCTAAACAACAAACTGGACTGGACTGACAACACCAATGCTCTCTTCAAGATAGGCCAGAGACCTCCATCTGCTGAGGAGACTGAGGTTCTTCAAAGTGTGCAGGGCTCTCCTCAGGACTTTTTATGTCTCTGTGGTGGCTTCCGCCCTCTTCTACGCTGTGGTCTGCTGGAGCGGGGGCATAATGGACAGGGACAGGAGCAGGCCCAACAGACTGGTTAGAAGAGCGAGCTCTGTCCTGGACTGTCCTCTGGACTCCATAGAGGAAGTGGGTGAGAGGAGGATGTTAGTTAAGCTGACATCCATCATGGACAACATCTCTCACCCCCTCCGTGACACTGTGGGGTCCCTGAGCAGCTACTTCAGCTGCAGACTGTTACACCCACGGTGTAAAAAGGAGAGGTGCAGGTCTTTCATCCTGGCTGCTGTCAGGCTTTACAACACCAACACCACCTGAAAATGTTGTAGTTTCATGTTCATGTCTCTACTCACTACTACTCACCATGACTGTATTTTTATCTCTATCTATTCTGTATTTATATTTCTAATTTTTCCACTTAGAATGTCTTGATCACTTACAATGTAAGATTATTTATATTATCATGGATACACTTTACCTTACCATAGTATTTATATCATGATCACTTTACATTGCAATATTTTTATTTAATGTATGCCTTGCCGTATTATTTATGTAATGGTCACTTACTTTTGCAATAATATTACTTATATCATGGTCACTTACTTTTGCAATATTACTTATATTATGGTCACTTTATAATACAATACTTTTTTATCATGCCACTTTTTTATCCCTAGTACTTGTTTTTGCACATTGTCTGTTTGCAAGTTGATTGTTTGTTTTTTTGTGTGTTTTTGCCCTCTTTACTTTAATTCTGTGGTGTATACTACACTTTCTTTTCTGCTGCTGTAATAAGTAAATTTCCCCGTTGTGGGATGAATAAAGTATAGATTTAATCTAATATCTATGTTAAAAGTACAACATAAACTTCTAAAGTGACTTACATATTTTTTACATATACATAACTGACTAAAACTATAGTTTTTACAATATTTGCATGTCAAATTAACAAAATTGTTTTGTTATGAGAATTACAGTATTTCTCAGTTTTTGTTACCAATATTTGAAGTTTTCACAAATAAATTTGATTATAATCATGTCGTTGTTGTAAATATAACAAAACCTTCTGTTTAATAGTTTACAAAAGTTCACTGTGATTTCAACAAAATCTGTTTTTTTGGGCAACAAGGACAGTTGCTGCGGTAATGCTGACGAGCAAAACTGGCTGCAGCAGGAGACTAGCACCGCAACTGCTAGCCAGCTTCACCTACAGCTAGCCAAGCCAGAGCAGGATGCGGGTATCACGGCAACAGCAGCTCAGGTTGCCCGACAGCCGGAGCGGGAGCCAGCTAAAGCGCCAGCAGTCAGCCAGGTGTTCCACCAATAGCCAGAGCAACAGGCAGGAACCGCGGCATCAGCTAGCTTGATTTCGCAGCAGGATTCAGAAGGAGAGGAGAGCGCTTAGAGAAGAGTGTGGGACGTTCAGCTACAGGTCAGGGATGGGATGCACAACTTGGACACAGACAGCAGCTCAGTTCAAGGTGAAGACTTACTACCCCTAGCTTCATGCCCGTACCAAGGCTCACCTAGCAGCAGCAAGCATTCTTGAGAATGCTAAAAGAGACACTTTAAGACAGGTTATAATTAATAGTCAGTCTAATTAATAGTCAGCCACCACAGCTCGTGTATTTCGCACCATGTATGAGGAGGATAAACGTCACCGTCCTGCTTATGGCTTTGAACATAAGATTGATTGCCAAGAGTTAAATGGACTTGATAGGGGGAGGATTTTGCATTACAATGTTGCGTGTGCAAACATACAGAAACATATTTAGGAAGGTGTTTCGGGACCTGTGCCCGTCTCGTCATCCCTGCGTTGTCATATGTACTTTGCGTTCCGGTGTAGGTACCAGATCGGCTCGGCTTCCAGATCGGCTTGGGGTCCTTCATCTGTTGATTACGTCACACAATAGCTATCTACAGCAACGCCACTCGGACAAACTACATTGTATTCGACTTTCTATATAGATAGATTTTTTGCCTAACATAAATAGGAGTCCACACACACTTATGGTTAAAATAACAAGCAGTTTATTGCTGCTTAGCACGCAAACAATACACAAAACTGAAAATGAAGCTTCTCTTCGGAAACTTTTCGATTTAAACGGAAGCTACCTAAACCCTATGCCAAAGAAAATAACAAAAAGACAATTACTAAAACCTAACTTCCTAAACTAACAAAAAACATGAGAAGATGAGTCAAAAGAAAAGGCGGTATAGGTACCAGATCGGCTCAGCTAATCACAACTGTCCGACGTACAGCTAATCACAATGTACTCACATTCAAGTGTACAGCCAATCATATTGTGTGACGTAATCAGCAGACAAAGGACCACGAGCCGATCTGGTACCTACACCGGTACCTTGTGATTTACAAATTAAGCACTGATTATGCAGTTCATGCTGTCACGACTAATAGAGCCACAATGACGTGAAGGTTACCGCTAACTACTCTACAAGCATGAAAGTGGAGAAGAAAACAATGCCCGCGTCAAGAGCAAGAGTAGCACTGTCATCAATGATCAGCATTCTCACCTTTGCTTACATAATATCTGATGAGCCTACAGAAGTTGAAATTTCAATAGGTGTGTTATCACTATTATAGTCTGATATAGTATTTAGAATATTGTTATAGGACTTTTAAGTGTGTTATGTTACCCTTTGTTTTTTTGTTATGAAATAATGTGCTTCAATGGACACACTTGGGAATTATCATTGCCTTTCAGGATAATAATAGATCGGTTTGCTGTTTTACTTGCTTATGCAGTTTCAGTGCAGACACACTTCCTTGCTGAGCCTGTTTTCGAATTGGTCCATCCGGTTTCTTGCTTTCCGCACACGTCAAGTTGCAAATTTTGACTGGTGCATGACTACGCGCCGCCCTGCCTTTTCATGGCGTGCGCCAGGCGGAAATGCATCATTTTGACGTCACGTGCCGTGAGCGCGTGACGTTTTATAGTTGCGACACCTCAACTATAAAACAAACGAGTCTCTGAGAGAGAGGAGGGCTGAGCTATTTCATATTTGATGCTTATAGGTGAATCCAGAGAATTGTCCTGTACAGCAAGATATTTTAAGGTGTGAGGGACCGAGCTGGTCATGCACGATAGTTTAAAAAAAGAACGGGTTTTATTTACCCATATAAAATGTTCAAAATAACATCAGGGCCCTTAAAAGAGGTCAGATTAACAAAACAAACTAAAGTCATGATAACTTCAAACTAACTGTTCAAATGATAAGTAACTTAACAACTTCAATCAATACGAGCGATATATAGTCAGCATTAGCGAGTATTTTTTTCCAATAATCGCACAATGTCCACTAAAAAGTTTACCTGCAAAGAAGCGTTGGGTCTTCTATTCGCTAATCCTGATTCTGAAGGGGAAAATCTATCTTCAGAAGATGAGTCAGCTGTTAGCTAGTCCCGGCGCTAGTGGCGACGCGTTCCCGCCCCGCGTCCCTGCCTCACCAGCAGTCGGACAAAGTGTTTCCCTGCACCATACACCAACTTCAGATCCTTTACTCAGCAATGTTGGTGGTGAGGAAAATGTTTCACGGGGTCGAAGTTTGCATCAGGAGTTAGCAGGCGTGGTAGTACTGGAGGGAACGAGGCTGGGAGTAATGTGCGTCTTCTGTCTTTTTATCGAGCTCGCCAAGTGAACGCTGTGCTTTCTGACACGGTGCCTTCACAAAGTGTATGCGATCGTGCAGCCAGTAGCTTGACAAATCTCGATGGACATGTCAGACGTGGTCGAACTGTCAGTGGGAGAGCTGGGGGAAAACGTAGCGGCGCAGTTCATGCAGCCCCAGCCATGCTGTGTCTGTTCACTGACCGGAGCACGTGTTGGCACACTTGGTGGAGACATGACAGGAGCGCAAGGTGGCACAAGTGGTGCATTTAGAGGCAGACGCGCTGTCACACAGCACAGAGCCAAGTCAGCCAACATGCGTCTCACTAAGCCAGGTTATGGACATGCAGGCTAGGAGTATTTGACTGATGAGGTGGGGTACCAAAATTGGATAAAGCCATTTGATGAAACAGTTGGATATCAGGGGGACAGAGAACTATCCAATGCTGATACGGCCCAAGATTTTTTGTAACTTTTTCTCAATGATGATTTCTGGAATTTATTGACTGTAGAAACAAAGCGTTATGCCTATCAGTTTTTAGCCTCCCATGAAATCAAGTCACATTCAAGATTTCACCAGTGGTCTGATGTCAGTGAAATCAAAAACGCATCAGGACAAAACACACTGCTAGTGGGTACAGATGAATAAATACACCTGTGTGTGTTGATGATTATAATTCATTCATGGGGTGCGTTGACACTGCAGATCAAAGAATGAAGACCTAACTCTTTCCCCACAGATCAAGAAAGTGGTATAACAGAATTTTCAATGCTTTTCTTAGCATAAGTATGGTGAATGCTCACATAATTTACTGAAACTGTATTCCAGCTTCTCACAATTCTCTGAAGGTCTTTGTGCAACACATGGTAAAACTGGTTTACTGGATGGCTACTCCAGGAAAGAGAGTCATAAAGGGAGGAAGAAGTCATCGGGAGAAATGCCACAGACTCACAGAACATCACTTTTTGTATAAGGCTGATGACCACCCAGATTGTGCTGTATGTTCTGATTGAACCTGGCCTAAAGGCCGCCGTCAGACAAAATACAGGTGTAGGCAGTGTGGGGTGAGTCTTTGTGTGGTACCATACAATGAAAGGTATCACATCATAAAAAACTACAAACAGTGTCACATGGATGGATAGGCATAGGCCTATTTTGACCTCTGCAGGCAAACGTGAGGTTATCGCTCATGTGAATTTTTTCGGCCATTTATTAGAAATAATTTACAGTGTTGGTTTACTCTATTTACTTTACTATTTCCCTGAAAATTAGGTTTAATAACCCCACCTCCAACGGTGAAACCGAGGTACAGCGTCTCTACTCTGGCCAGGGCACACTTTGCAGGATTGATTGTGAGGCCAGCAGACTCCAAATGGCCCAATGTGTCTCTCCAAGGACTCACTCTAAATGACAATGTCATCAAGATATGCACATGCATAATCAGCAAGTCCATCCAGTACCCGGTCTTCTTCCTCTTCTTCCTCTTCCACCCAATGGATGAGCAGCACCTCTGACCCCTTCTCACTGTGTGGGATTCATTCTTTAAGCAGGTTGACATGAAGCACTTTACTTGATTGCTGAAGCCCCGGAGTTGCAACCTGGTAAGTAGTAGGGCCTAACTTCCTCTGCACTTCAAAGGGACCCTGCCATTTTGCCAGCAGCTTGCTGTCATTTGTAGGTAACATTACCAACACCTTTTGGCCTGGATTAAAGCTCCTCTCTCTAGCTGTACAATCATACCAAGCTTTTTGTGACTCCTGTGCATCCAGGCATTCCTGGGCTAACTCACTCATCTTTTGCAGTTTCTCTCTCATCTGGATAACATAGGATATAACATTAACAGGTTCCTCCTGTCATTGGTTTCCTTCCCCTTTTTCCTTTAACAAAGTCAGAGGGCCTTTTACCTCATGACCATAAAGAACCTCAAAAGGGGAGAACCCAGTAGAAGCTTGAGGTGCTTCCCTGTACACAAAAAGCAGGTAAGGCAGCCACTGGTCCCAGTCACATTCGATGTCATCCACAAACTTACGGAGCATTTGTTTGAGGGTCTGATTGAAGCACTCCGTGAGCCCATCAGTTTAGGGATGGTCCTCATCCTCCTGATGCCAAGTAACTTATAAACCTGTTTCAATAGCACAGACATAAAGTTAGTTCCCTGATCGTTGAGAATTTCACTGGGGAAACCAACCCTTGAAAAGAACTGTATCAGAGAAAAGGCCACAGATTTTGCCTTTGTAGATTTTAAATGGAAAGACTTCATGATATCTAGTGGCATAATCCATAATGACCAGCATGTATCGATTTCCCGTTTTACTTTTCTCTACTAGACCAACAATGTCCATCCCAAGACAATTAAATGGAGTTCCAATAACAGGTAAGAGGTTGAAGTGGAGCTCTTGAGGGGCCTTCAAATTGATGTCTTCTGATACTGAAGGCAAGTCCTGCAGAATTGTGCTACATCCCAGCACAATCCAATCGGGAGATTCTCACTTTGCTTAGCTTGGGTCCTGGTCACAGCAGCATTACAGTTTTGTACAGGTTTCAACAAGTCATAAAGTACTGCCAGATCTTCACCCAAAACTGCTGGGAATTGTAAGTGATCTGTAACATCAACGTTCAATAGATATGGTTGCCCTTGCACTTCAATAAAGATGTCAGCAGTTGGATAAGGCTTTTCATCACCATGCACACAACAGACTAGAATGGTTTCCTGTGTGCATACATTATTGGGTACTTGCCATCTGTGCACCAGGGTTTGAGTACTGCCAGTATCTATCAAAGCTTTGATTTTTTTTTTTCCCTTTTTTTTTTACTACAGTGATTTTCATCGACAGTCCCTTTTCTGATTTCAAGTCATTTTGTCATGGTATAAAGCACATTTGGGTCAATTTGGATGAATTTCTTGGTCACATAGGCTTGGTGTGACCTTCCTGCCCACAAAGGTAACAAACCGGAGCTCTTTTGACAGGTTTAGCAAATGCATTTCCTTGCTGATCATCCCTTATTGGGGGTTTACTCACACTTGTGGCTCTCTGGTGGTATCGAGGTGGTGGTGGCCTGCGGGTGTCTTTGTCCTTCATGGCAGTATTACTCCATGGCTGGCCCTTCCGCCTGGCAGCCACAAACATATCAGCAAATGAGGCAGGATTATGTTCTTTTATCCAAACCTGAAGCTCAGGGGACAACATTCTTAAGTATTGTTCCAGGATTATCATTTCACCAATTTCTTGTACCGTTTTACCTTTAGGCTGTATCAATTTCCCATACAACTCCTTTAGCCTCATGTAGAGTTCTTTGGGGCTTTCTCCAGGCTGAATGTACAGGGACCGGAACCTTTGTCTGTAAGTCTCTGGGTTAATGTCATACTTTCCCAATATGGCTTTTTTCACATCATTATATTCCTGGATCAGCTGCAATAGGCTCGGGGGAAGGAGATGTGTGAGCCTGTACTTCCATTTGTAAAAGCTGAAACTGATGTTGCAAAACTTTAAAACGCTGATCTTGACGTGTAAATTCATGTTTCAGTTTTACCTCCCGCGCCTCCGCTGTCCCATGAAGGCCCACAAGATTCCAGCCACATCTGTCAGAGTTGTTTCCATAATATCTTCACCCTCAGTGTCTGCTGCCATTTCGGAAGCTCTGGTCTCCATTTCCTCTTCTCAAGTGGTTTGATCATCAGCCATCTTGGTCTCTGGTTTGTTTCTCTTCCCACAGTGCATGGCTGCGTCCTCAACTGGTTGATCCGACCACCGCCACCATATGCGAGGGACTGAGCTGGTCATGCACGAGGACAAAGACAGTTTAAAAAAGGAACCGGTTTTATTTACCCAAAGAAAATGTTCAAAATTAGTAATATGTCCATCCGTATCAAGGCTTCGAAGCGTGTGTCGAGTAATTAAGGATGTATTTTGTGAAATGCGTATCGAGATGACGTATGTGGGGACGTTCGAGGCCTCGTGAGCTGGCCGTACCACGTGACTGGTTCATGAAGGCTTGGTGCATAATTTGAAGTATAAGTGCCAGCGAAACACAGTTGATCTGTCCTCACATAGTGTGGATTTAGAATCTTATGGTGCAAACTTATTGTTCATAGCTAGCTGCCTTTTTGTTATGGAGCCAGCCAGAAAAATGTTATTTTCTCCTGTCTGGGAGCGTTTTGAGCTGATCTCTCCTAATAAGGTAGGCACACAATAATAATTGTGTGAAACAGAATAAAGATACTTGACGTTTGGTGTGACTAACCCCATAGGGAATTCTACAAGAACACAGAATGAATAGCATATATATTAAATATGATAAGTAAAATTATATTAATTATCATCATTATTATGGTGGACAACATGGTGAAGCCACATTTATTGTCCACTTGATGGCGTAGTAGAGCAAATGATGCGCCATGAAGCTTCGGCCCATTTTTGAACTACTCGGACGGAAAGCTTCAGTGCTTCATGAGGCTTCATCTCGTCATCAGTATTCAAAATAACATCAGGACCCTTAAAAGAGGTCAAATAAACAAAACAAACTAAAGTCAGGATAACTTCCAACTAACTGTTCAAATGATGAGTAACTTAACACAGAAACCAAACTAACTTAACAAAGAACCAAACTGACCTAACAAACAGCACCGATAAAATAACAAAGTGTTGGTGCATGGGGTTACTGACTTTAGGTTTACGGCTGTAGGTGCAGCCGTCACACAAGGGTTTCGCCTTACTGTTGCAGGTGGAAGGTGGATCCTTGAGGGGAGGCGATGGCTGTGGTGAGAGGATACTGGAGCTGTAGGAAGATGAGCAGGCAGGTAGGTAGCTGAGATGAATTATCCACAGGAGATTGTCCACAAGAACTGGCACGAGGGAAACAGATGGAGCAGGATCACAGGACAGATACTTGCTTGCAGCAAACACATAGAAAACCAAGCAAATAAGAATATTCTTATTTGCTTGAAATAAGCAAATAAGAATACAAGGAGACGCAAGTAAGAATATTCTTAGACATAACTTGAAAACTTTCAGAAGTTGACCTGATTATCAAGCAGAGGATATAGACAATTTGGTGAAGACTGGCTGCTCCTGCAGATCCCTAAGAAGGACTCCTGATGAATGGAAGACAGATGTGGTAGCAGGTGTCAACCAGACTCCACCCAAGAGGAAGCCACCCTCCTGAGCCCAACATATGACTTAGAAACCACCAGAAAACCACAGACAGGCATAATTATGACACATACATGATGTTTTCCTCCTGTGTTTGGGTAGGCTGCTCTCACCCACAGTTCATATGAAAACGTACGATAAGTTCTGCACAGATTTTCATGCATAATCCTATGAATATCCATCAACACAAGCGACCAGTGTGCCTGTGCAAAGCCTGAAGTCAGGGCTGACTTGCTTTTTATTCACAGAGGAAAATAAACATTTTAAAATAGTTTCGACATTATAATACATAGTTGAAAGCGAAAAATGTACTTTTTATTTTTACAATCTTCCTTCAGGTAATGTATGCAAGCTTTAGTTTGTTGGTTATTAACCTGTAAAGTTTATTTTTGTTTTGAACGTTGCTATGGTGGTTACTAAGGACGCTACTATTCAATGTAGCTTCCGCAAACGTCACGTTAATCACCATAGGCTATTTTTTTCTTTGTTTTAATTAGCTTTTTTTCCGGCTTGGCTGCTGAGACATACTATAAAAGGAAATACACACAGGCAACGGAGAAATAAGTGTGTTTTGGATGAACAACAGCACACCCTGAAAGATTACTACCTACTGACATCTTCTGCATCGAATCAGAGCGCCGAGGCGAATGGAGAGAGCTGGAATAATTATATTTACAGGAATGATCATTAAATAGGTGCTCTAACAAATAAACAGCTTGCCAAGAACGATGCAGGAAGGGAGGACCCAGGTGCAGACTTCTCAAAGGTAACAAAGGTTTATTTCCAAAGGCAAAAACAGAAAGAGCCGGATAATCAAAAATACTTAAACTGTGAATTAACAAGAGTATGAAAAACTATGGCTGTGGTAACTGTGAAAAACAAGACTATGAGGCAAAACCAGACTTAGACTTCATGGCGTGAGCGTGGAAGGGAAAGTGAGGATTTTGAGGAACCAGGAAACTATATACTGTGGGGAGGTGATTGGTGATGATGTGCAGCTGTGAAACAGAAAACAGGTGACTTGAGTGAACTAAGTGACAAAAACATGAC
Source organism: Leuresthes tenuis (assembly GCF_036924035.1). Taxonomy (NCBI): domain Eukaryota; kingdom Metazoa; phylum Chordata; class Actinopteri; order Atheriniformes; family Atherinopsidae; genus Leuresthes; species Leuresthes tenuis. Next base: position 35,009,524 of record NW_027325364.1, read on the forward strand.
AAGAAATTAACATGGAAACAGGAGGAACCTGAAAACACCACAGCTACAGACGCCACACACTCGTAGCAGTTCTGTTTTGAGCTAAACTGACACAGTTTGGACAGGGTGGAGAGAATAAAATGAGACTGGCTGAATTTACTGCAAGATCGAAATGTTAAGAAACATTGTAAGTGTAGAGAAATCCCTTCATCATCTTCACATCATTGCTAATAAACAACATTTATGAAAACTATGTTTGCAAAGTTAAAACTGTATATCCAGATACGTATTGGCACTACAATATACTGAAGCCTTGGTCATGTAGGACCATCCTGTCAGCCTCAGGAAAGGGATACAGCAGGTATAATTGGCCATATTAGGTCATTAGAAAATATCATTTGAAACTCACTGTAAATTATGGGGCAAACCGGGTCTAAACTGGACCATATTTAAAAGTCTGACAGTGTATTAAGCAAACGTCAATATTTTGAACACATGTGGCCATTAACTATGCCTTAAAACATGTTTGAATTATTTAATTCAGCTTGGTCTTAATAAGGGTCTGAGAAAGTACATCTCAAAGGGCCTTGCCTTGGAGCAGGGTGAAAATTAAACTTTGGTGTAGGACAAAAGTGAAGACATCATTGGAAAGGTCTTGACCTAGGGAGTAACATATGTCTGTATGAAAACTGTGGGCAGCTCCTGCTCCTCAGAGGTGACCTTTAAACTTTGAATCTGAGACACTTTTGAAGGCTTACAGAGCAGCAACAAAATGGGCTACAAACTAATTGTAAACAGTTTTGGAAAGCTCTTGACCTATACTACCATCACCTGTGGGATACCTGTAGGGGGCGCCACTAAGTAGGGTCAAAACCCATAAAAAACGTGATTTCACCCTATAAGCAAGATCAAATCTATCCGAAGAGATGTGCTTCCCAGCCCCAAAACCTACAATAAGTCCGAAAGTTTCCTGGCCACATATTAGTGGAAACTAGAGCACGACCGATTACCAAATAATTGGCCTCGATACAAATAGTTGGTGATATAAAAATCCGATATTACGATATAGCGCCCCATATATATATATATATATTTATTTATTTTTTTGTTCTATTTAAAAATTATTAATTTATTTAAAAATTATTTATATATTTTTTTATTAAAAACTAAATTCCAGAAACGCATAACAAAACATAAATAGATTTCCCTAACATTAGTTATATGTAGTTATTTATGAGTCCCTGGTAAAATAATAGGATAATGCAGTTTAAAAATAAACTTGTCTTATTGTCACAAGAGAAGAACATCAGCTTGCACACACAGCCACCCGCCCTTCAGCACCCCTCGTCGGATGCGCATTCACCGCTGCTCCCCTCCTGCTAGAACCATGCTGCCCGCCCCAGCTCACTTGCTCAGAAACTTGCCCAAAGTTATATGCACAAGCTGTTTGATACTTTTTCTCAATATTTAAATGTTCACTCCTCGCATGCCTAATTTACGTTTCACATTGTCTGTAACTACAGATATGCTAGTTATAAATACAGTAATCATTACTTTATTTAGGCGGAATAAGTTTGTTGTGGTTTTCAACCTCATTAATGTTGGCGGTCTTCCAATAATAGTAATGGCATTAGCTAGCTTTGTGATTAGCCTATGATAAGCCATAATTTAGCAATGGATAACGTCATATGCTGCTGCAAATGATTGTAAAACATGATTCCTGCCACTCTGTTTCACTGATGGAAAGGGGCGTGTTGAATAGCTAAAACGAATGGAAGCCATTTTTCACTGCAGGGAATTACGCATGCACACTGGTTGCTCGTGTCATTGGATATTCATACACCACATTACTACACTTGGGTGGGATGAAGTACTGAAGAACAGGCAGTGTCTTACCTGCAGAAGACACCAGTCAGAGCACTATTAGTTTGGAAAAAAAATTGGCCACCAGTGAAGCCACACTTTCATCTAAAAAAAACTCCAAAATAATTAATGTAATAGCAATTCAAACAAGAGCTGATGATGATGTAATAAAGATGTTGGAGCAGAGGGGATTTAAGGAGTACTTCCTAGATTAGTAATTTGAAAAACTATCCTCCATTACAAATTATAGATGATCAATTATACATTTTCACAGTTAAAGCTTTAAATATTATTAAATTCTAAATTCTTAATTGGTTTATATCTATATGTTGTTTTAGTCTGTCAAATGTGAAAGAGAGGAGAGGAAAAAACACTCCTTCATCAGATCCATTATATGTCAATTCATTATTGCCTTCTTCCATTTAAACTAAAAAACCCTGTAATGGCTAAAAAAATAGCCAGCTACAAACTGACAATAAGGCAACTATACCCTCATTTTTAGGTTGTGTTGATGCTGTGCAGATCGGTGACGGTTAACTTTACACATGTACAGTTTTTACACAGCTCAGTTTTTGGCACAAACACAGTGACAAGCATATCAACATCGTAACTAGGGATCGACCGGTTATCGGCTGGGCCGATTATTGGTGCCGATTTTCAGAGTTTTGACGCATATCAGCATCGGCCATTTCTTTAATTCAACGGGCGATAAGAGATCAATTTCAAACCGGGTTATTTTGGCTCTGACGCAGCCTCGCCTCTCCGTCTGTAGTCTCTACTCCATTATTGTCCCATCCACAGCACCATCTGATTGGTTACAGACAGAACCAGGTAAAGGCCAATCAGCAGTGAGAGCTGTGTTCACACACTGATCATACATACTGCAGAGAGGAGAAACAGTTTTGACGAGACAGGAGCTACCGAGAGCAGATATATGTCTAGAAGATAAGTTAAGGCAGCAAACTCTCCCGAAAATGTAATAAACACCCCAGCCCTCTACAACTCACAACTACTAGAGACGTTACTGTGAGCCCAATGACGTCATATAAACATAAGCGGCAGCAGTGATGTGCGATTTATGAGCCAATCGTTCAAAACTCGAGACTGACTCATAACTCAGGAGTTAAGAGTCATTGTCTCCATAAAGTAGTTCACTGACTCACCGCTCCTACTGCCAGCTAACTGCAAAGAGCAAACATGCCACACAACTGTTATTCTAACTGCAATTGCGTAAACGTATAAAACTCATTTCTGTATTAGCTCCGTGGCTGAAACAACGGCTCTGCTCCAGCTCACAGCTCACTCGCCCTCCCCCCAACAACGTGCACCTGGCTGGTGCAGATGCTATCTAAGTCCGTCTACCCCGATGCCACTTCTCTCCTTGGCTTCCACCGCAGCGGGTTCTTTGCTGTTTTCTTCCCCGTTTCTTACGTTTGACATGTACAGACAACATGCATCCTTTATGGACCATTGCAGCCCCAGCCACACATTTACACACACCACTGATACTGACACTCACACTTCATTCCATTCCCAATATTGGATTTAATAGAAATACGTTTTGTTAACTTTTAATAAGTGTGTGCGCATCTCCCTTTTTCGTAACAAAAGTGGGGGCTTGTCTTTTGGAAAGTTAGTAGTGTTATTTGTCAATGACTAAAGTTAGTCTTGTTGAGTGCTGTGTTTGCAGTTTTCTGGAACAGGTGAGTTCGCGCTGGAGCAGAGGAAGGTGAGTGTTGATCTGTCTGTGTGTGAATTACCTGTTGGCTTTTTCCCCGGTGGGTTTAGCAGCGTCTCCCCTTTGGGTTTTCGTTGGTGGGGTGTTGTAGTGTTGGGGTTGAGTGCTTCCCTTTCCCTTTTTCCCAAATTTGCTCGAGAGTATTGTCCGTGGTTTGGTCGGTTCTCTTCAGACAGCAGGCTATAGTACTCTCTGGACTTTTTGTTTTTGTTTGAACTGTAAACTTTATTTACAGTTAAACTGTAATTCAGGGAACTATTTATTTGTTTAAGTTTTCATTTCACTTTATTAGACATGCTGCTGAGCCTTGGAGCTCTCTGCACTTTTTGTTAAACAATAGACATCTTTGTTTTTGAAATAACAAGAAAAAAAACCTTTAAAATCTGAAAATCTGTTTAATAAACATACGCTTAAAGGCATTTAAACAAATTTAAGTGTTTGAGTTTGTATTAAAAAATTTTGACACCAATATTTTCACTTTTACTGCAAATATCGGCCCTGAAAAATTGGTCTATCTCTAATCGTAACCCACTATTCCACAACTCAAGAGTAATTGTCCTGCATGTTTTTAGATGTTTCTCTACTTCATCACACCTCGTTGGGTCATTAACTGGCTTGTGCAGAACTTGACAAGGTCCCAAGGAGAGTCATTTAATCTGAAACACGTGTGTTGGAGCAACACATGCAAGACAGTGTCTCCTAGGGGCCAGTATTGAGGGACACTGCAGTAATCCTTCTCATTTACTGCTGTTGTTCCTCTTTGGTCATTCACGGACATCAAAGAAAGCCAGCTAAGCACTGCATCATGTGCTTACACACAAGTCAACTCCACAGAATCAGCTGGAGAAGTTATAGCAATTAAGGTAATGTTTCTTGCCAGGAACTTCAGCCATTGTTGTAATTACTGTGCTTTTCACTAACTTCTACTCATCTCCATCTCCTTAGTTGGCTGACAGTTTACAAAGTTTGCACCCATTTGATTATTTTTTTAAAGCTGCATGTCTAATCACCAGCTACCCAAAAAAGATATCTCCTCACCTTATTGGTATATACACATGAACTTGAGTGCACACAAGAGAGTGCTCTCAATAGCATGAACCATTTGGATTGTAATGACTTCATCACCAGGAATGACAGAAATAAAACAGCATACATTCCCTTTCAGCTGAATTTCTCAACTACTGTGAATTGAGTCATTTAACTGAACAATGCTCCTTCCTCACCGCTGCTGGATGGAGGATACTGCTGGGTGGGAGAGGAATTAGGGGAAGGGGTGGAGGGCGCTTCCCTGAGCATTAAGAAGTGCTCAGTGACGGTATATTGAAAGGTCTCTTGAGCCAATGTGAAATGAATGACCTTTATATTCTTACATGCAATGATTCCTTTCTGGAATCAAACCAAGACTGTGAACAATGGAGAAAAGGAAAGCCTGTAACGATGGCTAGTGTCAGCTGAAAGTAATAAAAGTCTGTTGTCAATGGTAATAAGCCCCTAGATTGGGTAAATGGCAACAGACTGCATGTTATATTGCACTTTCTTGTCATGTTGACCGCTCAAGCTTCTACAGTGCTTTTACAATGCATGTTATATTCTTTTTCTTTTTCATACAAACACATCAATGTAGACTTTGGGAGCAACGAATTGAACCACAAAAAATGACTGTGACAACACATCATTAACGCGGTAAAACTAATCTGTCTCACGACTACATCTGTTTGGCAGACGACTGCTCTACTCTCTACATGTCTGCCTCTGTCTTACTGCTGTTGTACAAACAATTATACCATCAATTTGTTTCAATTAGCAGTGAGGGATGTAGCAGACTGATAACAGTAGCTGAGCTGCCGTTCATGATGCTATCATTCACGTCCTCTGCTGAAGGTTGTTTTCTGGTTATTAAAATATATTTTAGCACAGAGCCACATGTTGCAGCATTAGCTCTTTTTCAGTCTGCTCAGCAACAGGTGGGCAAGCTCAGCACAGACGTTTTTCAGCACATTGCAAATGGCTGCTTTCAATATGTCAACAGGTATGTTGACAACCCTAACCCTAACCAGGGCTTGTACACATGTTAATTTCCTTAACCACATACCCCACTAATCATCTTGAGGTATATAGATCAAAAAGTATATATGTGTGAGAGAGTATTTGGATGAGTCACTTTATGTAATTCTGGTATAGCGATTTGCAGGATCTTGTTTTAAGATCCTGCTGAGTTAGAATAAAAATATTCCAAAAGTAAGCTTAGCACAGTGACTTTTCACTGTTAGAAAATTGGATTTTCATTTAGTTTCAACAGTAATGTAAATTCATTCAAAACTTTCCTGTCCTGGTCATAAACAGAGGCTTACACTCTAAGACAATTTGGCATGTATGGACATGTCTAGAGAACTAAAATAATAGAAAGCAGCAACCCCCACCTTCCCAAAAAGTTTGAAAAATATACAAATTGTTTTGCATATCAAAATGTCAAATCCAAGGACCGAACTCTCGTGTTACAAAGGTTAAAAATACTGCAATGCAACTCAATTCAAAGCAGTATTTTAAAATCCAAACAATTTGCTAGCCTTTAGTTTTTGGAACTTTAACAATGATAAACCTGGTTAAAGTTTATCATGTTTAAGCCAGAAAAATCTACAGGTTATTCACAGCCTATATTTTGATTTATTGCATCTCGAAGGTGCTTTATGTGATAACTTTGAGTTTTTATGAAATATGTAGTGTTGAATAGGGCGGCACGATTATGACCAAAATCATAATCATGATTATTTTGATCAATATTGTAATCACGATTATTAATCATGTCTGGAAAAACATGTATTTTTATTGCACAATTTATAAACAATGTGCCAACAATTATTAGAGAAAAATTCAACTTTAAATTAGAATGAATGATAAATAATGCAAAATAAAAACAAAAACCTAATCATTTAACATTTTAAAGTATTAACTGTATTGATCGGACACATGTCTTTGGCCAAATAAAAAGATATTGTCTGTTATTTCTGCGTGTCTTTGGAAGGTAGATGGATAGGGTTCTGCCCGGTGCAGGGTTACTGTAATGGTTGTCTGGGTTGGCGCTGGACACGGACGGGGATTTTGTGAATTAACATTAGCTTTGGCCTTCTTTCATTCCTGATATTTAGGTTTGTCATGTTTTTTCAGGTGATTGAACAAATTAGTGGTGTTACTCTGCGGGGCAGACACTACTTTGTTACGCTCTTTGCAAATAACTTGTTCTTGTTTAATGTCACTTACCCTGAATCCAAAAACAAGTCCAGACAATGAATGTCGCCCCGTCTAACTCATAGACTGTTTAGCTAGCTGCCTTACACTGCGCACTTGTTATTTAGACAGCTTAATGAAGCCTTAACCATGCTTTTTCCCCCTGGTGGTTTGTAGACTATTGGTTGAGAACGTGTGGTTAGAGATGCAGGCAGCAGAGCATTTTGAATGTTACAGCAACATTTGCATCAATAAAGTAAACGTATTCAAAATCGCATTTTGAATGTAAATATCGTTGACAATCAGGTTCATTTAATTGTGGCCACCAAATCGTGATCACGATCAAAATACGATTAATTGTGCAGCCCTAGTGTTGAAAGTCGATACAATTGTTAATTTTCCTGAAATAATATTTAAGAAAAACATCAAAAGTTGTTCGAACAAAGATAGACCTTTTTTAAAAATTATTTTTGACCTTACATTCCAGTGTCTATAAAAGATTACATCAGATCAATTTGGCATTTCTAGAAACCAAAAATGCATGTGATCTGTGATTTTTTTTTTTTTTTTTTTTCACATTTTCTCCAGCAACTGGGCGGGAATTTATTTTTTTTTTCTTCCCTATTTCATTAACAAATTCACTTTACTTTACATCACAACCCTCTATATAACATAATGATCAAACAAGGAAGTGGGTTCAATATTGCTTGCTACACTGCAACAAAGAATAGTACTGAGTTGATTCCTTCTCAAAGAAATAACTCTAGCAATGGCTGTTTTATAATTACTAATGAATCTGAGTATTATTGATAATTTACCAAAGAAAATTAAATGTCTGGCATTAATGCGGAGGAATAATTTTGCGTATTTCCTGTATCTACATGACAATAAAAAAATTAATCTGATCTTAATTTTTTTTCTTTTTCTTATTATTCTTAATAAAGTGTCATTCAAAATGGGATATGTATTTTAAATTTTTCCTCTGGTGTTTCTTCTCTAAATTAGTAAATTCTTTCAGTCATGTCCACAGCTGTTCTTAGCATTCCAAAGTCTACTAGACTACCACGAGCTAACAAAAACACACACCTTATGCAAGGTGGCATGACGCCTTGCATAAAGGTTATCTCCCTCCATTAACTTAGTTAAGATAACCCATTGAGTGTGTATACTTTTTGAGGATTACTGCCAGAATTTGCATTAGCTGCTAATATCTAGAATGTAGCGTTATAACAATGATTCGCAAGCCACTTCTTGTTGTGTAGGTTTACAAAATGATGAGTGATTATGGTGTAAAGTTATGCAAGCGTGTTGATAACGCTAAAACAGGAATTTATGTAATGTGTAACAAATGTGTGTGTATTGAACTTTAGTAATACAGTTGTCTGTGGATTTAGGTATTAAGATAAATTCAAATAACTTTATATGTCCACAAGGGACAATCTAATGCACATAGACGAATTGTATGTAACTTTATACACAATAAAGGCCAGGCAAGGCAAGTTTATTTGTATAGCACAATTCAACAAGGTGATTCAAAGTGCTTTACAGAGACATTAAAACAGTAGATTTTATTTTGATTTAAAATTTAAACAAAAAAGAAAGAAATAAGAACAATTGATAAAATCAGAACAATAAAGTTGTGATTGAATAAAAATGTAATAAAATTATGTATATGAAAGATAAAATGAACTGAAAAATGATGATAAAATCAGTAGTTAAAATATGATTACGTTTTCAAACTCAAGCTTATTTGGAGCTTTATTCCAATGCAGCTGAAAATAGATGTCTTCAACCTGGACTTAAATACATTGAGTGTTTCAGTGTATTTCAGTTTCAGAGTGTTTATTGCAGACATGTTGAGCAGCTTCTCCATGTCTGGTTCTGACTCTGGGAACTGATAAAAAAACGGATCCAGATGACCTGAGGGGTCTGGAAGGTTCATACTGGGTCAGGAGGTCACTGATGTATTTTGATCCTTGACCATTCAGAGCTTTATAGACCAGCATCAGAACTTTAAAGTCTATCCTCTGATGGACAGGCAGCCAGTGTAAAGACTTCAGAGCTGGACTGATGTGGTCCACTTTTTTGGTCTTAGTGAGGACAGCCCAATTGTTGAAAAACACATGCTAAAGTGCTCTCTCGCAAGCCAAAATACATGCTAAAATGCCCCCTTGTGAGCCAAAACGTGTGCTAAAGTGCCCCCTTGGGAGCCAAAATGCGTCCCAAAGTGCCCTCTACAGTGGTGAGGGCGGGCTATATGTGCCTTTTGTTTTCTTTCCGCCCCTGCCCTTCAAAAAGGCTGTGCACGCCACTGGCTGACTTTGTGTTTTTCCAAATTTAGATCTGAGTTCATCACTACACCCAGATTTCTGGCCTGGTTGGTAGTTTTTAGGAGTATAGATTGAAGCTCTGTGGTGACCTGTTATCGTTTCTCTTTGGCTTCAAAGACAGTTACCTTATATATATATATGTTGTGCATGATACAGATTGACATAATGACAGATGTATAAAAGTAGGGATAGGAAGTCTCTGAGTTGAAGAGCTGAACGGCTCTGGGAAAAAAGATCGCTCTCATCGTCTGTGTACTACAACCTGGGCAAGCAGAGCTGGTGTCCAGAGGGAAGCAATTTAAACTCTGGGAACAGAGCGTAGGAGGGGTCCCATAGGATCCTGCACACTGTCTTCAATGTTTGCTGCTCACACAAGGATGGAAGTGCTCTAACAGGGAGGCCAATGATTTTAGAGCAAATTTTCTCTGTGCTTTGCAGATGGGTCCTGTGCTACAAGCTGATGGCATGAAACCAGCTAGTTATGGAGAAGGTGAGGACACTTTCAATAAAGGAGTAATAAAAGGTCCTGTGTGAGTTCTTATTGAACCCAAAGCTGTTGAGCTCCTCAAGAGATTCAGCTACCTGCTGACATCTCCTTAGAATGTCCTCGGTGTTGAAGACAAACTGTGGGATACTGTCAAAAGTTTTACCCAAGTATGTATACCACCATCCGACCTCAATTGCGGCACACTGAGAACCTTCTTCAGTTCGCATACAGTGTTACCTCGTCCATCTAACCCGCATAGACCTGGACTGGGAAAGTGGCACTGTAAGGACTCTTTTCTTTGACTTCTCCAGTGCCTTTAACACTGTCCAGCCCCTCCTCCAGCAGGATAAACTGACCAGGATGCAGGTTGACACCCACCTTGTGCGCTGGATCATGGACTACCTCACTGACAGCAGTTTGTCAGGTTGAGAGATGGTACATCAGACATGGTGACCAGCAGTACAGGAGCACCACAAGGAACTGTACTGTCCCCCCTCCTCTTCATCCTGTACACAACAGACTTCCAGTACAACTCGGAGCTATATTGCATCCAGAAGGTCTTGGGTGACCAAGACGATCGTCAGCTAAATCAGGGAGGAGCATGAGGGTGAATACAGGAAACTAGTGGAGGATTTTATGGTGTGGTGTCACCAGAACCAGCTTCAGACAAGAACATCAAAGACCAAGGAAATGGTCCTGGACTTCTGTAGGACAAGACCCCCAACAGCCTGTACTCATAGAGGAAGTGGAGGTGTAGGTGGTGTCGTCCTACAAGTACCTCTGTCTGCAGCTGGACATCAAACTGGACTGGTCAGTGTATTCTGACCACCTCTACATGAAGGGTCAGACTAGGATGCATTTCCTGAGGAGGCTTGCAGCTTTTAACCCCTGCAGAAAACTTCTGCAGATTTTTACAAGTGTGTGTTTGCCAGTGCTCTCTTCTATGGTGTGGTGTGCTGGGGAGGTAGTGTCAAAAAGAGGGACACAAATAGACTAGACAGACCAGGGCTGTACGTTAACTTTTTCAGCACATAGCACTAGTGCTACAGAGGCTGATGACTTTTTAGCACAGGACCCGAGAATTGTAGCACACCCTAAAAATGTGTGTCACTGCTACAGCTTTGTCGCATTGAACATGCCTCAGACCGGCTCACTTTAGAACACAAGCTATTATTAAAATCGTGTCATTTTAACCTTACATTTGATATGGAAAACACATTTTGACTTAACCAATTAAGACATTTTCAATGGCAAAATATGCAGGTTTAATTCATATTGCTTTCATCCTATTCCCTTTCAATTGTGGGCTTTGTGTATTTACTATCTTACTTTTACTGACAAAAGTATAACGGGTCGCTACTATCGTTTGGGCATAGAAAGTGGTTATATTGTAACCAATGCTTGCTTGTTCACACACGCAGTCCCCTCATCGCTCCTGGCTCTGCTTCTGACACTAAATCACATTTTAAAAATGGTCATAATTCTCAGCACAAATCTCCCCTTTTTACAAAGCCTGGGAGTAATGTTAGCTAATGTGTACCTGTGCCAACCCAGCCGCATGGGACAGAGCGCGAAGCTGCGGCTGTGAGGAATTGGTGTTCAATACACAAGACATAACGTTAATCACTGACCACAGTTGACTAAAACTACCAGGAATGGTAATCATGTTACCATCGTAGACATACAGAAGGATTTTTTATTTTAATCGAGATTCGAAACAAGATTTTTTTTGTGGCTAAATCTGCCCATAGCACCCATGCTACAGGGCAGATCAATTCTTAGCACAGGCATGTTTTGATGTAGCACGTGCGACATATATGTCGCACTGTACAGCCCTGCAGATTGATCAGACGTGCTGGCTCTGTGGATGGGATGGAGCTGGAGTCGGTTGCAGAGAGGACGCTGGACAAGCTGCTGACCATCACTGATGAGGTCAGCCACCTTCTGCATGCCCAAATCACAGCACAGAGGAGCTTGTTTAGCAGAAGGCTGCTGTCACTGAACTGCTCTACAGACAGACTCAGAGAATCCTTCCTACCCAGGGCCATTAAACTGTTTAACAGCACATTAACAAGGGGTAGAGGGAGGGGGGCACTACGGAACTACAATGCTCTAGGTAGTGCTATGGACAATGAGTAGGACTGTGAATCACCTTTTTAACTTGTATCACTTTAGGAGTACTCAAGTCACTTTATTACACTCCACTAGATTCTTATAATTGACACAACTTTTTGGTCTTTGTTGACGTTTGCTTTATTGATGCAAATGTTGCTGCAACAAAGATGACTTTGTCAATAGTCCTGACAGCAGTTTTTGCTCTTGTAAATCTTGCACAAGTTGTGGGCATGTATTGCATTTTACTAAAGTGCATTTTAAGAAATGACAAACCACATGAAGAATAGCACTTTGCACTTTATTAGCGATGTTTGCACAGAACCAAATCATTGTATATTTGCACATATCAGTAGTAATATTTATCAGTTTATTTATTGCTTTTTATTGAGTATTTGACATGGTTGCAACAGAAACTCAGAGGAGAAATTGATAATTAGAAATGTCCATTGTCAAACATCTATGTGCTATTGTGGCTAGGTGAATTTGTGTATTGTAGCGCGAGGTCACAGAAAGTATATAACTTGTTGTGTGAAAAACTCCCCTGTTCGATTCTGTGTATGCCCCCAGGTACGCATCCAAAAAGATTCCCCGGGAAACAACCGCGCTCATAAGCATTCCTGGAGGGACCAAGTGGTTAGATAGGAGAAGGGGATTTCTCAGTTCTGGGGTTTATTGGTATATTATTTTCAATGGTTTTGTGGGTTTATTTGGAGGTTGTGAGTAGCAACATGTAATGTGAATATAATATACATAAAAAACATGAGCTTGGGCTAATGAAGTTTATTTTATTGAATAGCAAAAAGGACAGCACCTGCTAATAGTAGAGACCCAGGTAAACTATTAGTGACTTTGTAGATAAGGTGCGAGTTTCAAAATCTGTGGGGATTGCTGATGATGTTTCTGGGCATGCTGCTGCCATGGCTGTCAGATCAAAAACTGCACTAAACCATTCATTGGCTGATACATACATTCCTTGCCTATTCATCTTCTCTTACAGCATCATCCAGCCACAAAACGGTCATTCTAACAGTTGCTGAGTCCACAATGTCTTTCGGGATCAATAAAGTATTTATCTGTCTATCTATCTATCTATACTCCTCCACCATCTCGACTGTGAATAATGCTGACAGCTTCTACAGCCAGCTCTCTTTGCTTGCTGGAGAAGGTCACAACCATATCTTTGGTTTTCTCCACATTTAGCTTCAGGGAGTCATTTGCCGATTACTCAGCAGAGCAAATAGGCTGCACAGTGTTGTGGTGGTTGGCACCACTACTCATTACTATTAAAGTCATATTGTAATAGTGGGGTGAGTCTCTTGTAAATGGAGTGACATTTTTTTATCTTCTCCCTTGAACCAGCGTCATGCATATTCCATGTAAGAAACCTCGGTGTGCTCATGGTTAAATTAGTGGAGTGAGTGTTTGATGTACGTTTTCTATTTCTGCACTTCTGTGGATGTGTGTAGATGTCTGTATAATAGGTATGTTGTGTTGTGTTTGGGAGTCTGTTCCATGCAAGTCAGGTGCTGTGTATGTTTACTTTAACATCGTGAAAGGAAGCAAAGATGCAGGTAGTTGGGTTGAAGTGAAAGGAGAAAAAAAAAATAATATAAAAATAAAATTTACTTTTAATGACTCTCTGAGCTAGGATAACAGTCTAAGGTCTGTCTAATCTGTCTCCAAGTTTTTATTATTGTCAAAACTCTCTTAGTCTGGAGAACTACGGGATGGTAACTGTCATACATAGAAATGAACACCAAATACAAACAAACTTTTCTGAAGGAGGAAAATTTGAGTTTATATGTACTGAAACTGAATCAAGTCTATTAGCATTTGCTTACTCAATCATACATTTCACAATAGAGCTCCCTTGGCTTTTTGGAGACAGACAGCTGTTGGTGTTAAGAATAGAAACCAATAATGAAACATTAATTACATATTCAGGCTTACACACCTTCTATACATTCCTATCCTCCTGGAAATCAATTTGGCACAAAACCAATTTGTACTGTCAATACATCCCATAAGACTCAAGATCTCAATCCACAAGTTTTGACCTGGGCTGATCCTTTTTTTAAAAAAATTTAGAAAAATAAATTATTCCTTTGTTTCAGTTTCTCTAACTGCATTGCTGTCTATTCTTCTATTCATAGGGGCAGCTGTAGCTCATGAGGAAGACCAGTCGTCTACCAGTCGGAAGGTCATGGTTCGACTCCTGCTTCAATGTGTGCTTCAGATCCCAATAAAGATCCCATTATCTCCAGTGACACCAAGGAACAGTAAATTCAATAGAAATATGTCAAATAATAAGTAATGGCAAATACTTTTACAAAAAAAAATATCTATTTGATGTGAAACTATGCAAAAACACAGCAAAACCCAGAAAAGTAGCTTATGATGCTACCCATATATGTAGATTAAGACAATGCAGAGATCACCACAAAGATGCTAATTACTTACAGTTTAGGTCCCTTGGAGATTTTTGCAACCTTAGAATTAAATTTGGAATCAGTATTAAATGTTGAAACAAGTTTATATTTCTCATTAGCAAGAACTTAGCTGGGAATTTAATTATTTAATAATGGTCGTTAAATATCTGAATTGGTACAGAAGAATAACATGGTAGAACAAAAATATATGTGACAGGTTGTTTGGTACCATTTTAAGATGACACAAATGCTGATGATATAAATAAATAGAATTTATCTTACAATTTCCCAATTAGAAAAGCATTAGCCAAACTCCTTGTATAAAACATACTCTACTAAGGCCATCATGTACAACCTAAAACCAAAGAGAGCTCTAACCCATTGGGCCCTGACCTGTAGTTAAAAGGAGCTGGACCCCAGAGGGACTGATAAGGATGAGGGGTAAATAAGGAGCTTTGGGACTCAACCCCTACAGCCGCTCATGTACAGATGAGACAGCCTCTCAGTTTTCCCATGAGTACACAGAGTCATTTTAATAGTTCAGTCTCAGGTTCTTAAAGTTGGATCATCTACATGATCATGCACAAGGCTCATTTCCTTTAAGAGAATGCATGGCTGCTTTTATGCAATTTACTTCTAATTGAGAATTTTTGTGAAGCGTTACCCTATTTCAGTGGGAACCATTTTATTCTGAACAAGACAATTCATGTAAATATCATAATCACTTGTCACTTTAGGCTAAACAGATTTTAAACTATTTTCATGTAATGTCAAGTTGAAAATTAAAATACACTTTAGATATTGCTGCATAAACAGTGTTAATCCACTAAGGTTTACACCAGCACAAATATTTAGCATATATTCCATATTGATACTTTTGTACTTCCATCTAATAAAATACAAGATGTTTTCATTGAGCAACATATACAACCCCAACTCCAAAAAGGTTAGTAAGTATAAAATCTAAATAAATACAGGATACTTGATATTGGATTAGAATGAATTAAATGGAAATGGCCAAAAAACCTCAGACACAAATCCACCACCATACAGAATGAAAAGTTTTAACAGCAATGGAAAATGTGCAAACTGGGTTCCTGGGTCTCACCAACAGGCTCTGCAGTTCAACCACAGCTGTAAGTATGGAGACAAGTGTTTCTTCAAGGGTAATGATTTCCAGCGGTGTAATCAAGCAGAAGGTGAGGAGAGATTGGAGTCGTCGAGCTTGGAAAGGCAAGTGGTTAGATTGCTTTCACTGAAGGTAAACGGAGAGGTGGTTAGTGAATTAACGTCATTAACAGGCAACAGGGTGAGTGATGTAATCCAAACTGCGCACAACTTCTGAGTCTGTACACAGGTAGTCCACAAACAGTAATCTAATCCGTGATCCAAAAGAGTAACAAAAGTGCCAGCAATGGTCAGTATCTCTATGAGTGCAAACAAGAACTTGGATTTACAAGGTCCAAACACAGGCAGGAAATGGTCATCGAATAAAGCAAAGCTCCGAAACAAAACCAAGGGGCAAGGCTGAGCCAGAAAAAAGACGTCATACACTCTGTGAGGTTTAGTGGCTATGGGAAACCACTGGCTCACTAAGCAAACATCAGCAGACAATCTGTGATGAAGGAGTGTCAAGAGGAGGCTTAAATACAAAGGAAAACAAGTGAGGAGCATGAGACTAATTACAAGACACAGGTGGGCCTGATTAGGAGCTAAGGCAAGCAGAGCAGAGCAAAAATAAGATTGTGACATTAAATCAAATGTATCTACATTTAATTAAACTTAAATTGAACTTATTTTCTTTCTCTGTAACGTGTCTCAGATTATGTTTACTGTGAATTGCTGCTATATAAATAAACTGCTTTGAATTGAACTGAAATGAAGGATATGCAAAACACTTAGTGACAGGGGAAAAATTTGCCATTGTGCTGCATCATCTGTGAAAATTGAGGACCCAATGAAATCAGCTGCTGTAGATATAAAAATAACATTTCTTTTCATGCTTGACAGAATCTCAGCTGTTCATCAGTGTCTTTATCATCAGTGAAGAAAATGTCAAGAGAGCCATCGGTTTGTATGTCCTTGTTCTCACATGCTTGCTTTTTTATTTTCTAAATTCCCATGAGTTTCATTCCATAGCTGTGCTGGATGCAAAATGGGGTTATCCTGAGTGACTGAGAGACTAGGAAAAAAGTAGTTCAGGTGTTGATTGGTGGATAGAGATACTGTTTTAGAGCTTTCATTGTCTTTGATGAAAAGAGCTACTGTTCCATGTCTGGCCCCATTGTGCAAACAGAGGGCAGATTGAGGGTATTCTGTTGATACAGATGTCAGCCTTGTAATCCCACACACCGCTTTTTCACCATTTTATTTTATTTTCTCATCTCGGTTCATCCAAGCACATCCCAATTAAGCCTCAAGTCGTTCCACTAAGACATTTCAGCTGCATGATGAAATGTAGGGCTTTAATTTATTGTCTTTGATAGTTTTACGAAAGTAAAAGCAACTTCTTTCACCATAAGAGATTTGGGGTGTGTGCAACCCCCCTCTCCAAAGAAAAAAAATCATTTGATTAGCCTCACAGAAATGATTGTGTCCACTGAGAAGCCTCCAGAGGGGTGTTCCACGAATGTAGTGAAAGAAAGCCAGGCTGTATCAGGAAAGCCTTGCTTAAACTAATGCCATCTCCAAATTAAGCCTCAAGTCGTTCCACTAAGACATTTCAGCTGCATCTAATCGGGGCTGATTCAAGCGAGGCTTACAAATCCTCGCTATGTGCGAGTGCCTCAGGAACGCAAGAAGCCCTGACTAGTGGTTAGTGGAAAAAAGGAGACAGCAGAAAAGGAGAGCTGTCATTTTCTTGGCAAATGAACAAAAAATGCTGATAGAGCTGTATGAGGATTTTAAAAGTGTGATCACCAGAAAAGATAATACAGCTGCGATAAATAAAGTGAGGGAAATGGCAGGGAAACACCTGCTGACAGAGTAAATGCGTAAATTATACAGGTTTCATAACATCAATTTCCCTCAAATTGTCAATCTCTCAATTATAATAACTGATGATATGCCTGTATCTGTCAGTGGTGGGAGACACCATCTGCCTGATTGATCCTCAGACCACAGAAGACATCCCTAACCCATGTGTGAGTAGTTGTATTCAATTTAATTATCTTTTGATGAAAATACTCTGCATCTCATGCATCCCTGTGATCTCCTGCTTCAACAACTGCAGTGTTTCACTGTTTGCAGTTTGATGGCCCCAGCACATCTCGGGCATTCGATGATGAAACTATGTCTGTAGACACAAAAATGCCACAGGCAGGCTATTTATTATTAAACCTGTGAAACGGTTTGGATGCATCTGCAGTCTACCTATTCTATACCAATAGGCCTAATTATCATCAATACACTTTCCTGCAGGTTGCAACAGGAACACAAATTCCAGCAGCAAGGAGTAAAGTAAATAACTCTTCACATTACTATCATTACCTACACACTTCATTTCTCACAGGCACATTTCCTCTATCACAGGATGTCCAAACTCTAAAAAGGACACTTCTGTTGGGTATAGAGAGCACCAAACTAGATATGGAATTAAAAAAATTTAAAATAAAAAAGATCAAGCCAGAGATTATGAAACTGGAATGGTAAATGGACTTGTATAGCGCTTTTCTAGTCAAACTGACCACTCAAAGCGCTTCTAACACTACACGCCACATTCACCCACTCACACAGCCCGTCTTAAGATACTACACATAACTACATGCTTTCTAATCATTTATACACACATTCATACCCCGATGGATACATCAGCGTGGGGTTCAGTGTCTTGCCCAAGGACGCTTCGACATGTAGCCGGGGAAGCCAGAGGCGAAGCACCGACCTTCCGATTGGTGGGCGACTGCTCTTCCTCCTGAGCTACAGCCGGGATGTAAATTCTAAATTCTGACAAAGGAGAAGGTTATGGTGTGAACGGCATTTAATTCTGTTTTCTCTCCACAGCTTTAAAAACATGATTAATTAAACAATTCAACACAACTTGAACTTGAAACTTGTCATTATTGTACGGTTCATGCAAAGTGTTAGAAATTTGTTTATAAATTTATATTTGCAGTGGGGTGCCATGAATAAATGATCTCTGTTCATTTAGCCTTCTTACACTTGCTCTAACTTAAACTGCTACTGTGTCAATGCTAAATTATGAAAATAAGTTCTAACTCAAACCCTGTATAGGTCCCTCACTGTGTCAGGAGAAACTGAGTCCTTTCAGGCGCTGGAACCTGCAGGGAATCAAGCAAGAAAAGACTTGAGCCTGAAAAGTTGTCCACAAGACAAAGTGTACAAAATATGAAGTATACTATTAATTTAAGATGGCTCTGTCAGAAGTCAGCCATGGTGCCTGAGAACTTTAAGCAATGAACCTGGATTTAATTTGGCCAAAGGTCATTTCTATCCGTGACCTTGTTGTAGCATGTGCATGGTTGACTGCCCTCTCCGCCCTTGTTCCTAGATCAGGATATGGCGTGAGGAGGTATGGCCAGCATGTCGCCAAGCAGGACACCATTGAACTCTCCTGCAGAATAAGAGAAATGTCGGTTGGATATACATGTGTTAAGACTTGGCAATATGTGCCTTATATGACTATATATAATAAAGTAGGACGAGCACTTTAAATTCCTTAAGATGACCTCTACACCTGACCTCTCATTAGATTACCAAAACTATGCCTCTGCTATATACACCTTACTTCAAAAGTACACTCCTTCAGGTAAGTAAAATTCTCTGGCCTTGTGCAAACCTCTGTTCCAGTGAGGATGCTCGGAAGATCCTAGAATCATGAACTGATCCCGACCATTTAGCCTCAATGTTGGAAATAAAATTAGCTGCATCGCAGATCATCTGTATGCATGGAGGGTAGGAGTCAATGATGAGGTGCTTGGTTTCACAGGGCATTAATGTAACATTGCATTAATGTACCTGTACATTTAGTCTATGGAAAAACTTTCTGTTTACGTAGTCGGCCTCCACAGGTCCAGCAGGGGCCTGGATGCGTACATGGGTACAGTCTAGTGCACCGATAACATTGGGGAAGCCTGAGGGAGATGATGAACTTAATGCAAATACGTCAGCCAGTAGGTTGTTTTACATTATCGGCTATTGTAAATGTGGAGCAGCAGCCTGAAAGGACCTGTCCCCCATTTTGGTCTGGTCTTGGGTGGGTGTAGGTCGGGTGTTTGTGAAATGTGGGACGGAGATGTAATAAGATATCAATTAGTTTAAATTAATACCATGTTCTTTTTCATTTAATTTCATGTTCAGTACTTGTATAGTTGTTTCTTTAGTTACACTAGCACTGACTGATTGATTTATTGTTTTTTTTTTTTTTTTAGATATGATGATATGATATGATAACCACAATTTTTTTGTTTAGTTTTGTTTTTTATACAAGACATGTGGCGGGAGCACTGAATTCTACCAGGTTTCTTTTGGGAGTCTGTTACAGCCGGTCAGACAGTCAGACAAAGCTAAGTTCAGCTTGAACGTTAGCCTGCCCAGGAGCAGGCTAATTCTGCGGGATAAGTTGCCATGGTTACTCAGCAGGCATTTAAATAAGCCACATTGGAAATTGAACTCTCTCTTAAATGTGTCAGAATTATCCAGATAAGCCAGACTTTCCCTTAACCCAGCTTCGTGGAACACCCCTCAGGTCATGCCAGGATTTAAAACCAACAAACCTCTGCAGACAAATGATTTAATTCCAATAGAGAAGAGTGAGGACATGAGCTGCCCCATTTCACCTCTTTACAATCATCAGTTTGAATTTTGCTGTTATTTTGAATGAAAGGTAAACAGACTTTGACCCTAATCATAAAAAAACAACACAAACAAATCATTCTGATAGATTTTCAGGTTTACACTAATTTCTTATTTTGTAATAAGATTGCATGCACAGCAAAAAGGTAGACTCCAGAGGATTGTTGATGGCATGTGGGAGGTGGCAGTTCAGCTTGTAATGTCACATTTGTAACTGTCCACTTTTATTTTGTCCACTCATGTTTATAAATATACATATTAAGAATCTTGAATCTTGTTTTTCCTAAACTCCTCAAAATGTACATCAACTTCTTTCATCTATGACTGATTTGAAGATTTTTCTTAATCTTAAATGAAGTTTTTCACTTTCTCGAAGCTGTCAATGTATTCATCTATCCTACCCTCTGAAACTCAGAGCTACTGTTATATTCCAAACCGGTGGCTGGCAAGTTTTCGCTGCTATGCGCTTATGTATGTATAAAGAGCTGTTTACTGTTCCGATTTTCAGTATTTAGGTTGTTAGTTACTAGCACGCGCTGTAAACACACACCCCCACACACACGCACACATGCAAACAGAAAGAGTGAGAGTCCTCCCTCCCTCCTCTGGTTTCCTGTTGAAACAGTTTGTGTGCGTGTGTGTGTGTGTGTGTGTGTGTGCCTGTGTGTGTGTGCGTGCGTGAGTGTGTGTGTGCGTGTGCCTGTGTGTGTGTGCCTGTGAGTGTGTGTGTGTGCGTATGAGTGTGTGTGTGTGTGTGTGCCTGTGAGTGTGTGCCTGCGTGTGTGTGTGCCTGTGTGTGTGTGTGTGTGTGTGTGTGTGTGTGTGTGTGTGTGTGTGTGTGTGCCTGTGAGTGTGTGCCTGTGAGTGTGTGCGTGTGTGTGTGTGTGTGCCTGTGAGTGTGTGTGTGTGCTTGAGTGAGAGTGTGTGTGTGCGTATAAGTGTGTGTGTGTGTGTGTGCCTGTGTGTGTGTGCCTGTGAGTGTGTGCCTGTGTGTGTGTGTGTGTGTGTGTGCCTGTGTGCCTGTGTGTGTGTGTGTGCCTGTGTGTGCGTGTGCATGGTGAAGCAGTGACTCCCCTGCTACTGAGCAGAGTAGAGCGCTCAGCAGAGCGAACACACCAAACTAATTGTCTTCACTACACTCTTTATGCGTTACCTTTGATGTGAATGAGAATCTTCATACAGAGGACACGAAAACATGCAGGCATATTTGCGCTGCTCTTCATCTTTAGGGGGAGTTTTATCCTTCGTTTTCTTTTCGGTGTTTCTGGAGTCCGGGACTGCGGGTGAGTAACACTTTAACAAACTCTCTGCCTGTTGACTGACATGAGCTCAGCCGCCTTCTTCACTGTCACTGTCTTTTTTAACCAAAGCTAGACTTTTGCAATTAAAAGAGGCCTGGGAACGTTCTACTCAAGTACGTTATGCGTTGGTCTCCAGAGAGCTTAGATCAGCTTGGCGCAACAGGTGACTCATACAGCGGGGCTGATACACTGCTCAGCTATGCTGGTGACCACTGTTCCGCAGAAGGTGCTTGTAAACAGTGTGCATAAGGACATTTTCTCTTTTCTATTGTCGGAAACAGCGTGGTTTATGATCAAACAGCCTGGCGTTTGGTATAAGTAGCTATATTTATCATAATGATAAACCATTAACTACTAAGGGCATGGTAAGATAAACCAGAGGACATACATTTCACTTTAGATAAGGTAATTGTAGAAAGTGAATTATTTACCACGCTTCTCTTTCACTTTACACATTCCCCTGTATCACTGCTGAATTTAATCAATCTATATATTTTCCGTTAAGTAACTTTAAAGAGTCACATCAACATTTTTACTCATGAAGAACATTTTCTCTAGGTTGATGACAAGGGAGAATGCTTAAAAGAGGCTTTTAACAGTAGGGTTTCAATAATGAAAGACACTTAGATGTGCTATGGGAAGTGTAGAATGTATGACAGAAATTATCAGAAGGCAAATAGATCCTACTCTTCTGCTTAGGCTTAAGCCATTCCTCTTGTGAATATCCTTGTCTTTCATAAGCAAATTGGAAAGCTGCAGGAATGCCCCTATAAGGTTGAGGAGTTCACCTTGGCTTATTACAGATGCCAACTTAACCTACATATTTTTTTACGCTGAATGACATTTTTGATTTATACCATTACAACTGATAGGAAGCATTTTTCATCATCCAAACAGTATTTTTTTAATATGTTTTAATTAATGGCAGTAGTGGTTCTTTCACTACGATATGTTAAAGGTGCTTTTGTGACCTTGGTTTATACAAAAAAAAAAAAGATCATTACAATGGGGCAGTTTAACCAGGTGACATAGACATTTCCATTCCTTTTTGAGTCATTTATCAATTCACAAGTCAATTTATTTCTCCAGCATACCAGATGACAACAAAAGGGGAAACTCTTTATCATTAGATCATGTTCACTACTATTTATTCATTTTATTTTGAATGAAATATCCTCAAGAACAACAGCAGACTAACGACTATCAATAAGATAAGCATAAGTTTGATCTTACTGGTGATGTGCGTGTCTGCTCAGTGCCATATTAACACATACAGCAAGCCCATAATGTACAATCATCTGAGAAGAGTTATAGTGACAATATAAGCTGCAACCACAACGTTAACTAAATTATTTTTTCAGACATGCAAAAAAGTGAGAAAGTTCAGCACCAGATCTCAACCCTTTACTGCCCAAAAGTTCTATCCAGTGAAGAAAAGTATCACCAATATTGGCTCTTGTCTTGGCTCTTTTTTTGTCATTTGGTATCTTTGCTGATGAACATGGTTTCTTTGTGGGAGGGGCGTGATGTTAAAGATAATGTTTGCTTGCTTGGAGCTTCTGCTAGTTTTTGTAATGACTGTGTTTTCATTTTTACTCCTCTATGCTCTTGTTAGTTGCCCTGCATACTATTGTCTCCGCCTCTTCCTCTGTTGGCTGAAGGACAAATCACATACTCTCATGTTACATCTAGTGGTACAAAGTGATATTACAGTACAGTCCGGTTTGCCCCTTAAGAATTTCAGTTGTATATCTAGGCTGCATGATACATGATACATATGCGTCTTTTCATATAATGTTATAAGTATTGCTTTTTACAATTCCGTTGATGGCTGTTGTTGAACTTTTTTTTTTTTTTTTTTACAAAGAGCACTTTTAATTGTGCCAATTCAGTACATGTCATGTGAAATCCCCACTTGACTTTCCTTCCCTTGTTTTCCTCTCTCTGCTGCTTGTTCCAGCCCTCCTATCATGGCAGGGCCTTTTTGGAACCTGCCTGGAAATCCCACATACCAGAAAGACTGTGCGGTCCGGAGGCATTATGTGTCACAAATAGGCACATACATGCACAAGAAGACACAAACTTCCACCCACATGCCCCTCTTCCCTCGCTCCACCAATTCCACACTGACACACATGCAGTCTCTGATATTCCGACCTCTCCAGAGCATCTCAGGCTGTAGGAAGCTACTTGTCACACTACCAGTATCAGAGCAGCCTGACATTCCAAACAGCATGGCACTGTTATTTTTATCTTTTTCTTCATAGTTTGCTTTCAGTTCATGTTGATAACGATCTGCTTAGTGGGTTCTCACAGGAAGGTTCCATCTTCCTTCCTTTCAAGGGAATCTTCATCCTGTTGAGGCAGAGGTCACTGTGTGTGTGTGTGTGTGTGTGTGTGTGTGTGTGTGTGTGTGTGTGTGGTTTTCTTGGTGGTGCTTAGCCAAGATAGCTAAACTGAAGGTCCTGGTCAAGAAAAACTTATTGAGTGGGAAACAATGGTCTTTCCAGGGGTAAGAAATACTTTCTGTTTGAATTAGTTTCTCCTACTATGTTTACTTTAATTTTGCTGAGAATCAGCATAGAGAGAGAGAAGAGAAGAGGAAAAGAAGATTACATCAGACAGATTATTTAATCTGTCTGATGTCTTTCCTTGATTTTTTTCTTTTAAGGACATAAGTCAACTTTCCATCCTCAATTTGCTTTGCTGAATCCTGTGGGTCAAAGAGAAGGAGGGATAAAAGTATAGAGGAACCAGGGGAAGAATTACTTTAAAGGGGAGGAAGATAAAAACAGGGAGGAATGAGAGAATTAAGAGAGAGAGGTGAACTGAAAGATGTGGGAGGATAACTTTCAGGAGCAGAGTGGGAGAGCCAACCCGCCTGCTGTGACAGTTATGTAGCCCTGAGCAGCCTCTTGCCAGCTGTCTCTGCTCATTTTAGTGACAGGACGAGACCAAAATTAAGGGCTATTATTTCCACTAAGATGTTTTCACTTTTTTATTTGCAGTGCTGTACTGCTCCAAAAAAATGTCTGTTATGAAATCTGTTACAGTGATTGTATAGGCTTAGATTAGGACAAATTGCCTCATACTAGAATGTGTGCTCATTAAACCATCGTACAGGGAGACACCTATAAGTTCAGTACAAAACTTCTCCCATTGAAGACCCCAAAAACTTCACCTAGTAAAGACCCATCCATTTTCTATACCTGCTTAATCTAGTTCAGTGTTGTGGGAGGGCTGGAACCTATCTCAGCTGGCATTGGGCGAGAAGCTGGGTGCACCCTGTACAAGACAAGAGGGGCTCAAGCTTAGTGGGAGTGGTTTGATTAGGTTTGACTAACAGTGCCCTGGTTAAATGATGAAACCTCACAACTCCAATCAAACTTTGATTTTATTGGAGAGCTAAATCCTCCTTGATGTGCACCTCACTTTTCTGTTGTTAAAATGCAAAAAAAAAAAAAAAAAAAAAAGTGCTTTTGAGCAGAATACTATAACAATAGATCATATATATATATATATATATAACTTTATAAAGTTATATATAGCTATAGAGGAGAGGTTGGAGCTGAGCTCTGGAGACTTCAGTCAGGGAGGGCTGCAGGCCCAGATGGAGTCTGTCCAAGGCTTCTGAGGGACTGTGCTGGTCAACTCTCTGTCCCTCTTCAGAGGCTCTTCAATGTGAGCCTTCAGATGGAAAAAGTCCCGGTGCTGTGGAAAACTTCTTGTCTCATAACGGTGTCCAAATTAGGGCAACTGGTGGAGCTGAATGACTACAGACTGGTGGCTTTGACATCTCATATCATGATGACCTTGGAGAGACTCCTTGTTCGTTGCATGAGATTGCAGGTTTCTGAGGATCTTGACCCCCTCCAGTTTGCCTACCAGAAAAACATAGGAGTGGAAGACGTACATGCTGCATCGGGCATATGGTTATCTGGATGTGCCTGGTTCATGTGTGAGAATCATGTTCTTTGACTTCTCCAGTGCCTTCAACACCATACACCGTCCCATACTGAAATATAAGCTTCTAGGTATGGGTGTGGCCCCCTCCCTGACATCATGGATTATAGACTATCTGACTGCTAGACCACAGTATGTCAGGATGGGGAGATGTGTTTCTGGGACACTGGAATACAGTACAAGGGCTCCACAGGGTACTGTTTTGGCTCCTTTCCTTCCCCCCTTATACACATTGGACTTCTGGTACAACTCAGAGTCCTGCCACATACAGAAGTATTCTGACGCTACGGCCGTTGTGGCATGTGTGTGCCATGGACAGGAGAGGGAGTACAGGAAGGTTGTGGAGTCCTTCAATGGCTGGTCCAAAAATAACTGTTTGCTCCTAAACACTACCAAGACCAAAAAGCTGGTGGTGGACTTCAGGAGATCTAAAACTCCGTACCAGTTACTCTGCATTGATGGAGGGGAGATAGAGACTGTTCATACCTGCAAATACCTGGGGGTGGTGCTGGATAATAAACTGGAGTGATCTGCCAACATAGAAGCAGTGTGCAGAAGGACGGCTCAGGTCCTTCAATGTCTCCAGTGATATGATGTGCATGTTTTATCACACTATGACTGAGAGTGCACTGTTCTATGCTGCTGTCTGCTTGGGGAGTTGCACTACAGACAAAAACTGTAGGCGCATGGACAAACTGGAGAAAAAGGCAGGTTCTGTGGTAGGCAGAAGGCTAGACCCTCTCTGTGCTGTGGTGGAGCAACGGATGAGGAGGAAATTATACTATGCTTTGGAGAATAATAAACATCCTCTCCACAGCATCCTGGCAGGACAGAGGAGCAGCTGCAGGACTGAGAGGTTCAGGAGGTCCTTTGTCCCCACAGCCATAAGACTTTTTAACAGTGACTGCTGACATGTTCTTCTCAAATTTATTTATTTAGTAATTTATTATTATTTTTGTTGTTGTCTAATATACAGTCATTACTATTTACATTTTTTTAGCTACTTGACTAATTTGAATTTCCCCCACTGGAGGATGAATAAAGTATTTTTCTGTTCTATTCTATTTTATTCTATTCTATTGTATAGTCTCTCTTGGATTAATTGTTGCCCTGTGAGCTTATACCCTCAGTGTGTTTGAAATGCTAGGAGGGAGGAAGAGAAACTGAAAGGGTGTTATGGGACAAGGTGCTCTTCGTAAAAAAAAGCTCAAGTTAGTATTTGCTTTGCCATACCCAGATATATTATTGTTTCGATAGTAAAGTGTGATAGATTCATTAGGACATCAGATGTAATGGATTTGAAAAATTATTGGAAAATATGGCTGT
Source organism: Leuresthes tenuis (assembly GCF_036924035.1). Lineage (NCBI taxonomy): Eukaryota > Metazoa > Chordata > Actinopteri > Atheriniformes > Atherinopsidae > Leuresthes > Leuresthes tenuis. The sequence continues at coordinate 35,036,094 of NW_027325364.1, forward strand.
CATATTTTCTTGATAAACAGAATGTAGATTAGCAAATTCTAAGTGGCAAGTTGTGTGAACAGATAAGCACCCAATCTTGTTACTGGCCTGTTGCAAATGTACCTAATTAGTTACAATATGTTCCTCCAGCTGTTTTTTTTAAGTACTACTTACTTTTCTTGCCTTTCATTGCCCATATTATAACTCTTTTAACTTTTGATTCATTCTATTGACATCAAATTGAAGATGTGCGGTATTTTCTATGAAAAAGCAAAAGGTTTACATTTTATATCTATTATATGCTCTATCGTGAATAAATCATTCATTTATGAGATTTGACAGGTATTGCATTTTGTTATTATTTACATTTTACACAGTTTTCCAATCTTTTGGAATTGAGGTTGTTTCATTGCAAATAATTTTGCACAACTGCCACTGAAGTCAGATTGTGCCTCATGTCATAATTTGTCTTCACTTTCCCTGGTTTGAATTCACAAAGGTTAGACATTGGACTCACATTTCAATTACAGCCCCTTCAGGAGCCATCATGAGTACACTAAATCACAATCCATGTTTTCCTGTGATGTACGGAGGCCATTTCTGTTTTCATAATTCTTGCACATGGACTTGGAGAGAGGAAAAAGAGCAGCAGTTATAGAAAATGACACTTTTGAAGCATTTTGACAGCTGAAACAATGATCTACATAACAACATGATCCTTCATATTTTGATATACTTTAAACTGCTGAGACCTTAGAGCAGGGGTGTCAACCTCAAAAACACATTAGGCCAAAATTAAAAACTTGGACAAAGTCATGGGCTAGCCTTGATATTTATTGAAAAAATGTCTACAGTTGAGGAAGTTTTTCCTTCTCTTCAGATTTAATGGTGAACCTTTTCATATGGGAAACAAACTTAAAGGGGAACTCTGGTATTTTTAAACCTAGACCTTATTTTTGGCATGAAATACATTCATCTGCTCATCGAGAGCAGTTTGGTGAAAGTTGGCGTCCTTCGGAAGATATTTAGATTCCTCCAGATCCATATAACGGAGTGAACGGGGCTTAGACGATGCAGCCTCTAAATAAGGCATTATCTGTCTTTATTTCACCAATACTTTAAGAAGAATGAATGAATGAATGAATGTGTACTATTGCACTGTTAGTTCATAGCTGCCTGTCACAGAGCACAGAGTAAATAAACTGTGCTGCAGTGGCACATGTCGATGACGTCATCCCACTAGACGAGTGTGTAGAAAGTCCTCTATAAGCCCCCGATAGCCGCCAATAACAACAACACAGCAGCGATGAGCTAACAGTGCAATAGTACGAGTTCATTCATTCATAAGCTAAATTACTAAAATAAAAGGTCAGCAGTGGTACATAAAAAGTTATACAGGATTCAGGATTCAAACCGGGAACCCTTTTGCTGTGAGGCGATTATGCAAATCCCAACAGTACAGTGAAGATGAATCACTTAAGAGTCACTGATTTCAGAGGCTGTAATTCCTACTACATTGCTCACGGAGATTCATGTAGTCTCTAAATCATCAGTTTTATTTGTCTCTCAAGTTGTGTGGGTGTTAGCAGACTGTTGTTTCATTATCTGTAGCCTTCCCAAGCTAGACTCTGTGTCATGGAATGTGTCTTGAAAGTATATTGTGTTTCCTTTTAAAAGCATAACCCATCCATTTGCAGACCATGACTGGGTGTCACAGAAGCACATACACCCACTCATATAAACAATCACTACAACAAGAAAATCTAAATAGTTAATTGATGGAGTCTGATGACATGCATGCATCTTTGTAATGAAAATCCCTGTGAAAATTGAAGTTTTCTTCCAGTCTGGTCAGGTTTCTCTGTTCAACTCTGCAGATGTACTGCTGATTTTACAATGGCACAGACTGTAGTTTGGGGGGGTTCAGTGTTTAAACTGCAGAGTTTTCTGGTAATGATAATAAATAAATGGGGTATTGGAAAAGGAATTCACAAAGTATGTAGCATCGGTTCAGGCATTTACAGTCGTTTCAAAATCGCTGACTCATGAACACTCATTTAAAATTGATTGTGCATGAACACATGAAGCCCAACAAAATCGGAATTTTTATTTTGGTATTAGCACCTTATTGTGACATCCATTATATTATTCTAAATCAATGCAGGACGAAAAGCTTTCAAAGCTTGAAAAGTAAAAAAAAGTGTAGCTTAACTGTCCACAACTGTGAAGGTTTCCATGCCTCTAAAACCACTTTTCTTCTGTAAAACACATGAATTACCTGCAAATTGAGATTATTTGACCAAAAAATTATGAGAAACTTTACTTTCATTCAGAGATTCCAAAATACAGCTTAAAATTGATATTTTCTAACTGTAAGCTTCAAAAGCTGAAGTGGATTACCTGATTTCCTTTTTTTTTTTCATGGTCTTTCCTGTCTAGAAGTTGGACAGACAGGTCTGAGCAGATCAGAAGGAGGGGATTGGAGAGGCATATGAAGCTCAAGTCATGCAATTGGGAATAGTAGGGATGAGATTTTACTGATTACATTGCCAGCCCAGACAACGCTTGACTCGCTGTACACCTTCTCAATCAGTGAAAGATGATATCACACAATGTAACGATATCTGCAAATTGACATTTTCTGAAGCCAAAATCAAAACAGAAATTGCTATTGGAGATATTTCTAAAACAGGACATGAATACTGATTTCAATTATAACCTGGTGCACACATCTAGGCAGTGACAAACAGGCTGATGTGGGGTCTATGCCGTTTTTCAAGTCTGTGTCCATGTGTGTAATTAGCCACATTATTCATCATGGTCTTTGCAGTAATTTGTTTGGATTAGTTTACAGGTTATTCCATTAATCTTTTATTTCCAGGAAATCTCAAAAGTGCCCATAAATCACATTTTTTTAGTACATGAATGAATTGCCTCTTTCAGGGAACCCTATACAACTAATTTTGAAGGTATTTTAAAGCTTACGTGAGATTTGGTTTGCTTTAATGTAAAAAGTCCCAGATTAATCATAGTATAGGTTGTTTTTCATACCTTTCAATACAATCCATAATGGTATCTTGTACGTGCCGCTATGTAAACGTATACAATACATTTTAGAAAGTTTTCAAATGTTTTGAGAATAAGTTTTCATTGTTTTTACACGTCTTCAGTTCAAACAAGGATGAATGTATTCTATATAAAATACTGCTTTTACGGTTTTTAGGCTAAAACTGTCTAGTCTGTGGATTGTGACTAGTGAATCACTATCACATACATTGCACTAGAGAATTTTGGATTTATTACTAAACTCGTCCCACAAACTAGTCCCACATCTGAAGTTGTTATTGAGAAAACATCCTGTTATGAAGTTGAAGAGAAGCAGGCCTATTAATTGGTAAGTTAGAGTGCAAACTCTTATGAAAATATATGAAGCCACCTTGATGGATATTTTTCTGTGTGTGCTCTACAGGTATATCGCTGTTGTACCCCACGAGACAGCTTTGTAAGTTCTGTGATCTGGAGATTTCCTCCTGTGGTGGCACAGGGACTTGCACATCCAATTGCTCCATTACATCCATCTGCTCGTATGACAATGAGGTCTGTGTTGCTATCTGGTAGGTACTCAAGATCAGAGAACTGTCTTTATCTCTGTTTTTTTTATTTTATTGATAACTAGATAGCTCTTAAGGTATACACAATTAAAATAGTGCACCTCTACTCTGTCACTCCAGGAGAAAAAACGAGACAGGTTCCACTATTGAAACTCTCTGCCACAACCCGTCCATGCCACTGTATGGTATTATGCTGGATGATTACAACAGTTCCACCTGTGTGATGAAGGAGAAGAACTCCACGACTGGGATGGCACACTTTTGCTCCTGTTCAGAGGAAGAGTGTAATGACCACCTGCTATTCTCCCCCAGTGAGTACCTTAAACCAACATGCACAAATGTCAATACATTTGGTTTGATAAACCCAAGAAGAATTTATCCTGCAGTTCACAAATCTAGCATATCTTAGTTGCTTGTTTAGGAATTCTGCAGTTTTTTTTGGTTCAGACTTGCTGCTCTAGTCATCCTTTCCAAAAACAGCAGGAGGTAGTTTTCAGTGAAAAGTTTTTGATAAACCCTCTTTAATATTTCCCCAGAAGCAAACAACAGTTAAACTAGGGACCAATCCTGTTTCACCTTCTTGCCTCCATCAATTAGCCCTATCTCTCTGTATTGCGTGTTCACTCTAAGATGAGGAAATTATATCTTCTTCCAAAAAATGGGTCATTTGTTCATGTAGGTCTAGACTGCCTATGATTATGTTAAAATAATATGCAAACTCTATAGGTTATGAGATCAAGTACATGTGCCAACTGAGGGATGTTATTGCCCAAATATGTTCAGTAATCGATAAAGTTTTGTTTCTCACATCTTATTGTGTTATGTGTAATGAAGGCAGCCAGCAAAATTGTATTCATCAAGGTGACATTCACCTTGTATTCAGAATGTATTACTGTTTTCCAACCTTAACCAAGTAGTTTTGGTTTCTAACCCTAATCAGAGATTTGTGATGTGTTATGTGACTGATTAAAGATAACTCAGGAGATGCATAGTTGAGAGCGCTGTGTGTAACTGCTCCATCCACCCCCTTCCTTCCTTCTTATGAGGACTTTGGGGTTTGTTGAAAAAAAACCTCTTAAGAATGGTATGCACTCATATAAGTCATATTCTCCTTCTACCACATTTATAGGAGGCACTTTAGGGGACGGATTATGGGTCACGTTAAAGGGTATGAACCATTTACTTATTTTGTCCTTTTGATTGAAGGACTTGTTGTCATGCCATGGGGTTGGGTATTCCATGGAGGGGGACAAAAAAGTTGTTGGGCTATCTACTCCAATAATAGGTTTTCAGAGACTCCAATGACAGATTTTCACAAAGCACATGATCAACACATGATTTGCTAAATTGAACACATTACATTACAATGATGTTCTAATCCAATGTGCTAATGCAACATAAACAGAAGTTTCTAGAGTAATACGTGCTAGCTAGAATGTATTTTTTTGTTTTGTTTTTGTTTTCATAAATTTATCAGATTTTCTGCAGATAACTACAACATTTGGTGACAATTAATAACATATTGGTGTCCTCTCCTATTTTATAGAATACATCAACCACTTACCCCTGGTAGTTAGTTTCAAGGAGAAAGGAGCAGCTATAGATTCAGGGGTATGAATAAGAAAGGGCATGGTCTAAAGTAAGCTGGCAACTTGAGAACACTGAGAAGCATTTAGCCTATTAGGAGCCAGATATTTTGTCATGGAGTAGGTGGAGGACAAAACAGAGATAAAATCTGAGAAAAAAATTGACTTAAACTCATCTGGTGAAGAGATGCATAACTCATTCAACTTCAGCTTTATAACATGACAATATGTCAATGTTGTTTTTGCAGCTTATTCCACTTTTCCACGAGAACTTCATTTACAGACTGTAATTACTTTAAATTACCAAATGACCAGTAGTGTGCTGGTCCAAAACTACCAAATAGTTACCCAGTCTGTTGTACTTAAACCACAACAGAAGTATGTTTATTTCTACAAAAGATCTTTGAAAATGAAATACTGACTATTAAACACTTTTAAAACTCATAAGCTTCCTAAAAAAGCTGGACAACATATAAACATTTGTATGTCACCATTATTTGTATTTTTGGGACTGATTATTGATTAAGCTTATAGAGCTTTGCATCTTATTTCTGGACAGTAGAAAATACTAACAATATATAGCTTTGATTTTTGAAAATATATGATTGTCTATTCAGTAATTTGCTCTGAATGTATTTGACTACACAGGGAAAAAAAATTGTGCTAATTTTCATTTATAGAAGTTAAATCAGGCAGAGCATAGAGGAGATTTGTTTAACAATGTTTATACAGCTGTTATTGCATATCTGGTACCAACTGTAAAATCAATATCACATCTGCACTCCTTCCTCATATTTCAGTTGTAAATGAGTAACCAAGTGCTTGTGACTGTACCTCTCTGACTCTCCTTTAAAAATGTGTTCAATGAGTTGTATCATTCATGCTAATAAATCATCATTCCTCTTTGCTACCTTCCCCCAACTCCTCTCCCTCTCTGACCCTCCCTCTAACCACTGACATGGAAACTCTGTGTGTATAATGCCATTTAAAGTTTTATACAAAGTTCACAAAGACGTGGACATCTTTGGGGGGTCTTCATTTTGGCCACTGCTGTCTTTTGGAATAAGTAGAGAATGCGCTGTCATCACAAACAAGATGTAAAAATGTGTGTTTTCATAATTTGTAACAAACATTTAGGGATTCCTCAGTGTGGACATAGTCGACTATCTGGATGCCTCTGACAGCACTGAGAAGAATAACTGGGTTTCTGTCTCAGCCTCTAAATATGTGTGTATGGGGTTGTGTAGGCCAGCCACACTCGAGAGTGCAGACATATGGTTTCCTGTCTGTGTTTAACTCAAATCAGAAACATCTCCAGCATATGGTGAAAAGAACTCGTAAGCGCAGAACATCTCTGTGGTGGCTGTCAGTGAGGTAGATGTTCTTTTACTCTCCTCCTAGATACAATGTTTTAAAAAATTGTTTTAAAAAATTGTATCAGTCTTCTTCTTTCAGCATTTTATGCACATGTGGTAACCAAAATTAAATGCTGAAGAGTATCCAAGGATTCGCAGCCGAGTGTGAAGCGGCTGGGATGAGACTCAGCACTTCCAAATCCGAGACTATGGTTCTCAGCCGGAAAAGGGTGGAATGCTCTCCGGGTCGGGAATGAGATCCTTCCCCAAGTGGAGGAGTTCAAGTATCTCGGGGTCTTGTTCACAGTGAGGGACGAATGGAGCGGGAGATTGACGGGCGGATCGGTGCGGCGTCTGCAGTGTTGCGGGCTCTGCACCGACCCGTCGTTGTGAAGAAGGAGCTGAGCCAGAAGGCGAAGCTCTCTATTTACTGGTCAATCTACGTTCCCATCCTCACCTATGGTCACGAGTTGTGGGTAGTGACCGAAAGAACAAGATCGCAGATACAAGCGGCCGAAATGGGCTTCCTCCACAAGGTGTCTGGGCTCTACCTTAGAGATAGGGTGAGAAGCTCAGTAATCCGGGAGGGGCTCGGAGTAGAACCGCTGCTCCTCCGCATTGAGAGGAGTCAGATGAGGTGGCTCGGGCATCTGTTTAGGATGCCCCCTGGACGCCTCCCTGGGGAGGTGTTCCGGGCCCGTCCCACTGGGAGGAGACCCCGGGGAAGACCCAGGACACGTTGGAGAGACTATGTCTCTCGGCTGGCCTGGGAACGCCTCGGGGTTCCCCGGAAGAGTTTGAGGAAGTGGCCGGGGACAGGGACGTCTGGGTTTCTCTGTTAAAGCTTCTGCCCCCGCGACCCGACCCTCGGATAAGCGGTAGATTATGGATGGATGGATGGTATCCAAGGATGTGAACCTTTATCTAGGATACAATTTCACAGATGCGTCATCTCCCACCTTTTGTGCAGGATGTCTCTACATTGCCACCTCTAAGTTTCCTATAACAGGACATGCTCTACAAAAACAGCCTGGCACCTTATTGCATGCACCAGTCAACTTTAGTCACTTCTGCTGCATATGTCAGACATTCTTAGATGTTTCTTTAGCGTTTGTTTGCAACCATTTCAATAATATTGGCTGTATGTTGCAAACACGTAATCGTGACCACCAGTTCACACACTAAGGTCCTCAGGAGGAAGAGCAGTTGCCCACCAATCAGAAGGTCAGTGGTTCGACTCTGGCTTCCCCGGGCTACATGTCCTTGGGCAGAACACTGAACCCCACGTTGCCTCCTGATGTATCCATCAGGGTATGATGGATACATCATACACTACTAACGTAGTTATATGTATCCTAAGACATGCTGTGTGAGTGGGTGAATGTAGCATGTAGTGTTAGAAGCGCTTTGAGTGGTCAAGTTCAACTAGAAAAGTGCTATCCAAGTACAAGTCCATTTACCATTATACAAACAATAGTTGAGTAGAGACATTAAATCTGTGTTGAGTAATGAGGAAATTATATCCATCAAGTTGTATTTTCAATTTTTTTTCCATACCTATATGGTTACATATAAGTTACATATAAGTTAGCATTAAAAAAACATCAGTTTAAGGAGGATCCTTAAAACATGGTGTGTAAAAAAAAAAAGCAGATATCCAAAATTCTCCATGATGGGACACTTTCATTAAACCAAGAGTTTGGTTACATACCGAATCAGGTATGACCTCACTGAGAATTATCTTCATGCTCTGTTAATTTTTACTATACCAAACAACTTTTAGGTGAAGTATAGATAAACTACCCCTTTAGCTGATAGTATTCATTCACCAGTAAATTGCTCTTTATCACTAACTATGAGAGCAAACTGTATTCATTAACTAGAAAAGCTAGCACAATAACTGATCTTGCTTACCTTGTGGTGATGAATTTCACAGTAATAAATCCAAATAATCCATTTGTGTTGCATACTGCACACAACCGATGTAGCAAGGCTTCACCTGCAAACTGTAATTAGATGGGCTGTGAATTTGCTCTTTTGTAGAGCTTCCTGGCCATGTGCAGCACTGTTGGGCATTGTTTTTCCATTCATACACATTTTGTAAACGAGTTAGAATTAAAACTTTGCTGCGTTTATCAACTGAGTGTTTACTTAGAAGCTGAAAACCTTAGCCCTTCAAACTTAAATGATCACATTCAGCAGTTCTATCTGGAATGTGTGTGCTACTTTGTGTAAATCAAAATGTATCTTTGTTTCTGTCAGTCTGATCTTTAACTGTGACACACATGCACTCATGGGAGGGTAAGGGTTGTGGTTCCTTCCTTCCATTGAGGATGCATGTAGCAGGAAGTGCTTGTTTGACTGTTGGACTACTGCCATATGGCCTATTCCTCCAGAAATTCCTTGCATTGTTCTTCCCCTGCATTACATTCCTGTGACATGCTTGGAATAGTGTCTGTAAATACATGCAGTTGATTGCTTGAAAGTCACACATGTGGATTCTCAATTGTAAGAGTTAGTGTGCTGGTGCATTGAAATATCATTATAAAGACGTGAACATTGTCACAACACAAACAAGACTTAGTTAATCGGACTGGGAAATAAGTGATATGCTGTCAGCAGCCTTGTGTGACAAGTAAGTACGTAAGATGTCAAAGTATTAGTTTATCAAAGCTACTCATCAAGTTAAGTCTTTTGCCACAAGGCTTTAGCCCGACTAATTCATCATGCAGGGCTGATTGTGTATACATGTCACAAAATGAAGCTTTACAATAGTATTACCGTACATTTCGGACTATAGAACGTACCTGAATATAAGCCGCACCCTCTAATTTTCAAAAGAAAATCCATTTTGTACTTGTACAGGCCGCACCGGATTATAAGTCGCAGGTGTCCACATTGTAACATGAGATATTTAGACAGAAAGATGTAACACTTTTAATTAAATGCGTATGGTAACATAAACAAATACATACTGCAAATGCTTTTTTTCCCAAGCAGTGCCTGTAACACGAATGGTTTTAATTTAGATACCTATCGGTAACGCACAAATATGTGGCGTAAATGCTTTTTTTCCCCGAACAGTGCTTGTAATATCAATGATTTTAACTAATTCTCAGTTATCTCCCCATCACTAGAAAACTGACAGACAAAGTTAGTAACATGCCACAGAAAAAAGAGGAGCATTTAGCTGGAAAATATTTTCCAATATTAGACTGACTTGGGTGCAATTCAGCTGGTCCTATTTGCTTTGTTGTGTGAAATGTTGCCTACATATTAAAATAATCTAAAAACAGCTAAGAAAAAAACAATATTGCTAAAGATGACAATGAATAGACATTATTCAATTAGAAAAAAAAAGTTTTCGTCAGATTAAATGAGTTGCCATTTTAGGATTAATGAAGATATGATTTTGTAGATAACATATAGATCTAAAAAGCATTATCATTTAAACTTTACTGGCTACTGTTCTTGATATTTAGGAAACTGGCTTCCCATTGAATCCAATGACATACAGTAGGTTGTTTGTGCAAAGAAGTGTGACCCTTTTGTGTATGTACTCAAGTGGCTGTAATTGCATTGACAAGAAGAGGAGGTCATGAGCTGTTGCTAAAGAAACTCAAAATTTACAAGGAGAAGATCATGGTTGATGGATGGGTCAACAATTCACTTCAGTTTAAATTCAGTTTTATTTATATAGCGCCAAATTACAGCAAATGTCATCTCAAGGCACTTTAATAATATAGTCCAATTCAAGCCAATTGGAATTCAATTCATTGTAATCATAATCCAATTAAATCCAATTAATTAATTTAAAAATAATCCAATTAATTCATATAGAGCCAATTCAAAAACAATATCCTAGCTAAGGAAACCAACAGATTGCACCGAAACTTCTCTTAAATCCAATCTTCCATCTTGAGTGTGCCTGAGGCGACTGTGGAAAGGAACGACTCCCTTTTAACAGGAAGAACCCTCTGGCAGAACCAGACTCAGGAAGGGTGGCCATCTGCCTCGACCAGCTGAGGTTTGAGAAGACAGAAAAGAGGGGGGAAAAACACCATAACACCATTCAAAGGATACCTGTTGGAACAGGGAAACACAAGTTAATAACCACAATAATGTCACATGTACATAATATCATTTGAGAAATTAAACAGGGGGAAAAAGAGAGCAAAGTGAGGAAAGGTGTGACAGATGAGGTCCCCCAGCAGTCTAAGCCTATAGCAGCTTAACTATGGGATGTTTCAGGATCACCTGAGCCATCCCTAACTATAAGCTTTATCAAAAAGGACATTTTTAAGTCTAGTCTTAAAGGTGGAAAGGGTGTCTGCTTCCCAGACATTTACTGGCAGCTTATTCCACAAGAGAGGGGCCTGATAACTGAAGGCTCTACCTCCCATTCTACTTTTAGAAACTCTGGAAACAACAAGTAAACCTGCAGTTTGGGAGCGAAGTGCTCTGTTAGGAAAATATCTTACAATGAGATCTTTAAGATATGATGGAGCTCGGTCATTAAGAGCTTTATATGTGAGAAGAAGAATCTTAAATTCTATTCTGAATTTAACAGGGAGCCAATGAAGAGAAGCTAAAACTGGAGAAACATGATCTCTCCTGTTAGTTCTAATCAGAACTCTGGCTGCAGCATTTTGGATCAGCTGGAGGCTTTTCAGAGAATATGTGGGACAGCCCAATAATAAAGAATTACAGTAGTCCGATCTTGAAGTAACAAATGCATGGACTAGTTTCTTGCTGTCTTTTAGAAATGTGTCTTACAACCACATCTGCTCAATTATTATTGCAACCATAATGAGATAGGTTCTTTGACATTAATATGATATTTATGTTAGCCAAAACCATAGAAAATAAAACATTTGACCACACTCATTAAATCTTCAAGTTGACTCACACTTTCCCAGTTATTATGCCAAGAGCCTAAAAACTGGTCAGAGATTAACTCTTATATTCTGAGTGAGAGACCTGCACAGCTCTGAAACAGCAGCTGTTTCTAATTAGGAACATGTAAAAGTGATTCCGAGCAGACTAAAACTACCTTTCAGACTGCATCAGTTACACATGGTTCAAAGCTTGTGAACTAGCTTCAGTAGTAAATTCTGTCTTGTCTAGCAACATTCTCTGTTTTAGGTCCACTTTTACAGCTGTGCCTTTGTGAAAATCAGTTTTACATGCTTGGAGCTTTAGAGACGATCAGGTGTGAGGAATGAGATGAAGGTAGAACTGATTTTTTTTCCCCACTTGTACAGTTTGCATTTTGACACAGATGTGACTCGATCTCTTGAAGTTATTTATTGGTTATTTTGTCATTGCATGAAGTTGGAATTTTTGATACCACTGAAGTGTTTCTATTTTGATGATTAACAAGAAGAAAAATTTGGAAAGAAATAATGACTGTAACTTCTTGATTCAGCTCACAAAGAGGAAGAGAGGGAAAATACATACAAAAGTGGCTTTGTGGATGTTCCTAGATGTTTTTTTTAACTGTGGAATCTTGACTACTCATTTCTGAGTACTTCAGTCATGCAGCAGACTACTTTATTGAGAAATGGCTCAAGCAGACCTTATCTTGTATGCATATAAAAAAAGGAACAAGCAGTCTGAGGTAAAAGGACAGACTGTCGTCGGGACAGGGAAGATTAGGAGGAGAAGATAAAGTAGATGGAGAGAAAGAAACAAAATATTAAAGAGACTGAACAGAGGTGATGCTGAACTGGAGCGATATGAGCCATGTTTACTAAGCAGTCTTGGTTATAAAAGCAGCGTTGTTACCATAACAAGTAAACAGTGAGCATGAGCTGTTTTCATTTGATAAGTGTTACTAGCCTCCCTGTGGCTGGATTCCTCCACACAACAACATAATACGATACCAGCCTGGATAAAGGCAAGTTATTTATATACTTTTAAGAGAGTTTATATATATATATATATATATATATATATATATATATATGTGTGTGTCTGTGTGTGTGTGTGTGTGTATAATATATCTGGGTCATGCATTTGGCTTGTTGAGTTTGACAGTCTGATGAAAATGCTTTATGTGGGTGAATAAGTGCTACTCTTTAAAAGGTTTCTGTTGTGGCGACACTTATGAATTAGAACGCACAGACAAATAACGTTCTATTTCTAGTCTCCATGACAACGGTTGTTGTCATGAAAACTGAAATGTATTGTCTGTCATTTGATGTCAGTTATTGTCAGTTTTAATAGTTTTCTTTTACGTCGAGTAAGGAGAAGAATAAATAGCAGGGAGTCACCGAAACATCGTCTCTTTTTCTTCAAAACTCCACATTGGTGACCCTGACTGAAATATGTCAGTAAAGGCAACCTCGTCTTTCGCCGCTGTGACAGAACCTGTTTTCGCAGCTACGGTTAAGCTACCGGACTTTTGGCAGCATGACCCAGAGCCATGGTTCCAGCACGTCGAGGCTCAGTTTCATCTGCATGGCATAACCAGGGACGACACGAAGTATTTTCACTTCGTCGCAGCTTTGGATTCGGCCACCACACGCAGGTTAATGGGACTGCTACGGCACCCACCTCAAGCCGATAGGTATGTAGCACTGAAGAAGGAGATGCTGCAACTGTATCAACTCTCAGATATGGAGCGGGACGATCGTCTGTTGTCTCTGACTGGTTTGGGGGACAGCAGACCTTCTGAACTGATGGAGAATATGTTGGCACTGCTTGGCTATGGTAATACTTCATTCCTTTTCACCCACCTGATCAGCTTCCACCTGTACGCACAACTCCCCTGGGACCCTGCCAACTCTCCCCTGATCCACACTAAAGATTACAGGGGTTTGGCCGAAGAAGCAGACAGACTTCTGCTGGCATCCAGACAGTTCTCAGTGCACGCCCTGTTGCCATGCGTGCATGATAAGGACGACTCTGTGGAAGTGGCTGCTGTCACGGAGCGCCGGAAGAGGGAGAGCAGTCTGTGTTTCTATCACCGCCACTTTGGAGTGAAGGCCTGGCATTGTGTCCCACCGTGTTCCTTTCAGCAGCCGGGAAACGAGAAGGCCGGCGCTCACTCGCAGCTGTGTGTTCCGGCAACGATGATAGGCTGCTTTTCATTGAGGACAGCGCGTCAGGACGACGTTTTCTAGTGGATTCGGGAGCACAGTGGAGCATCATGCCCCCTTCCTCTACTGACACTTTGGGACATGGACGGGGACCCCCGCTGGATGCGGGTAAGTTGGCCGTCGCCAAAGAGGAGTTTGCCTACATGGAGCGGCTGGGCATTGTGCGACGCTCAAACAGCCTGTGTGCTTCACCTTTACACATGGTTCCAAAGTCAGATGAGGGCTGGTGGTCAACAATGTTACAACTTATGACAGATACCCCATCCCACACATTCAGGACTTTTCTGTGCATCTTGCAGGGGTCGTTTTCTCTAAGGTAGATTTAGTGAGGGGCAACCATCAAGTGCCGGTCCATCCACAGGACATCCCCAAAACTGCTGATATTACTCCATTTGGGCTATTCGAGTTTTTGAGAATGCCGTTTGGACTGAAAGGAGCAGCGCAGATGTTTCAGCGGCTCATGGACTCTGTAATGAGGGATATGCCTTTCCTGTATCTGGACGATATACTGGTGGTAAGTAGTTCAGTGGAGGAGCACAGGTTACACCTCCGCCTATTGTCCGGACACCTCACTGAACATGGATTTATTGTGAATCCTGGTAAGTGTCAGTTTGGGTTTTCAGAGATTGAGTTTCTGGCTCACAGTGTGCTGTGCCACTCCCTACCAAGGTAGAAGAAGTTTTAGCTTTACCCGGGCCCTCCTCTGTGAAACCTCTTCCGGAGTTTTTGCGCATGGTTATCTTTTACAACCATTTTATTCCTAGAGCTGCCCACATTATGCACCCTTTGTATGAAGCATTAAAGGGCAAGAAGGCTAACCAGGACATTGAGTGGACCACGAAGAGGTTAGAAGCATTTGATAAAGCTAAGATAGTGCTTGCCGACGTGGCCTAGTTGACCCATCCCAACCCTGCAGCGCCTATCACCCTGACCTCTGATGCTTCTGATTACGCAGTTGTTTGCAGTGGGCAGACAGGGCCTGGAAGCCCCTGGCCTTTTTCAGCAGGAAGTTGCGAGAATCAGAGAAAAAGTACAGCACATTTGACAGAGAGCTCTTGGCCTTTGTCCTCGCCACACGCCATTTCAGGTTTCTCTTGGAAGGTCGAGAGTTCACCGCTTTTGTTGACCACAAGCCCCTTACATTTTCTACGGCCAAAACCGTGGTCAGCGCAGCAGCAGCAACAACTTTCTGCTATTTCTGAATTTACAACTGACATTCAGCATGTTGCCAGGAAGGACAACTTGGTTGCTGACTGCCTTTCGCATGCCCAGGTTGCCACTGTCCATTTAGGAATGGACTATGCTGAGATGGCTGCAGACCAGCTGACGGACTCGGAGGTGCAGGCATTGCGCACAGCCGAGTCTAGTTGGAAAATGTCACTTTTCAGAATGGCGGTGTGACACTCCTTTGTGACGTTTACATGGACAAGCCGCACCCGGTGGTTCCGGCTGCTTGGCGCTGCCTTGTTTTTTATGCTGTTCACTCCCTGTCACACCCTGGAGTTAAAGCTTCAGTTAAGTTGGTGGATGCCAAGTTTGTGTGGACCGGCCTCAGGAAGGACGTTAAAACTTGGGCTTCTTCGTGCAAAGTTGCGATGTCACGTTAAAGCTCCTTTAGAGATGTTTTGAACATGTTCATGTCGATCTAGTCGGCCCTTTTCCCCCATCCCGAGGTTTTACTCACCTCCTGACCTTGGTGGACAGGACCATGCGGTGGCCTGAGGCAAGTTCCCCTGTCGTCCACAACGTCATCAGAGGTTGCCCGGGCTTTCATCTATTCCTAGGTGTCGCAGTTCGGGGTTCCTTTCGACCTGACATCTGATAGGGGCTCGCAGTTTACCTCTGAGTTGTCGAACGTGGTAGCTGAGAGCTTGGGGATCAAACTTCACCAGACGACTGCATACAACCCACAAGCCAACGGACTGTGTGAGCGGTTTCATTGTACTATGAAGGCTGCTCTCCGTGCATCTTTAGTGGACAGTAGCTGGGTGGACAGGTTGACCTGGGTTTTGTTAGGCCTGCGCGTCACCCCTAATCAGGACCTGCACTCTTCCTCTGCTCAGTTGGTTCTAGGTCAGTCTTTGAGGGTCCCAGGGGAGTTCCTTTCTAGTTTCACAGGCAGGTCTGGGTTACAGAGGGAGGTAAGAGTTTTCTCACCTGTGGCGGCACACCACTGCCTTCCTCAATCATACATTCCCAAGGACATTATGTTGGTCAAATATGTATTTATGCGCCATGATGCACACCGTTCTCCCCTGCTGTTCCCATATGATGGTCCTTTTCGCGTACTGGAGGCAGGGCCTAAGTATTTTCTGATCGAGATAGGGACTGGTCAGGACCGAGTTTCAGTGGATCGTTTGAAGCCCACTCACGTGCTCCAGGATGAGGCAGTTGAGCTGGCTTGCCAAGCCCACCGCAGCTGCCCTCCCAACCCTATTTCTGATGTTGGGCTTTTACCCTTACCTGTTCCTCCCTCACCTCCAAGGTCTATTATGCATAGTTGCAGGGTAAGGGAAGTTAGATTGCCTAACAGGTATGAATGAAATATGGGCGCCTCACCTGGGCTTTGCTGTTTTATAACCTGTAGGACGTCATGGGCGGAGACTGGGTGTTGGGCACTGCTGGAGTTCAGTGAATCTGAATGCATCGCCCAGACTAGAGGGACAAGAGAGTGAGTGGTTGCAGCAGTGCACACAAAATGGACGCGGTTGTTTTTAACACTGGGGGGGTTGTCCCAATTCAAATATATTAGTGCAGAAGAGCTGGAAAAGGGATTTTTGCATAATATGTCCCCTTTAAACAGTTGTGAAGGGTTTTTTTCTAAAAGAAAACCGACTGTGTTTACATTTTCAATGGTTGGATTTCTTTTGTGGGATGGTAATGTTGTTGTACCCCTTGAACATTAATCTCGACATGATGAGAGCCATGAAACAGTGAACTTGTCAACATTAAAGCAATATGAAAAAATAAAAAAACGCAAGAAATACTTAAAGGGGAATTCCGCTATTTTTAAACCTAGACCTTATTTTTTGTCATGAAATAGATTTACCTACTCACTGAGAACAGTTTGGCGAAAGTCGGCATCCATCAGAAGCTCTTTAGATAACTCGCGATATGCATATATCCATATAACGGAGTGAACGGGGCAGGGACGATGCTGCCTTTTAATAAGGCATTTTCTGTCTTTATTTCACCAATACTTTAAGAAGAATGAATGAACGAACATGTAATATTTTGAAAGTTTGTTTACAATGGCTGCCATACATCCACCCATCAGGAAATTACTTCAATTTAAATTTCCAGCTATTCATTAACAACTGTTTAGAGCATTAGGAGTATGAGTCAGAGATGTCAGGGTGCAAAAACCCAGAATTGACATCCCAAATAGTAAAAAACAAATGCACACACTGATAATGAGATTTTCCTCTATTTTTCAGAACTGTGTCAAACTTCTTTGAGCAGAACATGAGAACACACTGGCATCCCGATTGGAAAAGGCTATATTAATCCGACTGCCAGTTTGTATTGGCACTGAGTGAATGGCTGTGTTTATACCTCAAATACACCCACTTATACTCTATGAACTAGACACAGTTAAACTCTACTGACATTTGCATGCTCTCATCATGGTAGCAAGTCAGAAAGTAATTAAGTGAGAACTCCAAAGACCTCCAAGAAATCTTAAAAAACATACACACATGTGCAGACATATGAAATATGGGTAGAAGAGTCTGAATGTCTGCCAGGCTTGCTTGCAATACACTTTACTACCTGATCTCAGACACTATAATTTAAAGAAAAAGACAGCTTTGTGTTCAATACTACAGATTAATTGGATCTGTGGTTTTGTTCAATGCAATCTCAGAAAGATTTATTGCTTTGTGATCTGACACAAACAGATTACCCCACAAACTGAAGGTATTCCCATATCCTACTTTTGGATTTATAGTGGAAGCATGTGTACAGCTTGCTGATAAGACAGTTTAAACTGTGTTAATCAGACAGTTAATCAGGCTCTATAACAGATATCCTCGCACATTATTTCAAACCAGCCACAACTGTCACTTCACACTCTATAACACATTTTAGAGTGAGCAGCTTGACAAAGGTTCTCAGTGTTTTTTCATGCTGTAGTTTTTGTTTTGTTTTTTATTTTCAGGTACAATTTAAAATGAAATGAAAATTATCCCAAAACACAATGACCACAAGACATTTCAACTGTTGACTACTGCAGCAGCTGCTAAGTTTTATAAGCTGTTATCTTATAAGCCATCATTAGCTTCAGTAGTTTTGGCCTCACTGATGTTCAGTCATAGGTTAATTTAGGAGAACTGCATTGCTGTTCCTGATTGAGGCCGGCAAACATCCCTTGTAGAATACACTTGTGACAGTTGGCTAGGTCTGATACAATGGCTGGTACTAACTACATTTGAAGTTATTTCGCAGACCATAAACTTTATATCAATAAATTCATTCTCAAAATTATTCAAGAATAACCAGATGCCTTTACTATTCTAACTAGACAAAGTTACCATATGTCTATATGGCCAGAAACGTCCTTAAAATTGGATATGATCCCTTCTGAATATTGAATACGTTTGAAAAATCCCTCCATCCATTTTCTATACATGCTTAATGTATTTCAGGGTCGCAGGGGGAGGGGCTGAAGCCTATCTCAGCTGTCATTGGGCGAGGGACAGGGTACACCCTGGAAAGGTCACCAGTCCATCACAGGGCTACACAGAGACAAACAAGACAAACAACTATGCACACTCTCCCCAAGGGTCAATTGAGAGACCCATTTAAACCTGAAATGCATGTTTTTGAATGGTGGGGGAAACTGGATTACTCGGAGAGAACCCACACATACACGGGGAAAACATGCAAATTCCACATAACCGGGATTCAAACCAGGAACCCTTTTGCTGTGAGGCAACAGTGCTAACCCCAACAGTACCATGCAGCCCTGGTTGAAAAATCCTCCTGCAAAATCGATGTAAGATGGTGCAAGTTCTTCAGTAGTCAGCCCTTGGTCAGAGCACCTCTATTCAGGCAATGAGGTTAATCTTCCCCTGTGTGCTGAGAGAGACACTCTTTGAAAAGGTGCCCAGCCAGCGCAGACCAGGCCAGGCCAGTAAAAGCTGAACCAGACAGACTTTAAACTGTTCTCTCCTTGCTACTGCAGCTCTGAGGGTTGGCTGCCGTTCTGTCCGGAGTGGCACTCAGTTAGAGGATGAAGTTATCGCTCTAGCTCATGAAGCTGTAAACTGCTTACTTTGTCGGTCCACTGTAGACATTTTCAGAGGTAGTGTTAAATATGACATGCAGGCCCATATGTATGAATGTATTTGTTACAAGATTCTTATCACTCCATCCAGTGGGGAACAGCATGCAGTTCATATTGTGCAGGTTCAAGCAATAACCTCTATGGGGGCTTTACTTATATTGAAAGGGTATTGTATAAGGGGGGATAGGAAACTATGCCTTTGCTGACAGAAAAAAAAAAGGCTGTGTATCCTTCAAAGAGCTACCGCTATATCGCAACTTTCCCTTTTCTGAAGTTTTCTGAAATAGTGTGATGTTGCTCCTTTCTGAAGAACAGACATGTGTTTACAGTAATGTTAATGGGGTTCCTAATAACACCTTACAGTTAATCATTATACCATACTGCATATTTTGTGCAGATATCACCCTGTCTTGGTGTTGACAGTGTGAGTTGGCAGCAAAGAGATGTCTGAATGTAGATTAATTTTTAACTTCACCAGTAAACCCCAATCAATATAATCTGTGTTGGTTCCTTTGACCAACTTAGTATGCCCTGCTGTTGCCACCTGTAATGCCATAATTTACAACAGCGCAGGGCTTTTACATAAAAACTAAAACTTGAGAAGAGAACTTTGCAAAGACTCCCACTGCTATCAGCCATTCATGGCTATAAGGAAAAAAGAAAAAGACATTTCCTCAAACAATCATGAGCAATTTTCTTCAAAGCATTCACAACAATCAACTCAGAGCACAATTCAAAGTCTGTCTTAAGGTCATGCACAACCTGTTGTTCAGCACTTAGACAGGGAAACTTTATATCCTTACACTTTAAATGAAATTCTGACATTTTTTGTGCATCCTTTATGTGCCCCTCCTGTTTTTTTTAACCTTGCCATAAATCTTATCTCAGTATTGCTTGTGAGGTACATTGTCTTACTCATGTTTTATCTAATTCTCTCTGTCTTTTTGTCCAGTTGTGAATCCAACTCAAGGTGATCCTTTGATGTCTGTAATTCTGGTGAGCCTGCTGCCCCTGCTGGTGATGGGAGTTGTTGTTGTTGGTATGTTCTACTGGTACCAAGTGTATCGGCGACGCCATCTCAATCAAGACTGGGAGAGCAACATTACAAAACGCAAGCCAATAGCCAGTGGGCTGGACTGCAGTGATGCTTGTGCTATTATGGTGAATGATGATGGGTCAGACAGCAGCTCGACTCATGCTAACAACCTGAACCACAACACAGAGCCACTGCCTATAGAGCTGGATTTGCTGGTACACACAAATATTATATGTCAGAGTTTCTCTGGGGAACTCTTTCGCTTTTAACTCAAATTCTAACTAAACCCATTTGATTATGTCGCAGGTGGGAAAGGGCCGCTTTGCTCAGGTATACAAGGCTAAACTAAAGCAGACAACCTCCGATCAGTTTGAAACAGTGGCTGTGAAGATTTTTCCCTATGAAGAGTATGCTTCCTGGAAAAATGAGAAGGACATCTTCTCTAATACAGACCTCAGACATGAGAACATCCTCCACTTCCTTACAGCCGAGGAGAGGAAACTGGAGAAACAGTACTGGCTTATAACTGCCTTCCACCCCAGAGGAAACCTACAAGTGAGACCGCTATTGTCCGATTTCCCATTTTGAGTATATTCATTTTGTACACTGGGTACTGCTGAACATGCGCCGCCTTCATGTGGGTCATTGTTTGTTTCTAACCATAAGTGGAGATGCCATGTTTCTATTCCAGACCTTTTTACCTAGCAGTAGATTTGAATAAAACTTTTAGGAATGCTAAAACGTTCAATGTCTCTCTGCCCCACAGGAGCACCTGACCCGTTACGTGATCAGCTGGGAGGAGCTGCAGGTGCTGAGCAGCTCTTTGGCCAAGGGTGTTGCCCACCTCCACAGTGACCGCCTCTCCTGTGGGCGCCCTAAGGTTGGCCCATGTGAATACATCCATCTTACATTTTGCCAAAGGCCATGGCAGAGCTAGAAAATATTCTAGCTATAATAATCATGTCATGTCAAGTGAGAGATAGAAAATATTTTGGATGCCGTCAGTAAATAAAACCACACACCATTCAGCAACATTTTGTCAAAAGACAGCTACTTGTGTAGAGTAGAGGTGTCTGAAGATGAGTACCTTCTCTAAATCCCTCCTTTGGATTGCAAACAAGGCCAAAAACTTGGGATGAAAAAAGTCTTTGAAAAAAACACCTTTGTACAGTAACTGCTGATGAATTTAAGCTTGAGATTTGTAGCAGTAATAGAACAGTAATGTAAGGCGATTAACCATTTGTAGTGGAAAACCTGCACTAAACTGTCTATCCTTATCAAGGAAAAGTAGGCCTCTATTCAACATAGATATGGTTCAATGACTTGTTTGCATCTTCAAGGACAGTGTTCCATTCTGCAGCAGGATATTAAGTCCAACACTCCTCAAAGCTTTGCCAAAACTACTTTAGGACTGTAGAAAGCCAAGCAGTGTTGACTGGCAAAGGATTTCCTTTACTTTCTGACATTCTTCTACCCCAACAAACATTTATGGGGCACATGAATACCGATAAAGCCAATCATTCATTTTATCAAGCGCTCTAGAACATCGTGCTGGGAGTTAATGTAGCTTGAAGGCCTTTTCTTTTTGTGTGTATGTATTAAAATAAAGTGAAGAGACACACTCACAAATATTCTGAAATTCAGGGATTAATGTTTAATAAAATGTGTATTGTTATGTATTTGTGATTAGATAAACTCTATTAAGTTACCCATAATTGAAAAACAGAAGCATCTTAACTGTTAATTTCAGACTTGGAGGTTTTAAAGTTTCAATTATAAACTAACATAGCAGAAAACAACAACTTGCAATGAGAGGATATAGCAGTATATTAATCTTCTTTTGAGAGCATGCAGTCTGTCTTCCTGTTGTGTGTCTCATATTTCCTGATTTAAATGGTTTGTTTTAATTGTCTTTAATTGTTGTCCACACTTCAATGTTTATGCATGAGCAGCCCTCTCTGGACAAGAAAACTTAATATCTCCTCCACTGAATAACCCAACGTTATTGGTTAAACAAAGAGAGGGGTTTCTGGGATATCAGAAATATCTGAGAGACCTAGATTTTTTTTATCTTAGGATCTGTGGATTGTTTTATGGGCTCCAGGTTAGGTTTGGCTTTTGGTTTTGAAATGAAATCTTCAAATCTTGGAAAGACAACTTTTACAAAAGTTTTTTGCAAAGTAAAGAGTCCAGTTTAAGAGTTTTTCTTTGTCACTTGCAGTTCCACATAGTGTGACATACAGTGAAATGATTTTTTTCTGGCAATACTCCCTTGCTTTGCCGCACACAATAAAGAAGACAGTATTCAAAATAGAAATATTATTTAGAATTAACGACAGAAAAAGAGAGATGATGCTATTGGAACTGTTGAGAATTTAAACAGAATTGTTCCTATAGTTTGTGATCCTTTACTTTTTTTCATTTACAGGTTTATTGTCTGGTTCTTATTTTGAAACCCTGGTCTTTGGTCTTTGATCTTACCTAAAGGTACCAATTGTCCACCGTGACCTGAAGAGCTCCAACATCCTGGTGAAGAATGACCTGACATGCTGTGTGTGTGACTTTGGCCTGGCACTCTGTCTGGACAGTAGCCTGTCAGTGGATGATCTCGCCAACAGTGGACAGGTAAGATGACGTTATGTCTCAATATGTTAGGTGCTGGGGAGGACTGGATCCAAAAGCGAACATGAGACAGAAGGTAGAAGTCAAAAAGGGATTTATTAGGTGAGGTGGAAGGAGGTTCCGTGTCCTGGTGACTCCGTGCAAGGCTCGGGAGATGAGTGGTTCCAGTGTTCCGAAGATCTCGTGTGTACTCGTGTAGTGAGTCTCAGATACAGGCTGCGGGTGGGCTCGGTGGCAGGCTGGGCTGGGTACCGATCTCCGACAGATGTATCCAGTAGTCATGCGTGTTCGTCCGTTGTGAGGCAATATTCCGACACCGCAGGCCAGGAGGGAGCAGGCTTTAACAGGTGCCAGATTGGTAATGGGGCACAGGTGTGAATGTGAGAGCGCTCCTCCCAGCCGTCCAGCCCAGCCTGAAAAAAACAACAGGAGACAACCAGCCAGCACCCAGGTACAAACATATTTAAACGAAGGCAACAAAACATCACAATCACCACAGTACCCCTCCCTCAACGGACGCCTCCTGGCGTTCTCCCGGGTCTTCCCGGGTTGGCCTTGTAAAAATCCCGGAGGAGCGTCGGGTCCAGGATCAGGCGGCGCGAGATCCAGGAGCGCTCCTCAGGACCATAACCCTCCCGATCCACAAGATACTGGAAACCCCGCCCTCGGGGCCTGACGTCCAGTATCCTGGAAACCGTAAATGCCGGGTGATCGTCGATGAGCCGGGGGGGTGGGGGGTTAACGACCGGAGGGCTGAGGTCACTGGTGGAGACAGGCTTGAGGAGGGAAACATGGAACGTGGGATGAATCTTCATCGAATCCGGGAGGATAAGACGGACAGAGGAAGGGTTTATTATGCGGGAAATTGTGAAGGGCCCCACATAACGGGGAGCCAGCTTACGTGACTCCGTCTGGAGTGGGAGATCTCGGGAGGAGAGCCACACTTTTTGCCCGACCAAATACTCAGGGGCCGGAGAGCGATGCAGGTCTGCTAGCCGCTTGTTGTTATCAGCGGAGCGAGTGAGTGCTGCCTTCACGGTCCTCCAAACCTCCCGGATTCTCCGAAGATGCTCCTCCACGGAAGGAACTGCCACCTCCTCCTCTTGGGCTGGGAACAACGGGGGTTGAAAGCCGTGACAAGCCATGAATGGGGACATACCTGTGGCGGAGCATGAGAGGGAGTTGTGGGCATACTCAATCCAGGGCAGGAAAGAGCTCCAGGAGACCGGGTGATGAGCGGTCACGCAGCGTAGCGCTGCTTCCAGGTCCTGATTGGCTCGTTCCGTCTGGCCATTTGTCTGGGGGAGGGAGAGGTTGAGTCATCTCGGGAGGCCAGTTCATCCTTTAATTCCTCGGACAAATTTCTGGCAAACAAGGTCATAAGTGCGGGCTCATCCCATCCACACTCTGCAGCCAAAATGCGAAACTCAATGGAAAAGCTGGCCACTGATCCAGACCCTTGTCTTAACGAAAATAGCCGGTTCATGGCCTCTTGCCCTTTAACGGGGTGATCAAAAACTTTACGAAGCTCAGTCGAAAACACTGAAAAAGAACTCAAAACTGCCGAGTGGCTGTTCCACAATGCAGTGGCCCACTGGGCGGCTTTACCTCTTAATAAATTAACACAAAACGCTATCTTAGCTTTATCAGTGGAGTAACTAGAGGGCTGAAGGTCAAAAACTGAAGTGCAATTTAACAAAAATCTACTGCATGAACCAGGTTCACCAGCGTAGGGCTCTGGGGTGGGAACCATGGGTTCCTTTACAGGAGCCGGGGGTAAGGTGACAGGTGGGTTGGTAACTGGGCGAGGCGGAGCAGAGCTGGCTGCCGACAGCTGAAAAACTTGAGCGGCTACCTGCTGCACGCTCTGGGAAAGCAATTGTAAGGTTCCCATAACTCCACTCAGCAGCTGATCATGTTTACCGATCAGAGCGCCCTGTGTGCTGAGGGCTTCCTGGAGGGCGTCTGGGTTCGCTGGATCCATATTTCTTGGTCGGAATATTCTGTTAGGTGCTGGGGAGGACTGGATCCAAAAGCGAACATGAGACAGAAGGTAGAAGTCAAAAAGGGATTTATTAGGTGAGGTGGAAGGAGGCTCCGTGTCCTGGTGACTCCGTGCAAGGCTCGGTAGATGAGTGGTTCCAGTGTTCCGAAGATCTTGTGTGTACTCGTGTGAATGTGAGAGCCCAGCCTGAAAAAAAACAACAGGAGACAACCAGCCAGCACCCAGGTACAAACATAACTAAACTAAAATGGCAACAAAAGGTCAAAATCACCACACAATAGTTTTTATCACTTATTATATTATAGCAGAAAAAGCACATATGCTCTTTGTGACTGAACAAGATGCACAATAAAATATCATATAAAATATACTATCTCTCTGAAAGCCTACATTTGCACCAAAGAGCTGTATCTGCTTGATAATGATCTTCTATCTGCTGTTGTCCATTTTTCTGCTTAGATGACTGTATTTAGTACAATTGGTAGTTGGTAAAGGCTGCATGGTGGTTTGTACTGTTGCCTCACTGGAAGAAGATGTCCAGTTCAAATCACAGCTGGGGCCTTACTGTGAGTTAGCATGTTCTCCCCACACATAGGTGGATACTCTGAAGGTACTCTGGCTTCCTCTCACAGTCAAAAAATATACATATTCGATTAATTGGTGATTTGAAAGTGATCAATGGAGTGAATAGGCATGGTTAATTGCATCTGTGTTGACCCTGTAAGACCCCCCTTCTGATCCGTAAATGGATAAAACAGATACAGAAAATAGATATTGCTACATGTAGGTTTGGAAAACTTATTTTCTTCTATTCTATATGTTTGTGGTAAAAGCCCTGCATTAAAAGCAGCTTTGGTTTGGTTTTTGAGTGAGTTAAGAGCTGGTTGTGTTTGTTTTGTCTCCCTCTAACAAAGTCCTTCTCCTGTGAGTTTATTTTGATGGGATAAGCCTTTGTTTGCTAACAGGATCAATCTTACAAAGACATGCAGGCAATCAAGGAATAGAGAGAGAGGTAAAGACTCTGTTGTAACTTGCAAGCTTGTAGAATTTAGCCCACACAAACACAACAAAATCCAGGATCATTTAGAAATGCACTCATCTTCCCATACTTTACATATTTGCCTGCTGCCATACAGTCCTTACCTTCAAAATAAAACTCTTTTGTTCTGCATGTGTTATCATTTCATCCACTCACATGTCCAAACTCTGAGTCTTGGCTGTCATTAAGTGTTCCACTGACAGTTGGAGGCTGGAAATCCCCAGCTTTATTTATAACCTCAGCTTATGTGTTTGTATGTGCTCATGTGGTTCAGCTTTTCTTTCCGCTGCAACAGAATGTGTGTAGCCTAAAGAACCAGATATAGGATACAATGTGTGTATATATATATATTTATAGTATTTTTGCAGAGCCAGCAAGCTTGTTCAAATCTCTGTGTAAATGTCATTTTGATAGATTAAAAGTTTTGCAATTCTAAAAACTAAACATCTTTTTTGAATAGCATTATCAAAGCAGTGGTAAAATGATTCTGTTTTACTTTCATTTTATGAGATCACATTTTTCCTGCTTGAAAAGTGTTGTTAAAGGGTTGTCACAACACACACTTATTCAGACTGATACTGAGTCATGCATAGCAGCTCCCCATGCAGCGTTGGTTAAGCTAGTTTGCTTGACTGTGAATATAGAGTAGCTCTTCAACTGATATTTATTGATTTTGACATGGGACCGAGGTGGGACATAACTTTTTCGCACTTCTGGTTATGTGAAATTGACACTGCAACTTGAAAGTATCATGGAAATGTGTATAATGTAAACAGTCTACTAGATAATGTAATGTAGCTAATGTCATTTGCTTAGACCCAATTACAGTTAAATAGGTTTTTAAAAAAGTCAAACAGTTAATTGTTGTTTCATTATTGATATTAGAGGCAAAACAGTGGAAGAAGTTCAATGCAAAAGTTGATTCAGTGTTTCATGTGACACTTTTTCTTTTATTAACTCTAGTTTCCATTATTATAGTGTATACCATTGCTCAGTGTGTGTCATGTGTATGTGCTTGTGTGTTTAGTCTTTCTGCTGCCTCTGTTCTTTAGGTGGGAACTGCACGTTACATGGCCCCAGAGGTGTTGGAGGCTCGGCTGAATCTGGAGAACATTGAGTCTTTCAAACAGACTGACATTTACTCCATGGCCCTGGTTCTGTGGGAAATTACATCAAGATGTGAAGCCATTGGAGGTCAGCGTGAGCACACGTTCACACATTCCACAAACACACGTATACTTATTTCAAGCTGCTGGGAACATGATGTCATGTAAGACATGAGCATGTTTTTATCGCATAATAAAGATTTTTATAGTTTTAGTGTTTTTTTAAAACACTGCCAGGGCATGTTTTCAACAGATACGTTCTTACTATATGTCATATGGAGCCACTGAATGACAAAAGTGTTTTTTTGTTGAGTATTGGCATACTCAAAGTGATGGCCTATGGCTGTCTATCTGAAGGTTGGGGGAGTGTTTGTTGATAAAGAAAATGAACATTGAAGTGGTTTGAGCAAAGAAAAACCACAGTGCCTTTCATTATCTCTTTGTGTTTTTTATTTATTTTTTATTATTTTTTTTAAATAGACAACCTTTCACAATTGATTTACACCAGCAATGGAGGTGATTTGGAACACAGTCAAGATTTGTTGCACTACAAATGTCCATTGTGTGGACAAGATAAAAATAGCATGCAGATTGTTTAGTTTGATCCAGGAAATAAATTCACACACATTGTTATTAATAATAAACATTCAGGTCCATTGTCACCTTGGACTCCATACACAGTTGCCTATGCAAAGGGTTTCAACAGTATGCTTTTCTGTGTGTGATACATAGTGAAGATACTAGTTTACTTTTTCTTGTTATCCACTGGATAAGGGTTAGTGTGTCAGCGGAGACTCTGATGATCTGGTCGGTCAGACTGTACCTCAATCTTAGCTCCAGGTCTTCAGCAGGAATCTGAGGAATGTCTGATGTGTGAGGGAGAAGACTGTGCTTTTGCCCTTCTTTGGGCAGAACATCAGGGAGAGAGCTGTAGTGGCTACTGTACCTGTTTTAGCTAGCTGTGCACATTTCTGTGTATATTATGGAAATGCACTATGACTCTTGAACACAAAAAGGAATTGGTCTTTTTTTTTCATTTAATCAATCTCAACTGCTTAATTTTGATGTAGACTACTAGCTTCCCCCAGAGAAAAGACTTCCTACTCAAACAGTGATCAAGACCTACAAGGTGTTTAAATTGTGAGAGGCAAGTCTAAGCTCCCCAAACAAAGATACTTTCATTACACCTGATGAGGGATCATTTTTGACAGAGGCCATCATTGAATGGAAATATCATATAATCATCGTGTTAGCTAAAGCATTATAATGATTTTTTTTGTGGATTTTGTCCTGTGTTTTAGCCAGTGTAGCTTGGCTGCAAAGGAATCTAACGGTAAGAAATTAAATGAAAAGACAAAGATTTGTGAGCCTTGCATGAAATTATATTAGGACTATAGTACAATCCCAACTCCAGAAAAGTTTGGATGCTGTATAAAATGTAAATTACAAAAAAATAATGCAATTATTTGTATTGGTTTATTTCTCCATAAACCAATATTTTATTCACTACAAAACATGAAAAATATCAAATTTTGAAAATTATAATTTTATAAGAAAAACTGTGAGCTATCTTTATTTGATGGCAACATTTCTCAAAACAGTTGGGAAAGAAATGACTGGAAAATTAAAAGAAACAGCTGAAGGAATGTGTTGCAACTAGTTAGGTTAGGTCAGTAACCAAGATTCAGCAATCTGCAGGAAACTGTGTCTGATAAATTGTAGGGCAATTTGAGAATAATGTTCCCTTCACATAAGATTTGAAGACTTTAAATATTTCATTATCTACAAGAGACCCAACAAAGAATCAGTATTAGTTACCCCTGGCATCACTGTTCATTAAAGAGGCCTTTGGGACTCATGGACACCATGTCCTCCAGACTAGAGAAGACTAGGAGATGGGCCACCCTGCTCGTTATCGAGGCTCAGTTCAAAATCCTGCGTCTCTAATAGTATGAGGTGCATTAGTGCCTATGGAACTGGCAACATGCTTATCTATAAGGGCACCATCAATGCTGGAAAGTATATTCAGGTTTCAGAACAACTTATGGTTCTATCCAGAATCTTTTTCATGCAAGGTCTTGGATGTTTCAGCAAGACAATGCTAAACCCCACATACTTTATCTATTAAAACAGCATTGCTCTTAGTAGAGAACAGGTGCTGGACTAACAAGCCTGCAGTCCAGACTTTTCACCAACTGAACACATCTGACGCATCATGAAAAGCAAAACATAACAAAGAAGACCCAGGACTGTTAGAACCTCATATCAGGCAAGAATCAAACAACATCCCTCTCCCAAAGGTCCTGCAACTGTTGTTTAAAGAAAATAGTGTGCTACACAGTGGGAGACAAGAACCTGTCGCAACTTTCTTTAGATATGTTACTGCTATCAAATTCAAGAAGACCTTTCAACTCTTCTCATAAAATGGTCAAATCTCTCACTCGCAACATTTTATGTTTTCTATGTTCTATTATGAATTCCATACTTTTTTGAGATTTGCAAATCATAGCTTTCTGCTTTTATTTGTAGCGTCCTAACCTTTTTAGAATTGGGGTTGTGAATTCAGTCCTTATTGTTTATTTTTCAATTAAGCCCTGCTTTCCAAAAACATATTAAAACTTACATACTAAATGTCAAACTGGATCTCTTAAAGATAGAACTGGACAAATTATTTTGTTTTTACTCTACTCTCCAGAAAGTGGAGCGGGAGTCTCCACAGTCAACCTTGTTCCTTGTTCGAGACAGTCTGAGACATTTAGAGTGAGACAGCCACATTCCAATATGTGTCTGTGTATGCATTTTATACAGATGGAGACTGTTTATGCCCTCTTTCTATATCTTAATCTGGGTTGTGTTTATGTGTAGCGGCTTTGTACTCTCTCTTGCGTTGTGTGTTTGACAGAAAAAGGACGTCACTGTTGGCAAATTTGCTGTTTATTTCGGACATCAGGGAGACAGCAAGTCCTGACTGCTCAATTAGTATTAAAATGAACATAAAATAGTTAAAGTGTAATATACCTGGTAAAGGATTACACACACAGTCAGTCCCAGTTCCCTCACACACACACACACACACACACACACATGCACACGCACACACACCGTACACATCTGAAAAATAGTAACATGAAAAGAAAGTGCAGGTTAGCTAACCCCATGCAGCACTAGCCATTTTATAAACAAAACAAACAAAAACACCATCAACTATTTATGCAAAAGGACGTGCTCGACCGTATGGTATATATTCATAAAATGAATACTTAAACCACACCTTAGTATTAAAATCAAAGTAATTCATATAAAACAATAGCGGAGCTCATACTCGTGCATCTACCAGGGAGACAGCAAGGTCCGACTGCTGCTCTCCCCCGGGACTCACGACCCTAATCTACAGGGGTGCTGCATTGAAGTCCCATAGGACAATTAAGTTTGAGTATTGTGTGATTAATTTTTATGGCAAGTGGAATCCACTACACCTTAACTCCGTTACATATGCTTATGTGTATGTGTGTGCGTGTGTGTGTGTGTGTGTGTGTGTGTGTGTGTGTGTGTATGCACGCGTGTAAACGTGTGCGTGTTTCCTTTGCACAACAACAACAGGGGTCAGAATGCAGGATCAAAATTCAACCCCCCCCCTGCCGTTGTTGCTGTCGTCAGTTATAGTACATTCTCTGTGTGTCTCCAAGCATTCTATTTACATATCCAGAATTAGCCTGCAGGGCGCAGCAGGGCCTACATGTTCTGAGCTGAGGGTATGCAGGGTAAATGGACCGTAGCGTACAGTTCGCACTGTGCCAAACAAAAGCCTTGTGGTCTATGGCAGGATACAGCTATTGGCAACAGTACCCTAATTATATATATATAAAATTAAAGTGAACTATTTCCCACTAATTCCATAAATTCTCTGATTAGTTTCTGGTCTCTGTTGCCATAATTTCAAGCTGTCTTTAAAAAACAGAAATGCAGGCATAAATGTTGGCCATAATTTTGAGTCAGAATCACCTCACACTGGTGGTGCTAAATGCTAAACTCAACCCACACACATAAACCACTTATGAATTCAATGATTGTGTTAACCATCTATAGGTAACAGTAGAATGATTCTTAGATTTGCATATGAATCTTTAGATGGACCTAACATTTCAACGTTTGCCATAAGTTTTTTTTTTAATGCAGAAAGAAGAGTGGTATCTCAGCTGTTTGCTTTTCACTTCAGTTTCTTGATGATTTGATAAAGTAAAAAAAAAACAGTTTTCTCTAAGTTTCAGACCTACATTCTAATTAAACTAAATTCACCTGCTTACAGTAAGGATATTGCTTACTTTTCCTTACTTAAACTGTCAGGTTTGGTGGTGATTGTGCGTGGCGTGGTGGGAGTTAGGACCCAGATAGATGCAGATAATTTAAAGTGAAACTTGATTTATTAAAACACAAGGAACACAAGGCGTGGCTGAGCCGGATTACAAAAAAACTTAACTTTGACTTAGAAAACAAAGTTGACTATGACTATGAATATGAACTATTAACGAGACAAACCTGAACACAGGAATGACGGTGACATCAATGATGGTGAGGATTTCGCAAAGTGCAAGGGGAGACCTGGAGCCTCATGTACAAAGGGTGCTTACGCACGAAAAAGTGACGTACGCACCTTTTCACGTCAACGATCAGATGTATCAAGAGCGAAACGACCGTAGAAATGTGTGGTGCCTCACGTCAACTTCAGGGCTGTCGTACGCACGTTTCTACAGCTGTTGATTCTTTGGCGACACTTAGAGGTGATGCTGGGAAACTGTTATAATAAATAAATGTGAACACAATTTGTCCTCAGAATGAGCGATGTGCACATCTGAGACACATGAACAATTAACACTGATGAACAATTAACAACCATGTGTCTGCAATTACACGAGTGGATATAAAAGCATGCGCAAAGTGTTGCAGTGCATACCATTAAAAACAATGGCTGCTTTAGCGGTGTTGGAAGACATTGCAAATGGTGCAATTGGAAGAGAGTATGTGTTCAGAGATAAAGGGGATTTGCTGGCACATGATGACAACTGGCTCATCAGCCGTTTTGAGGGCAATCCTCCTGGAACTGTGCCCAGAGCTGCTGCTGGCGTTGGAGCGCAACACAGCAAGGAGCCATGCCCATGAGCATCTCAGCAGGTAAATCAAATTCCCATACGATGCAGTTGAACAGGCCGACATTAAAGCGAGAGCCAGTTTTCCTAATGTAATTGGAGCTATCGACTGCACACACGTGCAAGCGCCATCACATGATGAATTTGTATATTGCCTGGTTCAACGCACGATTCATACATTCTGCGTAACAATATTGTTGGGAACAGACAACAAGTTGGCACTGTGCATGATGGGTGGCCTCTTGGTGAGTAACTTTATTCGTGTGATTGTCCTAATATTATTGCCCATGGCGCCCCCAATTTCTATCCCGTCTTCACAGCATCGTAGTTGGTGGTCAAAGTTAGTAACTTGCTGTTTTTTGCACATGAGGCCCCCGGAACTGAATACTAAAGGGAGGTGATTGGTGATGGAGTGCAGCTGATGGGGAAAGCAAAGGTGACTTGAGTGAACTGATGATCAAGAGTGACTGAGGGGAAACATGGCAAAAACTATTGACTGAATATAAACCTGAAACATGAAAACAAAAACTATAATCATGACAGAAAAAAGTCAAGAAACAAAAACACAACAAAACCCAAAGACGTGACATAAACTTTTCAAAACTCCCACCAAAACATATTAGGCTGTACTTAACTTTTACAGAGCACTAATGTACTAACCGCAAACCTGCCAAAGAACTTTCTCTAGAGATGGACAGATGCTTTGTTTGAATGCAAGAATATATAGTCTCAATGATAGTGTGTTTTTTTACAGTTTATGCATGGCCGTAATATAGTTTGTTTTGTAACAGTGTTTAGTACGTCGCTTGTTATTCCCCTCTTGATAATCTAAGGTCTTTTGAATGGCAAACAAGACACTGTTTTAGAATGTAGGCGGCCATGGGAGTTTCTGCTCACCTCCAGGCCACAAAGGTTTCAGACAAATAATCTGAAAAGGAAACTGTTGTAAACTGCTTTCCGCCCCTTGGATCGAATATACTAGGGTTTTAACTGTGGGCCCCAGACAGCAAAAGGAAAGTGAGACTGATGCTCTGATTGCACTTTTGTAAAATCTGTTCTCAAACCACACATGAAATTTATTTCATAGCTTTGAAATGTCCAGTGAAGGAAAACCAGCTGCAGCTTGTATAGACTGTACTGATGGTCTTTACGTCTCTTAGAAACATAAAGACAAGTGCATACATTCCAAGTCAGTAATTGAGCATGAAATTAGGTCTTTTCCACTCTGCCTTAATGTTTAAAAAGTATGCCGCTTCTTTTTATTTTTGCTTTTAAACTTTCTCATTATAGATCAGCTTACTCTCTGCTGCTCTATGTTTCAGCTGTATGCTCCAGGAAAATGTGTGGTATTTATACCATCTCTGCCGCAGGAAATCTAAACAGCAGAGACCTGAGGACAATACCTGCTCTGGCATAAACAACCTTCAGGGGAATGGGCTGGACTTTGTTTTAAAATACTAAGAATGAGGGAAGTTCCACATGTCAAAACAGGAAGTGTGGGCCTGTAGAGTCAGCTTTTCTGTACAAAGTCCCGATTCCAGATCTCCAACTTCCTGACTGGAAGTCCTGCTCCAATCTCCAAACTTCCTGGATTTGAGGACACAGCAGCACCGAGACATACAGGAAGCGTGACGTTTATGCAGCAACACAGCTTTTCCTAGATTTCATTATAAAATCCTGTACTATACTATTATACTAGATTTTCCCATATTGCTGGTGGCAATATGGGAAGTTTTGATCATACATATGTATATATACAGTATGTGTATATATATATTATCTTATTTCATAAATAAATGTAAGGGATCAACATGGCTAAATTAGCTATTAGCTTTCAGTCAATTTTACTTAATTTTGTAACTTAAAAATCCAATTTAATGGGTCCCATGGACTGATTAAATAACAAAAACATAGGAAATAAAATAAGAATGTACTTACTTAAAATATGAGTAGATAAAATAATGCATGATAAAGAATGAAAGGTAAAAAACTAAATAGTAAAACAATAACATCAAGGAGGAGAAGTAGGAGGGATTGTGATGCTTGTTGACAACAGATGGTGTGATCCTATCAACGTATTCTCATGAAAGGGTTCGTATGGAAACGTACGAAAAGTTATGTATTGATTCTCATCCATTGTTCTACGAATATCCAATGACAAAGGCGACCAGTGTGCATGCGCAATTCCTGTAGTGAAAAATGGCTTCCATTCGTTTCAGCTATTGAACACGCCCCTTTCCATCAGTGAAACAGAGTGGCAGGAATCATGTCTAAATTAGCATATTTTTATGTTTTCATAACATAGCTTTTCTCACGACATAAACGTACATGTTAGGGTTATACTTTTTCAGTTGAAGAATGCGCAGATATATATGCAACCCTAACCCGAAAGCATGATATAAAAACTCCAATATGTATTAAATTGCCGTACACAGTGGCGGGCAGCACCATATGTTTTGTAGTTCGATTGTGTTTCCTCTAATATGTGAAATTATGACCAGGAAACTTTCAGACTTCTTATAGGTTTTGGGGTTGGTAAGCACATCTGTTTGGCCAGATTTGATCTTGCTTAAAGTTAAACCCTACTTAGTGGCGCCCCTATAGGTGATGGTAGTATAGGTCAAGAGTTTTCCAAAACTGTTTACAACTGGTCTGTAGCCCATTTTGTTGCTCCTCTGTAAGCCTTCAAAAATATCTATGGGTCAAGGTTCAAAGGTCACCTCTGAGGAGCAGGAGCTGCCCACAATTTTCATACTGACATGTAACTATTTTAAAATGTTTATTTTCCTCTGTGAATAAAAGGCACATCAGCCCTGACTTCAGGCTTTGTGCAGGCACACTGGTTGCTCGTGTTGATGGATATTCGTAGGATTATGCACTAAAATCTGTGCATAACTTTTCATACGTTTTCATACGAACTGTGGGTGAGAGCAGCCTGATCCTATCCATGTCACTGAGAAGAAGTGCTTCTGCACCTTTGGCTGTAAATTTCACCTGGCAAGAAAGATCACCTGTTACCTGCAGACATCCATCCATCATCTGCCGCTTATCCGGGGGTCGGGTCGCGGGGGCAGCAGCTTTAACAGAGAAACCCAGACCTCCCTGTCCCCGGCCACTTCCTCAAACTCTTCCGGGGGACCCGAGGCGTTCCCAGGCCAGCCGAGAGACATAGTCTCTCCAAGGTGTCCTGGGTCTTCCCCGCGGTCTCCTCCCAGTGGGACGTGCCCGGAACACCTCACCAGGGAGGCGTCCAGGGGGCATCCTAACCAGATGCCACCTCATCTGACTCCTCTCAATGCGGAGGTGCAGAGGTGCAGCGGTTCTACTCCGAGCCCCTCCCGGATGACTGAGCTTCTCACCCTATCTCTAAGGGAGGCCCAGACACCCTGCGGAGGAAACCCATTTCAGCCGCTTGTATTCGCGATCTTGTTCTTTCGGTCACTACCCACAACTCGTTACCATAGGTGAGGATGGGAACGTAGATTGACCAGTAAGCAGAGAGCTTCGCCTTCTGGCTCAGCTCCCTCTTCACAACGACGGGTCGGTGCAGAGCCCGCAACACTGCAGACGCCGCACCGATCCGCCTGTCAATCTCCCGCTCCATTCGTCCCTCACTGTGAACAAGACCCAGAGATACTTGAACTCCTCCACTTGGGGAAGGATCTCATTCCCGACCCGGAGAGAGCATTCCACCCTCTTCCGGCTGAGAACCATAGTCTCGGATTTGGAGGCGCTGATTCTCATCCCAGCCACTTCACACTCGGCTGCGAATCGCTCCTGTGAGAGCTGCAGGTCACGGCCTGACGACGCTAACAGAACCACATCATCCGCAAAAAGCAGAGACCCGATTCTGAGGTCGCCAAATCGGACACCCTCAACGCCCTGGCTGCGCCTAGAAATTCTGTCCATAAAAGTTAGGAACAGAATCGGTGACATACCTGCAGACAATGAATGTGATATCATCAACTCAGTTGTTGTCCTGCCACAAACACAACCCTCTAATTGCATTTATGGTGATCCCTGGAGATTTCAACCATGATTCTCTCTCTGCTACGCGTTCAACTTTCCAACAGTTTGCAAATTGATTTTTACTTTTATATATTATTTTCATTTACTGTACATATATTTCCTCAATAATTCAGACAGCAATATTACGTTTTCCCTTCCGAGATTTATAAAGTATTATTCCATTAAATTCATTTAACTTCTGAGGTCCCTAAGAACTTTGTCTTCAGGCATGAAGACAGACTACAGCTGTTGTGAGTTTGGTTTCAGGAAATCTGGACTCAGAACTTTGTTTTTCATTTTTCATTATTTGGTTGTTGTTTTTTTTTTACCTCGTTTAATTTTTCAACTCAAAATGGAAAAAATTAAGAGATTCTGACTTTGGTTCTTTTTGGCCTGGGTTGAAACAAAATGTCAGGGCAGGCATTACATTCCTGTAGTAGCAGAAACAACATTTCCTACCGTCAGCATTGTTAGTGCCGGGGTATAAAGTTTGGGGGATATGACAGTTTTGGGGTGAAATTACCTCATACTTTTATACTTATCATATCACAATAATTCAAAAGTCAACCTGTTCCACTTTTTCTTTCTCTATAATTTCTCTATGATTTCTTTTTTATTTAATTTTTTTTCAAATGCATCCAAGGTGCTTTATTCATGTGCGTCTTTTGTTCAACAGATATATGAATGTAAATGCCACAAATTTGATTTGATATTTTTTCACTTGGAGCCCAGAAGAAGACCTCTGTCCATGTCTGATTTGTGGGCGCTTGTTTTTCAGAGGTAAAGGACTATGAGCCAGCATATGGCTCTAAAGTGCGAGAGCACCCCTGTGTGGAGAGCATGAAGGACAACGTGCTGAGAGACAGAGGGAGACCTGAGATCCCTGACAGCTGGCTCAGGCATCAGGTAAATATTCATTCATGTGTAACAGACCCTTAAAGAAAATTAAGTTTAATAGTTTTATTAGTTTGTATATCATTAGTAATTGAAATAACATTCCATTCTGAAAGAACTTTGTATCAGTCACATGCAGTTATCCATTTGCGATTCCTTGCATATTTCTGCAGTATATATGTAAACTAAATTATTTAAAACTGATAAACAACAAAGTGCATGAAAACAAAACAAGTTTCACATTCAAAATTCACTCTTTGCCTTTATGCTAACTTCTCATCCAGTTTCAGACACTGGCAAATGAAATGGTTTTCTATTTTTTTTTTTTTTTTTTTTTTTTTTTTTAAAAGGCCTTGTCAAAAATGAGCTTTCTTCAAGCATTTCAGACCATGTATTTTGCAGAAGTGTTGTTTGTGTACAGCAAACTGATGTACTGAATTAATCTATAGTATGACAACCACTGAACTAATTAATGATAAATGATTTTCTATACACACCAGTCTGGAAAAACTGTTTGTTTCAAGCAAATTTTCCATATGTAATCAGTACATGTGGGGAGGTGAAACACACACATCGCACAGCTCTAAGTCTACCAAATTTGATGCTACATGAGTAAAGAAAAACAAATGCAGTTTTAGTCATGGTAGTACAACGTAGTTTCTTAAGTCCATGGGCCGTGCTTAGCTACCTTTTAGATAATGTGTATTTCAAAACTTAGGCAGTAAGCAGATTTACAATTATCCTCTTTTAATTAGAAGGTTACTGGTTCAGTTTCCAACATCCCCCAGTCTACATGTTGTAGTGTCCTTGCACAAGATATTGGACCACACATTGTAGCCATGTGTACCTCACTTAAGTTTCTTTGGATAAAAGCATCCATTAAATGAATGTAAGGAAATATTAATGTACTTGATTATTTCAAGTCAAAAGATTTAAAGAAAGAATAACGGACAGTTTGAAGCAAACTAAAATTGACCAAAAAGGGAAATGCTTACAGAAGATTAAGTTAATAAAAACATATTGATTTATCTTTAGAAAATTCTGGATGATCTAAGATGTAGCGAGAGTGTCAGATCCAGTCTCTTCTATCCTTTTCAGGGCGTTGCAGTGATCTGTGCAACAATCAAGGAATGCTGGGACCACGATCCCGAGGCCCGCCTCACCGCCCACTGTGTCGCGGAACGCATATTCGAAATGGAGGAAGAGCTGGACAAGCTGTCAAGCCGCAGCTCTTCAGCAGAGAAGATCCTAGAGGAGCTGAAAATCCCAATAGCAGTGGAAATCCCACAAGAAGAGGTTAAAATAAATGAAATACAGAACATCATAGCTGTGGACTGCTCCGTGAGTGACAAAAAGTGAGGAAAAGCTCTACATCTTTGCGGACTCTCACTGATGGCCTTTTCACAAGCATGTTTATTCTGATTTGAGTATGGTGACGTTTGTGGAGCTGAGCTCTTGCAACACTTAAAGCCAGTAAGTGTCAGTCCCCATGTCTTATGTAATTGTAGCCCAACAAAGATAAAGTCTGATTGATGTTGCTTCCAAATTGTAACAACTCCTCTAAATTAGCTTAAAAGATAGATAGCCAAACAACTTAAATGAACTTGAAACCTCTTAAGATGTGTTGAACATACAGAGTTGAACAGGCTTTTGTCCTAACCCAAGGCTCTCTATATGGGAAATAAACAGACCTATACCTTTTAAACCAAAGATGTTTGATGTGCACTTTATCATGACATACTTATGTATTACAGATGTTTAGAATTTCCATGTGTTTCTCATTTATAACATGCTTTTTCCTGAAAGTCTTTTCAAATTTCAACGTTTTTTCAAATGTCAGCAGAGAAGTTGCCTTAACACTAACAATGCTGGAGACATCCTTACCAGTAACTTATCGAAGGAATACAGGTCAGGTGTAGGTGTGTGTGTGTGTAAGTGTAGGTGTGCGTGTGCGTGTGCGTGTGCGTGTGCATGAATGCCAATGTGGGTGCTCTCGTTGTTTGTACACATGAGAGAAATCAGCCAAAAAGGGAAATGAATCCTACTAAAGAGCTTACTGTGGAACACAAAGACCGAAAGGCTTCATGAGGATGTATATCTTAAAACAGTTTGTTTTGCTGATATCAATCTGCAGTTTGCCAAAGATGTTTTGTCTTGCCAGTATGTGTTATATGTAAGATATTGTACATTTTTTATAAATTAAAATTATTTCTCTTTACTGACTGCTCTTTATGATTCTTTAATCTTAGAAAGCCACTTGATACTTTAGATTTGTTACATATCATCAAATCTTGAAACTCTTTAGCAGCATTAGATTCGCCTAACCCCCATCTCTGTTGAGGCTTAGACGTAAGATTAGCAAGGGTGGCACTTCACATTGTGCTCTTCTCACTTGGGGAAAAGTGGGAAGAGTATAATGGTTCAGACCAAAACAAAAGCAGATACGTTCAATATGTATGGAGAGACCACAATAAACTTAAAGCTTAAAACTTCAGTAGTGCTTAAGCAGCGGTTACTGTATGCTTGACACACTCGTCATTGTGCACAACTCTATCTCCTGACAGGACATATAGCAGCAACACTGGCTGCAAAGTGTTGCTGCATAATGATAAATTACCAGCATCATCTTTCTACATGATGAAGAAGACAAGTTAAACATGGTTATTTTTTGTTGCTGATGAAAAGAAGGAGTGCTGGATAGCATAAATCTGATGACTAATGCTATGCTATATCTTATAAAGTTTGAGGCGAGTACTGTTCCTTATTTTTCCACAGTTCCACTTTTCTATTTCCCCTCCCACCCGTGAGTCCTTAAGTTTTTGATGTTCCTCTCTCTTACTTGCAAAGGGCTTGGGTCAGTTTAAAGTCACAGTTCAAGTAAAAATTGATATTCAGAATTTGATTCAGATGTTAAAAATACCCACGCTTGCAGGTTACACATGCTCATACTCAGGGATTGTGCTTCTTGTTGCTGTCGTGTGATCTTTGATGCTGCCACTAACAACACTTTTCCATTTCACAAATTTTGACCATGGACTGTTACAAGACTTTGTTTAGGATATGTGGACAAATGTATCTATTACACTTTCTGTGGTTAGACTGGGAAATTGTGCAAGTGAAATTTTCACATCAACATGGAACCATAAACATTTCTATATATTTCTTGCTCTACTTTCCTCAGTCTTAATCCTAAACGACAGATATTGTTACTGAGAAAATGAGGGAGCAGCAATCATATAGGAAGAACATAATTCCATCACAAACATAATAGCAGATACTTCTCAGTGAAGGAGAAAGAACTTTTGCTTCTGAACTAACTTGCAAAAGAAGATGCTATATTCATCCTTGATCAAGGACAGACAGGGTGGTGGAGGTAGGGGGTTCTCTGGTTGAGGCCTGGGAGGTGTGTCATTACACATCTCTATTTCAAATTGTAGTCTATAAAGATATTTCTGCCTTGTTGCCAGCCTCTTTTCACCTTGTCTCTCCAACTGGACAAAATTTGAATACACACTGCCATCCATTTTTCCCTGCATCCCTAAAGCCACTGGCTGCCACACGACCAGAAAGCAATATATGTCAGCCACTCTGCTGAAAATTAAAAAAAAAAAGATTAAAATCAGGCTGTCATCGAGAGCTACAGCTTTTCGTCCCTCTCCTGGTGTTTGTTGCCACAGAAGTTGCCACATGAACTTCATCTGTGAAAAAATTAATAAATAAAACAAGGAGGGTTTTTTCCCACTTCAGAAATAGCCAGAATGTCGAAAAGTGTTGCCCCTGTGTTTTTAGAATGTAAATACTATCAAAGGTGGCTACTGCTAATAGACTGACATATAAAATTCAGAATTTCTGCTTTTCCCCACAAGGCTTTTGACCCAGTAAATTTTGGTTTCACGTTTTTTGGTATAATACAAAAATAAAAACATCAAGTACACAGCTTCAGTTTGCAAAGATTTCAAATCAGGTCAAGTGGTAATGTTAGGGTGATGGTTCAATATTGTCCAAAAAAACTCTTGTATCTTCATAAGTCCTGGGATAATGGCTGCAAAGGTTGTTTAACCCCTGAATAACTCATCATGCTCCATCAAGGTTCAAAATAAAGGTTTTAAATAATACAGTTTTCTTAGCTATGAAGAACAAATGTTCACATTACACAAATTTTACATGTACTTTATTGCCAATGATACACTATATCAGGGCCGTACGCAGGGCCCAAAAAATACTGAGGTCATGAGTCAGAACTTCTAGTCGGGTTCAGGGGCATGCTCCCCTGGAAATTTTTTTTAATTCTGTTATTTAAATCTGGCCATTTTCAGAGTCTTAAAGGAACAAAAACAAAATAATGACTTTTAGGTTTATTTGTTTTTTGGTTTGTTATCAGAGAACATCAGCCTCATCCTAAAGGATTTGCAAATGAGTTACATTGAAAAACTGGAGAATGAATTTCATCAAGTCATGGATTAGGAATAAAAAGGAATGAATTGTCCTGGTACAGAGGGATAATATATACAAATGCTTCATATTTCCTTCAGTATTTAAAATAGATACCTAAGCCCTATTACACTATCATGTTGATGATAGTGTCTAATCTGTTCAAACTGGTTAAGGAAAACCAGCTTTTGAACACAATTCTATTATAATCTTACACAATACTTCAATTATCATGCATTATACATCTGACTTTTAAAACGTATACAGGTCTGGCATACTCTCTTCCTTTTATAGTACCTGCTCTCCCTCTATCACTGCTCCTCTTCTTGCTGCTTGGCCCAAAGATGAGCTTGGTTTGGCTCAGCCTTTTCCTCCCTGTCCTGTTTCCCTTTAGTGAAGAATATAAAAAACTGGACTATGTCACTCACCTGCACCTTAATGCTAACGTCAATAATATTGTTAATATGGTAAATTTTTGACACTTATATTCTAATACCCTACACTCGACACTTTTTTACTGAAGCATTTTTCTTATTTTGTGTGGAATTATTGTGCCAAGGTTTTTTTTATTTGACATATTTATATTTAAATTCTTATCCTTAATTCTTGGTAGCAGGTAAAAGAAAATGTCACTGCACATTTTACTCTATATGATTATGTATGTGACAAATAAAACTCTTGAATCTATAAACACAGTCAAATACTAAACTGATAGAAATGAAAACATTACGCCATTTCAACATCATGTTTTCAGATGTGTCAGAAATCTTAAAAGTAAAGGCAAGTTACCACAGAAAATTATTTATTATTATCATTTTGAAAATTAACCGGGTGTTTTTTTTTGTTTCTGCGCATGACTTCCTGTCCCACACATCTGCTCTGTGCCGTGTTACTGCGTTGTGTTCCGGCAGAAATTTATAACATGTTCAGCATCCAACATTGAAAAATCAACACTGAATAAACATTTCATTTTCAATCGAAGACGTCGCCGACATTTCAATCGCAAAATAAATGTTGACTCAACCGGTGGAAATTGATTGACGACAGGTACTGACGGAGTTAACCAAAATTAAACTTTGATGCATGTTTCCTTGCTATCCGAGTAGTACGCTGGGCTGCAATAAAAATATCTCCACAATGAAATGCATTTTTTCTCACAGTCATCTACCACTTAAACTGCTCTCCACCTACATTTTTAGCTTGATGTGCTCCTCTTCCAGTGACTGGTGTGACTCACTGACGGTAGCGGGAACATCAAAGTCCAACTTGTGTGTGTTAGTTACCATAGATAGACAGTGAATGTTGTTGATGACGCAGCACGAATGCCCAAACTGAGCCACTGTTTCATTAAACAGTCGCGCTACTCCTGGCTCTTCAAATATTAAATCACCACAATTTAAGCAAAAGAAAAAATAAAACAAAAATACCGAGGACACGACCTCGGTGTCCTGCATGGTAGTTATGGCCTTGCACTATATTATCAAGAGTATTCACTCACCCATCCAAATAA
The DNA here is from genome assembly GCF_036924035.1 of Leuresthes tenuis. Lineage (NCBI taxonomy): Eukaryota > Metazoa > Chordata > Actinopteri > Atheriniformes > Atherinopsidae > Leuresthes > Leuresthes tenuis. The sequence goes on from NW_027325364.1 coordinate 35,078,810, forward strand.
CTAAATTCAATCACTTCCATGGCCACAGCTGTATAAATAAGCACCTCAGCATGCTTCTACAAACATTTGTGAAAGAATGGGTCGCTCTCAGGAGCTCAGTGAATTCCAGTGTGGTGCCGTGATAGAATGCCACCTGTGTAACAAGTCCAGACATGAAATTTCCTTCCTACTAAATATTCCACAGTCAACTGTCAGTGGTATTATAACAAAGTGGAATCGATTGGGAACGATAGCAACTTAGCCATGAAGTGGTAGACCGCGTAAAAGGACAAAGCGGGGTCAGCAGATGCTGAGGCGCATAGTGAGCAGAGGTCGCCAACTTTCTGCAGAGTTAATCACTACAGACCTCCAAACTTCATGTGGCCTTCAGATTAGCTCAAGAACAGTGCGTAGAATACCTTTGGAATCAGTGGAACAACCATGGCCTCTCAACACAATGTAGGCAGACACCTCTTCAACTATGGCATACAGGTATCATACATAACATAGGAATCCTGCCAGTTACAAATTACATTTTTGATGTTACCTCTGATGGAAATATTGATCAGAGGCCTTTGCCTGAGCTTCAAACTAATAACAATGTTATAATTCCAGATATTAATGTTATTATCATTGAGACCACACTTAACCTTATCCATGAAGTAAAGCCTCTCAAAAACTTCACGTGTACATTTTCTGCAGTGAATATCATGTTTGGTTGTCTTTATAAATATTTGTCACAGTGAAACGTCTGTTCAAAGTATGTTGGTATCCAAAGATTAAAACACCATAAGAGATGAATTGGTACATGGAAAGAATAAATCAAATGTGCTCCACATCCCATGTCAACCTCAGTTGACTAAACTGAGCCTTATAGACCTGAATGTGAAAATATTGAAGAAAAATGCTAAATGTCAACCTCATAAACGTTAACTCAGCTGGAATAAAACTCATTATGGGATGATATTCTCAATTAAAACAAGCAGGTTAGAATAATAAAAAACATGTACTACCACACAACTAAACATTTAACATTATACGAAAACGCAGTTATGGAAAACAAAAGTTAGATACAAATCCAAATTGAGCATGGCATGTTTATGCCCTGCCAAACCCATAGATGTGTCCTAAGGCAAAGTCAAACTTCTCCTTGGAAAGTTGGAATGAAGTGTGTAGAGGTAACTTGATGCAGTTAATACAAGTGATGGCCATTGGAAACATTGAGAAGAAGAAGTCATTGTCCTCTTTATGAATGAACCAGTGCAAAAAAAAGTCAATGGGCGGCACCATAGATGTTCCAGTTGCAAATGCCAAGATCTGTTGTAGTTTTGGAAAAAAACAAACAAAAAAAAAAAAAAACAATAAAACAGTGTAAACTTAAGTGACTGTGGGTACAGTAAAAGCACATATCAAAAACCTTAGTTTGCCCTAAAAGAGTATTTTTCTTATCAAAACACTGAATGGTACTGACGTGTTTGAGTCTAGAGCAGCCAATTTTGGATTTTAATTGTTTAAAGGGTATTTTTAAACCTAGACTTTCTGTCATTAAATACGTTTATCTACTCAGTTTGAGAACAGTTTGGTGAAAGTCGGCGTCCTTCTGAAGATATTTAGATTCCTCGAGATCCGAGTATATCCATATAACAGATGAGAACAGGGCTTAGACGATGCAACCTCTAAATAAGACATCATCTGTCTTCATTTCACCAATACTTTAAGCCGAATGACTGAATGAAAGCGTACTATTGCACTGTTAGCTCATAGCTGCAATGTTGTTGTTATTGGCGGCTATCGGGGGGCTTATAGAGGGCTTTCTACACACTCGTCTACTGGGATGATGTCATCAACGCACGCATCTGCAGCACAGCTTATTTACTCCGTGCTCTGAGACAGTCGGCTAACTTCACACGTAGTTTGCTACTGATAGTTTTGTGCAACATGGCAGGATATTTATCAGATTTTGACGACATGGAGACAACTTTGAGTACGATGGATGTCCTTACTGGAGTGAATGAGCTGTGCTGCAGCGGTGGGCATTCAGTACAGGCGTCCTCCAGGGATGTGTGCTCTCCCCACTGCTCTTCTCTCTCTACACTGTCCAGGCCAGAAATCTGGGTGTAGTGATGGACTCAGACCTAAATTTGAACAAACACATTAAGGCAATAACAAAGTCAGCCTACTATGGCGGTGCAATCTGTTGGTTTCCTTAGCTAGGATATTAATTTTTTGAATTAGCTCTATATGAATTAATTGGATTATGATTACAATGAATTGAATTCCAATTGGCTTGAATTGGACTATATTACTTAAGTGCCTTGAGATGACAATTGTTGTAATCTGGCGCTATATAAATAAAATTGAATTGAATTGAATTACTATCACCTTAAGAATATATCAAGGCTAAAAGATCTGATGTCTCAGCAGGACCTGGAAAAACTAGTCCATGCATTAATCTTTAGTAGGTTTGATTATTGTAACAGCATCTTTACAGGTCTGTCTAAAAAGTCAGTTAGATAACTGCAGCTCATCCAGAACTCAGCTGCTCGAGTCCTCACTAAGACCAAAAAAGTGGAGCACATCAGTCCAGCTCTGAAGTCTTTACACTGGCTGCCTGTCCATCAGAGGATAGACTTTAAAGTTCTGATGCTGGTCTATAAAGCTCTGAATGGTCAAGGACCAAAATACATCAGTGACCTCCTGACCCACTATGAACCTTCCAGACCCCTCAGGTCATCTGGATCCGGTTTTTTATCAGTTCCCAGAGTCAAAACCAGACATGGAGAAGCTGCATTCAGCTTCTATGCTCCACATGTCTGGAACAAACTCCCAGAAAGCCTCAGATCAGCTGAAACACTCAGTATTTAAGTCCAGGTTGAAGACACATCTATTTTCAGCTGCATTTGAATAAGCTTGAGTTTCAAAACGGAATCATGTTTTAACTATTGATTTTATCTTTCATATATATATATATATATATATATATATATATATATATATATATATATATAATTGTTTCTGATTTTATCTATTGTTCTTATTTCCTTCTTTTGTTTAAATTTTAAATCATGCTTTTTATTTCTTCTGTTTAATGTCTCTGTGAAGCACTTTGAATCACCTTGTTGTTCAATTGTGCTATACAAATAAACTTGCACCAACGGCTGCACCCTGAGACCCATATGTCAAACTCCTGAAGTTTGCAGACGACACCAGCCTCATCCAGGACGATGACGAGTCTGCATACAAGCAGGAGGTGGAACAGCTGGCTCTCTGGTGTGGTCAGAAAAATCTGGAGCTGAACACGCTCAAAACTGTGGAGATGACAGTGGCCTTCAGGAGCAACCCCCTCCACACTGCCCCCCCATCACCATTCTCAATAGCTCCGTGTCTGCTGTAGAAACCTTCAGGTTTCTGGGATCTACCATCTCCCAGGACCTAAAGTGGGCACCCAACATCAACTCCATCATCAAAAAGGCCCAGTAGAGGATGCACTTCCAGCATCAGCTCAAAAAGTTCAACCTGCCGATCCAGTTCTACACTGCAATAGTCCAGTCTGTTCTCTGCACCTCCATCGTTTGGTTTGGATCAGCCACCAAACAGGACAGGAACAGATTGAAACGGGCAATCAGGACTGCAGAGAGAATCATTGGTGTTAACCTGCCCTCCATCCAGGACTTATACACATCCAGAGTCAGGAAAAGGGCAGGTAACATCTCTGCAGACCCATCACACCCCGGACACAATCTGTTTGAACTTCTCCCCTCTCACAGGCGTTACAGAACACTGTACACCAAAACATCCAGATACAAAATCTGTTTCTTCCCCCAGGCCGTCACACTGATGAACACTTGATCAGTCACCCAGTGTCAGTAACCCCCTGACTCCAAAACCAATCATTCCCTTTGCACTTTATATGTCTCATAATGTCATGATGCTCAGTATGCTCAATATACTACCTGTACCATAAATGAACGGCATATTCCTCACTGTAAATAACACATACTGGAATATATAGGCCAAACCTCTGAACACTTCACTCATTTATTTTTATACCTTTCTTTAACTTATTGTCTTTTGTTGTCCTTGTTCTTTCTAGTTGAATGTTTGTTATGTTGTGTTTATGTACATCATGAGTCAAATTCCTTGTATGTTCACATACTTGGCCAATAAGGCTAATTCTGAGATCATCCACCTGATCAGCTGTCATTGTGCATGGCCGTTAGCAGAACAAGGGACGAAAGCTGTCTGGATGCCTTTGCATTTTGTTAAGTACTCAGAGAGTTTTCAATCCTTCACAAAATCTGTAAAAAAAAAAAATTACAAAAGAAATCATGGATGAACTAATTAGATTTTTTGTAGACTTAAAATAACTGTCAAATGTAAACCATGATGGTTGATGCAAAAAAGATCACTCTGTTCCTGTCAACCTGTCAGTAGTGAATACCTGTGGAATGGACTTTGCACCCTGTGGATGACCTGAAACATGAAAATGTCATGCACCAGCAGATTTCTGTCTCTTATTGACTGCACAGGCTTCAGACAAGAGGTACCCTTCACAAGATCCTCAAGGGGCAGTACTTTCAGATACCTAGCTTCATAAGGAGCAGAAAAATGACTTGTTATTGACTATTTACTAATCTTCTAACTTATGAGTTAGTTACAAAATCATAAGTTAATTTGTAATCAGCCTTCAAGATCAAATATTGAATATAAAGCAGAAATATAAGAAAGACAACTGCAATAGTTTAAATAGGATGAAAAGCTACTCAGTTAAAACAGCATGCATTTAGACAGCTAGATAATTTATGTTCATAAATTCAGTTTGATTTAATGTCACATTAAAAGTCAACTACTGTCAGAACGAGTGGTGGCGATAGAGGACCCAAATGCAGATATTATAAAGGAAAACTTTATTTATTTCAAACAACAAAAGCGTAGTGGGGCCAGAATACAAAAACCTAACTATGAGGAACTGATAAAACCTGACATGGACAAACCAGATACAGCATGGTTGACTTGGCTTGATGTCACCCAAGCCAAGTCAACCATGCGAGGATCTGACAAAGAACATGAACTAACCTTGAGACTAAAAACAGAGGAGGGTGATTAGTGAGTGAGTGCAGCTGAGGGAAGAAACACAGGTGAAGCTGATGGAGGGGAGAGATTAAAAATGGACACCTTTCCATCAAACTAATTTGACAGGTGACTTTTGACCTCTTATCGATCATCAAAGAAATTTGACAGGTGACCTTTAACCTACTTCCAGTTGCTCATACTGGTCAGGTGGCCTTTGACATCTACCATGCTTTGTTACTGGTGCAAACATACCAAACAATATAGAAACATTCAGTTGAATAAAACAGAGTTCGCCTACTTTTCTTTTCACTTTTTAACATCCAGCTAATTATGAGATATTAGTTCATATGAGATAAGGAACATAATAAAATAAAACTCACTGATCTGACAGAATAATGTGATCATTTCACCCTGTTTATTACAGAAATCAAAGTAATTATGCAAAAATGTCAAGAAAGATTTAAAAAAAAAATATAAAATAAATCCCTGAATCAGGTTCATATGCACAGGGAGCTGTTAATATAATCTCAAACCAGCTGAATATCTGCATCTGCACCGGGCAAGAATAACTCAATAAGCTGGCTTTTGTTGCTCCTCATGCTTTGTTACTTTGCTGCTAAAAGATTTATCTACCTTCAGTTGACCAGTGTAAAGAACATTTCAGGAACCTTGTTACTGATCCTTATAACTGACTCAACATTGGATTAGCTATATTCAATGTGATCTTCATTGCAATTTATTATTCATCAAAGTGATCACACACAGCCAAGACAAACATCAAAGTTTTCAGGATTGCAGACTGTACAGAAAATGTAAAAACCTAACAACATGCAGATTGCAACATGTTCCTAAAGCAAACAAAACTTAACACCTGAGCACCGAGTTACCCAAGAAGAGATCAGAAATGTCAAGAAACAGATGTTTCTCTGTGAAAAGTTGCTTAAATTAAAGTCAGCATTTAATAAACTTCAGAATTTTTCCACAGCTGGAAAATTATTACCCACATGAAATAGCAGTTTAGTCAGAGGCACAATGTACATTCTCATGAGAACATGGTGCACCTACAGACTTATTTAGAGATAATGGTAGGTCACTTTTTCAGCAGGGTCAAGTTCTCAGCTGTCACCCTGAGAACTACGAATGTTTGATTCCAGCTTTCATTCTGAGATCTCATGAATTTCCAGTTAAACATTTACATTAGCTGTGTGTAACAGATGTACAAGTCATATCCTGCATTTGCTGTTACTGGCAAGCTGTTAACTCAAATGGAGTAAATTTTCCTCAGCAGCAAAAGACTGCAGCGCACACTGAAATGTAGTCAAGAGTTATCTTTCCACAAAGCCTTTTAGGGGTGCAATGCAATCATCCAACCAGGAACTGTAGAAAATAAGCCAACTTTCTGATGAAATACTCTGAACCGGTGCCAGTGTGAAGTATTTCACAAGCGTAATGCTGTACTGTACAAACATGCTTAGTGTGATAAGTCAAAGGTGAAAGTGGATAACATTAGACTCTGCTCTTCAAAGCTTCAATAAGTCAGTTCACACATTCCTGATAAAATGTTCATATTACAGCATTCCAAAATATTGGCCCTGAAGCCGACTCAATGCCTGATTGCAGTTAAGCTGTTAACCAACACACAAGGCCTGAGTTTAAGAAGTGGGTTTCCTAAAGAAGTTTATTCAGCCTTAAAGACTTCAGTGTCACGGGGTGACTGCCAAAACACAGATAGGACTCAAAAGCAGATCCAAATTCAGAGACTTTATTTGCATAAAGGGAGATTAGAAAAGGTACTGAATCAGTGTCCTGGAGAAAACAGATATCACAATGGTCCGGAGCAGCTGGAGCACTGGGTGATGACAGGTTAAATGAGTAGGAAAGAATCCAAGTGGAAGAATGTCCCAAATAGTATGGTGAGATGGTCTTACTCTGATCTGAGGAAACCACGGCAGGAGGGAGAGGTAGCGACTGACTGGCTGGCTGGAGGGTGTAATCCAGAGTAGCAGTGGTTGAGCAGGCAGGGGGTGAGGCAGATCCAGAAGGCCGAGAGATATGAAGAATGCAAAGAGAACCAGGAAATCCGTAAGACTCAGGAGGACGAGGCAGAACTGAGGCTGGGACAAGATAAGGTCAACAATATATACCTTAGAGCAGGAAACACTCGTGCTAGAGCTGGCCAAGTTACCACAGAGATGGAAAAACAATCTGGTGAAGACTGGTGCTCCTGCTGCTTCTTAAGAAGGGCTCTTGATTTTGGTAGATGCACCACAGGTGTGTCAGCAGGCAGCCACCAGACTCCGCCCAGGTAACCAGGGAAACCTGCTCACCCAGCCTGAAACTCAAAACAAACCTCCAAACCAGGTCAGATCATGACATTCAGACTCTGCTCAATCCATCTTTCATTTGAAACCAAAACACAATAATCTCAACCGAGGTGACTTTGTGGTAAGATTCAGATATGAACAATTGTTCAGTTTCTATGAGTAGACACTCTGGAACGAACAGGTGAGCATGCAAAGAAAACATACTGATCTCCTGATACTAAGGATTAAATATGATAAAAATGATCAAAGTCTAATCTCTCCTGAATTGTTTATGGCATCTTGGTTACTGCCTCAGACCCGTTTTGTGTTGTTTGTCTTGTCTCTTAGACCACATGATGCCTGCAGTGTTTCACAACAGGGCTGCTGGAGGTGTGCACGCCACCAAAACAAATTTGATTTTGAAACAACCTTTATTCCAAAATCCTTCTATTTACAGTCAAAACCAAAGCTAAAAAAAAAACAAAAACACTAAAAAATTAAAACCATACAAAAAAAAAAAAGTTCAGGATCACAGAGTGTTCTCTAACAGCACACACTCCAGTTGGTGTACAGACTTCTGTTTGGCACAATACCGTGGGCCAAAAATAAAGAGACTAAAGGAAAACACCTGACCAAACCCCTTAAACCACCTCTGAAGGTGTCTGAACAGAGCCTCTAATCTGGAACACTGGACAAAAAGACTGGGAGCAGAAAGGACAGGCATCAAGGTGGACCAGATACCTGTCCGTAGCTATGGCCCCCTTGTACAATCCTCCACTGGAGGTCTCCTGTCCGTTTGTTTCCAGGAGGTTTGTACAGGGACCGCCAACAGCCCTTTAGGGAAGCTCTCACGCCAAAAACCTCAGTCCACCTCGACACCTTCACCCCTGCCAGTGACCGTGAGTTTACAACCTTAACGCAAAGGAAATAAATGTCTTTCTTCCCCAGAGTCTCAAAGTCGGTGGACTCAGAGGTTCCTAGACTCAACAAGTCATTCTCCTCTGGCTGCCATTGTCCCACAGCTGGAGACACAGCCAGGGATGGAAAAACGTACTCACATTCATCATTTTATTAGAGCACGTTGTTATAGAGTTACACGTTTACAGCAAACATATAAGTATACAGTACACCAAATAGAAATGTGCGCAGCTAGGATCCAGTGCTCTCTTTTTGTTTTTTTACATAACAATGGAAAGTGAAATAATAGCCAAACATGTAAAGGGAAGAAAAAACAGATACATAAATTACAAAGAAAACAGCAACAATATTAAGCTATATTTCCAATGCATGAGAAGTCATTTCTTGGCAACGATGAGACTATAGGAGAGGAAACATTGCTGGGATTTGTTTAATTTGTTAATATCATCTGACACTCCCAGAATAATAGTGAGTGGTTTAGGCTCTAACTGTACATTAAGTATTTCAGACATTAAACTGAAGATATTAGACCAAAAGAACTTGACCTTAGAACATAGAGCAAAGCTGTGAAGCAACGTCTCGTCCGCTGCATGACATTTGTCACATATAGGGGACAACTCGGGGTATATTCTATGTAACCGTTCCTTAGAGTAATGAAGACGATGTAAAATTTTAAATTGGATTAGGCAGTGCCTGGCATTATTGGAGCATCGATGAGTGTGTTGCAAACTCTCTTCCCATATAATGTCCGGTATCTCAGTGCCCAGTTCTTCCTCCCATTTTGTTTTAATTGGGATGGAGTTCACAGGACTAGTAGATTGCAAGATATCATATATAAAAGATATTGATTTTTCTGAGCAAGACATGGGGCGGAGGCATTTATCAAGACACAAGCCTTTGAAAGTCTCATAATTTTGCAGATGTGTTTTTACATAGTCCCTTATTTGCAAATACCCAAAGAAACTACGTCCAGGTAGATTATATTTACTCTGTAACTGTGCAAAGGATGCAAACATACCTTTAATATAGGTCTCCTATTGTATGGATGCCTATAGTCCTCCAGAGATTGAAAGTATCATCCATAATGGATGGTGGAAAGGTCGGGTTTCTAGCGATAGGTAGTGCATAAGATATGGGTTTCAGCTTAAAGTGTGACTTAATTTGTTTCCAAATGCGCACTGTACTATGGATCATCACATTGCAATTATATAAAGACTTCTCAATAGTGCAAGGTGCCAGGAGAATGGCACCCAAAGAATAAGGCTGGCATGTCTCCTGTTCTAATTTGAGCCAGTTTGGTGGGATTGCTGTGTCATCCAGCCAGTATGCCATAATCCTAATTTGTGAGGCCCAATAATATGAAAAAAAATTTGAGAGTGCCAAGCCCCCCTCCATCTTAGATTTGCAGAGGTGTTTCTTACGAATTCTATGGGTTTTGTCGTCCCAAAGGAAAGGGAGCACAATCATGTCTATTTTATCAAAGAAGGATTTAGGAAGAAACACTGGAATTCTCTGAAATAAATAAAGTAATTGGGGCAAGAAAATCATTTTAATGGCATTGACTCTGCCCACTAATGATATTGGCAAGGACTTCCAGAACTGTATATTTGACTGTAACTTAGACAGCAGTGGTTGGAAATTCTCCTTAAATAACTGGGAGTGACACTTTGTGATCTGAATCCCTAAATATGTAAATTTTTCTGGAGATACACGAAAAGGGAGGTTCTGTAACCAGGCATTATTCTGTACGTGCACGGGCATTAGCTCGCTTTTATTCCAATTCATCCTATAGCCAGAGAAGGACCCAAAAGTGTTGATTTTATCAAGTATCTGCGGAATCGTGACTTGTGGCTGAGAGATGAATAACAAAACATCATCAGCGTATAATGAAATTTTGTTTAAAGATTTTTGTGTATTATAACCATGAATTAAGGGATCTGAGCGGATACTCTCGGCAAGGGGTTCGATTGCTAAAGCAAAAATCAAGGGCGATAGAGGGCACCCTTGTCTTGTTCCTCTATGTAGATTAAGACAGGGAGACAATATTTGGTTTGTGAGTATCTGAGCACAGGGGTTATAAAGAAGTTTCACCATTGAAATAAATCTCTCACCAAAATTAAATCTTTTTAAGATTTCAAATAGATAAGGCCATTCAACTTGGTCAAATGCCTTCTCAGCATCGAGTGAGATAATGGCTAACTCTTCCTTTGGTCTGTTAGTAGCATACATTACGTTAAACAAGCGTCTAAGATTGAAAAAATAATTTCTGCTTGGTATAAAACCAGTCTGGTCTGGATGCACTAATTTCTCTAAGAAGGGGCTTAGTCTATTTGCTAAAATTTTAGAAAATAATTTCCCATCTTGGTTTAACAGGGAAATGGGACGAAAAGAGCCTACCTCTTCTGGGTCCTTACCCTTTCTATGAATCACTGTAAGGACAGCTTCTGTTAAGGTAGGAGGTAGGACACCATCAGTGTGAGCTTGAGTAAACACCTTATATAGATAAGGACAGAGAGTTTCGTTAAATTTTTTATACAGCTCACCTGGAAGGCCTTCAGAGCCTGGGGCTTTGTTGCTTTTAAGTGAAGTGATGGCTTTTTTGACTTCTTCGATAGAAATTTCAGAGTTCAGCTGAGCTGACTCATGTTCATCAAGTTGAGTGAGATTACATTTATCTAAGAAGTTCTGCATAGCGATATAGTCTGCATCAATTTTGGAAGTGTACAAATTTTTATAAAATTGAAGAAATCGATCGTTAATGTCTTTAGGTTTAATCAGAGTCTCACCGTTGTCAGTTTTAATTTTATGTATTGTGCGATCATTTTCCTGTTTTCTGAGCTGTCGGGCTAAGAGTCTATGTGGCTTGTCATTAAACTCGAAATATTTCTGTTTGGTATACAAAAATGCCTTACTAATCCTTGCCGAGAGTATCTTATTATATTCATATTTTAAAGCTGAAATTTTTTTATGTAAGTCACTGGAAGGAGTCTGGGCATTCTCTTTATCTAGAAGATCAATTTGGTTGTCAAGTTCAAGCAATCTGACTTTGTTCTTTTTCCTTCTGAATGCTTCAAATGAAATAATAGAGCCTCTAAGAAAAGCTTTAAATGCCTCCCAGAGAGTAGAAGGGGTTGTTTCTGAATTATCATTAGTGTCAAAATAGAGGGATATCTGAGCTTTTAAATAATCACAAAACTCTTTTTCGGTTAATAAAAAAAGGGTTTAGTCGCCAGTTCGTCTGCGGCTTCGCCATGTTTAAAATATTCAAAGTGCACGTGAGGGGGCAGTGGTCGGAGATCAGAATATTGTGGTATTTCGCATTCATGGCATATGGCATCAGTTTAGCATCTATGAGAAAATAATCTATTCTGCTGTATGAGTTATGCCTTGCAGAGTAAAAGGAGTAGTCCCTTCCGGACGGATTACAGACTCTCCAAATGTCAGACAAATTATTATTATTGATAAATGTATTAAGAAAGAAACTTGAATTGCTTTTCTCTATTCTACGAGCGGAAGACCTATCCAAATACGGATCTAACACGCAATTGAAGTCCCCTGCAATAACTAAATTAGTTTGTGACAAACTTGGTATAATAGACATCACCTTCTGAAAGAAAGATGGATTGTCTATGTTCGGAGCGTATAAGTTCACCAAGGTCAGAGGCGTAGAATATATTTCCCCAGTTACAATCAAAAAGCGACCTTCCTTATCAGATATTGTGTCTTTGTGGATGAAAGGAATGCCTTTCCTTACCATGTCCCTTATTACCTCTCGCTTTAGCATTGAAAGATGAGTGGTAAATATTATTAATCCATTTACACCTTAATCTAATATGAGAGTCCTTTTTCAAATGAGTTTCTTGTAGGAATATCAGGTCTGGTGTTAATGATTTAAGATGGGCAAAGACTTTACCTCTTTTTACCGGGTTGTTAAGTCATTCCAGCTGACTAAAGTTAGACCTCTCCTCTCTCTTGTATTCAGATCATCTTGTGTTAACATATCAGACAGAGGCAGAGTAAAAATCTGATTCAATTAGTCCACCTTCAAGTTGTGATTTTACAATAGCTAGACGGTTAGATCCCATCCCTCCCTCTCCCTCCCCATAAACTCCCTTAACCCCCCTAGAACAAACTGAGCAGACAAAAAACAAAGACATTTCTAGCCAGTACCAAACAAAAGGTATAGCGCGAGAATACTTCGGAAAGTGTTACAAAAAGTAATAAGAATAATGATAAAATAAAAAATAAATACAAAATAATAAGACTCTAACCAAAAACTTACTTCCCTGAGCTGTTACTGTTAACCTTTGTTAACTTGAGTAACTCTAACTTCTCAAAATAGATAGCTCGTCAAATTTCTTAGATTTGAAAATAACAAAAACCTTTTCATTGTAGTATGAAGACAATTCCGGTGTAACACAGTCCCAACGTAGATTCTGGGGAATTAAACCAGTATGCATAATTACTGGGGCGGTTCACCTGTACAGAACATATTATGCCATTCAGAAAGATGGGCTACCACTCTTTGGATGAACAAACAAGTGAGGGGCTAAGAGGCAGAAGCGGGACAAGAGAGTGGAAAAAAAAAGAAAACAAAAAGTTCACCACATCGGTGACGTCTCACCGACGGTCAGCGTCCTCTCGATGCCCTCCGTTCTGGGATATGAATGTCTGTATGCAGCTCGCTACCCTCTCAGTCGGGCAGCCCGGTGTATCCATTTCACTGCCGATGTCTATTGTGGCTGTCCAAAGTGTTTCTCCGCGTAATCTTGAGCTTCCTTCGGGTCGGTGAAGGACATTTTCACTCCTCCGTGCGTCACCATCAATCTGGCCGGGTAGAACAGTCCGTACCTGACGTCCGATCTTCCTCGTAACATTCCTCTAACTTTAGCGAATGCAGCTCTCTTCTGGACCACAGGGAAATCCTGAAATATTAATATTTTCCGCCCCTGGTATTCCAGGTTATTATTTTCTGTGGCCTTGCGTAGTATTTCCTCACGAACATGGTAATAATGCAACCTTAGGATGAAGGGTCGCGGGGGTCTTCGGGTTTCGGCTTTTGGCGGTTTATCCTGTGTGCCCGGTCAATCAGCGGCTGCTCCGGCAGAGATAGCGCTTCGGCCAGGAGATGCGCGATGAACTCTCTGGCCCGTGGTCCTTCTTTTCCCTCCGGTATTCCTATAATCCTGATATTGTTCCTCCTCGAGCGCGCCTCGAGGTCCTCACATTTTTCATTCAGGTGCTTAACTTTCGTTGTCAGATTATCCACTGTGGATTGCAGTGTAGAAAGCATGTCAGAGTTGGTTGAATCGCATTCTTCCAGCTCTTTCAGAGCGGCCTCGTGCACCACCGACATGCCTCTCAACTCCGAAATAGACCTTTGGACATGTTCATTTAGTGATGAAATCTCGCCCCTGATGGTAGCAGAAACTTCTGTGATGCGGTTCTCTATGGTGGCACAGACCTCTGATTTAATTAGGTTCACCTGTGTGCTTAAAGCACTGATGGCCTCTAGTACCGGCTTATTAGAGGGTTCCTCCACACCCCTGTCATCAGCTTCTGGGGCCTCCGAGTCCGGCGTGCTCGAGGCGTCTGGGCCTGCCTCGGGTGACTCGTTCTTCTTACTTTTCGGTTTAACCATTGTGAAAACTGAGCAGAATATTGTGCTCTGTCTATTCCTGCTGCATTTATGTTCTTCATAAAGTGGATAGCGTTCAATAAATTTGTGTTTTTGTTCAATTTTAAGCAGATTTTCGACAAGCTATCTGGAGGTGCAGCTTACCCTACCATTGCTCACTAGTGCCCAGAAGAAGCTTTCTGATATATTTTGAGGCTTTCTGTGAGGTTGTCCATGTCTGTCTGATCTCTAATAAATCAGCATAAGCTGATAACACCAGTGGAGGTCGCTGAGGTATACCAGGTAACAAGATACCTTGCATTTTGGACCTTAGTCTACAAAGGAAGGGTTCGATGGCTATAGAGTAGAGCTGTCCAGAGATAGGACAGCCCTGTCTAATACCCCTCCTTACCTTTACTGGACAGCTCAGTCCTCCACCCACCTTCACCAAACAGTCAGCATTTGTGTACAACAAACCCAGCAGTGACAAAAAAAAACCCACCAAAACCAAAAGCTCTTAAAGTGCTAAAAAGAAAACCATGATCCACCCTGTCGGATGCTTTTTCTTGGTCCAGTGAGAAAACCCCGATGTCAAAACTATACAATTTACACATGTCAAACAAATCCCTCATTAAAAACAGGTTGTCCATAATGGACCTGTCCGGGACACAGTAAGATTGGTCCCTGTGGATGATCCCATCTAGCACTTTTTTTAGCCTGTTGGCAAACACCTTAGATAATAGTTTGTAGTCTATGCACAATCGAGCTGCAGGCCTCCAGTTTTTTAAAAGCACCAGATCCCCTTTTTTTGGGATGAGGGAAAGAATGGCGCTCTTGCAGGAGGCCGGCAGTAAACCTGTCCCTGAACACTCCTGCAGCACCTCCCACAGGTCAGCACCCAATACCCTCCAAAAGTGTCTGTAAAAATCTGCAGGTAAGCCGTCCAGCCCCGGGGTCCGACCAGACGTTAACTGTCCCACTGCAGTGGTCAGCTCCTCCAGCAAAATGTGGGCATCCATGGAGATCCTGTCCTCTGGACTCAACTGAGGAAGTCCCGCAACAGCCCATCCTGGCACCCTCCGTGGATGTCCTCCGCTCTGAAAAGGGCGCTGTAAAAGTCCACTGCATGCCTCCTCATTTCAGCCTGGTTTGTGGTTGTTTTTCCGTCAGGCAGATAGAGACAAACCATCTGCTTTTTCCGAGAGACGGATTTCTCCAAGTTAAAAAAGAAGCAGGTTGGAGCATCCATGTCCTGGACGGTGGTGAAACGTGCCCTAACCAAAGCCCTTTTTACCCTCTCCTGTAAAAACATGCTGAGTTTCTGTCTCTTCTGGTGCAGTGTGTGTGTGTCTGTACTGCGGTGTGTGAAGTCTGTCCTCCATGTCCCTGATGTCCTGCTCTAAGTGCTGTATGGTCCTTCTGACCTGTGTTGTGGAGTGACTGGTGTATTGCTGACGGAAAACCCTAATATGTACCTTACCTACCTCCCACCACAGACTCAAAGACTCAAATTCACCCTTCCTCTCTCTCCAAATTTCCCAGAAAGCCTCAAACTTTTGGGTGTCTGGGTGTTTGTGTGATGTGAAAATCTAAAGTGACTAAATGGTGATCAGCAAAGCCTACAGGATAAATGTGACTGTTTAATAATTTGTTACTATATGAAATGTAGACCCTGTCTAACCTGGCTGCACACACCCCCCCATCCACCATTTTCACTCATGTGTTTTGTCTGTTGGTTGAATGTTTGACCCTCCATGCGTCCACTACCCCCACCTCCGCTCCCAGCGGCCTCATGGCTGCAGCAGACCGCAAGTGGGGCTCCTGCCCGATCCTATCAAGGGTGAAATCTGTCGTGCAGTTCCAGTCTCCTCCCATAACTAGGCAGTCATCTTGACTGCACTACTTCACGTCTTTCTGGGGCATAGATGTTGAGGAGGCAGAAACTGAAGCCTTAAATGTGGGCTTTGACAGCTACAGCTCTGCCAGCCATGATCTCAGAGGTGGAGGTGATGGTAATGTCCAGGCCCGGAGAGACCAGAGTGGCCACACCTGCAGACAGGTTAGTGCCATGTGACAAGGTGTGATGGCCTCTCCACCACAGACCCCAGTCCACCTCATTGCTCATGTCACTGTGAGTCTCTTGCAGGAAAATAATGTCCAGCTTTTTGTCCGCGATCATCTGTGACACTAGTTCCCTTTTATTTTGGTCTCTCCCACCGTTTATATGTAAAGTTCCTATTTTTATTTTATCCATAGGAAATAAATAAAGACAGGAAGTGACAGAGGGAGCAGTAGAAAATAGATCACATTCATCATCATCATCATCATCATCATCATTATCATTCATTTATGCACTCTTAACCGTTTGGACCCTTTTCCTGTCTTTGTTCTCATTGTTTTTCTTAAAGCAGATTAAGATTCCTTAATCTATAACGTTTTTTTTCATCCAAGATGTCGAGACTGACCATCTTCTGTAAAGTTTTGACAGAATTTATAAATTTGTCCAGATCTGGAAATATGTAACTTTTAAAGATTGCACTAAGGTTTCATCTAAAAAACTGTCAATATCCTCAAATGTGTACATGTCACCGCTGTACTGTGAGTCTGCTACAGACACACAGTCCGTGTCTGTGCCATCTCAATTTTGGACCTTGTCTGCACACCACTTCCCATGATGAATCAGGTAATAAGATAACATCCTTATTGAAATTGTCATATTTTTGTGCCCTAGATCCGTGCCCTACAGTCAAAGCAGAATAACATGCAAAATACGAATGCATTATATTACTTCTGTTAGTTCAATCATCACCCTCCACTTAATCTGGCCATGAACTGGCTATGGCTGCTGCAAAACATTACAAGATTTTCTAAAACTAGACGGATGCATTATGCATTCATATATTCAGACAATGGTTGGCCTGCCAAGTCAACGATCGCACGTACACCTTGCAATAAATCTTTGTGACCAAGAAAAGGAGGGGGCGGTGGAGAAGAGGAGAGGGGAGGAAAAAAACACAGCATCCAAACCATGCTCCCTGGGGAGTACAATGTGGGGCTGGGGAAAAAACCTCAGCAACATCAAGAACAGCAAACATAAGCTCACCATCCAACATATAACTCAAAACATAAGCAAACATTTGCTCACTTCACACATAAAAACGCAAAACAACTTGAAGGCGTGGGATGGGGGTACGCCCAGAGATTTGCTACGTCTGACGCTCAACCAGTGTCTCAGTTCACAGGATGTCATTGTGATACCACAGCAAGTTGCCATGGAAAAGTCCTTGATTGGGTCCCAGACAGTGTCAACAATCACCAGGTGTCCAAAGAAAGGGAGGGAGGAAAAGTAATTCAGAACGTCTCACAGCAGCGATCTCAGAGGGGGTTGTTACAGCAGCGGTCTTGGCCAAGGCCGGTGCCACAGGAGAGCCGGAATGCAGATTAGATTAAGATTATTGGGTTAGGGCGAATAGTCGTATTTCAATGGACACAACTTACTCTGTTTGTCCATTCTGGTCACAAAAACGATCCATACACATTTGCAAAGCCACAGGCTTCTCCAAGATGTTTTCCAAATGTCTGAACGCCAACAGCTCTGCCCACTGCTACAATCATGTTGGGCAGCTTGGAGCCTTTGATCGCTGTCTCCAACTTCTGAATTTTCTGTTAAAAGAAAAGTAGTGACAAAAAAAATACACAAGTAGTAAGTACCATAACAAATTATATAGGCCTACCTTTTCTTTTTAGGGGCTGATGCCCATATACCAAAGCACTTTTGAGCTTGATAATGTGGGGCATTCTTTCCTGATGTTACCTGAAGCTGGCACCCATGTGATATTGTACTGGCGAGATGGAAAAAGAGATGTCAAATGTTGGTCCAGCGTTTTCCTAACTGATTTGATAGTGTTCTAATAGCGTCTGTGGAGGCCAGTACATTATTCAGCTAAGCCGCTGCCTGGTTGAGACTTTCTCCTGGAGTATATATATTCAATAGTGTGTGTGAGAGTATTTCAGCATTGTATGTGAGGCCGTTTCAGTAGTGTATGTGAGAGCATTTCAGTAGTGCGTGTTAGAGCATTTGGTAGTGTGTATGAGAGCATTTCAGTAGTGTGTGTGAGAGTATTTCAGTAGATTGTGTGAGAGCAAATAGCATTTCAGCAGTGTGTGTGAGAGCGTTTCAGTAGTATGTATGAGAGCAAATAGCATGTCAGTAGTGTGAGTGGGTGCGTTTCAGTAGTGTGTGTGAGAGCGTTTCAGTAGTGTGTATGAGAGCAAATAGCGTTTCAGTAGTGTGTGTGAGAGCGTTTCAGTAGTGTGTATGAGAGCAAATAGCGTTTCAGTAGTGTGTGTAAGAGCGTTTCAGTAGTGTGTATGAGAGCAAATAGGATTTTAGTAGTGTGTATGAGAGCGTTTCAGTAGTGTGTGTGAGAGCATTTCAGTAGTGTGTATGTGAGCGTTTCAGTAGTGTGTATGTGAGCGTTTCAGTAGTATGTATGAGAGCAAATAGCATTTCAGCAGTGAGTGAGAGAGCGTTTCAGTTGTAAGTATGAGAGCAATAGCATTTCAGTAGTGTGTGTGGGTGCGTTTCAGTAGTGTGTATAAGAGCAAATAGCATTTTAATAGTGTGTGTGAGAGCGTTTCAGTAGTGTGTGTGAGAGCATTTCAGTAGTGTGTATGTGAGCGTTTCAGTAGTGTGTATGTGAGCGTTTCAGTAGTGTGTATGAGAGCAAATAGCGTTTCAGTAGTGTGTGTGAGAGCATTTCAGTAGTGTGTATGAGAGCAAATAGCATTTTAGTAGTGTGTGTGAGAGCATTTCAGTAGTGTGTGTGAGGGCATTTCAGTAGTGTGTATGTGAGCGTTTCAGTAGTGTGTATGTGAGCGTTTCAGTAGTATGTATGAGAGCAAATAGCATTTCAGCAGTGAGTGAGAGAGCGTTTCAGTTGTAAGTACGAGAGCAATAGCATTTCAGTAGTGTGTGTGGGTGCGTTTCAGTAGTTCAATTCAATTCAATTAAATTTTATTTATATAGTGCCAGATTACAACAATTGTCATCTCAAGGCACTTAAGTAATATAGTCCAATTCAAGCCAATTGGAATTCAATTCATTGTAATCATAATCCAATTAATTCATATAGAGCCAATTCAAAAAATAATATCCTAGCATATCCTAGGAAATATCCTAGGAAATATCCTAGGAAACCAACAGATTGCACCGAAACTTGTCAAGGAAAGTGTTTTAACTTCCCATTTCCAAGAAAAATCAGCATGATTTGAAGTTGAATAATTATATTCTGAACTATATAAGAAACCCGCAAATCTGAATGCCTCACTGAAATACACATTTTCAAACTTAAGACACAGTAACAAGGTTGTGTTCTTTTAGAAATTTTTGCACTGGTAGTCTCTCGAGCACTTTCTTTGTATCACAATATGACCCATTTATGGCACAGCCAAAAGCGAAAGTGAAACATAAGCGGCAACCTTTCAAACAACTCATAAATCTCTCCATCTCAGATAAAACGGACCAACTTGGACTCAGAATACATTGCCCTTATTGTGGGAGACTTTTTAAAGGAACGTGTGCCTTTCAGTGGAGGTAAAGCTAAAACATTATTTGCTCAAGAAGAAACATGTACATGTGTACATTTATGTGTTTGTGTATGTACGGCCGGAACATCTCATGACAAAACAGAGCTTAGGCAAGTAACAGCTTTCACCTGTTCAAGCTGATAAACGCTTCTATTGTGACATTTTCACAAAATGTTTGTGTATTTTTTTGTCATCTCCCAGGACATGAATTAATAAGCTACATTTTGTCGCAGCTCCACAAACTTCCATGAGTCTTCCATAGACTTTCAATACTAAATATTCCAGTCACTAGGCTTTACAGCATTTAAACACACACAAAAAAAACAATTCAATTCAAAACATTTTATTTTATCTTATCTTATCTCTAAAATTTAAGTTGCGAGTCCTTGGAAGTCTAGAAACTCTTCTAGAAGTCTAGAGAAATCAGAGAGAGAGAGAAATCAGGTGAGAGCATCAGGTGAGAATTTAGGATGATGTTTAACTTTTAATTTCATTAGCATTCCACGTTGCATAGGCTCAAGACTGGGTCAAGGTAATATACTGTTCAAGGACTTTATCTTTCTGTAATGATTTTATATTCCCAAATATAAAGGTAGGTAAGAAAAAATATATATCATTTACATATAGTGCCACACCTGCTGCCCTATTTTATCTGCTTAGATCATGGATTGTACCCAACTATTTCAGTGAAATATAATGAAAGTAAAGTGGAATTAAGGAATGCCACAATATTTGTACAGCCGTCCTCTGTCTTTAACAAATACAGGAAAGTTGACAGAAAAATATCAAGTATTGAAAGCAACTAAAATAAACTAATTAGGTTAATCTCTAACAGGTCTTAAACATGATTGGCCATAAAAAGAGCACCACTTTGAGGCAGAGTCTCCAAGCTGTAAGCATGGGCAGAGGTTAAAATATCTGAAAAAAATGCATCTTTAGTTGTGGAGCACTTTAAAAAGAATTTTCTTCATTCTAAAATTAGATTAAATGCCTTTTATCTAAAAACGGACATGTTCTGTTATGGAAATCAGTGCATGGGTTTAGGAACACTTTGAGAAATCAGTGTCTGTAACACAGTTTGCTGTTCTTATTGTGCAAAGAAGATGTGTGAACATGATCCAGAAATGCCTCTGTCTTCTCAGAGCCAAAGCTCATTTAAAATGGACGTAGGCAGAG
Organism: Leuresthes tenuis; assembly: GCF_036924035.1. Classification (NCBI taxonomy): domain Eukaryota; kingdom Metazoa; phylum Chordata; class Actinopteri; order Atheriniformes; family Atherinopsidae; genus Leuresthes; species Leuresthes tenuis. The sequence continues at coordinate 35,099,465 of NW_027325364.1, forward strand.
TGGATAATGGCTCTGTGGTCAGACAAACTGAAATTTGATATTCATTTTAGAACTCATGGATGCTGTATCGTTTGGACTAAAGAGGAGATGGATTATCTTGCTTGTTATCAGCAATCTGTTCAAATATCTGCATGTCTGATGGTATGGGAGTGCATTATGACTTTTTTCTATTACAATTCTAGTACAATTCGGTAGAGTGCGGTTCAGTTATTTTATGATGCTTAACCATTGCAAGAGGGAAGCTGTTTGTACGTGGCAGTAGCAGATTAAGCTTTTCCAAAGCCCAAGCATTGTCTGGAATATGACTCAAGTGCAGGAAAGTTGAACAGAGAAGTATACGATGCAGAGAAGGAACAAAACAGAGAAGGAAAGTAAACAATCTATTCTCATGATAATTGTGGGAGGTGGGAGAACACTGACAGATAACATGGAGGAGCTTGTAGCTCTGATGAGGAGCAACAGAAATATCAGGAAGGCAATAATATTTTTTTCAATGATATGTGGATGCAGGAATTTTTGCTAGCTATTGCTGTGTCTTCCTGTCCCCATTGTCTACTGACAGAGTTCCCCTGTGTTAATTGGCGACACTGTGTGTGTACTGTGCGTCTATACTTATCAGCTAAGCTGGTGCCAAGCTACAAAAAAACACCCCAATCCATTTATGGCAATCTGACTCCAAAAGACACCTCTCTCCGCTAGACATTTTGCCATCTACCTATAGCAATTGCATATATTTAATAATAATTTATGCTGCAGCGATATAATTTCTCTTCAGAGATTGCATGACTTCATTTCAAAAGTGCTTGACTGATCTGTCTTCGGTCCAGATCTTTCACAAATTGACAACTTGGTGCGTAATTACACACCAAACACACCAAAGAAGACTCATGACTTTTGAACAGCTAGAATCTTTTATCAGGCAAGAATGTTTGACAGACAGAATTCATCTGTCAAAGGTCTAGCAACTACTCTCAGTTCTCAGCCATTTATGGACTGTTAAAAGTAGATAGGATACTACACAGTAAACATGGGCCTGTCCCAATTTTTTGAGACATGCTGCTACCATTAAATTCAAAGCGTAAATTTTTGCTTTTAACATTTGATGGTTTTTTTAGGTTCTATCGTAAATGGTAAAGTAATTTAATTTGTTTTTATTTAGATTTCACAAAAAATTTCAGATTTTTTGGAATTGAGGTGTAAGTCTCATCAGAATAATGTTGGAAAGGACCCAAACTTGGATTATAACTTCATTACAACTTCCAAATACAGTCTAGACTAGACTTTTTCATGATAAATATGATAAGCATTTTTTTCACAACAGGCATGAAAATGAAATGTGTCCCAGGGAACAATCAGTAGATTCAAATTTGGGACAGCTTCATTAACTTTAGAGTGTGGAATTCCAGACTTGTAACCTAATATGTGTATCATATAATTTACAGGGGCCTAGTATTCGAAGACCTTTATTATTTTGTTTGTTCTTGCACATCTTACACTGATGCCTGGCATTTTAAAGCAGCCCATGTATGACGATGTCCAACACTTTTTGTACCAGGGAGGCCTATTTAACCTTTCATCCTTGGCTCTGCCTCGCCTGTCCCATCATTAACAATGCTGCTTTTGACACTTTCCAGCATTTAAATGACTCTAGCTTTTCTCACATGACATGTCCCTCCCCAAACTCTCTCTGTGCGGAATTGCATTACCAGGATCTCATCTTTCTTTCATCTACTAATCAATTACCCGATGTCACAGATATTGACAAATTCTGTAACTTTCCACTGTAAGTTGAAACTCAGTATCTTTCCACAACTGGTGAGAGGACAATGTTCATTCTGTGGTCCAACAGCCGCATATAGCTAATTAAATGTGTGTTGCACAACCTTAAGTTTGACTCCAGTACCCATTGAACGAGTTTATTGTTTGTGTGTTTAATCTCCCCATACAGATCTCAACTCTGTCCTGCAACAGAGTGGTATATTTTAATAGGACAAAATCTATATCAACAAGAGCAACAAAGTAAAATATGATGAATCATAATCTTTGGAGTGAAATCTACCTTTCTATCAATGTGATGAAGTACTGATACCTTGGGACTACTGAGTGAAAGTCAATTAGAAATTATAACTAACAAGTAACAACATATCATTTAAAAACATGTGCAAATCTTTGTGTAATTTTAAGCAGTTATAGATTTTAAATACATTTGTTGTTATTCTTCACAAAGTGCACAAATAGCCTTCTCAATGACTATTCCATGCTCAATTTTTTTATTAAATCATTTTTAGAGTGGAACTATGCTGCTTGCTGGCAATAGCATGAAGCAGTGTTCATAAGGTTAGTTATTGTATGTGGCCCCTTTTTTATAACCTCATCTTATATCTTTAGGGAAATATTTCTAAATGGATATGTGTATGAAGCTACATCTTGATAGCATAAGAAAAAATCTTTATATGACAATGACTAGAATTAAATTAGGGTATTATAAGGCAATTGTCTTTCATGGCACAGATTTTTCTGGTTGTTTAACATCCACAGGCATCACTGGGAAATTCCATGACATCAGGCTAGTCTGTACTTGTGTGTATAAATGCAGGCCTCTTACTGTGAGTGTGCAATAAACTGCAGGGGACAAATTACAGCTACATCACAACTGATAAATAGCATCGAGCATGGACAGACACATGAATGGTAAGTTTTATGGAAGATTTCATCATTATCAAAGAATGAATAAATTCTATTTTAGTTTACTAAACAAAAGATGTCAGATTAAACAACATTCACCCGTGATGATACATAAGGCACCATTTACTCTCTGGTATATAATTATTTGAAAGAAAAAATCGATTTGTTCCTAAAAAAAAAAGAAACCAATCCTCAGTTTCAATTTCTTCAGCAGTTGATTAATTTGAGGATTAAAAGACAAAGTTTCATCAATTATAATGCCAAGGTATTTATAGTTGAATACAAACTAAATGGGAGCCTTGGATGGTAAAAATAGGTGATTGACTTGCTGGCACTTTCTTTGTGTTAGAAAACATCATCCCCCTTAATTCTATCAGAGTTCAGAACCAATTTGTAGCCTCTCAGTTGAAATATCATGTCAGTTGTTTTAGCATGACATAACTGTATCGTCAGCAAAAAGATGTAAAGAGGCTTCAGAAATGTTTTTACCTAGTTTGTTTATATGAATAGGAAATAAAGCAGGTGCTAATAATGGGCCCTGTGTTTAATGACATTTCAAAAACAGGAGATGAAACCACTGAATTGAACCCTTTGTTTCCGACCAATGGCATTTTTGGAAAAGCCCGTGTCTGTGAGTCTTTGACACAGAGTGGCATGATCTACAGTGTCAAGTGCCTTTGATCTAGGAAAAGTGTTTATTGTGTATTAAATGCACAGTATCAACATGAAGCATCAACTTAATGTGATTTATGTTGATTCCAAGGGACAACTTTTTCTTCTGATTTGGTGCTTTACAACACTGATGCTGATACTCTTGTAAAAATTGATAGCTACCTGTGCGATCCCTTAAAAGAACACACACACACACACATGGTTTAGACTCTCAGGTTGCAGAGGTAAGAGAAAGGCAGTTAGCTGTGAAAAGATATATGCAATCAAAATAGGATTTTATTATTGCATTTACACAAGGACAAATCTATAAATCAAATCAAGCATAAACATTCAAATTTGGCAAAGAATTAGATGGTGACAATCAGATGACTCTACAGTCGACTAAATAAGCTCAACTAAATAAGTTCTTGTCACTTTAATGAATCATATGTGAACACACAATAAATCTGAGGGGATACTTTGGCAGTGAAAGTGAAAATGTCTTACTCAGGTGTTAAGCTGCTTCACTGCCTTTTTTAATTTTCTTTTTTATATAAATTTGATTCAAAAAAATAATTTTGCTCTATTTTGAGTCAGGGCATTTTTTGCAAATAACAACAAAAAATGCAGTAGGACTAGTAAAGCATGTAAATCAAGACAAAGCTGGTACAAGACATGCTGTTGGCATATTTAGCAAAAAACAGCACTCTGGTATGTAACAGTGTAATTCTATCTTCTCTTCTCTAATTTAGTTTAATGTCATATCTACAAGTTACAAGAAATACATATTTGTAATTATGACTCAAATGGCAAAAATTCATTTTTTCCAGCAGTGATCTCCGGTGAAGGTCAGTCCACTGTGATAGAGTCCAGACATCCAGAAAAATACTCTCCAGCTGTGAGTGAAAGTTCTGGGCTGAACGGGTCCGCTGTGAACATCCATGCAGAGAACTTTATCTATCAAGCCATGGAAATTATCATTGACGAGGCAGTGAAAAAGGGAACAAATGTCAAAGAAAAGGTGAAAATGTATTCATCATACTTCGCAGTCTGTTTCATGTACTGTCGATTTCTTCTTCAGGATAGGAAATTGGCTGTCTTTGACAGCGAGATATCTGCCTCTGCTTCACCAGGTTTGTGAGTGGCGATCTCCTGAGCAGCTGAAAGAGCTGTTGGAAATTGAGCTGAAAGATGGAGGAGAGTCTGAGACCAAGATCTTGCAGCGCTGCAGAGATGCCATTAGATACAGCGTCAAGACCGGTGAGTCTTTGCTATAGTGACAATTTGAGTATGAAAGAAACCACAGTTTCAACTGAAGAGATAGGATTTGCAGGTTTGGGTGTCCTCATAACATTTAGCATTTATATGGAAGTTCATTTGCTATTCCCATGTGGTTTATTAGGAATTTGACAGATGTTGGAACTGCTCTGATTAACTGCAGTTACAACCTTGTTTTGAAGCAAAAACATCTCATCTGGTATGATAAAATCAAAGCAGGTGTGCTATCTGAAATAATAAACTGGTGTTTTTTTCTGACGTCGTTGAAATGTATATATTTCAAGGATTCTTCAGATAAGGGACAAGAAATGTGTATATATATATTTTATATATATCAATTTTGGGGGCAAATATTCATGGCAGTGTGGTTTAGTGTCTTGCCTTGGACAGATCAGACCACTCTACCTACTGAGCCATAGTCTCTCTGTTGCTCAATAAGATGTTTTATGAAATTACTTTTCCTGAAAATATTACATATAACATTTTATATATATCACCTCCTTTATTTTCTTCGTTTGTTTTTAATGTTAAAACAATAAAAACTCATTGCTTTGACAAATGAGGCAATAGAAATGTAGATGAGTTGATACTTTTAACAGACTAAATAGAAAAACTGAACAAAGACTGAGTAAGATTTTTATAACTATACAAAAACATGCATCTGACAGTGTTAATGATCTCTGGCAATGTTGACAAAAAGGTGTAGTCAATATTATCGGTTTTGGTCACATTGACAAAATTATCTAACCAAAAGAACAAATATTTAAAAGATCTAACAGGGAGGATAACATATTATTATCTAACATTTTTATAGAAATCTTTAATCTTTGAACATCTTTAAACTATAATCAAAGTGTATTAGCTCACTGGAAAAAAAAAAAAAAGGTTTTGTATGAACGATTTGTTGTTGGACATTTGAATGTTATACAAGGTTCAGCAAAGCAAATGAGACTATAAATACGATTGTTTAAAATAAATGTATAGATTGATAATACCAAGAAATAACATTGGAATAGTTCAAAGGTTATATAAACTTATATTAGCAAGGAATTGTTAACTCTGTCATATCAACAAGTGGTGGCCGTGGCTCTGTGGTTACAGCAGGTCATCCACTAACCAGAAGGTTGGCAGTTCCATTCCCACTCTCACCACTCAAAAAGATTGGTGAAACTGCCAGCTGGAAGGGTGTCAGTCCACCACCTTGTCAGTTCTTAGCATCATGCTCCCTGGGCACTGTGGTTGTCTGTAAAGCATCTGTCTCTATGAGTGTGTGATCCTGTGCATGTGTGTGTCAACAGGTGCCAACCTGGATGAGTTAAAAGCAGAGGATACATTTTGTGTGTATGCATCACAATAAATCTGATCTTAATCTTAAAAAAACACCATCAGAGAGAAAACCTGACAGGGTGGACTTATGATAATGTTGGCAATGTGCAAGTACATGGTAGTCATTTTCTGATTCTTCAGTTTGTAGGTGCCTTCATAACATCACTAAAATGCTGAAATTCAATTCAAATTTCTTTGAATACATGTATTTTCTTTTTTTGCATTTGTTTTTTGGCAGTTTTGTATTGTGATCTCTTGGAGAGGTCAGGAACAAGAACACATATGTTCTAACTACAGAACACTTTTCTTTTATTCATATCATTCACTTTATATGCCATTTTATTCTCTCTGTTACTTCATACAAGACTTATTTTGTCCCAACTCTCAAGAATCAGTCATATATTTAAAAAAAAATAACAATATACATATACATATAAATATCAACTAAGGACTTTTTAACTACTATCCTGACTCAGCTAAAACAGTACTTTCTGCACTCTTACCAATACAGTCGACTGACGAGACATAGCTGAAACATTAACAAGCACCTCAAGGAAATCTAGGAATTAGAGTTCAGCCTCGGCTTGTTCGATATACCGGTACTAAATTGGTACCGGGGTACTGAGGCATTTAAAACGGTTCTATACTGCGCTTGGATGAGACCAGCACTTTTTTTTTTGCGCCACCGCGTGACGTCACCGCATTGTATTTTGAGCCGAGGCGAGCAAGCAGGTGAGCGAGCAGTGTGGAGCGACAGAAAGAGACAGTGTTGCCCTGTGTACGATGTACGATCAATAATCCCAAAAAAAGGCCAAATATACGATAATTTCACCATTCTGTGGTGTTATCGGATGTGGTGTTGCCTGTCGCAACTGTCTGTCGGATTTTTTTGTGAACCCTGAAGGCATTTTCATTTCCATGTTACAAGTTTCAAGCCAATCGTGCTTTTCTATGTGAGCTACGAGGGACGTGCATGCGTTTGCCTCAGACGTTCCTGGAGTAGCAAATGGAGAAGGAGTCTGGCGACAGAGAGAATCAGGGTATCATTCGTTCTCTCCATTTTCAATTGTTTTTTTGTTTTTCATAATAACACCGAAAACGAAAAAATGCCTGGTTTTTCATATTTAACTTTTAGACGAAATGGAAAAACGGGCACCAGGGCAGAATTTGATTTTAATATTCAATTGGTCGGGTTTACGTGACCCGGAAGTTTGGTAAGGCTCCTCAGCCGAGTAAGGTCAAGCTGCAGCCACAGCCCCTACAAACCACGCCCCTACAAACCACGCCTACTACAAACCACGCCCCCAGCTGGCTGTAGAGGCCCACTTTTTGTTAGAAAGTGAACAAAAAGCAAACAAACCAATAATGGGAGCAATTTTAACAAGTTAAAGGTTGATTCACAGTATTAAATGTCTTTCAATGCAAACAATGCGTTTGAAACAAATTTATACAAAGTAATGTAATTAAAAAGATTATATAGGACTGCAGATTTATAAGTATATTTATTTATATAAATGACAGACAAGTTCATTTTAAATTCAATAAAATATTTACAATGATAATAATTAGTAGTAGTTATTTCAATTAAAATAGTTTGTGTCCTCTGTCTGTTTTTCTAAGAGCCACACTGTCACAGAGCTTGGCCTATTACATCACTCTAAGCCAGGTGATGATTTCTTATGGGTCAACAGAAAAGATTGCTGGCCCTTTGACACAAATAAAATGTATTTATTTAGAACTAAATCAAATATTTTGGATTAAGTATACAATTCACAAGACTAGTAAAATAAATATGACCATAAACAAACCTTTAAAATATGTACCGTAAAAGAGAAAAAAGTTCAGACAAATGAAACAGCCAGCAACAACTTTTATTGCCAATAAAATAAAACAAACATTCTCACTTAAACATATTTATAGTTCTACAGCCTCTTCAAAAACTCCTCCGAGTCCAGAGCTCTTCTGAATTGTTCTGCATATGTGTCCATTTTCTGTTGTGCCTCCTTGCTCATGTTTTTGGACATAAAATGGGGGAGCAGCTTTTTCTCACTGATGAGACAAAATTAAATAGCAATTAGTAAAAGGACATTCACGTGGAGAGGCTGTCATAAACAATGTACAAACAATAAAATGTTCACCCTGCCCTTTGATGCCCAGGAGGATGAAAAAGATAACTCGTAGATAAACCAGTTGCGCAAAGTGCTATATGGAATTACTTCGACTTTAAAACAAATGAGTAAGGTGAAGCCATTAACACCGAAGCACCACTGTGCAGACGGTGTGGAAACACTTCCAACTTGGCAAAACACTTAAAGGAAAATACCTGCATAAGAAGTTCAGAGAACAACAGGTAATAACTTATATACTCATGAAAAAAAGCAGAATTCGGCGCTAAAAGCAAGCAACACCAGCCCCCTTCACTCTCCACAAAAGTAGCTCTGGAATGAAATGAAAGTTGCATTGCAATTAGCTACCATTAGAAAAGCCTGTCTTTGTGGTATTTTATTTTATTTACTGATGCATAGTTATAGTTCTAAGATTTTCTATTAAAATAATTAATTAAAGTAATAAAATTTTTGTGTTCTCCTTTTCTTTGGAAAAGTATCAAAGTTTAGAAATACATTGATAACGGTATCTATACAAAAATGTTGGTATCGTGACAACACTAGTTCAGCCACTTGAAAGAAATTCCAACGCAGACTGGACAACTCTTTACAACGGTGCAGAATATCGTTGTAAAGACTGGACAACAAGGGTCAATATGCAATACTACGTGCAATGATTTGTTACATATTCTTTATGGTAAATTAACATTGGTAATAAATGTTGAACAGGTGTAAAACTTCAGATGAATACATTCAACTAAGGCTCTTTGTAGCACATACAGTCTTATAGTTGTTTATCTATATCATACTAGGTCATCCACATTTCTTTAACCAGCTGTTTGGAGGGATGGAGCCATATTCCATGGTGGCAAGTTTCATCACTGAAGCAATCAAAACCAGTGTGTGAGTCATCCAAAGCATTGTAATAAGTTACACATTTAAAGCTTTCAAATCCAGCTGCTCTGTTTCATATCGATCAGACCTTGATCACATAATGTCTCCCCATGTATATGATTTCCATCAGATACACATATGAGGTGGCTCCAGTCTTCACCCTAATTGAAGATGCTGTGCTGAGGAAAATGATGGAGTTGATTGGCTGGCTTGGCTCATTACTTCTCTAACTGTTTGAATCCTTATGATTGGGGTCTCATTGTTGAGGTGAGTCATTTATCATTTTTTTTGTATCTCTTCCCAGGTGGTTCAATATCAAACATGTATGCTGTGAATTTAGCCAGATACCGTTACTGCCCAAATATTAAAGAGGATGGGCTCTATGCTGCTTCACGACTTGTTATATTAACATCACAGGAGGTATGTCTTTACAGGAATTTGTCAAATGATGAGGATAGGGGTTTTTTAATTGTTAAGACTAGTACAAATATGAAGTAAATATGTACAATATATATGTACATATATTAGTAAGTGTGCAAGGACATTTAATATTCAGTAAGATTATTAATGAACACTAGAAAATTTCTGAAGAAATTTTGATGGGTACCAAGCTACTTCCCGTCGTGATGGAGGCCGTGCTGTGCTGAGAGAGCTGCTTGTAGCCAGTCAAGCATTAGATATTACAAATCCAGTCTGAAATATGAGATTCTGGATTGTTATGGTGAAACCTGCCTGCTTTAGACAATATGAGTGAAGTTAACCACACAGAAGGACAGCCTAAGCCAGACAGACACAGAGGAGGACAGACTGTGCCCCCTGAGCTGTTTCAATGGATTTATAAGTCACAGATGAAAACAAAATTGTCCTGATAATAGCAAAAAGGTCTCCTAAAGACAGTTATGTCATTTATATTAAGGTCCTGTGTAGAATACAGGTTTTATGGCAGTTTGAACACAGCCCTCATTATCAACTTAAAGGAGAAATAGAGAACCTATTTATAATGGAAATGTGTGATTTAGCTCTGAATCTGAGGTGATTTGAGAGAAAAGCATAAGTTCCAGCACAAAGATGGTAAGAAGACATAAATAGCTCAATTTTTAATTAGAATTTATGCAGGTTTAAGAGAAATTGTGGATATTAGAGAGGTTAAAGCCTGTTATTAGTGTGGAGGCTGAGTGGTTTCTGTGGATTCCCCTGTATATCTAATGGAGAGGGACTGTGGTGTTTCTTTTGACATTTTGTATTGGCAGCGCACATAACACAGGCTGTCTCCTGTGTTATGATAATATACTAATATCTCCTGAATGGTGTTATTAGTTGGAACTACAGCCCACTGAGAGACAGAGGCTGTCATGTTATATTGTATTAGGAGCACACAATACAGGCTGGCATAAAGCTGTTACAATAGGCCAGCCTTGTTGGTTCTGCCCTCATCAGCTGTATTAGAACAGTGCAGCCATCTTGGCTCTGGCCCCTCATTAGTTGCTATGGGCAACAGCTGCGTGTGCCAACTATCAAATCTGCACCTCACTTTGTCCCCTTAAAATCATGGGTTTTAATAATGAAGCACAAGTCTGGAACAAACGGTCGCTGTTCGAAAAGTAGAAGTCGTATCCGAATGATTCTTGCACCGTGTGCGCCAGAAGGGACGGGGGAAGCCAGCGGTGTCATTTTTATTCTGCTCCTGTGTGTGGCTTGTTTTTTTATGGCAGTTTTAAAATGTGTCTTTCACACTGATTTCATGGCTCGGCATGTTTATAATGGAAAAGTATGGGAGCTGGAATGCGCCTCTCTGCGCTTACAGGTGATTTATGAGAAATCTGTGGGGCCAAGCTCAATGAGAGTGACTTTGGGTGAAAGAGGACTATAATACCTACGTTTTGATGTAATATTTGTGTCGATCAGAAATTTGTTTGAGGAAGTTTTTTTTTATCATTGTGAGATATTGAGTGTGAGAGGCATGAGATGAGGTCCTCTGGCTACCTAAAACATAAACTGCCGTTGTGTCAAAGCTGTATAAGCTATCAATAAGCCCTTTACCACAGTTAAAGTTGAGTCTTTCCTGTCACATACAAACTTTGAATGATGTGTCTGTGATGCTGTATGGCTGAGTTAGGAGGCCTCCAAGGGGACAGACTGATTACAACCGATTATCAAATTATCATATATTTGCCCTTTTTTGGGATTATTGATCGTACATCGTACACAGGGCAAAATTATCGTACACCTGGCAACACTGTCTCCCTCTGTCGCTCCACACTGCTCGCTTACCTGCTAGCTCGCCTCAGCTAGGACTACTGTGCTTGATCATGGATTTGATGAAATACAGACTACTGAATGTAGCATGCAGTCTGATCTAGACGAACATATCTTGGAATGCTTCAGGAAGGTGCTGCTGCAGAAAAATCACGTTTCCAAAACTCAAAATCCTAATGGCTGTATAATTTTGTCTGACTGGATGGTGTACAAATGTATGTGTCACAGTCATATTTCCAATAAACAGGTATTATGGAGCTGGTCTAGTGGCGATCATAAAATCTGGAGCTGTTACTGACAAATCTAAGCTTGCCTGTTAAAGTGCAAAAGTTAGAAATTATTCTTTTAACTGTCAATACAGAAAGGGTGAGTGTTAATGTCGAGTTCTGGAGCTCTTGTGTTTGGCTCGTGGCTCAGAGCTGCAATGCTCCATGTAGCCGGAGGCTAGAAAGCATCCAGAAGCACTGTTGCCATCTGGTTGGTTGAGACCATATTCTGAGATATTGTCAGAGATGCCGTCATTGTTGTCTCACACGTCAATGTGGGGCCATTCTGGGCCATAGTTTCTGAGTATGGTTTGGGGCTCTGTCTGTGTTGTGAATGCATTCTTAGGTTGTGGATATGATGATTATGTTCAGTGTCCCAGCGTGGCTTTTTGTCTCCCCCCTTCGATCTGTTGTGAGGGTGACACTTGGAAGCCGTAGGTTTGTGAGACCGTTTAATGCTTGAGCTGGCAGGCTCAGTGGTTTTCATGACTGTCTTGGAAGAGACAGCAGTTTCCCAGACCATCTGTGTCATTTTCAGGTTGTGTAAGAATAAGGACTTGAAGGTTGGATTATCTTCTCAGCCTGGTGCATTCTTATCTTGGAAGGATGCGTGTCTCAAATGTTTATAATATTCTCTGATATGCTCACAGCAGGAATGTTTCACCTGTTGGGCTGCAACCATGGCTGTGATCTCAACAGCAGAAGAGAAGAATTAATCTCTCATTGCCTGACGGAGCTCATTGTAGTCAGTTCTGACCTCCCTATAGGGTGCATGTGGAAGTTCAATTAGAGGGAAATATAAGTCAATGGAATAACTGACAGTGTTACAATCACATTCGTCTGGTTCATTGTTCTTGTAAATTAATCTTCCTCACACACCAGAGTAATGCCTAGTTTATGCTTCTGCGTCACGTCGACCGTGTAGGTTGTGACGTTGTCATTGAGCGTCTGAAGCTCTGCGTCGAGGGAACACGTTGCTCTGCAGTTCACCATGCTGGTAGGTGGGTGTGGCTGTGTGTTTGTGTGGTTTCAGGGGTTATAGCTGAATCCTTGCTTTTTCTTCCAGTCACAGTTAACAACAGTAAACAATGGCAACTGAAGTGAAGCAGCTGTATTTGCAGTTGGAGCTCATCAATATTAAAGAACAAATGCTTATATTGCAAATGTTGAAGCGCAGGCTCTGTTCGCAGCCTCGACCACTAAACCGGTCGAGGCTGGGAACGGGTGAATTTACAACACTGGTTCACCCACTGAGGGACCTGGATGAACAAATGCACTTTCGATACTTTCGAATGTCGACGGGATGATTTGACGAGCTTCTTCGCCGTATATGGCCATTAAGATCAGAAAAAGCAAGTGCTGGACATTACTATCTAAGCGGACCAATTACAGCCCTTGCAGTCCGAGTCGAGGCATACTTAGGATTTGTTGGAGGTGCACGTCAGGCTACGGCGTAGGTACGCATAAACTAAGCTTAAGTCATGGAGTTCCACAGGGTTCTGCGCTTGGAGCAATTCTTTTCACTTTGTACATGCTTCCATTAGGTGGCATAAATTTCCATTTCTATGCTGATGATACTCAGCTGTACTTATCTATCAAACCAGATGAACCCAATATGTTTGTTAATACTACAAGCATGTCTTAAAGACATAAAGACCCGAATGACTCAGAACTGTCTGCTTCTAAATTCAGACAAAACTGAAGTCGTTATCTTTGGACCTGAGCCCTTCAGGGAGAAATTGTCTGTTCTGTTATTGTATTTCTTATGAAGCATCGTCAGTATGTAATTTCATAATATTGTCTTTTGTTGAATTAGTGAGTTATTTATTGTTTTAAGAGTTGTTTGGTGTATCTGAGGACAATATTATTTCTGTGAATATTGGTACGTAAAATATGTACTTAGCTAATTCACAGATTAATTTACAGTTTAGATTATGTTTATTAAACAGTAAACAGTATGAGTGAAAACACATTTAAACTCAACAGGTTGCTTTGTTGATAGATTTAAACAATAAGTAAGCAGTTCATATGTAAGCGTGAAGGAATTAAAAAATTAAAGAAGGAGTAATTTGATTTCTGATTAAAGTGTGGTACAGTATGATGTATTACCAAGACTATATATTGTATAAGAAGCACATTTTGTAAGCATGTTTCTTTTTTGTCTGTTCTCAGTTTCACCCCTTTTTAGTCAATAAACCTGTGGACAAACTGATGACTGTCTTTGTTTTCTGAGTTTTGATGAACGAAAGGTGTTTATCTTACTGCCGAGTTATATTCGGAACATATAACGAGGGCGGCACATTGTCTATCTATAAAATTACTCTATGTGGTATTTCCTTTACTTCTCGTACTACAGTGAGGAACCTTGGAGTTATTTTTTTTACCAGAATTTATCATTTGACGCACATATAAAACTGGTTTCTAGGACTGCCTTCTTTCACCTTCGTAATATTGCTAAAATCAGGAACATCCTGTCTCAGGGTGATGCAGAGAAACTAGTTCATGCATTTGTTACTTCAAGATTGGACTACTGTAATTCCTTATTATTGGGCTGTCCCACAGATTCTCTGAAAAGCCTCCAGCTGATCCAAAATGCTGCAGCCAGAGCTCTGATGAGAACTAACAGGAGAGATCATGTTTCTCCAGTTTTAGCTTCTCTTCATTGGCTCCCTGTTAAATTCAGAATAGAATTTAAGATTCTTCTCCTCACATATAAAGCTCTTAATGACCATGCGCCATCATATCTTAAAGATCTCATAGTTTATAGATAGTTTCCCAACAGAGCACTTCACCCAAACTGCAGGTTTACTCGTGGTCCCTTGAGTTTAGCTGGCAAAAAATCGTATTATCTATATTTTACAAGAAAAATTTACTCATATTTACAAATTTACAAATATTTAAGACTGTGATAAATGAAAACAAAATACATTTAATTTAATTCAATCTATGTACAATAGTAAAAGATTTTTGTTGCTCTCTTTCAGGGTCATTACTCGATCTCTAAAGCAGCAGCTTTGCTGGGATTTGGCACTAAGAATGTTTATGTGGTGTCATCTGATAAGAGGTAAACTGTCTTTGAAACACTTTTTAATCCTACCTGATATCCTGGTTCTTTATCTGTCAACAGTGAGGCCTGATTTAATTAGCCTCATCTTTAAATATTTTTCATCAGCAAATTGTCTTTTACAGACTGATGAATTTCTGCAGTTTTTTGGTGTAAGACGGTTGCAGCTATTGTTCCAAGACTAGAATGTTGACTTTTGTTGATGTCTGTAATTGTTTTTTTATGTGTATATGTATATATATATATATATATATATACATATACACACACGTACACACATTAAAAAAATATTTAACTTTACACTCGCCCTTCTTGGATGGTGTCCTTCCTTCAAGCTCAGACCTCAACCTGATGCCTGGGAGCTTGAGAGTTCTACACAGTATCTTAGGTGTTCCTAGAACTACGCCCTTCTGGACAGAGATCTCTGATATTCCAAGGATCTGCTGGAGCCATTCTCCCAGTTTGGAGGTCACGGCCCTGAGTGCTCTGATTACCACGGGTACCACTGCTGCCTTCATTTTCCACATCTTTTCAACCTCCGCTGTCAGCCCTTGGTATTCAAGCTTTTCGTGTTCCTTCTTCTTGATGTTGCTGTCACTTAGAATTACTACATCTATCACTACTGCCTTCTTCTGTAGTTTGTCGACCACTATACTATGTCCGTTTGGCCATCACCTGCTTATCAGTCCGATAAGCAGGTGGAATTCCAACAGGATCTTAGCTCTGTCATTCTCCCCTACCTTTGGAGGTGTCTCCCATTTTGACTTTGGAACTTCTAATCCATACTTGGCACAGATGCTCCTTTACAATATTCCTGGTTATGGCGTTTCATTTACGTCATACCTGCCTGCATCTTACACCCCGCTACTATGTGCTGGACTGTCTCAGAAGCCTCTTTGCACAACCCACACCTTGGGTCCTGTCTGATGTGGTAGACCCCGGTCATCTTGACCTGCCATGATTAGTGCTTCTGTGCTGTCTTTCAAATCAGCTCTTTATATCTCCATAAGCACATAACATACATCATAATGCACCCACAAGTCTTTTCTCTCACACTGTGCTAACATCTGACTCAATTGAATTTCTGTAGTGTAGTCTTTATTCTTAACTGGTAGGTAAACAACTCTTAAGGGTCTATTTACTATAGTAGAGAGTGCAAGCAATGTTCTACTTAGCTCCCCAAGTTAAAAAATCTTGTAAACATGTCATATATTATCATGCTTAGCCTCTGAAAATATTATAAAACATGTTAAAATCATAGAAAAAGCTTTATTTAGATAGAACTGCATGCTTGAATATAAATCATATTACAAATTTTCCAGGAGTTGCACAATTTAGTTTTGAGTGAGTTTTTGTGAATATGAAAATTAAATGAGGACATTCTTCAAACTCCTGACTCACAAACTGACCTAGAGTGCTTGTTTAGAAAGTAAATAAATAGTATATTTTTGTGATAATACAAATTATTCAATGCTCATTTTTGATCATAAACTGTAGGTTTTGTGTATTCTAGGGGAAAGATGATTCCCTCTGCCCTGGAAGAGAAAATACAGCTCGCAAAAAGTGAGGTGAGGGGCCCAGCTTATTTTCAAAGGCTTGATTTAAAGAGACTTGTGTCATGACTTTTAAATACAATCGCAATATGTGTGTGTGTGTGTGTGTGTGTGTCTGTGTGTGCGCGTGCATGTGCTTAGGGTGCAGTTCCTATTATGGTAAATGCCACAGCGTTTGGAGCATTTGATCCCATTGATGAAATTGCAAACATTTGTGAGAAGCACAACCTGTGGCTGCATGTGGATGTGAGTTCCTGTATCAGTTCTCTACCACAGTCTCCGCTTTGTCACCATCAGCATTCAACATTATATTCTTCTTTTTTTCAGGCTTGTTGGGGAGGTGCCACTCTTGTGTCTATGAAGCACAAACATCTGTTAAAGGGCATCCAGAGGTAAAAAATGATTTCATACTGAAATTGTCTAAAATCTAAATACATCATTTCATCTCCTAATCTTTTCATATCTTGAATTTTAGTGTGTATCTATCTCTTTAGTTTTGTCTCATGGACGATTTTTTTAAACTCTTAATATTGATTTAGTCTAAAGTATGGGATTCTACACTGGTTGTAAATCCCTACAATGTCTATTGTGTCTGAAAAGAGCTAATTCTGTTGCCTGGAACCCTCTTATGATGATGGTGAGTCTGCAGTGTTCAGCTTTCCTGGTCAGAGACAAAACGGTAAGGAAAACTAATTTGATAACTCATTCTCTGTACAGAAATACACAAACTATCAGCAGTAAAGCCAGTAACCAGTGATATTTAGCAGTGTCGCGCAGCATGATTTAGCTCCTCTGTCATTGGAGGACATAATCTTTGCAGTATCAATATAAAAATAACATTTTTAAAATCTTTTTTAGAGTCTCCTCCAACGCTGCCACTCTGCTCGGGCCTCCTACCTCTTCCAGCAGGATAAGTTTTATGATATAAGCTATGACACAGGGGACAAGTCATTTCAGTGCAGCAGAAAGCCAGACGCCTTCAAGTTCTGGCTCATGTGGAAAGCTTTGGGAACCAGAGAGCAAAGGGTTGTCAGAGCCTTGGCTATGGCCAGGTTAGTTTGAGGAAACTAACAAGGGATGAGAGTTGGGGATCTTTCGAGCACATGGTGGTGGGTTAGTCATGTGCATTAAACAATGTTTGTCTGCAAGCACAACATAAATTATTGATAACAGCAAGTGTTGGAAAATCACCAGTAGTTAGATTTTACTCCAGCGATAAAGCCAAAACCAAGTAGACATTTGTGATTTTTACTAAACTGTTCTATCAACTATTGATATTGTGCCAAAATATTATGTATGAACCATGAAGTGAGATAACTTTTCATCAAGGTCCATCACTTGTTAAAGTATTCATTTGCCTGGTGTTTTGATTTGTTAACAAATAAAAATAAATTTCATTCCCATCAGCCTCAGCTGTACTTTGCGAACTATCTGCCTAACAGCAGCATGCTGGAATAGTCTTTGAGGGTATGTAAGGATGCTAAACTTACTATTTTGTGCAAAGTACAATCACAGATGAGGTGAGCCTGTGAGGAGCATTCATGGTAAAATTTCATGCAAATGTGAATCAGCTAAATAAAAAAAAGCCTGTCTCCATCCATTGTTGACTTGGTGAATAATCAAGATGTATGGGAGATTATGTTGCTGGTATAAAACATATGTTTGTTTGAGAGAGAATATGGATTTTACTTCCACTTTGTTGCTTTTGTTATGTCAGATCACCAAGCATGAAAACATGTTTTTAAGATCACAAGATAAGCATTTTCTGACTTTTTATGCTGTGTGGAAATGCACCTAATTACGGAAAGTCCGGGCAAGTAACATGCATGTATGCATACTGCTGTGGGTTGCAGTATTTGGAATGCAATATGTGCTAAACTCTGATTTATACAAAATGCTGAAAATTAATGTGTATTTTTTTGCAGGTATCTTGCGCAAGAGATCATGAAAAAAGAAGGATTTCAACTGTTAATGCAGGTATGTGCAAGCAAAGTCATGATTTCTGACATTATTACTTATCATGCTGATATTTGGCTCATTTAATCGTTTGAAAGGCTCTCTAAAATCATACAAGTGCTGATTGTTATTAGGTCTCTGTCACATTTCATTATGCAGTTTCATGTTTTGTAACTTTTTTTCTCTACAGCCTGAATATACAAATGTTTGCTTCCGGTACAATCCCCTCCAGTCTGAGGAACCTTCCAGATGGTCCTGAGCTCTGGAAAAAAATGCACATAGTAAGGAATCAATCAAACATGCTGACATGGGAAGTTTATTTAAATTTCAGTATGCTCAGTTTGTGCAATGCTATCCATCCATCATCTGCCGCTTATCCGGGGGTCGGGTCGCGGGGGCAGCAGCTTGAGCAGAGAAACCCAGACGTCCCTGTCCCCGGCCACTTCCTCAAGCTCTTCCGGGGGGACCCCGAGGCGTTCCCAGGCCAGCCGAGAGACATAGGCTACCCAGCTCACATAGCACCCGACCCCCTTGGCCCCTCCCACGGGTGGTGAGCCCGTCGGAAGGGGGACCCACGTCATGATTTCGGGCTATGCCCGACCGAGCCCCATGGGCACAGGCCCGGCCACCAGGCGCCCGCTGCCGGGCCCCACCCCCCGGGGGGAGGCCCCGGTGTCCCATATCCGGGCAAGGGATGACGCGATCCAAATTTCTTACTCATCATAAGGAGTCTTTTGAGCTGTTCTTTGTCTGGTCCCTCATCTAGGATCTCTTTGCCTTGGGTGACCCTACCAGGGGCTTAAAGCCCCGGGCAACATAGCTCCCAGACTCATTGGGGCACGCAAACTCCCCCACCACGATAAGGTGACAGCTCATTCATTCACAGCATTTGAATTATCATAATACCTGAATCCTTGCAATGAATTCTGCATTGGTGAATGAACACAGACAGTGGTAAGCCATTGCATTGTCTCCCCTCCTCTTGCAGGTGGCCCCAGTTGTGAAAAAGCGCATGATGGAGACAGGCAGCTTGATGTTAGGCTACCAAACCCATGAGGACAACCCCAACTTTTTCAGGATGGTAGTCATCAGTCCTCAGGTCAGCAGGAAGGACTTGGACTTTGTCCTGGAGGAAATACACAACCTGGACAAGGACTTGCGATGAATGACGAAAGTGTACGATGAGCTTTTCATTCATCTGTCATAGATAGACAAGTGAAAAATAGATGTTCTAATTAATGCCCATTCCTTTACATCCAGACAGTTTACATAGATAAATGATGAATTCTACATGTTTGAATACAACCGCTGTCTACAGAAATTAATAAAGACAAACATGAATCAAAGCAGATGTTTTTTCAACATGAGCGCAAAGTTTAGTATTCTGTACACACTTTATACCACTGTGTCTGAGATGTTCGTCATTGCCTGGACAGAGAACATTCTGACCCTAAACAATATGTGGTTTGAGCAGTGCTCTCTCCCACATATACATTAATCTTTTTGCATGATTTTTTTTTTTGCTTTTTTGTTTGTTGTATGATAACTGAATAACCAATGTTTCCATTTTGGCAATAATTGTATTATCTGTGTGTCCAATTGCTTTAGTTGTATTTTTGCGTGGATTTGTTTTTTTCCTTTTGTCTGTGCAAACTTTTTTAAAAGCTTAAGCATTCACAGTCATTTGAAAAAGAAAGTACACTGTCTTTCAAGGTTTTACACATCAAGGAATAATAAAAATCATCATGCTCAAACCGTGGTCCTTATTAGGTGTAAATAACAACCTTGTGAGAGCAAGAGCACATGATATATTAGTGTGATAGACACACAATTTCTAACTGCTTAGTTGAGTAGCTGCCAGGTCCTGCTAATCAAACACACTTGATTAGTTGGTCAGCAAGTGTGACCACCTTTAATGCAAGAGTTTTTTCAGTTTGCTTGTCTAAAGCTTTCAGGTGTGTGTATGTTGACACTATGCCAAGCAGGAAAGAAATCAGTGCTGATCTTAGAGATACAACTGTTGCTGTCTATCAGTCTGGGAAGGTTTATAAGGCCATTTCCAAATAAATAGTTCAACATTCTACAGACCAATGTAGAAATGTTTGACCATATAGCACCATACCATGTTGGTTGAAAACCAGACATGGCTTATCAGCACAAGCCTCATACAAACTGTTGCAGTGATAGATGTGATTATTTCATCTTGTTTTACAACCACAGGACGCAGGCTCCTTACAGTCATTGAGTCAGTTCAGTTCAGTTTATTTATATAGCACCAAATCACAACAAATGTAATTTCAAGGCACTTCAACGATACAGTCCAATTCAAGCCAATTAGAGTACAATTCATTGTAATATTAATCCAATCAAATACAATTAATTACGTTCACAAATTCACAAAGCCAATTCAAAAACAATTTCCCAGCTACGGAAACCAACAGATTTCACCAAAACTTCACCAATCTTTCATCCTGACCACGTCCTGACCATGGTGACTGTGGAGAGAAACAACAGCCTTTTAAACAGGAAGAAACCTCTGGCAGGGTTAGAAAATCAAGATTTTGGACTCCGCCATCCATTATTATTATTATTATTAGTAGTAGTAGTATTAGTATTAGTATTAGTATTAGTATTTTTATTATTAGTAGTAGTAGTAGTAGTAGTATCAATAATTAATCATATTATTAATATAAATTATTAAGCATATTATATCCCCCCTCCACAGTTAACAAATACCAGTTAACTATAAATGTAAAGTTATTTGATGTGAATATGTTATAAATTGTCACGTTTTAGGTTTTGATTCATGTCTTGTCTCGTCATTTCCTGTTTTATTTTGAAATATTAACTTCCCTCTCGTTTCAGGTATCTTGCTCTTCCTCCTGTCAAGCGTCTGATTGTCTTCCCTGATTCCAAAGTGTTTCCACCTGTTCCCCTTGGCTCCTCTTGTGTTCAAATAGTCTGCATCTCCCTTGTCTTGTGCCAGTATGCTGCAACCTGTTACGTGCCTCACTCTAGCGTTCTTGTCCCACAGTAAACCACAGCCTTCAATCCAAGAGCCTGTAGTAGAGCGATCCTCCTACAGTGCTATCTTTTGTTGTAAGTTTTTTCCATAGCCTTAGTTTAGTCACGGTAAGTTCCATAGCCTGTTTTGTTCCTCCCTTAAGGAGTGATTTTGATTTTCATTAAGGTTTAATAGAACCTCCATTAGTGGAGTGTTACGTCTTTGATTTGTTATTAATGTTTCTTAGAGCCTCCATTAGAAGGAGAGTTTTTGTTTCTTATAAAGTTTCATAGTGCCTCTGTTTTTGCGAGAGCGTCTTTTGTTTTGTCCGCCTCACTAGGAGAGCATGTAAAGTTAATTTGTAATCTTTAATAGCCTTTTCTGTTTTCATCCTAGAGTGGAGAGAGTTTGTGGTTTTTGATAAGTTTCATAGCTGCACCCTCCTCAACATAGTTATTGAGGAGAGTGCCTCAGGATTTTCATAGCCCTTTGTTTTGGATATCCTCAACTTGTTAAAATTTTGGACTCCGCCATCCGTTATTCAAGAGAGTCAATGCACACTCCATTTATTATTATAAAGTAATAATAAAGACAAACCCCTGGGTTTAGGGTTAGGATTAAATTATGGTTATAATAAACTTCCAGCTGAAGTCTTTCTGTGTGGTGTTTGGATGTTCTCCCCGTGTATGCGTGGGTTCTCTCCGGGTACTCCGCCTTCCTACCACTGTCCTAAAATATGCATGTTAGGTTAATTGGTGACTACAATTGTCCTTAGGAGTGAGCGTGTGTGGTTGTTTGTCTCTGTGTGGCCCTGTGATGGACTGGCGACCTGTCCAGGGTGTAACCCGCCTCTTGCCCAATGACTGCTGGGATAGGCTCCAGCCCCAACCGACAGATTAAACGGGTATAGAAAATGGATGGACGGTCAGGGTTAGCTTATGGGAAAGGTTATGACAAAAGAATAGATACCTTGTATATGAAGGATAATTGGGAGTATTTCCATATTGTAAAGTCAAATTTATTTGTAGCACATTTCATGTACAAAACAATTCAAAGTGCTTTACATAAATAAAAGCATTGCAGCAGGGAGCAGAAAAAGCATTAAAAATATGTAAAAGAATAGAAATAGAAATAAAATAATTAAAATGAATAAAAACAAGCAACAGTCTAGATAAGTTGATAAAGATAAAGATACCGTGAAGATTTCATGCATAGACACATGAGAATAGAAATGTTTTTAACCTGGATTTAAAAATGTCATTTGGTGGCAGTTTAATCTCCTCTGGCAGTTTGTTCCACTTGTTTGCACCATAACAGCTAAATGCTGCTTCTCCAGGTTTAGTCTGGACTCTGGACTGGACCAGCTGACCTGAGTCCTTGGATCTAAGAGCTCTGCTGGGTTTATATTCTCTGAACATATCACAGATGTATTTTGGGCTTAAACCGTAGTGGCTGCTGAAAGTTAGGTCTGAGTCTCCACTCCAAGGTTACGAACTTGGTCAGTGATTGTAAGGGCCTGAGTCTCAAGGTATTTATCAATGCTGACCTTCTTCTCTTTGCTACCAAACAGAATGATCTCAGTTTTGTCTAAATGTAATTGTAGAAAATTCTCTCTCATCCAGGAGTTTATTTCCTCTAGACACTGACACAGTGCGTCTGCTGGGCTGCAGTTGTCTGGTGACAGAGACACATAAAGTTGTGTATCGTCTGCATAACTGTGATAATTGTGACCTGTGATGCTGTAGTGTCGCGAGATTGTGTGAGACTATCGGCAGATTCAAACAAGGCGCGCCTCAAATAGAGCAAACAATATAGTAAGATTATAATTACGCCAATAACTACTGTTTAAATAAATATATTATCGGGTGAAACAAAAACACTGGAGTACAGTGAAGAAAGCCTGGAGAGCCTCACGGATTTCATCGACGAGTGTTTTGACAGGATCGTCATGGGGAAAACTAACCAAACCCCATCTGCTAGCAGCAAGGCTTCAACTTCAAAGAGAAGTCGTAAGGAAGAGTCACCCGGAGCGACGTCTCCAGCTGGTAATGATTCGACGGACATTTTAACATCGATCGATAACAAATTATCCAGCTTCGACGCCCGTATGTCTCTGTTAGAAATTCTACACAGAGACTTCCAGGCATTAAGGAAGTCGTTGGAGTTCAGCCAGCAACAGGTGCAGACGCTGGCTGCAGAAAACGCAACCCTCGGAGGATCGGTGAAAACACTCACCGAGGGAATGAGCCGGATCTCTGATGAGAACAAGAGGATAAAAGAATCAATTATTGATCTCCAGGCTCGTAGTATGAGGGACAATCTGGTGTTTTCTGGAATCCCGGAGCAGGCAGACGAGGATCCTGAACTCGCAGTGAAAAACTTCATCCAAAATCAGCTGAAACTTCCAGGAGATGTAGTGAAAAACATTACTTTTCACCGAGTCCACCGCCTGGGAGGGAAGAGACCTGATGCCCGCCGACCGAGACCGATTGTGGCCAAGTTCGAGCATTTCCAACAGAAGGTCCAGGTGAGGGGACGCGGCAGGGAGCTGAGAGGAACGGACTTCAGCGTCAACGACCAGTTTCCCAAAGAAATCCTGGAAAGACGCAGAGTTCTGTTCCCCATCCGGAGAAAGTTCATGGAAGGAGGCTCCCGAGCTGTCATCGCGGTGGATAAGTTATTCATCACCGGGCAGCTGTACCGCGACCAGGAAACCACTCCTTGGCTCTTCTAAACTCCAGGTGATCTGTATTCGTTAACTTGTATAAATCATATCACCATAGATGGTACATAAGTAACTCTGAAATAGTCTATCCAATTCACAGTTATCTATCAAGGCAAAATATACAGCTCACTGCCAGTCTCACCAGCACAGGATGTATGCAGTTCATATTTGTTTATTTGGGTATGTTTTTTTGTTTTTGTTTTTGTTTTTTCTATCTCACACTTCCACTCTTTTGCACTGTTTTTCTATTCTGTCTTTCTTCCCCAACCCGCTGCGTTTCCACCTTAATAAGTAATGTTAACAAGCACGGCGCACATAGAGTTTTGAGCAGAGCACATAATCAAGTTCCACACAGCATCGACAGCGCAAGTACATATTGTAGCAAGCTCATACTGACAACTGAAACACCAACAATGACATGTTCACGGAAGCATATATGCACACACACGCACGGGATGCTTTTAGCAAGCATCCAGCACTCACTGCGTTAGTCTGAGCATGTCCACGCTGAGGTTTATCTCATGGAATGTGCATGGAGCTGGGTCCAGGGAGAAGAGATTAAAAATCTCCAATAAATTGAAGGATTTACATTGTTTTATTACAGGAGATTCATTTATCAAAGACTGTAGCTGAGGTTCTCACCACAGCACAGTTTCCTCATGTGTACTCAGCCTGTTACAACTCCAGACAAAGAGGTGTAGCCATTCTGATAAATAGAAGAGTAAATTTCACCATAAACAACACAGTTATAGATCCAGAAGGTAGATTTCTAATAGTTAATTTATCTGTTCAAAATATGAATTTATGCATTGCAAATATATATGGTCCAAATGTGGATGACCCCTCATTTTTTCACTCCTTTTTCACTTCACTCTCTGATCACTCAGATAACACACTCATCATAGGAGGGGATTTTAACATGGTATTAGACTCAGGACTAGACAGACTCAGTACTTCAGGAAGTCAGCGGAACTGGCAGTCCACGAATATTGTTAAACAGTATATGAAAGATTTTGGTCTTTGTGATGCTTGGCGCTCCCACCACCCCACTCTTAGAGAATACACCTTCTTCTCACCGGTACACCACTCATATTCAATAATAGATTATTTCTTAGTTAGCAGTTCCTTGATGAGGGATATTTCAGACACCAAAATCCACCCCATCACTATCAGTGATCACGCTCCAGTTTCTATCACACTGAAGAATAACAGAGTTACACCACCAGCTAGGAATTGGAGATTTAATACATCATTACTAAAAGACCCTGATTTTATTAATTATTTCAAAAGGGAATGGTCTGTATATTTAGAAAATAATGACCTGCCAGGAATGTCAGCTTGTACTCTTTGGGAAGCCGGAAAAGCAGTTATGAGAGGCAAAATAATCTCTTTTTCATCAAATAAGAAAAAGAGGGAAAGTTCAAGGATATCAGATTTAGAACTCAGGATTAAATCATTAGAAATTGTCTACAGTACCTCCAAAGAGGAACACACACTGAATGAATTAAGAAAAGCTAAACTTGAATTAAACAAAATTATTGATAAACAAACACAGTTTCTGATACAAAGACTTCGCTTGGAGAACTTTGAGCACGGCAATAAATCTGGAAGGTTCCTAGCTAACCAACTAAAGAGAAACAAAGAGAAAACAACAATCACTTCTGTTAAAGACTCAAAAGGAAATGTCACCCATGACCCCGATGTAATCAACAATGCTTTTAGGGACTTCTATAAAACCTTATATTCATCACAAAATGATCCATCAGACAGTAACATAGATCAGTTTCTTAGTAATATCAACCTTCCAAAATTACAAACCGAACAGGCAATGGCTCTGGATTCACCTCTTTCAATAGGAGAACTCCATGAAGCCCTTCAACATATGCCTAGTAACAAAGCCCCGGGACCAGATGGTTTTCCAGCAGAGTTCTACAAAGAATTTTGGACTGTTTTGGCACCTGCATTTCACAAAATGGTATTACAAGTTAAGCAGAATGGCAGATTATCCCCACACATGAACTCTGCTAACATTATCTTGCTACAGAAACCAGCAAAAGACCCCATACTTCCATCCAGCTACCGCCCAATATCTCTAATAAATGCAGACCTCAAAATAATTTGTAAAGCCCTTGCCAAAAGAATGGAAAAAATAACTCCACTTATAATACATCCTGATCAGACAGGTTTTATAAAGGGTAGACAC
This sequence comes from Leuresthes tenuis, assembly GCF_036924035.1. Classification (NCBI taxonomy): domain Eukaryota; kingdom Metazoa; phylum Chordata; class Actinopteri; order Atheriniformes; family Atherinopsidae; genus Leuresthes; species Leuresthes tenuis. The sequence goes on from NW_027325364.1 coordinate 35,125,431, forward strand.
TCATCCACTAACACTCGCAGGCTAATTAATCTCATAGACTATTCTAACATCAACAACCTGGAAACCACAATAGTCTCTCTAGATGCAGAAAAAGCATTTGATCGAGTGAACTGGAAATTTTTATTCGCAGCATTAAACAAATTTGGGTTTGGGTCACACTTCATCAACTGGATAAGGATATTATATAGCTCCCCAAATGCGTGTGTCAGGACAAATGATCAAACCTCTCCAAGCTTCAGTCTGCAGAGAGGTACAAGACAGGGTTGCCCACTTTCTCCCTCACTTTTTGCTATTTTCATCGAACCTTCAGCAGCTGCTATCAGACAAGATAGAAATATTAAAGGCATCCAACCCCAAAATATTGAGCATAAAATAAGTCTTTATGCTGATGATGTTTTACTTTTCCTTCAGAACTCTCAAACGATCACACGATCACACTCATAAATAAATTCTCAGCACTCTCTGACTACTCTATCAATTGGTCTAAGACCACAGTTCTGCCCATTAACTGCAGAGTCCAGAATATACCTGCGATCACTTTACAGTCAGGAAATATTAGATATTTAGGCATAAACATTTCCTCCAGGCTCTCAGAGCTAACAAAGCTAAATTATGTGCAATTATTAAAGACCGTAGAGGACGATCTCTCTCGTTGGAAGTCCTTACCTATATCACTTATGGGGAGAGTTACAACCATTAAAATGATGATACTACCAAAAGTTAATTATTTGTTCTCAATGATCCCTATAAAACCATCTGCTACTTGGTTTAAGTCACTAGATTCATGCATCTCCAAATTTCTGTGGAAAAACAAACCACCACGTATTAGTTTAAAAACCCTACAGAAGACCAAGGACTGTGGTGGATTAGATTTACCTCATTTTCAGCACTATTCCTTAGCCAATAGGTTACAGTATATATCAAAATGGTTTAAACCTAGCCCAATAGATGAACCATGGATAAATATAGAACAACCATTGTGTGATAATCTGGAAATCTCTGACCTGCCACTTATTAGTCAAAACGTAAAACATCACAAATGTTTCAAAAGCATTAACATCAGCACCTCTCTGACAGCCTGGTGGGAATTTCTTAAAATAACAAAGTCTTCAATTGTCCCATGTAAGCTTACACCCATCTGAAACAATCCTGACATACTGCAAAACAAAAAAAATGCTAAACTTTACTCTGTGGAAGATCAAAGGAATCAAACATCTGGAACATATAATCCAAAATGGAAATTTTATTTAATTTGATGAGCTCATATCACAACACGAGATAGGCAGCAATTCTATAATAACAAAGAAATATATCCTCCACCAACCAGACTTACAACTCCCGACTAGGGTAGCAGAATTTCTAAGCATCTGCACCCCAAAACTACTATCAAAAATATATAAATTATTGTCTAAGATAGATGACACAATGTCTCTTCCATCCTCAAAATGGGAGGCAGATTTATCCATCAGTTCTAGTCATAGCTTCTGGCCACAAATATGTTTGAACACCTTCAGAATGACTCAGAATTCTAATTTACAGCTCATACAATACAAAATCCTTCATAGAACACACTATACAGGACAAAGGATGTTCAGGATGGGTCTAACACACTCAAACATCTGCTCACATTGCACAGATAACACACCTGATGATTATGCACACGCTTTGTGGTTCTGTGCGCCTGTCCAGAAGTCTGTGCGGACCTATCAACATGGCTAAAGTGTAGCATCCCTGCATGCCCCACACTGTGCATACTGGGTGACTTAGACAACATCAACATGGAAATTAACTCAGCACACATGGTTCTCACAGTGTTATGTATCGCAAAGAAAACTATTCTCAATGAACTGGAAAGCGAAGAACAATCTGTGTATTAACCAGTTTAGAAATGTTCTTTTAGACTATATTAGCATGGAAACAATGTCTGCCTCCTCAAAACATCAATTGGCTGAATTTAATTCTCTCTGGTCCCCTCTGATTAGCTTTATCACATAGTGGTGGTGGTGGGTTGCTGTCCCGTCGCTCTGGGCGGTTGGGTGTGTGCTGGGGGGGGCTGTGTGGCTTCGGGCGTCTGGTGGTCTCTCGGGTCGTGGGGACCGGGTTGGTCATTGCTGGGGGGGACTTTGTGTCGGGCTTGGAGGGCAGTTTTGGGGGCTTGCGGGTGGGGCTGTCTTGCGGTGTGGGGCGGGGTCCCTTAGGGGCCTTGGGGTGGTGGCTGCTGGCTCTATGCCGGGTGGCTGGGCCGCTCTGGCGTGGGTGGTGGTGCTGGGCCTGGGCCCTGGTGGCTGGGCGCTGCCTTGCGCCCGGGGGGGGGGCCCTGCCTGTACCTGGGGGTTCTGGGTTGCCCTGGACACGCCACAGTATGGGTGGGTTGGTGCAGGTCCTGGTGCCGGGCTTGTTGCTCTTTTTTCCCCTGTTGGGGGGCCTGGGTGATGGTGGGTCTCTTCTGGGGGTACAGTAGCTGCCGGAATATGGTCGCTGCAGGCCCCGAGCCTGGTGGACATCAGCCCCTCCTGCCCTGTGTTGGCTCCCAGGTAGCGGGGATGCCTATTGCAGCCAGTCCCTGGCTGCCCTCTCCGGGGGAGAGTAGCTCCCCCCGGTGTATATCCCCATACCCCTCTCCCTTCTGGCTCCTGTACACAGCACACACTCACACATGAAGGGTTTTGGGGGCATGTGTGTTCGGTGGGGTGTAGTGGATGGGGCCACGTAGGTGGTCCCCTTTGGTTGCACTCTGCAGTTCCCCGCCCCTGTTTTAATTACACCTTAGACATTACTACTTATCAAACACACTCACACACACACACATTAGGTCTTGGGGGGTGGTTACACTGAGTGGCATCTGGTGGGCGGGGCTCTTTGGGTATGTAGGCTGCCCAGAGGGCCGCGCTCCCAGTTCTACAAGTTTGGCTGCCCCTCAATTTTAATCGCTCACTATTAGAAAATATTGAAGAGCCAGAAGGGTGAGGGGAGGGGTCTTCTTCCCACACCCCTGTTTCCTGGTTGCTGCTCAGGGCGGGAGGGGCCAAGAGGATTAATTAATTGTTCTGCTGGTTCGGGGTCTGTGGTGGCTGGGGGGCTGCTGGCCCCCTGGTGTGCCCGCTGCACTACACCCCAGCGGAGTCGAGGGAGGGAGGATGTGTGGATGTATGGGACGTGAAAGTGTGTGTGGTAATGATTGGGCCTGGATCTGGGACTTGCTGTCACCTGGCCTGCCTGTGCTTCTCCCGATGGGGGGGCGGCGTTGCCTCTCCCTGCTGCTCGCGACTTCACCCACCTGTGGGCACGTCTTGACTCCCAGGGCACTTGGCCAAGGGTGCTGGGGCAGGTGCTGACCCACTGTGTGGCTGTCTGGGGCGCTTGGCCCTCCTGGGTATTGGGTGGGGCCTCTGCCGGGGGGTTTGGGGGCGCTCGGGCTCCTGGGGCCCGGGTCCAGTGCACGGCCCGTGTCTGGGCGACTGGGGCCTGGCGGGGTCGGTGGGCTGTTGCCCCTGGCTCTCGGAGTGCCTCTGCCCTATGCTTATGGGGGCTCTGTCCGGGGGCTTCCTCTGCAGTCTTCTGGGTGGATGCGTGGTTGTCCTGTGGTGGGCTTCCTGGGTTCTGTGCTCCGTGGGGGCTGCTGGTGGCCTGGGTCTTGTGGCCCTCTCTGCCTGCTTCTGATTGCTGGGGGGGGGGGCTGTGGATTGTGGCCCTGTACACTTATACACTCATAACTAAGCACGGTTATCATGTAGGTCCTGTGCCATGGGTGTTGCATGTTCATGCACACACACACATTTATTAGCCCAGTAGCATGGTCGCTAAGCAGTTTATGTGTTATCCTGTGGTTTCAGGTCATCTCTCCACAGCTGTGTTGTATGCGATTGCTGCTTCTTGTGCTTGTTTTTGTTTGTTTGTGTGTTTGTTTTTTCTCTGCTTGTCTGCTTTCAGGTGCTCCTGGTGGCTCTAAGGCTGGATTCCCCTCAGAGGCCATGGATTGTTGTCTGTTTTGTTTTTTACAGGTGTAGCAGCTGGTTGTCTGGTTTTTGTTTCTATTTTTGTTTCCCCCTCTTTCCTCTTCTTCTTTCCTTGTCCCCCGGTCCGGTTCAGTTCTATTACATGTTATATATTGTAAACAAAAATAAATAAATGGGCATCAAGGGGAGCTTTACATTTATAAAACTTCCCTTGGCAAAGCAAATCTGTTTGGCATCAAAGGTATTCAGACTACAATTCTGCTGCCATAATGCTGAACAGGACAAGGGGGAAAAAAATAAATAAATAACTGTGATAATTGATGTTAAAGTTCTGCAATATATGATGCACATACAAGTTAACCCTGTAAAGCCGTGTGTATCATTTTAGATACATGAATTTTTGAGACCTCTTCATCGTCAGTGGGACTTTTTTTCCCTGAAGAACCTGACGTATATAGTCAGACACATGCAGTACACTGATAATCCATCAGGGATCAGTAATTCATGCATCAGTGGGTCATCAACAGAGAATTCCAAAATGGCCGCCTTTGCTCAGTGATCGCTTGTGATTTTTCAAGAATGTTTTTGTCAATTTTGAAATTGTTAATGTGAGAAAAAAACTTTCAAATTGTTACTGAAACTTCAATAGGAACAATTAATGAATTGATGTAATGTAAAACTAGTTATTATTTCATAACTTACTGTATTATTTACTGTAAAACCTTGGTGAAAATTTGTGTATCAAATTTGATACATCAGGTATAACATGTCATTTATCTGTCAATTGTCATTTTATCACATTTTATGAATTATACATTCAATAATGCCACATACAGTCTTTTTTCTTATTTATGTAAACTAATTTACAGAAATACACATTTTCCCATTATTCTGAACACAGAATAGGTTCATGCCAGCTGTTCGCGAGAAAAATGCACGCAATAGAGCGCATTTACTCACATTTTCCCACTATTCTGAATACATCAGCCAGGCCATATGTACTATAACAGGTTCATGTCAGCTGCTCACGAGAACAATGCATGCAATAGCTCGCATTTACTCACATTTTCCCACTATTCTGAACACATCAACCGGGCTTTAAGTGTTGTAACAGCTTCATGCCAGCCACTGACAAGAAAAATGCGTGCAACAGCACACACTTACTCACATTTTCCCGCTATTCTGAATACATCAGCCGGGCCATATGTTATAACAAGTTCATGCTAGTCGCTCACGAGAAAAATGTGTGCAACAGCACGCACTTACTCACACTTTCCCATTTATTCTTGACAAACTCAAAGTTTAATGAGTTATAAATGTTGTGTTTTATGTGTTTTTGTTCGTTTAAGTCAAACAAACTGAATGATGAATTACATGATGTAGCAAATATGATACAAATTAAAAATCATATATGCAAATTGATACTTACCTTTTTTTCTAATTTATCAGAAGGTTCGATAAACACACAATTATTTCATGGTTCAGGCTTTACAGGGTTAAATAGAAGAGGTCCAAGAATTGACCCCTGGGGGACTCCACAAGTCATGGCCACTCGCTCAGATTCATAGCTGCCAATTGTAACAAAATAACTCCGGCCTTCTAAATAGGAGCTGAACCAGTTAAGGACCGCTCCAGAAAGTCCAACCCAGTTTTCCAGCCTTTGCAACAGGATTCTGTGATCAAAGCATCAAACGCAGCGCTGAGATCCAACAGAACCAGGACTGAAACATAACCAGAATCAGTATTCAACCTAATGTCGTTTAACACTTTGACCAGAGCTGTTTCAGTGCTGTGATGACATCGGAAGCCTGTTTGAAAGTTATCGAGACTTCCACTTTCATTCAGAAAGTCATTGAGTTGGTTAAATACAACTTTCTCTATAATCTTGGATATAAAATAAATTAAAGACAGGTCTGTAGTTGTTCATCACAGAGAGGTCTAGAGTTCTCTTCTTTAGGAGTGACTTCATGGCAGCTGTCTTTAGTGACTTGGGAAAAATGCCTGAAGTGAGCTGTTAATTATTTGTCGGAGATCACTTTCTATTGAGATGGTAAATGGACTTGTATAGCGCTTTTCTAGTCAAACTGACCATTCAAAGCGCTTCTAAAACTACACGTCACATTCACACAGCACGTCTTAAGATACACGTAACTACGTGCTTTCTAATCTTTAATACACACATTCATACATCAGGAGGCAAAGTGGGGTTCAGTGTCTTGCCCAAGGACGCTTCAACATGTATTCTGGGGAAGCCAGAGTCAAACCACCGACCTTCCGATTGGTGGGCGACTGCTCTTCCTCCTGAGCTACAGCCGAGGTATTAAAATGGTATCATGTGCAGAGTGCAAGTTGTTGATTTCAGATGCCAAACTGTTTCCTCTAGGGTTTTTAAATCAACAATATTATATTGTGACATAACGTCAGAGTTAGTTTTCGTTTTAGACACAGATTAGTTTTCTTGTTGGTCTGTGTGGCGTGAATGTTTTGTCTAATTGTTTTGATTTTTTGGCTAAAAAAGTTGGCAAATTCGTTGCATTGGAGTAATAGTATTACTCCTCTCAGTGGAGAGGAGTAATACTTTTCTCAGATTCTGCTTCAAAACCGTTCTCCAGTTAAATCCCATCCAGGTCTAAACTGCTCTTTCATTCGTCACCCACCTACTCACTACTCCTCTCAGTGGAGAGGAGTAATACATTTATATTTGGAATGAATTATGCCTAAATAATAAGAAATAATCTGAAAGCAGGAGATGTACAGTTTTCCCTGTTTCACCTATATATTTTTTACAGGTGATGACATAGACACAGTTTTTTTGTGGCAACACTTCCCTGTGAGGGACTTTTAAAAATCTTTTTTATCTGGACATTATGGATCCAGATTTGCTGTCTAAAGTATTTGTTTTTGGGGACAGGTTTGTGTCCCTCCCGATGCTTGAAATTTGAACTGACTAGCTCATTTCTGATGTTTTTATTTTTTCTAAAGGCTCCAATTAGTCTCAAGTCATTTTAAGGGTGGTTGGCCCTCATGATGTTTTAAAGTTATTTGTGATTATTCCTACCAGTTTTGCAGTGGACGGTGAGCAGGTGGTGACGAATGAAAGGGCAGTTTAGACCTGGATGGGATTTAACTGGAGAAAGGTTTTGAAGCAGAATCTGAGAAAAGTCCTGGAGTGCCCTCTTGTGGACAAAGCAGAGAACAGCACTTTGGTGGTATCTTTGAAGTCTTCTTTTTGTGTACATATTCTATGGAATCTTTATTATAATAATCTTGATAAGTCCTGCAAATGTATGTTTGAGATGATAACTTATTTTATGTAACAGTGCATGGGTGTCTGTCCCCTTGAAATAAACTTTTAATTCTAATTGATTGTGTTGTGTATAATTTGTTTTTTTAAAGGTTGCTGTGTCTAAGATTGTAGGAATTGTGATCGACTGTGGATTGTAATTTAACAGAGAGATTATGGTTTTTCATAATATTTAGAAATGTATTAGATTCATCCTCAGATTAGTTCCTGATGCCCGAGATATCATCCAGATATCTATAATAATGTAGGGGCTTCTTGGCACTCCCATAACAGCTTTTTTCATGGCATCTGTGAAATGGCTGGTTTTAGGAGACACAGAATAAAACATTACAGAAACTGTCACAAAACCCTGACGCGTGTGTTTACACCTCAGTGGTCACAAGTTAATGTGGAGGCCGCCCACATTCTTAAGATGTAATTGATGGTAAATGTCAAGATAGAGGATGTATGCAACCCCTGTAGTAGAGGTAGTGCAATGGTAAAGTGAAGGGCTGGAAACAAGTTTTCACAGTTTGGTGCAGTTTCGAGTCTTTATTATATTGTTTTGCCCCATCTTTAGTCTGATATGTCTGAATATTCATTACAAATATTCACTTAAACAACACATCATATACAAAGCAGATTGGTTTGGAAATATAATGAAAGTAGATGAATGAGAGGATGATGCTGAGAGCTTCTTTCGCTTGTCCTTTTCTCAATTGTTCCTGTTGACCTGCTATAATAATGATGCAACAGAATATTCATTGGATGTGACTGCTCATACTGACCACAGTCCATATAACAAAAGTATGCAAACATTGGGATTTTGATGTGACACACACAATACGGCATTGATCAGGACAGCTAAGCGGCCTCTCATGGTTTTCTAACCTCTGCCAAGCTATCATCAAACACCGACACTGAAGCTGAAGGTCGCCACCTAACGTGGATGCAAGTTAACCCGTAACACCGGCAGGAGGACGTTTGCGCATCTACATGAACAAAACCTTGTGTACTGACTCTTCTGCCATCCAAAGCCATTGCTCAGTTCATATGGAATTTCCGATGATTAAATGCTTCCCGTTTTATCTGCCGAAAGAAATCTCAACTGTCATCTCGGCTGCAGTCTATATACCATAAAACGCTAATGCTAAGATAGCCATGGAGCAGGTACACACAGCCATTAGCACACAGCTAAAAACACACCTAGACAGAGCCCTGATCATTCCAGGACTGTGTCAGCCAATTTTTACAGTGTCTCCTGTCCTACCAGGGGAAACAACACCTTGAACCAGGTTTACACAAATATGGAAGAGGCATACATAGCAACCCCCAATCACCACATGCATCACTCAGATATTCTTCTCATTATTCCTACTCCCTAAGTATTCACCCCTGATAAGGCGTGTGAGACCAGCTGTAAGAACTGTGAGAGTCTGTGCTGCTGATGTTAATTCTAGAATTTGAGACCCTGTAGCAGAACTTGAGACCATCACTGACAACCACATAGACATTGAACAATACAAATCCTCTGTTCTGGGACACATTGACAGCTGCATTAAAAAGGTCACCTCTCAGAACACAATCACCACATTTACAAACCAGAAGCCTGAACAGCAAAGTACGCCCTCTGCTGAAGGCCAGAGACTTTCAGATCAGGAGATGCAGAGGAGCACAGCACATCTCGGACCAACGTCAAAAGATCCATCATGAATGCTAAAAGACAATACCTAAGCAAAATTGAAGGCCACTTCCACAACTCATACTAGCACTATATGTGGCAGGGATAGACTCAGCAACTTTTATGCTCACTTTGACCGGGACAGCAACACCAGCTGTCACAAAGTAATCCCTCCACCTGATGACCAGCCACTGATTCTCTCCACCTCCGATGTGCAGGCCAAACTGAGTAGAGTCCATCCCGAGAAGGCTACAGGGCCTGATGGGATTCCTGGTCAGGTCCTCAAGACATGTGCAGAGCAGCTCACTGATTTCTTCACTAATATGTTTAACCTGTCAGTGGAGCAGGTGGTTGTCCTCACATGCCTGAAGACCTCAACCATTGTGCCAGTCCTAAAACACAGCTGCAGCTGACCTGGATGAGTTCTGCCCATGGCCCTCTGATTTCTTTCTTTCTGAATTCTTATCCCTTATGACCACATAATTATTTCTACTTCTGTGTAACTGCTTATGTTGCAAATATTGTTCCTATGCATAAGCATAACAGCTGCACTATAATAGAAGTCCCCACTGTCTACTCAGACGGGAATGTCCCACAGCCTCTGCGTTATCAGCACCACTGTCTGCTCCAAAAGGGCAGAAGGGAATACCCCATGACTCATAACAGCAAAAATGCAAGCCTCCGTCCACTCTACCCTATAAAAGTTTCCTGAGAATTCTGTATCTTGGAACATTTGCATCACAAACCTCTGTGTGTAAACTGTTCCCTTGTTGCAACAGGATTAAATGCTTGTGCTTGTGCAATTTCAGACAGTAGTCCTGAGTATTCTTATTAATTAATTTTCCTAACACCCTAACTCCTACCATCACCAAGTGCATGGACAGACTGGTCATGTCCCTGACGAAATCATACCTCCTTCCCACTCTCTAGTTCACCTATAACGCAAATAGGTCAAAAGAGGATGCCATTTCCTACATCCAACACTGTGACACATCTGGACACAACCAACAATGTATGTCTGAACGCTCTGTCTAGACTTCTCCACAACTGATAGTGGATTACAGGCAGCACAGAGACACACACACCACTGAACATCAAAGGTTGTGAAGTGGAGCATGTTTCCTGTCACACCCTAATGAAGGGCGGACCCCGGTGCGGCCACAGAGTCAGGAGAAGCAAACTTTTAGCTCAAACAAAGTTTATTTGAGAACAAAACTCTCACACAGAGAAACCTGGCCTGGTGAGCAGAGAAGTCAGCCAGCAGGATCGGAACAAAAAACCATGGTACTCCTAGAACTGAAAATAATCCACAAAAAACACTAAAGGTCAAGATCCAGGGTTATTAACCAAACAGGCAAAACAAAAACATTAACACACTAGCGAAGAATGACAGAGAAGACCAGGTATTTAAACTAATAGGGCAATCAAGGGAAGATGGAACACAGGTGAGTCAAGGACCAGGCATCACAGCAGTGACTGTGACAGTTTCCAGTCTCAAGCTCCTGGGAATCTAAATTGCAGGCGACCACACCCGACATGAATACAACTCCAATCTGGTGAAGAAAGCAGTAAAACGCCTGTACTTTCTATAGACATTAGAAAACGGCACAACACCCTCCCCCCAAATCCTCACAAATTTTGACAGATGGACCATTTGAGAGCATTCTGACAAGCTGTATCTCCATGTGGTACAGCAGCTGCACCTCAGCAAACTGCAAGGCTGTGAAAACTGCCCAATACATCATGTGTTGCCAGCTTCCCCCCCATCACCAACCTAGCCAGGAGCTGCATTCTGTGGAGGACTCCCACCACCCAAACCACAAGCTATTAACCCTCCTCCCCTCCAGAAGGAGATTCAGGAGTCTCCATTCTAGAATAAGCAGGCTGAGGAACAAGTTCTTTCACACAGCTGTTAACCTGCTGAACTCAGGTTAATAAAGACATCATACACACACTCACACAATCAGACAGTCACATACACATTACCTCACCCCACAGACAGGTGCACATAGCCATTACTGCACTTTAATAAGCTGCTATTTGCACTGGTTAGACGCCAAACTGTATTTGATTGTCTGGGTGTTGAATCTAATGTGATCTTATCTAATATATGTAATCTACTATATATATGTTAGATATATCTAATAGACTATATATATATATGTATATATATGTATATATATATATATATAGTATATATATATAGATATAGATATATGTATGTATACATATATCTGAGGACAGAGGTCTCTTCAAGGACTGAACATTTCCAAGGTCTGTGGTAACAACACAACACACTGGGCAATAGCATTGGTACCACACAGCTAAGCATGGGACATCCTTTGTTCTGAAAGTGCATTGTATTGACATGTATTTTCTAAGATTTTATGGTGATAATGTTTTGAAGATAAGGTTAATTTGAGTTGAGTTGATGTTAGTTGTGATCTTGCATACAAACTCCTTTGTTTAACCTGGTACCTTTAAACACAAGTCACACACCAACCTTTCAAGTCTTTGTTGACTAGAACTGGAAACCCAGACAGGGATTTGAACATCTTGCCTTGCATGGCCTTTCTGGTACTGGGTTTTAATTATGAGCTTCTGACTTAAGTCACTGCATCTACACTCTTCCTGCTTCTGAAGAGTGCAGACTCTGCTTCCTGCTTTATTTGCTTTTAAATCATTCTACTTCTTTCCACGAGTCTTGGATATAATTTTATTCTTTTACTTTTCAGTGTATATTTGTAAACAGTATTAGCCCTGCTGTTTGCAAAGAGAATCAGAGAGAACAAAATTTAACTTTTAAATTTAACATTATCAGTGAGCTGCACAGAGTGTGAGCGACTCTCTCTGAAGATAACACAGCTTGAGAAGAGGATTGAAACGCTGCAAGAAATTCGTATGAGTGAGGAATTTATTGACTCCATGATAGCTCCTGTGCAGGCTTCATGTGCCAAAGGACTAACTCAGATTTTTCTACACGGGATAACAGCGGATGTGGAGCCTCACACTGCAGACCTGGCTCACACACTTCCCTGGATATATCCAAATGACACTGCAATATCTGGTGAAGCTCCCAAACCGGCCGGTCCGACTGACATCTGACTGACTTTTACTGGAACAGTGTTGGCGCCAAACCAAAATTCAGCAACCCCAGCCAGTGTCAAGGCCTCGAGTACACAGGACACAGATGCAGGGTTGAGTTCAAAGTAAAGAATGTTGGGTTTTTTTTGTTTCTTTTTTAAAAAAAAACAGGTTGAGGCTCTCCAGACAGAGCAAACCAAGAGTCTGAGTGCAGCTATGAAAGTTATCTAAAAAAACCTCTCATAGTGTTCCTCTAGGAGGAAAACAAAGGGCTATTAAAGATTACAAATAAACTTCCACGCTCTCCTACTGGGGCGGACTTAACATTAACTGTAGGCTCTCCTTCAATGGTGGCACAAAGTTCTAAGAACAAAACATAAAATCACTCCACTAGTGGAGGAACTATTAAACTAGCAAACGAAACGCAATGCTCCTTTAACGGAGTGGACTATGAAAAGGTTACAAATCAAAATCACTCCAAAAGGGAGAAACAAACTACACTATTGAACTTACTGTGATAAACTAGGGCTGCAGGAGGATCGCTCACTGCAGGCTCAAGGAATCTGTGACTGTGGGTTTCTGTGGAACAAGACGCGAGAGTGAGGCTCATGATTGGAGGCAACACACTGGCACAAGACAAGGGAAACGCAGACTATTTGAACACATGAGGGACCAAGGGGAACAGGTGGAAACACTTTGGAATCAGGGAAGACAATCAGACGCTTGACACGGGAGAAAGGGCAAGATACCTGGAACGAGAGGGGAAAGTTAGTGATTTTTCAAAATAAAATAGGAAATGTCGAGACAAGACATGAAACAGAATGTAAATCGTGACACTATACAAATAAATTTGACTTTGACTTTTGACTGGTGCCCTGCAGGTAATGATTTTCATTAATAATTTCATTGAATATTAATAACTGTCCTTGGACACATTAATATCTACTAATAACTAATCCAGCTCCTGCTCGATCACCAACAGTGTCTGGTAAATTTTCTTTAAGAGAAGTCACATTACGTTTTAGTTCAGTTTAAGCAGCTTTGGCAATCCACAAGGTTAGTTATTAGCTAAACAGCAGACAGCATTTGTATTTTGTCTAACATGAGTTTAGCATCAATAGATTATGGTTGGTGGACTGCAAAGGACAGTTATCTATGTTTATGCATTTAGCAGACGTTTTTATCCAAAGCAACTTACAAATGAAGATATAACAAGCTATATAAAAAAAGCTAACAATAAACTACATGTGGAGTTCAATGAACAGAGGGGTGACGTGCTCTTTTAGGCTGATCGAAGGCGAGACGTGCCGCCGCGTTCTGGACCATCTGCAGTGGTTTTACAGCACAGGCTGGGAGACCAGTTAGGAGAGCATTGTAGTAGTGAAGGCGGGAGATGACCATGGCCTGTATCAGGAGCTGGGTGGCATGTTGGCTTCGGTATGCTCTGATCTTTCTTATGTTTAGCAATGCAAAGCGGCATGAACGAGCAACAGAGGTAACGTGATCTTTAAAGGTTAGTTGGTCATCAATCATGACACCCAAGTTTCTAGCTACCTTTGATGGAGCAAGATATAGGGGTTCAGTTTGGATACAGATGCCGTGGTGTATGGTTGGTTTGGCTGGGAAGACAAGCAGTTCAGTTTTTGGGAGGTCAAGTTGGAGGTGATGGGCTTTCATCCATGTTGATATGTCACACAGTCTGAGATTTGTGCTGAGACCGTGTGGTCGTCAGGTGGGAATGACAGATAGAGCTGGGTATCATCAGCATAACATTGGTATGAGAAGCCATGTGATCGGATGATCTGGCCCAGTGAGGTGGTGTATATGGCAAAGAGAAGAGGTCCCAGTACTGAACCTTGGGGGACCCCTGTGGCGACGTGGTGCACTGCAGAAGTGTGACCAAGCCAGGATACTTTGAATGACCGACCAGTGAGGTATGATTCAAACCAGGAGTGTGCTCTCCCTGTGATGCCCATGTTAGAGAGTATGGACAAAAGGATACTGTGGTTGACAATGTTAAATGTAGCCGTAAGTTGAGCAGGATAAGTACAGAGGATTTGAAGTATAAAATTTTTTTCATACAAATCATTAACTATGCAAGTAATGCCAAACAAATGTGCAAAATAAACACAAACTTTAAAGTATAGCAAGTTTTATCAACACCAGCAATACATAATAGCAATCAATAGTATTTTAGTTCAAAACACTATATATTAAGCTGCAAAACAACAGCTGGTCTATTCAGAAGCATTCAAGTCAGCAATAAAGACATATCAGTGTATGTACATCAGTGTCACAGTGGCTGTGTAAGTGTGTGTGTGTGTGTGTGTGTGTGTGATGTATATGACGATGAGTATAATGTAAATGGAGTAAAATGTGGCGTGGTCACGTGGCTTGGCTGCTCACGTGGGAATCTAAGATGGCAGCCAGGACAGCCAAATGGCAACAATGGGTGCACAGCAAAAACAATGGAAATCATGTAGTTTACCAAGTCTCACGAGGTGGCATTGACCAACGATATCTTACTTGTGACTATCTCGTACTAACACAAAAGAGAGTTGAGCCTGCCCAATGTAAACAAAGACAAGGCAAGATACTGTCTCCTGCTGTTAGGATACAGGGCATGAGGCCAACTAAGTTGTAGAGTTATGATGTGTCCCTCAAAGAATGGTCTGACTGAGATGTCCATTAGAAAGGAAAGAAGAGAGGAGGATAGAAACAGACAAAGCTAGAGAAGTTTCAATTCACCGGTAAAACTGCTGTCCACTCATTCCCACACAGAAGTCTTGTGTGTGATTGCAACCTCACTGCTCTGCTCCTTTAACTGGTAGACTCGGACTGGCTTTCCTCTTGGTGTGAAACATATTAACAAATAGCCAGTGACGTGGATGCAAAAGCTCAAGTATGCAATGTTTAACATGCTGCAGCAAGAAAAAGGAGAAGTGAACAAATGCAAAAAGAACCCAACAACATTGATGATACACATTGTGATCTCTGCCCAGACACAAGCCTCTTTTTTGAGATCCCTCTTGCTAATGATTGGAATGAGGACTCCTCAAGCAGGAAAAAGAATACAGGTCCTGGGAGCTCAAGAAAAATGATTTGAGTGGACTGCTCATTCAGCGGTCCACTGGTGTGGCTGGCCCATCTGTAGGCAGCTGAAAACACAGCAGCATCAATGGGGAGGATATGATATGAGTTACAGTCCCTCCTGAAGATTAGGCTCCATATAATCACTACTGCAAGTTTGTGTAGAGATTACCAAATACACAAACAGCTGTGTGAGATCCAAAATGTTCTTTGAACAAATCTTTTGCTTGTCCAGAGAATAGCGGCCTGAAACCAAGGTTTTTTCAGTTTGAACGGGGGTGCCTCCTAATGCAAAAGAAAAAGTAGGGAGGGTCTGTGTCCAGCAGTGTTTATAACGTGGGTGATGTCACCCCCCGAGTCAGGAGGAACCCCTCTGATTTTGGGCTTCCTCATCAATGAGGTGCATTTTTATATCTAGGTGTGCATTGTAAAGTCTATAGTGACTTAGGGTCAGACTAGTCCTTTTGCCTAGACAAGGACTGCTCCTTTGTTTGAAGCAACTTGCATCACAGAGTTGGAATGTTACATGCAGGCCTCACCATGGTTGACCTTTGTGAGATAGCAGACAGATAAGGTATTTCCCAACCATCACCAAGCTGGATTTTTTGTATCGAATGCTATCCTTCCCTGAAACTGAAAAATCTAGAGTGGAATACTGTGGTAAGTATATGAATTGGACAAATTATCTGAGACTGTGGGCTTTAAGACTTACAATACAATAGCATTTCACTGAAATTTGTGTTTAATGTCTTTGTTGCATTTAACATTTTGTTAGATATGTAGGTTGATAACTTTGGATTGCTCTGAGTTGGATTCTTTGTTGACTGTTTGGAACCTAAATTAAAAAGAATGCAAATAGCCAGTCAAACTGTCACATGGGAATGTTTGTGGAGCATTGCACATATTTATGAATTGCAGGTGGCCAGTTTTAGTGAAACATTTGTGGACCCTTCAACACATTTGTTGATTGTCCTCTGTGGTTTACAAATATTAAAGTCCAACAAAAACCTCTAAACTTCTAAATGATTATTGATTGGTCTTTAATTTCTTCACTCCACAGGGCCATGTTGACATAAAAGTGTTGCATGGTTTGAAGATAATTCCTACCATAGACATAAATATGTAGAACGCGCACTGGTCACTGGTTCTTTCATCAACAGCAGTGCCATATCAGTTAAGGCACAAACACAGACAAAGACAAAGATTCATCGTAGCCAAATTGGCCCATTTTAAACAACAAGAAATGTATTAAATCAAAGAGGGAGAACTCAAAGGAAGAAACGTTGGAGTCAGCTATCAATTCCCAAGAGAGATAAATGAATGTCAGCAAATACCCCCAATTCTGAAATATAACGGCAAACAATACACATGCTCTTTTATGACACAGACCTCTCCCCGTGGCTTTTTTAGACATAACACTGACAATGACAACATCAAACTCCTACAAGATCATTTATCATTAACCAGAACATTGAACTGTGACTTCTCGGATCTACTCTATGCCTTTAATAATATACACACGACTCTAAGGGACTTTAAGGGTTTATATTTATGCATTTTAATCATATTCATTACACCATCACAATACTTTTAAACAGCTGTGCCATTACCATAGTACCACCTGTCACCATTGCTGGGAGGAATATTTATTCCCTTCTTATCCCTGAACTGCACTAATTAACATAAGGTGTTTCGGACATGTCCTACTGGGAGACCTTGGGGCAGAGCCAGGACCCACTTGAGAGACTATAATTTAGCTACAACTATCATTCCTGTTCCCAAGAACCCAAGGTCCACAGACTTCACAGGACTTCAGACCTGTCGCCCTGACCTCCGTGGTTATGAAGGCCTTTGGGCGCCTTGTGCTTTCACACCTCAAAGTGATCCCCGACCCCCTCCTGGCTCCCCTGTAGTTTGCCTACAGAGTCAACAGGTCCGTAGACGATGCAGTCAACTTGTCCCTCCACTACATCCTCCTGCACCTGGACTCCGTAGGTACCTACGCCAGGATCCTGTTTGTGGATTTTAGCTCTGCTTTTAACACAATCATCCCAGCTCTGCTTCAGGAGAAGCTCTCTTAGCTGAGTGTGCCTGACTCCACCTGCAGGTGGATTACAGACCTCCTGTCTGACAGGACACAGCATGTAAAGCTGGGAAAACACGTCTCTGACTCACAGCCCATCAGCACAGGGCTGTGTTCTTTTTTTCTCTGCTCTTCTCCCTGTACACCAACAGCTGCACCTCCAGTTACCAGTCCATCAAGCTCCTGAAGTTTTGCGGACAACACCACTCTGATCGGGCTTATCTCTGATGATGATGATGAGTCCGCCTACAGGTGGGAGGCTGACCATGTGGTGACCTGGTGCATCCAAAACAACCTGGAGCTCAACACTCTAAAGACAGTGGAGATGGTTGTGGACTTCAGGAAGAACTCAGTCTCACCTACCCTCATCGCCCTCTGTGACTCCACATTTGACAATGTGGAGTCTTTCCACTTCCTGGGAACTATAATCTCCCAGGACCTCAAGTGGGAGCTCATGAAGAAAGCTCGGCAGAGGATGTACTTCCTACGGAAGCTGAAGAAATTCAACCTGTCAAGGACAATGATGGTGCACTTCTACTCCTCCATCATTGAGTCCATCCTCACCTCCTTCATCACCACCTGGTACGCTGCTCCCATCGCCAAGAACAAGGGCAGACTGCAGCGTGCCATTCGGTCTGCAGAGAAGGTGATTGGCTGTAATATTACATCTCTCCATGACCTGTACGCGTCCAGGACTCTGAGGTGTGCAGAGAAGATTTGTAGCTGATCCCTCCCACCCCCATCACAAACACTGTGAGACATCAGGACCATCAGGACCAAAACCTCACGCTACAAGAACAGTTTCTTCCCATCCACTACTAACTTTATCAACAAGGCCCGAAGCCCCCCTTGACACTGACTCTCTCTCCCCTTTCAGACCTACAAGCTACATGAACATGGCATCTGCAGACCTTCTGCATCACATTAACGCACAATCTCTATTTAATTGGGACCACTTCTATATCTGCACATCTGTAGTATTTATAGCATCCAGCTTGCACTATAGCTCCTTATTTTTTGAAGATTCTCTATATATTTTTTTTCTATACTTAATACTCTGCACCAACTACAAGTCAAATTCCTTGTAAGTGCAAACCTACTTGGCAATGAACTTGATTCTTATTCTGATTAGGAACAACTTGATGAGCTGAAGGAGGTGACTGGGAAGAGGGAGATTGGCTTAGACAGTACAACCAAGACACAAGTAAATGGCAGTAAATGGATTGATGGATGGAAGGATGGAACATAAGTTTTTTCTTTTTTATCCCCATCCCCATCTGCCCCTCTGTAGAATCACCACCGTAACACGGTGGAGGGGTTTGAGCATCCCTGTGATCCTGGGAGTTGTGTTGTTGGGGAGGGACATTAGCCACTGGTAGGGCCTTCCATTGCGAATTGGTCTCAGGGTAGGGGTCAGACTAAGAGTGATTCAAAGACCTCGATGGAGCGACACCAGAAGAAAGCAGTTACCTCATCCAGAAAAAAAGGGAAACTGGGGCGCCTCCCTGAAGCCAGGCTTTGGGAGGGAGCTTGCCGGCTTAGCCCAAAGAAGACTCAGGAAGGGACCTCCACGTGGGCCCTCCACTCGCGTAATCGAGTAATTAATATTTATTAATAAGTGGAGTTTGTGGAGGGTCGAGAGCTGAATCTGGGAGGACGTGGAACTCTGTGGGAGGAAGGAGAAGGTTGGCTTTCCAGGATGGTGTATAGTCCGAAGTGGTTGGTTTGTCCTTACTTATTTCCAGAGGGAATCCAAGGTGGAGGGAAGGATGCTGTGGTGAAAGGTTCCGAGTCAGTGGCAGGGCACGCAGGCAGATAAGTGAAACAGGCTAATGAGAGGAATGCAACCATGGATGTCAATACTGGCATGAGAAAACCAGAGCAAGGAGAGTGGACCAGGGAAATGAGCACTAAGGAGACAAAGGCAAGGTAAGTCCTTGGAATAACTCGCAATGAAAAACACAGGAGTCGGCCTAATTGCCACTAAGCTAGTGGACTGGACAAAGACTGGTTGCTCCTAAAAAGGTGTCCTGAGGTGTCCTAAGTATTCTCATAATCTTTGTCAATAAACCTTTTGAAACTCTTTTACAGTCAAGTGTTGTGCTTAATGGATCCAATTTTTTGTGATCGTTATACAGAACACAAATCACACTTGATTTAGTGCCAAGAATGTGGACACAACTTTTGGTTTGGTTATACGGGGACTTTTCCCCTCAGTAACTCTGCAAGGATAAAGATCTGGTTCACTGTTTGAAGTCCTCCCACATCCAAATTTTAGCTGCTTCAGGTGACCCCTGGGATAACCAAAGCACAGAGAGTCGCCTTCTCCAGCTTGATGTTTTACAGCACTGTGTAGCGTACTCATAATGACCAGTAAAAGGGGGGAGACCCAAAGATACCTTTTTTCTTTGATCTGTTAGGAGTGGTTTCAAAATAGCAAACCCCCTAATTTACAATCATGAGAAACTGAGTGAAAAAACATTCCAAACAAGGACCTTTATCCTTTGAAAGATTCTGGAGTTAGATTAACATCTGCTCGGCCGGCCAGAGCTGAGTTGGATAAACACAGACCCACCTTTTGGTACCAGATAGGTCAGTGGGGTGCGTACCAAGAACGAGCATTATCATCCTTATCTAAAGAGCTGTAAATTAAGACATGACACCCACCATCCGGACAAAAGACACACCCTTGTTGGAAATAAAGAAAAACTTCAGAGCCAGTTTCAGATGGATTAATGAATCTGTTACCAATATGCCTCATAATTACTTACTGACTTTCCACAACGCTGTACGTAAAACACCAGCAAAGTTAATATTACGCCGTAAGACCCGACCGTCGTGCCGTGGAACCACAGTGCCATCTACAGATCGCGACAGCGAATCTTGGAATTAAAATCATTCTGTATTTTATTCTCCTGTTTATAATATGGTGACTACCGCATTAGTGCCAATTAAATGTGTGTGTGTTACAATGAACTGGAGGTCCAACCGACGGAATAACCGTCAGTCATTGAACAGTGTGAATAATACATTTTCAGTTTTATTGGTCACTCACTATAATCCATCGTCATCTCTTGTTTGAACATGTCAACTGATTCATGTTTACATTGCTTACATTTAATGCCTGTGTGATAAGTATGGTATTAATGTATTCTTTGAATGTGCTTTGGGATGCCAGTGTAGGTACCAGATGTGCTCGGGTTACCAGATCTGCCCTGCGCCTGTTGGTGACGTCACAATCTATGATTGGCTGGACGTTAGCACGATGACGTAAGGGAATGTGATTGGTCCGGACAACTTACTGAAGTAGTTAAAAAAAATCTATTGAAGTCGTTTTCGCGGCTCTTCGTAGGAAACATGGACGGCTTATACAAAGAAATCCAGACCCGCCATTTCATTGGATGTAAACCAGTGACGAAACTCCGCCCTCGCCAGTGAAAGCGAAGCGTGCTGTCGTTTGAGAAAAAGTTTAGTTTTCTATTTCAGTCTAGTAGTTTTGAGTCTTTTTCTCCCCATTCTTTAGTTTTTGTTTAATTTAGTTTTATTTTATTTTGTTTGTTTCAGTTATAATTTATTTTACACTTTCAGACTCTAGACTCCTTTTTCCCTTTTTGTCACTTATTTACCCTCTACTTTGACTATTTCACTTATCTCATTATCTCACTCCTAAGCAAAATCCACGGGGCAAACTTAACCAATAATTCCTTTTTTTTTTTACCAAGTTTACTTGAAAACACAATTTTTGTTGGGGTTATTTTGACTCGACCCTGCTCAAAAGCCACTCGGCCAACTGCCTGCATCATTCTGCAAAAGGGGAGACAAGATACCGCATCAGGTGCCTTCAAGCCGAACCAGAACCATTCCACCGGAGAAAGACAATCTACATGCGTCCGCTTGGGGACTCGCTCATCCAAACTCCTGGGAAGCCGGTGGCCAAATTCTTTGGATTTTCAAGTTTCATTCAACATATTCAAAGTTTCATTCAATATATTCAAGATTTCATTCAATATATTCAAGTTCCATTCAATACATTCAGGATTAATTTAATATATTCAGAGTTTCATTGACTATATTCAAAGTTTCATTCAATATATTCAAGATTTCTTTCAATATATTCAAGTTTCATTAAATATATTCAGGATTCATTTCATATATTCAGAGTTTCATTGACTATATTCAAAGTTTCATTCAATATATCCAAAGTTTCATTCAATATATTCAAGGTTAATTCAATATATTCAAAGTTTCACTCAATATATTCAAAGTTTCACTCAATATATTCAAAGTTTCATTCAATATATTCAAGTTTAATTAAATATATTCAGGATTCATTCTATATATTCAAAGTTTCGTTCAATATATTCAAAGTTTCACTTAATATATTCAAAGTTTCATTCCATATATTCAAAGATTAATTTCCTGAATGGCATGCCATAATATAAATATATTGTTTTATTTTTTCATTTCTTTTTTATTTACACACACTCACAGTTTGTAATTTGCCCTCGTGAAAGGCAAAATGACACACCGAGGATAATTTTATACATAAAATATAATTATATGAAATATTTACATTATTTACATTTAACTTTTACCTAATTAAGCATATTTTTTCCTGACATCCTAATAACAGTGATGCATTTTCATATAGCAAGGACAGATTGGGGTGATAAATGAGATAGCAGCAGGATGATAAAAACATCTGAAATGAAAACAAAGCCTAATTCCTACCTGTTGATGACAATGATTATGTTAATGCCTACTCAACCCATTAAATTGAAGTCATCTTTAAATTCTATCCACAAAAGTGTCTTAACAATATTATTGCATTACTGACAATAGTTTGTCAGTAATGAAATAACTTTGATAGCTGCAGTGAACGACAGTTAACCTTAACAAACTACATGATGGTGTCAGTCATTTAAGCTGTGTAGGAAAAGCTAAAAAATCCTGACTAACAGCGGCCCCTAATGGTGACGTAGCCAGCAAAATAAGACGTGAAGGAATTTCCGCTGACGTCATTACGCTTGGCCATAACAGGACTGCATCAATCTGACAGCAACAACAACAAACGCCAGACAACAACTTTAACGCGGCTTCAAGGCATGTCATAGTGTTACTAAACACTGAAATTAGCAAGATGCGAGTATCAGTATAGTCCTGGCCTTCGCTTGTTTTGCGTCCAAGTTGAAAACTGGGTAATAGCTGCGGCTATCACGAGGAACAATCACGGAGACTGGGCCGCAAAGGCATCAGGGCATTTCGGGGCTGCATCTGGGTCAGTGGGCCGTGTCTATACCGCCGGTTTATCTTTCCCCGCTGTGTCCTGTTGCACCTGTCATTAGTTAATTTACACGTTGACGCCTGTATAAACTGTGGTAACATGCAGGCTAATGGGGCAGGACAGGACCGAGAGTCAGAACTATCCTACCGAAATGGTGCTGTCAATGGTGAATCGTCTTCCACCAGGGCAGCTCTCTCAAACGGATTTCTGTCAGTTACCAACAATGGAAACGCTGTCTGTAACAGCAGTGCAGCGTCAACCCCACCAGCGTCCAACAACAACAGCGCGACGGATGCCAAAGCGTGCGTTAAAAAGAAGCGTCTGTCTCAGCCTGAGGAGGATGTCATCAGGCTGATAGGACAGCATTTACACGATCAAGGTCTCAAGTAAGTAAACCTTGGCGAGATTGAGATATTCGATCCATCAAACAGCAAATGGTCTTGTCTATTTTGTTGAGAAAATCAATTTTTTGATGAGCAGTTATGTAATTCTGTTCACCAGCAAAGCTCCTATATTATTAATAATAACTGAATTTATATTTTGAGCTTCAAGACCTTGCAGATGAATTTGGCCTATTAACTACTTAACAAGCAAGATTGGCTAGGTCTTTCCATGTCATTTTGTTTTTGTACTGTATGTGTACCTTCTGTGTTCTATATAGCTATGGAAAGTAAATTAGCTGAATATATGCATAAAAAAATAAATATACATATATATATATATAGACATAAATTTATATGTATATGTGTACATATACATATAGATGCAATTTTTCATTCTGAAGCAATTTATTTTCCCTCTCTATGTAGTTTTTATTTCTTTTCTTTTTTCTTTTTAGTCAGACAGTGGAACTTCTGATGCAGGAATCTGGGTGCAGACTTGAGCACCCCTCTGCCACCAAGTTCCGCAGTCATGTTGTTGAAGGAGATTGGGACAAGGTAGGACCGAGTATACTAAAATTATAAACTGTAATCTGTGTACTGTTTCTGATCAAGTGCAGAATATCATATGAATTATCTGTCAGATCTTTTTTTCTGTGTGTGTTTTGGAAGTCCATGCTTGTCTGTTTGTGAGTTTGTTGAGTGTTTGTGCTTTTCTCTCTTTTTTTTAAAGGCTGAGAGTGATCTGAATGAATTGAAGGCATTGATGCATTCTCCCAGTGCTACAGTGGTAAGTTATGTCAATGTCAGTGCATTGAGCAAACAGTGTTAGTAATGTCCAAGACAACAGCCATGAGAACTCTGTATAAGACAAAAAAGAAAAACATTGTTTAAAAAAACCAGCTCCAACAGAGTACTGTGTCCATTACACACAATAAAACAGGAACACTATTACGAAAACCACTGGAACAACTTTCAGACTGGATTTCAGTCTGTGAATGATGTCACTATTATGACCTTTTTTTTACTTGCTTATGTATAATTTTCCCAAAGTAATTTACAAGTTAAGAATGAGACTGGTGCCAACCCTCATCAGACTTTACAATAATGTGTTCTTCTGGATATGTTTTAAGTTTATTCACCTGGACTCCACAGCGCTGTTTGTGCTGAAGAGACGGGAAACAAAAAGTATGATCTAATCTAACGCTTTACTGAGTATATTTACAGATTGACTTGCTGATAGGGCTGCTCTGCCAATTGAAATTTCATTCAACACATTATTTTCCAGTAGAAATTATCAGCATGTGAACACAAAAGATTAAGAACCAGGTTTTTACACAGGGTCCCCTAAAGAAAGCTTTCTTTACCCAGGAAAGCTTTCTATCTCTGATAGTCCAGTTTTATGCCCCTTTTAGACATGTATTGCTTTCTGTTAATCAGATACTGCCTGTAACAAATCACGTTGACAATCTTATTAAGGTGGACTTCGTAACATGCCAGTTAGGTTAACATAAACAAGTCAGGTCTGGATAAACATGCGTGCACAATAACAGAGGGTTATTTACCATATGATCAGCTGTCCAGGACAATCCAGCGGTATTAATTAGATAACTAAAAACTGTTAACTGCAGTATCTGAGCCACATTAATCAGTGATGATTAATGATGTTTGACCTGCAACTTTAGTGTTCTGTGTGACTATATTGCAATTTTTACTACTGCTTCAATCAACTGTCATTTTAACACAATGCAGCATGCTTGCTAGGTTCAACGTAGTGAGGAAATGTTTTAGGAGATGGTGTTTTGTCATCTTAAAGCAGTTTTGAATCTCAGCTGGAGCCTTGAGCTTCCAGGTTCTCTCCGAGTACCATGGTTTCCTCCCACCTAAAATATAACTGTTAGGTTCCTTGTCAACTCTAAATTTGCCTGAGGAGTGAGTGTGCATTCATGGTTTGTCTCATTTCTCTCTGTTTTGAGCCTGTTAGAGAGGTGACCTCGGCACAACACCTATTGCCCGATGGCAGCTGGGATAAGCTCCAGCTTCCCAGCGAACCTTATCAGGGTTAAGTGGATATGGAAAATGGTTGTTATGAGAATACAGTTTTTGTATTTGTCTATATGAACTTAAAGTTTTGAGCTGTGCTGCAGCCTCTCATTTCACCCACAGAATTGACAGTGAAGACAGAGTTTCAAGATGGAGTGAAAAATCACATTTTTCTGGAGTTGATAGGAACTAACCTTACACTATATTGCCAAAAGTGCTCACTCACCCATCCAAATGATTAAGTTCAGGTGTTCCAGTCACTTCCATGGCCACAGGATTATAAATTCAAGCACCTAGGCATGCAGACTGCTTCTACAAACATCTGTGAAAGAATGGCTCGCTCTCCGGAGCTCAGTGAATTCCAGTGTGATAGGATGCCACCTATACAAGTCCAGTCGGGAAATTTCCTCGCTACTAAATATTCCAGTCAGCTGTCTGTGGTATTATAACAACGTGGAAGCAACTGGGAACGATAGCAACTCAGCCATGAAGTGGTAGGCTGCGTAAAATGACAAAGCGAGGTTAGCGGATGCTGAGGCGCATGGTGAGCAGAGGTCGCCAACTTTCTGCAGAGTCAATCGCTGCAGACCCCCAAACTCCAGACCAGGAGGTCCAACAGTCTCCTCCATCCATAAGCTCAGACAGTTTCGGGCTGGTACGTCTGCCTTTGGCTGAACAACAAGGAAATCTTTGCTTTCTTTAGATAAGGGATAATAAAACGGCCAAATGGACATATCACTAAAGGACATGAAATTCACAACGGATACAACTTTTGCAATGACATTTTTAAAATCACCTGAGGAAGCATTTATTAAAACAAAAAGATGAAGAGAGTCAAGCAATCATCAAAGTGAAAGTGGAGTAGCATCAGCAATATCAAGAAATTTGGACATTTTCACTGACCTAAAACACAACAAGGATACCAAGAAATGTGTTGACTATGTTAGACAACGCACAGACTAACTACAAACACCGTGATTTGAGAGTTTAACTTCAAATTAAAGACATCATTACTGTGTTCATTTCTATGCTATCTGCAATCACAAACTGCAGGAAGAGTTAGAATTATGCAGTGAGCAAATGTGGTTGATGCAGTTAGTGTCACACTCCCCCCTGCTCTCTTCCTCTGTGCAAACCATTACCACTAGATGTTCACCTCCTGTTGCCTCCCTGCCCGCTTGTAGCACATTCTGAGATTAAAGCTCAGCTGTGTCTGCAGCCCACCATGCAGCTTCTCCAGATCCATAACAACTTCAGTGGACTCATGAGTCCAGTAAGACCTGAAGGGAAGGTGGTTGTCAAAAGTCAATTAAACTACAGGTTCCTTGTTTTGGATGAGTGAGATATTTTTATTTCATTTTATTTTATTTGTTTGTTTATTCAGTTGCACAGTAAACAACAAATGTGTTTGGTACAATCAAAGCGTTCTAAAGTGACTGAAAAGGCACAGGCTAAAGCGTAATGCTTATATTTAAAAAAAATCAAGCTGTTTTTCATCAATATGTTTGTTAATATCAATATGTTTTTTACAAGTACAAGAAAATAAATAAATAATCATAGTGAATGGAAAAAAAACAGTTTCATCCAATAAAAGAATAGTAAAGCGAAATCATAAGTAAACACAAAATCCTTCACAAATTATGAATACTTGTATCCCTCAAAAATTGCTTTAGAAGCCGTCCTTTTGAAAACCAAAAATGTATTACAATTTCTTATATTTATACTAGCATCATTCCATAATGAAACCCCAACAACAGATGTGCATCTCCTTTTAATTTATTTTTTAGCCTTTTTCCTACAGTAAATTTGCATATGTCTCTTAATTTAAATTTTGTTTCTTGAGATGAGAAAAACCTTTGTATGTTGACTGGGAGTAACTTTGATTTAGCTTTAAACATTATTTGCATTTGAGTTTCAGTTGAGTTTCATAGTATGTGATTTCACAAACAGTGAGAGAGTATGTGCATAGTAATCAACCTTATTAATAGAATGCATAGACCCTGTCACATGCTTGGAAAAGTGTCAGTGTTGAACCCTCTCATAGATGAGGAACTTCTTACCATCTTACACAGTACTTTTTTGGCACTACTTGCAACTGGTGGGACAGGCTCAGGCTGGCAATGACAATACCTAGAAGGAGTTTTAGCATAAATTCAGAGCACTCTATTTCAGAGGAAAAAGTCGTCCCACTAGGACAAAAAACAAAAACATCCACATTTGGCTTGTCAATTGAGGAGCAGTGGAGTTTTAACAGTAAATGCTCTGATGAGACTTTGTCAGCTGCCACCAATAAATTTCAGCCTGGAGTGACAATTACTACCAACCTATGGGTGGCCCCCAATCTGTCATCAAAAAGACCTGGTCAAGGTTCCCATTCACGACACTATTGCCCAAACTGCTCTTTCAGTAAAGAGAATAATCCAAAGCCCACCATCCTTCTGCTGCTTCATAACACCCTCGTTCATCCACCAGTACTAATTCTACCATGCTTGCTGAGTCAAACCAGTGGCAGGAGAACAAAGATATTCCCCCTTCTCTGCTTCCAAATCCCTTTCTAATCAACTTTTTGTTCATGTAACAATTTGCTATGTGAGCTGCAGACATATGTTGGATTCCAGCTCATCCTATACAGTGTTAAATTAGGAGTTGTGGCAAGCCACAAAAAAAGGAGGCGGTGGATATTAAAGCCATGGGAGAGGAAACCCCTTTATTTGGTTGATGGAGGATAGAGATGGTCAATGGGATAGAAGTTCTTTGTATGCGTCCTATAAGATCACCTCTGTACACTCAGTGTCATCCCAAGGCCTTGAAGTTTCACAGTCCTTCGGCTGGACTTCCTGAGCCTGAATGAGCTTCAAATTACTGTGGACAGAATTCGTACTGGTTTAAAAGATACAAAAAGAAAATATATTGCTTTGAAAAAGATCCTACTAGCCCTACTGGATTTAATGGAGGAGCATTGCTTCCATTTTATTCTGTCACTGACCCCAAGAGTTCTGCTCTTCCAACTCCGTCTTGCCCTGATACAGAACTGTTATACAAGGCAGTATCAAAAGCTCAGCTGGATGAAAATGGGAAGGCTTATTTAAGAGATATGCTATTGATAAATGCTAATATCTACTCTTGAGCACTGGAAAGAACAAATTTTTTAACTCACAAATGATTTGGTACTCCGGACATTCCAAGCAAACAAAATTCCTTCCTAGTCTCATCAGAGGAACTCAAAGTGATGAAGGAACATGTTGAGGAGATGCTTGCAACCAACATAATTGAATCCTCCTCTTAAGGTTGGGCATCTCCTGTCGTCCTGATTCAAAAAAGGATGGGAAGCAAAATATTTGTATTAACTTCATGAAATTGAATGGTGTGACATACTTGTGCTTCTGTTTTACCACAAGAAAGGACATTCTGGACTTGTTGGCTCTTTTGTCTCCTCCATTGTAGTGGTTTCTCACTACATCCCCTGTTGCTTGGTCACCTCAGTCAAACTGGCAAGCATATTGAAAATTCTGGCCTTGAAAGTTCTCAAAAATAGTGTTCTATTGTATGTGTTCAAGGCTATAGTCAAAAGACAAGGGGAGCCTAAAATAATCTTCTGTAGACAGCAAAGTTCAAGCAGGCTGCATTTTATTTAGCCAACAGCAACATACAGGCCAAACAAGTGCAGGGAGACCGCTCCGGAGTTGTATAACCTTTGTCTCGGCAGTCACCCTTTTATTTGCTAAATAACCCCTCCTAATCACCACCTGTTTAAGTTCTAATGTCTGAATCTCCTGTATGTTACAACATCCTACTTGCATCTTCTTTTTTCTTTAAAAAGAACAAGCTAGGGTTTTTACCCCCAGGTGTGCCCATTACCCTGTCTTCATAGTTCATACTTATCGCCCTCTTCTGTCAGATTTCCTCAATCTATTGGCCATTTGTTAAACAAGCATGACACTCCCTGTCACACTTTCTTTTTAATTGTTAGTTAAATTGATGGTTACTTGTTTCACTTACTTCTGAAGCTACATACGGCAGACACATATGGCCCACAGTTTGTATGAACAGAGGCAAACACACATGCGATTACATCACACTTTACACACAGTTGGTATGTCTGATCAGAGCAGACACTTGAGATTGCATCTGAGCATACACACAGCTGTCTCTTGGGCTGTTTTTCTCTACAGTCCCCCCCTTTGGTCCTTAATTAATGAGGACCACCAATAAACATTCATAGCCCTAAAGACCATATGCAACACTGGTAATAGCCTGTTGGTATAGGAGCAGTCCCTTCATGGCAACCCATAGACCAATTTTGACTGATGTTTTCCCAAATTAGAACCCATGTACAATGTGGAGTATTGGGATCCGATGCTATCACCCATGGTCCATGCCAGTACCGTGAGCTGTACAGATGTGTTTTTGGGTAATGACATGCCTCCATTAGACCTACTAGAGAGTTAGTAGTTTGGGGGCCTTTTGGATACTGCCAAATATCTAACGAATAAACTCTACTGCTGGTTCCATGAATTCCTCATATGACCGTCCACTACACTTTTTCCATATGGCACATGCCGATCTCTCAAAGTTTCCCATGTGGTCCATAGTTGCGTGTATTCTTGTAGTCCTATTGACTGTGTGAGTAGTGATACATAGTTAATGTTTGGAATTTTCATATCCTTAGGGCTCACAACCTTTATATGGCTGATTCAGATTTGATGTTTCTTCCTACTGTTTTAAACTTGATTATCGGTTGATACATTCTCAATGTCTTTAAATATTAGAAGTTAATACATTCTTAATGTCTGTCTACTGGTTGTTGGTCTTGCAATGATGCTAGTATAGGCCTCATACCGGTGTGCGCTGAGGCAGTCAACATTCTATATAAATGCTTAGTGATATCTTGCAACTGATGTTTTTTTCTATTTGTTATAGAGAAAACTGTCTTTGTACTATTAATCAGCCTTCTGCGTGCTCAGATGTGTATGTCTCTTTCTGTCTGTAGACTTCAATGTAATGCACTACATAATCTGAAAAAAATGGCCATTCCATCTTCGTCAGGCCTACCACATTATTTAGTCTTTTCTGCCTTTCTTCTGGCAGAGCTTTATTCCCCATCGATTTGAAAAGAATGTTGCCACTTTCATTAGAATTCCATGCGCTGCCTGTCTCATTTTCCATTTGCATTGAAATTCATGACAAAATTGTCATGGGTTTTCTCCTTCTTTTAGGGTATTCCTTTACCAACATTGATGAATACATTTTTGAAGGGTCATCTGCTCGTAGCTGGTCCCATATTTGATAACAATACGAACCAAACTGCCAACTGTCATAGTTATTGATCTTCATCATGGCCCCCAGGTATGATCTTTTGGAAATTTCTGTGGTGGTGTGCTTTCTAGCAACTTGCATCAGTATGGCTTTAACATACCCCATGGCCAGCATTACTCCATCTGTACTCTTCAAAAACATGGATCCACTTATCTGCTCTGTCTGCAAAGGGTGGCAGTCTGCTTGCTAGTCCTTTAATATCCATAAAACTCCATGGCACATATTGCTCTTTCTGATTACGAGCTTTGGTGAGAAGAGGCAGCATCATAGAGCATCTGTCCCTTTCCTCAAATTCTTCAGCTCCTCTTCCATCTCTGCCACGGAGTTAAACAGGTGAGATGACAGAGAGTGGTCTTTGTCCATTCATTGTAAAATTGTAATTTCTGCCTCCGTTTTAGGCAACTCTTCTTCCAGTTTTTGGAGCCTCCTTTGTAGAATATCCTACTCACTTCTGGATTTTTTTTGTGTTGCTGGACCTAACTACCCAAGATGGCCTTCAGCTCTGATTGCTGTTTTGTGCATTCATTCAGCCAGTGTGACTATTGATGTGAAGAGTTGGTCAGGTGTCCGGTGGCCTGACCTCCTTGGGTTTCCCTCACGTCTGTTTGGTATGTTATAGGCTCCTCCTTGGATGCCGTCTCTGTTGACAAAGTTTCTTTTCATGTTCTGTCTCAGTGTCGTCTTTCTCGCTGTCAGTGTCACCAAATATTGTTTCTGGTAAAGGGGTAGATGACAGGGGATGCCGTTGGTTAGTTCTTGGCCTGCTCATGGTGTCTGTTAGTTTAAGAGTAAATTTCCCCAGCTCTCTGTCCTTCTGTTTCTTTCACCTTTGCACCTCCTTTCAGGGGATACTGACCTGCTTGGTGTTTTCTGTGGGGGCAGCAAAAGGAGATGGTCTGTATGGGATGAGTTCTGGTGCTGAAGAATCTGGAGGTTTCTTTTGTGGTGGATGTTTCTGCACTGGCGTCTGTCTTTTCACTCCTTCCATTTTGAAATTCTACATTTCTTAATTCTGGTTTTCCGTGTTGAATGTCTCAGCTTTACATTCTCTGCAGGTGTGAAAGCAGTCTCTTTGCTTTGAGATTGCCCATTTTGTCCCTTTGTCAAATTTTATCGAAAGTATCGAAAAATATTTATTTATTTTCATTATTCTTCTTCTTCACTTTTTCTTCTCGTCTTCTTCTTAATAATATTATTGTTGTGGTTAATCTGATTCAGCAGGTTTTAACAATATTGTTATATGATTATTGTTTTATTATTTTTTAGTAGTAGTAATTTAGTAGACTCCTAAAAAAAAAAGGACTAAAATACGCGTGCCATTCCAACTATTCGATTAGTTGTGCACATCCCTATTTTTGACGTTACTTCTTGATTATACTTGTTAGCAAACTTATTAGAATTACTTTGCAACCTTCGTGTTCATTTGTGCACGTCTATCACTGTTGGATTTTTTTCAGAAAATGTTCAAACAGATAGGTCCCGCACCGGCAAAGCCAGTATATATTTTTGTGATATTCATAAAAAGTATTTACCATAGATAGATAGAACTTTTTTTCCCTCTGGGAAATTAAGACTCCAGCAGCAGTGCAGCACCATAAAAAACACAATATCAACACTATGGAAAACACTATATAAACAATATATAAAGGAGACAGTGGAAGCGAATAGTAAATATACAGTAGATTGGCAATGTATTCACTATTGCACAAATTGTCTTATTTTACAAATTGTCAGGTTGGTCAGCTAACGGACTGACTGCTCGACTGACCGCTAGAAATCAAACATTAAACATTAATTTAGTAAATTCAAATGAAGTTAAAACGCACAAAGGAAATCTCGGAAATTAATAAAACAAACTAATTAACTGAATCCCACTGATCAACATCAAAGCGGTAAATAATGAGGTGGTAATTAAAGGTGCTAGTAGAAAACTATTTATAAAGGTAATCCAAATATATATTAAGGGAACTGCAAAAAATAAACAAAAGGTGAGGCAGTAAACAAAGGAAAACTACTGTGACAGACCAGAAACTAAAGAATTCAACGGAGAGTGTAGGATACGTCACATTTTAAAGCAACATCTCAGAAATACAATAAAGCAGAATACTTTTTTGCACAGAAAGGCCAAAAGCAAATAACAAGCAAATCCAAATCTCAAAAATCCACTGACATCCACTGACTTTGTGTCCTCCAAGCCATTGGCTTGCTGTTTTTTTTTTTTTCTTTTAGTCTTCCCATGTAGCTTCACAGCGAGTGTGCTATTTTTAGATGATCAGTCCCAGAGGGATGAGCATTGAGCATGAGCCCAGAGCACTCTCACCCCCTAAAAATAATTTAATTACTTGTTGGAAATTAACACTCGTCTGTTTTTCTCTTTTCTGTGAGCCGGTGTCTTGTTGGCTCCAAGCCAGCAGTTCTTCACTACAAAAACTCTTTGTTCCTTAAAGTTTTTATTCACCGGTTCCCATGTGTCTGCATTAAACTATTGGTTTAAAAAAAAGTTTTCTTAAATTGTCATTATTATATTCCTTTACATTTGCCTAGATCAGAAATGCTTTTCTCACTGTAATGTGAGATTTATCTTATTTTGTCATAAGTTTTGTTTATCTACTAATTCACTTCCTTGCCTTTTTTCTTTTTTTGTTCAGGAGTTCATATGTTTATGTATATGTATGTATATATGTATATATGTATGTATATGTGTATATGTACATATATCTATATATATCTATATATATATAGATATATGTATACGCAAACGCAAAAAAAATGTCTTATTATACTTATTATACTTTACTTAGTATTTTTGTCCATTCCTTGCTCAGGCATGGACATCTTGGGGCTTGACCTTGATAATTCCCCCTGGCTTGATAATTTCCCCCTTTGGTCTCACCAAACGTAGTGGTTTCTCACTACATCCCCTGTTTCTTGGTCACCTCAGTCAAACTGGCAAGCATATTGAAAATTCTGGCCTTGAAAGTTCTCAAAAATAGTGTTCTATTGTATGTGTTCAAGGCTATAGTCAAAAGACAAGGGGAGCCTAAAATAATCTTCTGTAGACAGCAAAGTTCAAGCAGGCTGCATTTTATTTAGCCAACAGCAACATACAGGCCAAACAAGTGTAGGGAGACCGCTCCGGAGTTGTATAACCTTTGTCTCGGCAGTCACCCTTTTATTTGCTAAATAACCCCTCCTAATCACCACCTGTTTAAGTTCTAATGTCTGAATCTCCTGTATGTTACAACATCCTACTTGCATCTTCTTTTTTCTTTAAAAAGAACAAGCTAGGGTTTTTACCCCCAGGTGTGCCCATTACCCTGTCTTCATAGTTCATACTTATCGCCCTCTTCTGTCAGATTTCCTCATCTATTGGCCATTTGTTAAACAAGCATGACACTCCCTGTCACACTTTCTTTTTAATTGTTAGTTAAATTGATGGTTACTTGTTTCACTTACTTCTGAAGCTACATAAGGCAGACACATATGGCCATATGTACAGGATAGTGAGAATGGCAGTGTTGTTTCAACTCATTTGTTCAAGCTGAAAGTTGCATATACTTCGAGAGACATTAAGGCAGCTCAAGAGTCTTTCTGGAGGAAACAAACTGTCAGATGCAGATATTTTGCTTTGGAGGCTTATTTGCTACTTTTGAAACGATAAAAGATTAAAATGAAGATGTAATCTTGCTTACAGTACAGTACAGTACCAAATGTGTTAAACTAAAATGAGGTCATCTTGCAGTCACTTGGCTATTCACAGTAGCAGAAACTTTGATCAGCTGTGCCTAAAATTTTGTATCAGAAACGGGCACATTTTCATCACAAAAGCAGTCATCAATCATCTCAAAGACTACTACTATAGCAGACATTAACGTGTAAAGCAGGATATAAGTTTTGTCAAATGCCGTGTTAAGTCATTATCAGTACCCACATTTTTCTTTCAAATTGATCTCTTCCATGTCAGGTGTGTGATCCCGTCATTTGATGTCTTGTGCAGATGTTATACAGCTTAAAGACATGATGATTAATGTCTTTCTTTTGGCCTTGTCATCCTTCTCATGTACAGCGGATGAAGTTCCTTTTGCTGCAGCAGAAGTATCTGGAATATTTGGAGGATGGAAAGGTGCTGGAGGCTCTACAGGTCCTCAGAGCTGAGCTGACACCTCTCAAGTATAACACAGAGCGTATCCACATTCTTAGCGGGTCAGTTCACCAAGACGGAAGCTGAGTCTCTCCGGAACATTGACAGAAACATAGATTGATTCCACCCAAATGAAAATAAAAAACCTGATTTATTCCAAAGGAAAACTATATCATTTCCCTTTAGAAGAAATTGATCAAATTATAAAATCAGATAATGCAATGAAAACAAAAATGTAAAAAGGTTATAAAACATTAGAAAAAAAACCCCATTACAATAAAAGAAGATACTTTAGCAATAAAGAAAGGGGGACAGTGTAACAGCTACCAAGCAACTAGTTTACAAATGATGAGTCTGAGTGAGGTATCTCACCATACAAAGCTTCTTTCAGCTTGGCGCTCCACTACCACCAAATTAGTCCTGATATACAGTTGAAACCAGAAGTTTACATACACTGTGTAAACAGACACTTTTTTTCCCACGTCTGACAATGAATCAGATTAAACTTTTCCTGTTTTAGGTCAATTAGGATTTCTATTTTCTAAATGCCAGAATAATGAGAGAGATCATTTTTTAGACATTTTTTTATTACTTTCTTGAAAGTCAGAAGTTTACATGCATTTCATTAGTATTTGGTAGCATTGCCTTTAAACTGTATGACTTGGTCAAACGTTTTGGATAGCCTTCCACAAGCTTCTCACAATAGGTGGCAGGAATTTTGGCCCATTCCTCCTGACAGAACTGGTGCCAAGTTTGTAGGCCGTCTTGCTCGCACATGCCTTTTCAGCTCTGCTCATACATTTTCAATGGGATTGAGATCAGGGCTTTGTGATGGCCACTTCAAAACACTGACTTTGTTGTCCTTGAGCCACTTTGTAACCAGTTTGGCAGTCTGCTTCGGGTCATTGTCCATTTGGAAGACCCATTTGCATCCAAGCTTCAACTTCCTGGCTGATGTCTTGAGATGTTGCTTCAGTATTCCCACATAATGTTCTTTCCTCATGATGCCATCTATTTTGTGAAGGGCACCAGTCCCTCCTGCAGCAAAACAACCCCACAACATGATGCTGCCACCCCCGTATTTCACAGTTGGGATGGTGTTCGGACGCTTGCAAGCTTCCCCCTTTTTCCTCCACACGTAACGATGGTCATTATGGCCAAACAGTTAAATTTTAGTTTCGTCCGACCACAAGACATGTCTCCAAAAATGTATGTCTTTGTCCCTGTGTGCATTTGCAAACTGTAATCTGGCTTTTTTTGTGTCTCTTTTGGAGTAATGGCTTCTTCCTGGCAGAAAGTCCTTTCAGGACACGTTTCACTGTGGATAATGACTCACTCTTACCAGCTTCAGCCAGCCTCTTCACAAGGTCTTTTGCTTTTGTTCTTGGATTGATATGCACATTTCGGACCAAAGCACGTTCATTTCTGGGACACAGAATCCGTCTCCTTCCTGAACGGTATGATGGCTGGACATTCCCATGGTGTTTATACTTGCATATATTATTGTTTGAACAGATGAACGTGGCACCTTCAGGAATCTGGAAATTTCACCCAAGGATGAACCAGACTCGTCCACAATTCTCTTCCTGATATCTTGGCTGATTTCTTTTGAATTTCCCATGATGTTACACAAAGAAGCAGTGTGTTTCAGGTGTGCCTTAAAATACATCCACAGGTGTGTCCTTTATTAAATCAAATCTTGTCAATAAACCTATCAGGAGCTTCAAAAGACATTACATCATCATCTGGGCTTTCCCAAATTGTTTCAAGGCAAAAAAGCATGTGTCTTTTTATACAGTGTATGCCAACTTCTGGTTTCAAGTGTAGATTAATCTCTAACTGGCATGAGTGTTCTGCTCTTTCATGTTAATTGTAGAATAATGGATCGAAAGCTTCGTCTTTCAGCTCAATTTTCGCTTCACGGTAACAGACCTGCACAGCGCCCTGATTACTGCCGACTAAGCCCCATCCATTTTCCCATCTCTGCTGGAGTAATCATTATGCTTTTATGAGCTTTTGACAGAATATATGAAAGGACAAGCCCGATTTCATAACGTGATGAAGTGATACATTGATGTGAGTCTATTGTGTGAGCAGCAGTGAGTTTGTTCAATAATAGAAAAATTGCTGTAATGGATTCGGAAAGTACTTCATGTGCATTCTCTTTAGCCTTAGAGAAGCTATCCTTTGACAAGTTTTTGTACAACAAATTTTAATTGTCTAAATTAATAAATGTCTAAAGTTTTGCACCTTGTAATGTTGTCATGGGTACTGAAGGTACCTGATGTGCAGTAATGCAGAGGACCTGCGAGCCAAAGCTGAATGGGAAGGCAAAGGCACAGCATCCAGACTAAAGCTGCTGGACAAGCTACAGAGTGAGTGCGGTCTTATTCACACCCCACACCTAATTAGTTGTAGATAGCAATGGACACATGGGCACAAAGTGTATGTCTGCACATTTGCTTGGAGTAACCGTGGTGAGTCATTTGTCTGGATGGTCATGTTGCCTCTCATTCCACTCTCAAAGTTTTCTATGTAGATTACATGTAAATTATAATAAATTGAATAAACTTAATTCAGTTTTATTCATATAGCTCACAACAAATGCGAGTCGTCTCAAGGGACTTCAAAGACATCTAAATTCAATCCAATTCTAATCCAATTCATTGTAACACAATCATAATTAGATCAAATCAAATTTATTAGATTCCAAATTTGCCAATTCAAAAAAGTTCATAAAAATGGCTTTGTATGAATTGGACTAATTTGGGGCCTCACAGTGTGGAGTTTGCATGTTCTTCTTGTGTGGGCGTGGGTTCTCTCCGAGTACTCCGGCTTCCTCCCACTGTCCAAAAATATGTATGTTGGGTAAATTGGTGTCTCTTAATTGTTGGCTGGAGTGAGTGTGGTTGTTTGTCTCTCTGTGACTCTATCATGGACTGGCGGTAATGCATGGATGGATTTGATTTGATTGGATTATTGTCTTTGACTCGGCTTGAAGTGTCATTTGTTGTGATTTGGCACTATATGAATAAAACTGAAATTAATTGAAAAATAATTTTTGTTTTCTATAATTATTTTATTATGTTTTGATTTGTGAAACTTTCATATGAAAAGAGGGTTGTTCCTTTTTTACATGACTGCAGTATACAGTAAGAAAGGTTATATTATAATAGAAATAATTATACAAATTTGTATTTCTTTTATTTTAAGTCATACAGAAAAATTATTGTTAGAAGAGTTTCTTTCTAACAGCAAGTGTCTCAGAATACATAGATAAATGTAAACTTACTTTTTATCAGCAATATTAAATCAACCTTGAAGCACTTTTTGGTTATTTCTCACTTGTTGGTCTCTGTTGTCGCTCTCACTTAATGCTCCGAGCTACTTTTGTGTTTGTGCATGAAGCATACCTGCCTCCATCAGTGATGCTGCCGCCTCACCGCTTGCAAACTCTGCTGAAGCAGGCAGTGGAGCTGCAGAGAGAGCGTTGCCTCTATCACAACACCAAACTAGACAATGGACTGGAGTCTGTGTCTCTGCTTGTGGACCATGCCTGCAGCCGGTGAGGACCCTCACATACTGTGCTCCACCCAGGCTAATAGAACAATGTTTTAAAGTATCATCCTTTATTTTTGGCTGCCATCTACCACACTGGGTACTTTGTGCCACCCTTTGATAACAAATGGGCCTGATGCACATTTAAAAAAAAAAAAAAAAGTTTTTCACTAATGTGGAAACAAGGCTTTTATTCAAATTAGGATTGGCATGCCATCTTTCGCAAGATTATCATGAATACCAATAATCTGATATATACTGGCTATTAATGCAACAAAATGTACAATAATTAAAACTATCATTGGCAGTTAAAAAAAAAGGTTGGCGGACCAATGATACTGATCAGAAATACTTAATGTGTTTGTGTATTCATGTATGTGTTTCTGAAATGTAGGAAGCAGTTCCCATGCTACACACAGCAGATTCTGACTGAGCACTGCAATGAAGTCTGGTTCTGCAAGTTCTCCAATGATGGCACAAAACTAGCAACTGGATCCAAAGACACCACAGTCATTGTGTGGCAAGTTGATATGGTAATCAGTCATTTAGTTATCAAGAGTTCCTGATTGGCATGGTAGTAGTCTGGGATTTTCTGTGTATTCTTTCTTTCCTATATTAGTTTTTCTTTTCATGAGGTCAAAAAATGAGAAGCCCACAGTACTTTAGGGGTCCAATGTGTTTTATGTGGCTCAAATAACGGACACCATATGTTTAAAAGGATTTTTGAGTGTCAAGACTTTGTCGTAAGGTTTGTTTGTGTGTGAAAGCTGAAATGACTAGATTATTGATCGGTTTGTGTGCTGGTTAACAGGAAACCCAACAGCTGAAGTTGATGAAGACTCTGGAGGGTCATGCCTATGGTGTGTCCTACCTTGCCTGGAGCAATGATGATGCCTATCTGATAGCCTGCGGTCCTGATGACTGCTCTGAGCTGTGGCTGTGGAATGTACAGGTATATAATATGTCTACAGGTACACAGAGAACATGCATGCCAGCAGCTCAGAGGCTTAATTCCAGTTGAAAATCGTTATTCATTACGTAGTGGAATGCATTGAGAACAAAATAACATAAAAATGATCAATGTAGATAAAAATTATTATCCCACTGAGGTCTGGATTTGGAATCATACTTGAAATAAAAGTGGAAAAATCACATCACATCATTAAGACAAGTCAAAATGAGGCTCAGTAGTGTGTCTGGCCTCCACGTGCCTGTATGACCTCCCTACAACACCTGGTATGCTCCTGATGAGGGGGCGGATGTTCCCCTGAAGGATCTTCTCCCAGACCTGGATTAAAGCATCAGTCAACTCCTGGTGCAACGTGGCGTTGGTGGATAGAACGAGATAGGATGTCCCAGATGTGCTCGATTGGGTTCAGGTCTGGGGAACAGGCAGACCAGTCCACAGCATCAGTGCCTTCATCATGCAGGAACTGCTGACACATTCAGCCACATGAGGCCTTGCATTGTCATGCATCAGAAGGAACCCAGGGCCCACTGCACCAGCATATGGTCTCACAACGGGTCTGAGGATCTCATCCCGGTACCTAATGGCAGTCAGGGTACCTCTGGCTAGCACATTGAGGGCTGTGCGGCCCTGCAAAGAAATGCCTCCCCACACCATTACTGACCCACCGCCAAACCGCTCATGCTGAAGGATGTTGCAGACAGCAGAACGTTCTCCACGGCGTTTCCAGACTCTGTCACATCTGTCTCATGTGCTCAGTGCGAATCTGCAAGTCTTGGTGTTCTCTGGAAAATGCCAATCGCCCTGCGCGGTGTTGGGCTGTAAGCACAAGCCCCACTTGTGGACATCAGGCCCTCAAACCACCCCCATGGAGTCTGTTTCTGACAGTTTGATCAGAAACATGCATTTTAGTGGCCTGCTGGAGCTCCTCCTGTTCCTCCTTGCACAAAGGAGTAGGTAGCAGTCCTGCTGCTGGGTTGCTGCCCTCCTACGGCCCCTCCACGAACAATCACTGTTGCTTCCTAACTGGACAGGTTGATTTCACAGAAGTGTGACTGACTTGGAGTTACATTGAGTTGTTTAGGTGTTCCCTTTATTTTTTGGAGCAGTGTATATATACACACACACACGTGTGTGTGTGGTCTGAAAATAAACTCAGTACATTGTAGAATTTATAGTGTGTGATATTTTCTCTCACACTCTCCCCTGGTATCTGCTGTGTAGACCGGGGAGTTGCGAACAAAGATGAGTCAGTCTCATGAGGATAGCCTGACTAGTGTGGCCTGGAATCCAGATGGCAAACGTTTCGTCACCGGTGGCCAGAGAGGACAGTTTTACCAATGTGTGAGTATCTTTTGCGGCACATACTCTTAGTGAACATCTGAAGACTCTGAACATATAATGTATTTTCAGTGTACTACGCAGTACAGTACATCCAGTCCATCCCCCAGTTTTAGTCCATTTTAAAAATATTCTGTACAGTAATAGATTTTAACAGGGTAGTACTTTTTTAATCCCCAAATGAAAATTGTTTTGGATGCAAGGATATTAGAAAAAAATCTGAAATCACTAACACACACTGCAGATATGAAATATTTTGGTCACCTTCAGCTTAAGAAGTGCAGCTTACATTGTTATAGCTATTAAGTGCTGCTGAGGATTCAGCAGAGATATCACGTCAGCATGTGCAAACCAGCAGGTAGAGGCGAAGGACTAGGACCTGCACTCACACCAGTGTGTCCGTTGAAATTTTGCCTATCCCACCTGTTTCCGGTAAGCCTTGGAGAAAAATTAAGCGGATGTTGGTAGTGATCCTTAAGTCTCGATTACACTCTTTTTTTTTTTCCCTTGTTTTTTCTGGTAAA
Organism: Leuresthes tenuis; assembly: GCF_036924035.1. Taxonomy (NCBI): domain Eukaryota; kingdom Metazoa; phylum Chordata; class Actinopteri; order Atheriniformes; family Atherinopsidae; genus Leuresthes; species Leuresthes tenuis. The sequence goes on from NW_027325364.1 coordinate 35,166,162, forward strand.
ACTCCTGAAACTTCACTTCCCTGCAGCCGTCAAACCCCCAGCATGTTGTGGGTTGTTTGCAAAATAAATCCAGATTGTGTTGTAATTCCAATAAATACTTGTGAATATAGTAACAGCGCTGTATGAGATTTTTAATGTGGCCCCTCAGTCTGCTAAGCATTTATTTAATTGTCTGAGGTGGTGCATTGCCAAGTGGTTCACTTTCACTTTCAATGAATCCAGTTTTTCTTCTGCAATTTAAGTAGACAGCCCAAGTTTTGCAAATTCTAGCAATGAGGGATAGTGACTGATAGAATGAGGGAGCTGATACAAGCGGCTGAATTGGGTTAGGAGGGTGACAGAGCTCAGCCTTAGGGATAAGGTGAGCAGCTTGACCATCCATAGGGAGCTTGGAGTGAAACCGCTGCTCCTTCACATTAAAGGAGTCAGCTGAGGTGGTACAGGCATCTGGTTAGGATGCCTCTTGGTCACCTCTGTTTGGAGGTTTTTTGGGCATGTCCAACTGGAAGGAAAGCCCAAGACAGACCCAGAACTCGTTGGAGGGATTATAATTCCCTGCTTGCCTTAGAACACCTTGAGGTCCCCCAGGAGGAGCTGGAGGGTGTCACTGGGGAGAGAGATGGCTGGGTTTCCCTCCTGGACCTGCTGCCTCTGTGAAAAGAACCTTGGATAAGCAGAAGATAATTGACAGATGGACTGCAATGAGGGAATATTCATTCCTAGATTATGGCAGACTGTTAGCTAGCTATCGTCTAGTCTGAGGTTTGTGTATTATGGTGTTTGTTAGAGGTAGAAGTTTAGGCTTGCCTAAAATACTCCATAGGCCATGGAATTATAATTTTTAGACCCTGCCCTAAAAATCCTGAATAGAAAATAGATTAAACAGTCCAAATCCACAATTAAGTTAAACATAGTCCTTTACGTTTTAACTTGTTTTAAGCGCCTGTTGTCTGACACATCTTTCCGTGCCTTTGCTTTACTCAGACATTATAGAGTGGAATTTGAATTGTAAGAAATTTGCCATTGGCTTTTTTTATACATTACATTTTTTATAAAGGGCTTAGTTGCTGATAATTGGAGTAACAGGTAATTAAAGTCATCAGTATGGTGAGTCTGTGCTGCCTTTAAAATTTTACAGATTCTGAAAGCAAATGCATGTTCTCCTTTAGTATTGAATATAGTCTCATCAGATTCATTGAACAACTCGTGTTACTTGGAGTGTGGTAGGGCAATGAAAATATGAATTGTAAGTGCAATATAATGGGAAATTCCTTGCAGTAATCTGATGCTGATACCCTTTATTGCATTTCATTTTATTTCAAATGCCAGGATTTAGATGGAAACCTGCTGGACTCATGGGAAGGAGTTCGGGTGCAGTGCCTGTGGTGTCTGAGTGACAGCCGGACCGTTCTTGCATCCGACACCCACCAGCGCATCCGAGAATACAATTTTGAGGACTTGACAGACAGAAATATGTGCGTACCCACCCTGACTGGGTAGAGTAATTGAAGTAATACCATTTTTTACTTTCTGTGTTTCTAGGGGGAGAAAATTATTTTTAATTTTGTCCCACTTTTAAAATGATCTGTTCCCATAAAACAGTCACAAAACCTTCCTTTGGCAGAGTTAGGAATGATTTCACATGTCCAAATTTGTTTCATTCCATCTTTTTGTACATACACATTTATTTTTTGTCAAAGTTCCATACATTTTATCTTTATCAATGAATCAATAAATTAATTTGTTAATTATCAGATTTGTTAAATATCAGATAAAGTGAAAATGTGCAGTTGCCATTGCTGCCTCTTTGTCGGAATGTGGTATTACCATTTTTGTGGTGAGCCAGTCCTGAGAATGACTTGCTGCTGTGAGTGAACAAAACATGCACTTAAAAAGTCCCTGCGTGTGTTTATGTTTGTTTCACGTTTATGCATTTAGCAGACACTTTTATCCAAAGCGTCTTACAAATGAAGTTACAACAGTGCAGCTAACATCAAAGCTAACAATAAGCTACATAGAAGGAAAACCATTTGTCAGGCTCTGTCAGAGGTGACAGTATAGAAACAGAGTGCAGGCATAGAGGGAAGTAAATATAAAGTGCAGTGGGGGGGTAGGGAAGTACAGGTAAGTGCTAGGATAGGAGATGCTCTCTGAAGAGCTCGGTTTTCGCGGGTTTCTTGAAAATGTTCTTGTAGCGTCATTCCACCATCGTGGAACGACACAAAGTGTCTGGATTGTCTTGAGCGTGGTGTAGGCACTGCTAGACAACAATCCTTTGATGACCGGAGTGACCGAGTCATAACAAAAGCATTCAAGTAGATGGGAGCCATTAAGCACTTTGTAGGCTAACATGAGTGACTTGAATTTGATGTGGGCGGTTAAGGGCAGCCAGTGGAGCTCATGTTCTGAGCAATTTGCAAAGGTTTCACAGCACAGGCTGGGAGACCAGTTAGGAGGGCATTGCAGGAGTCAAAGCGAGAGATGACAATAGACTGCGCCAGAAACTGGGTGGCATGTTGGGTTAGACACAGCCTGATCTTTCTTATGTTTAACAATGCAAAGCGGCACGATCAAGTGATGGAGACAATGTGATCTTTAATTGTCAGCTGGTCATAAATCATGACACCTAAGTTTCTAGCTACCTTTGACGATGCAGATGTTATGGTGTATGGTTGGTTTGGTGGGTGGGAAGACAAACAGTTCCGTTTTTGAGAGGTTTAGTTGGAGGTGATGGGCTTTCATCCATGTTGATATGTCAGAGAGACGGTCTGAGATTCATGCTGAAACCGTGTTGTTGTCAGGTGGGAATGACAGATAGAGCTGGGTGGTATGAGAAGCCATGTGATCGGATGATCTGGCCCAGTGAGGTGGTGTATATGGCAAAGAGAAGAGGTCCCTGTACTGAACCTTGGGGGACCCCTGTGGCGAGGTGGTGCGCTGCAGAAGTGTGACCTAGCCAGGATACTTTGAATGACCGACCAGTGAGGTATGATTCTAACCAGGAGTGTGCTCTCCCTGTGATGCCCATGCTAGAGAGTATGGACAAAAGGATACTGTGGTTGAAAGTGTCAAATACAGCCGATAAGTCGAGCAGGATAAGTACAGAGGACTTAGCTGTCGCTCTGGCTTCTTTTAAGGCTTCTGTCACAGCCAACAGAGCCGTTTCAGTGGAGTGTCACTTTTAAACCCAGATTGGTTTGGGTCAAGGAGGTTGTTATGTGAGAGGTAATCAGTGACCTGCTTAAAGACTGCCCTTTGAATGATTTTAGACAGAAACGGGAGGAGCGAGACCGGCCGTTAATTCTCCACTTGAGTCGGAGGGAGGGAAGGTTTCTTCAGCAGCGGTGTAACCCAAGCTTGCTTGAACGTGGTAGGAAATGTACCCGATGTCAGTGAAGCATTCATCACTTGTGACTGATGCAGTTACCATAGGTGCTATGGATTGGAGTACAGATGTCCCGGTTCACCTTGAAACAGAGATAATATACTTGCTTGTACAAAATTTACAAAAAGAAAAGGTCCAGAAATTACATTCAATAGGGAAACTAAAGTGAATGAGACAAACAGTATTGATTGTTTGAATAAAAGAAGCTTACCTCCCCCGCTTAATCCAATTCAGGGTTGTGGAGGGGAAAGAGCCCATGCCAACTGTCATTGGGCGAGAGGCAGGGTACACCCTGGACAGGTCGCCAGTCCACCAAGGGACATGGACATGGACACATTATTTTTTATATATCTGGTTACTTGAATGGTTCATATTACCTACTCACTCGATGGATGCATATGCTAGTCACAAAATCAATATAAAATGTGAAACAGTGTTTGTGTTTGTTTTATGGATCATCTTGTGTGCTGTCATTTCAGAGTACAAGAGGACCATCCAATCATGTCTTTCACTGTTTCAAAAGATGGAAGGTTGGCTCTGCTCAATGTTGCTACTCAGGTGAGCAACATTTCAAACTACAAGATTCTTTCCTTTTGAACCTCAGGTAGTTACCATATTACCAGTTCAGCCTTGTGTTGGTGTAAGTCTCAGTAATTGTTTTGTCTGTAGGGAGTCAACCTATGGGACCTGCAGGACCGCGTTCTTGTAAGAAAGTACCAAGGGGTAACACAGGGCTTCTACACCATCCATTCCTGCTTTGGAGGGTACAATGAAGACTTCATCGCTAGTGGCAGCGAAGGCAAGACAACAAATTGTTTTGCCCAGTTCATTTTCTCTCTGGCCTAATCCAAGTGGCAGGTTTAAAAAACGGTTTTAATCAAATGAGTTGTACAAACAAGAAGAAAAACATTACATCAATCTGTGGATACATCATTTTAATTTTTATATTATAGTATAGGTGGAGCTCACTTTGAAAGCTAACTTAACCTCTCTCCCAGCAGACCATAAAGTTTACATCTGGCACCGGCGCAGTGAGCTCCCCATTGCAGAGCTGACTGGTCACACCCGCACTGTCAACTGTGTGAGCTGGAACCCCGTCCTGCCTGGACTACTGGCCAGCGCTTCAGATGATGGAACCATCCGAATTTGGGGACCTGCCCCATTCTTGGATGTCCACCATGCAGAAGGCCTCAGTGGTATGAATATAAAACGTAGTGCAATCATGTGAAAAATAAACTACTTTATTTAGGGCTGGCAGCTCCTTTTCATGTGCAACGGATGGCTGCACACACTTGCTTGGAGAATTGAGAGACAGTTGTGCTCAGCATCATGTGTGGCAGGATGTTGATCTGTGTGTTTCCTGTTCCACCAGAATGCTGCAGCATTGATAGCTGATGACCTGCTCGTGCTGCTGTCGGCCTGATGAGGATTAAGACTCTGTAGACACTTGAATGGATGAAGTGGGGAAAGCTTTGGTGATTGAACAGCTGCTTCCGAGAAGTTTGGCCAGCTGTTCTATATGCCAGGATGTCACAGGACATGGATGCCAGACACGTTACTAAGTGCAGATTTGCCCTTTTGAAGCTGGGCTTCAGGACCTCCAGTATCTGACCCATCTCCTGCTCCTGTCTGCACCTTTATTCTCAGCAAATGGCAGGAACATTCATAATTCTAAATTAAGTTATTTATTCTTGAGCTAGGCTGTGATCGGCTGGGGAAGAGATTTTGATCTGAGCATGATGAAGCTTTGACTTTTTTTTTTTTTTTAGTCACCTGTTGAACCTGAATCCTGAATGTTGAATCCATTGAAGTTTCCTTCGGCAACATTCCTGAAGAAAACTTCAGGAAGACAATACTCGAAGGATTTAACGCCCACTTGAGTAGAATCTTTTAACTGCAAATGTTATTTTGTCTTATATTTAATGCAAAATACATGTGATGGGGACAGATTGAACTTTAGACACTTTAGAAAGAATAGTATTTGATGAGCATGTTACACAGGCTTGCACAAGAGCAACAATTTGTGCTGCTTTATCTACAGAAACATATTGAATAGAGCATTCAGAAGCTGTGCAAGTTCAAATAATTATCTGTCAGCTTCTACCTTTGATGTGTGGATTATGGAGTGTACTTTTCATACTCCGTCAGGGTTCCGTTTTTTGTTGCTGCCTGCCATTGTTGTTTCGTTTAGTTGTTAACAGCTGTGTGAACTGTTTTTAAAGTTAAAGCTGGTGTTTTTCTGCACATCATCTCGAATTTCTTCCATAAATTTCAGATGCTGAACATAGCTTTAAACGGTTCAGTTGTTTTTAACAACAAGAAGTGGAGGAATCAGTAGTGCATTTATTGTGAACCATTTTCAGAGTCGGATTAATCCGCATTTGTTGTTTTAGTTAGCTCAGCATACGTCATCTTAATGCCCCAAATACCAAGTCAGTTTTTTTAGTAGCCTTTTTCTTCCCCAGTATTCCTGCCAGGCAGTGGAGCTCTATGAAAGTTTCACATGTAATGACACAAATAAGAGATAATTACCAGCTCTAACTTGAATATTCACTGAGTGAGCTGAGGGGACGCAATAATGAACTAGTGTCTACTATCAGCGTGGAAAGCATTTGTAACACTTGTAAGTTATGTTGTTATGAATTTCTACCATTTCACAGTCAGAAAACAATCTTGCCTGATCAATTATTCTGTGTAATATGTGATTTCTATCTGTTTATTATGGCGTGTTTGATGATGCTGTGTAAGTTCTTTTGTTCTCCCTTTTCATTTTACTCCATTCTTTCTCTATGAAGTTTTAGGCTCGTGTTTGGCTTCACAGCAAATGTAACTGACTCCAGCATTGTTGTAATATCAACAAGCAAGTTCCTCTTTACTGCTGCTAACAGAAAATTTGTTTATAGATGCACAAACTATAGTTTAATAATTTAATCCAAACTTCTTTTAGATTAGATGTATGCTGTCTACGTGTCTATTTGATTAAATCGTTCTTGTCCTGGACAAAAACCACAAGACTGTGAAGGATGTGGTAGCCCCGTTTATCTCCCGACTCTACTGGTGTGAACTCTTTCATCACAGAATACAAGTGGTATACAATAATATGTCTCTCACACTCTTAACCCAGTCACAAATGTGGTGAGTTTATGCTTCTGTGACCCCCTTTCTTTTGGAACCCGAGTATTTCATGTTTCTCTCGCTCTCTTCTTGCTATTAGAGGCCACAGTAGGAACTGTGTTTGCTTGCAGACAGTTTGTGCCACAAATTTTACATTTAAACATGTTATTACACATTGATTGTTTTGTTCAAAATAGTTGTGTAGGAGAGTTATGTCTGCGTATTAAAATTTTTTAAACTGAATTTATTTTGGCATGTCTTTCACAACAAATTCGAAGTACAGCATGTTCATGCACAGGGCTGAATGGTGTCTTCACGAGCCGTCAGTAACCTGAGCACAACCTGGCTTAATCGTACTTCAACAGTCAGAGCTCCTTGGAGGTGCATTTGGGCTCATTCTTGAGATGTAGTACGAATCCTAACGCACGACACAAACCAGTGCATACATCATGTTTCTTAAGAAAGTAATGATGCTTGCGTTGTCAGGAAGGTTTGCTTGGACATAGTTTTTAGATGGTTCCATTTCACATTGAAGTTGCAGTTTGGCTGATCTAATTTTCCTGAGTGTTCTACAGCTCCAGAAATTGCTTTCTTAGAAACCTGAGTCGGCCTGCCTGTGATTTGATGCTGAGGAAGACCTCATGATTCCAATCATCATGCTGCTTTGGCTCTTTGGCCTAACTGATTCTAAATTTTCTAACTATTGTTGTTCCTTCCTAATGATATTTGGTAAAGCTTCAGTTAACCATGAGAGGTTATCATAAGGCACTTGTGAGAGGTGTTGTTTCACTCTCTAAGTTACCACTTGTTTAGAAATGACACACTGAGGCAAATAAAATGAATTCTTTTTATTATTATTTATAAAACACCAGCCCGTCACACCAATAAAAGAAACCCAACTCTACATACGACAGTTTCAATGTCATTCAGACACCAATTTGTTCATTAGCCATTTTCACAGTTAAACACACCAAAAAGTCCAGCATGAGCTACAAAAAGTACACCTCTTACAATATAGACTAGGTTTGCACGACACACTGCCTCAGCATCATTGTGCACATGCGCAATAATCACATTGCAAGGTGTACATAGTTAAGTAGGGCAAATTAAATCAAGCCTGTTCAAGTAATTCAGCAAAATTCTTGGAGTCATTTTTTTTCCAATACCATGTAGCCCTAAATTGGCCATTAAAGACTGTCAGCTGCTTATATATGGACAGCAATCAGCTGCAGTGTAAACAGGAGTGCACATTTTTGTAAAAAGCCTGTTTTACAAGTGATACATGCTGATCCTGGGAACTGTAAGGCAGAGCAGAAAGTAATTTGGCTGAAACATCAGTGCAGGACTGAGGTTAAATGTCACTCATACAAATAGAATATACAAGTCATAACTGTCATAAGGCATCATGGCCTTCAAATAGCATCGAGATGTGAAATGATACTCTACCAGCACAACACCACACACTGTGTGAAGATGGTTCTGAAGGTCTCAGAATAGAATTATTCACCATGTGATGTGTGTTCTGTTGTCAGAAGCTTAACACTGGAAGAGTGGCATGTGCTAAATGTGATGATTTTCCGTTTGGTTCCCATGGCAACAGCATAGAGGCTCCACAGAGGTTGAGAGAGATGCGCATGTTAGCCACAGCTGCGCTGCTGTTGAGTTTCAGCGTGCTACCGTTTTTTCATGTGTGAATTAAGTGTCAGGAAAGCAAATTAAGCAGTAAAAACATGTTGCTCATCAATTTCACACCTGGCATTGTAGTTTCATTGGGGAGGCGGCGTGTCACAGACATTAGAAATACAGCTCATCTACAATGATCAGAAAGTATTCTAGAAGCATTTTGGCAACTGAATGACTATCCTCAAGTTACAGCTGGAAGACTTATGTCTTCACTTTTCTTGAGCCGAATCAACCACACAGACTTTATTCATGGTCATGACCGGAGGCAGCACTTTGTTAAAAGAACGTTGCAGGCAGCTGCTGGGCTGCAGCAGAGTCACAGCAGGAAGGTTGCTGGTGTTAGTGAAAGCATGCGGGTCAAAGCACATGCAACATGCCACGTTCCTGCTGTAAGGCCAGCGTCAGATTTCAACACACTTCAATACCGGCAGAAACATCTTACTTGAACATATGTTTTGGTAAAACTTTGGATATGAAGCAAGTTTCAGAGCCTTAAGATGTCAAACTCCAGTCCTGGAGGGCCGCTGTCCTCCAGGCTTTAGATGTTTCCCTGCAGGACAGCGGCCCTCCAGGACCGGAGTTTGACATCCCTGCTTAAGACCCTTTGCTGTTTCTGAGCTGTTGTCAGAGTTCAGCTGGCTCTGTTGGGTTGGCTGCTCTTAGGATCAACAACACACCGCAACCAAGTCCAGTGTCACATCTGAGATAAGAGAGACCTGTGAAACTGCAAATCAGCAGTAGTTGCTAAGGTTACAGCTTGAATTGAGCACATTTGTTCCTCATGGAATAAAAAAAATAAAGAAATTCACTGTTGTGAATAAATCATTTTGTTCATTCTAAAAATTGTTAGATTGTGGCTGATTAAGATTCCCAAATTAAATCCGTCTCACATGCCTGTTATACCACAGTCACTGGTTCATCTGAGACTGCCCTCAGCAGATGAAAATCAATCATCCAACAGCTGCATCTGCCATAAAAACACAACGGTACTGTGACGACTGCAGATCATCCCCAGCCGGGTCAGCCTTGTGTGAACAGCATGAATGATATGAAAAAGTGTCCACATAATTAAATCCAGGTGTTCCAGGAGCTCAGCGGATTCCAGCGTGGTGCAGCATGCCACCTGTGCAACAAGTCCAGTCTGGAAGTTTCCTCACTACTAAATATTCCAGTCAGCTGTCAGTGGTGTTATGACAACGTGGAGCAGCTGGGAACGACAGCAGCTCAGCCAGGAAGTGGTCGGCTGTGTAAAATGTCAGCGGATGCTGAGGCGCAGAGTCAGTCGCCACAGACCTCCAAACTTCATGTGGCCTTCAGATTAGCTCAAGACTAGTGTGTGAGAGCTTCATGGAACGGGTTTCCATGGTAACTGCATCCAAGCCATCCATCACCACGTGCAATGCAAAGCATGGAATGCAGTGGTGTGAAGCTGCCACTGGACTCTACAGCAGAGGAGACGCCTTCTCTGGAATCACGAGTCTGGGTTTGGCGGTTGCCAGGGGAACGGTACTTGTCTGACTGCATTGAGCCGAGTGTAAAGTTTGGTGGAGGGGGGATTATGGTGTGGGGCTGTTCTTCAGGAGCTGGGCTTGGCCCCTTAGTTCCAGTGAAAGGAATTCTGAATGCTTCAGCGGAGAGGTTTTGGACCATTTCATGCTCCCAGCTTTGTGGAAACATCCATCGGTGTGTGAATGTGGAAGGAAGCACGCAGCTGTACAGACTAAGACGTGCTGTGTGAGGTGTGGCGTGTAGTGTTAAAAGCGCTTTGAGCGGTCAGCTGGACTAGAAAAGCGCTATACAAGTACAGCCCATTTACTTTAGCTCATATGCGTGTAAAGACAGATGAGCGAATACTTTTGGAAATATAGTGTATGTTAGAATAAAAAATGTCATCATCCATGAGTAAAGTTCAGCTTTGGTGATTAATAGTTTTCCTGTTTATATTCTTAGATAGAAAAAACTCTTACCAGAGCTTGGTAACTTACAATTTCTTTACTTTTTTGGTTTCAACTGGTTCTAGGAAGTTATGACAAAGAAAAATGATAAATTCACAAACAAAATGTTGAACATGTTTTTAACAAACATAAATCGCTATATAATTATTATTCACTGTCAAACAGAGGGCTGAAGGGGATACACAATACAGGACAGCGGTATCTGTGGGATATTGGGATGTTACAGAGTCAGTGTTGAATGATTAAATATTAACCACTGTATTGTCAAAGTGAAAATTCTGGGTTCCGACAACACAAACATCAGTGTTACAGCAGACAATTCTACTCTTCTAAAAGATTTTATAGATACAGTACAGGGGTAGGAGGAACAACCAGATCAGCAAACCTTGGAGTTAGCAGCTGGAGTCCGAGTGTTTGCCAAGGGTTTCAGTCATTGATCAGAGCCAGGATCATGCTGGAAAAATGTTGATGGCAAAAATACAGGTTAACACAACCTGCCACCATTATGAAGGCAGAGTACTGCACAAAGGTCTTGAACTACCCCTCATCTTTTAATATTTCGCTTACAAGGAGCCAGAAGTAAAAAATGGTCTTTCTAAATGTTTGCTTTTTCACCCTGTTAGGACCATTTAGAGCAGGGATGTGCGTCAGGTGCGTTGAAGCAGGGAACCATCTAAAACCTGCAGGACAGCGGCCCTCCAGGACATCTCTGATTTAGAGGAATGTATATCAGCCAATTTAAAACATCTTTTCTTTTTTTTAAAAACAAGCAGCTGGTCACAGTGTTGTCCCCAACTCTTTAGTTACATCAACAAAGAATGCCAAAGAAACACTGCCAAAGATGGAAGTGTACAAGGAGAGTCCGGCTTAAAAAAAAGATCCACACAAATAAAAAGTATCTGAAAGGAATGTCTTTAAGAAACAGGGAAAAAAGACCTGATGCAGCATTTTACAGCACGCCAAATGCCAAGAACTGGTCTGAAATTTAAGGGAACGGTTCTTACGGGGTGATGGACTTTCCCTTGAGCCCAGACCTCTACCTAACAGAATCATGATCAAATGGAACAGACGGCAGCCATCAGCCAACGAAGAGCTTTGGCATGTCCTTCAAGAAGCTTGGAGAACTATTCTTAAAGAATAAATACTAGCTGTAAGAATCAATATTGACCTTCAATTTTGTTAAAGAATTCTGAAAAATGTTATTTTTGTTCTGTATTTAGGGGTCTAAGCCCACAACACCAGCAGTGTTGGAGCCCCTTTTGTTTTTGTTATTTTTTTAGGGGTCGAAGCTGAGCTGGGGGACCTTTGCAGGGGGCTTGGACCCTGCTCGGAACTGCTGGTAGTTCCAGTTATGAGTTTCAGTATTTGTGTTTAAAATTTCCTGCCAACATACAAAGAAATAAAGGGTAGTTCAAGACCTTTGGGAAATACTGTATATCCTATGTGATATACAGTGTGTGTAAGCAATAGATGTTACCTGTACAGATAAATAAAGAAGCAGAGCAGGTGGTAGCCCAGTTTAATCATGGCCTCCTTCATGTGGGACTTCAGCAGACCTCTGTTGTGGATCTCAGTCGGGTCAAACACACCCATGTTTCCCATTGGAACCTTTATGTACCTGCAGGAACAAGAGGAACGTCATCTAGGACACCTGTGTTTGTGCCTCCAGAAGCCAAGACATGTGACAGGAATGCAATTCTCCTGATTTAAGTAAGTTTAGATTACAGAACCAACAGATAGCAAGATAATGTAGGTTTCTAAGTAATGAAACAGGGGTACAGGAAAGATTTCAGGGACTTCTTGTTTTTCTTCCTTAACTGTAATGAATAAAGTTAAGGAATATTTGTGGAAAGTGACAACACACGTGACAATAAGGAGGCAAGATGGAGGAAAGGATTTCAGAAAACCCAAACAACAGAAAAGACGGTTGGTGTTGAATGAACAAATGATTCTGTACATTTTGGATTTCTTTGTTGTGTTATGGGATGTTAGGGGAGAGAGATCCATGTTGGGGGTTTTCATGGTAGATTGGATTGAGAATTTGTTTTGCTGATACTGGAACAGGTTTTTCTTCCCAATGCATACTTCAAAGAAAAGGAAAATGTCTGAGATGTGTGATACCTTTATTTGACAATGAAGAAAAATCAAACGTTTGGTTATTTATATGGAAATGTGGATTGTTCAATATGGGGGAGGATTTATTTGGGGGTATTTTTGTGTTAGTGATCTTCTGTGTTACATCACTAAGGAACGATGGTGGATAACAATGACTAATTTAAATGCTGAGTTTTCCTTTTCTTTTAACACCTTCCAACTTTTCTGCATTTAGCTGCAATAGATTCATTTTAATATGAATGTGATTTACTTTCACCTTCACAATGTACAAAGACTGACAAAACAATAGGAGAGCTGTGTTAGTCTGTCTCACTTTTACGTCTCTGTGTGACGTGGCAAACACCAGCACCAATGGTCAAATATACTCCTGGGGCCAGAGAAGAACTCCACCATCTTACGAGATGCACTGAGGGCCCCTGTCGCTTAGCCAGGGAACAGATACCCAACCTCCCTAAGGCACGGGGCCCTACAGTGATCGCATAGGAACGTCGCTCTTCCAAGACGGGTGGGGACAGGGAAAAGAAAGGCTGGTTCGACAAGTGAGTCTGAGAAGTCCCACAACTCAAAGTGAGATCTCTGCCAGCCTTGGAGGCGATGTGCCTGAGGCTGGTGTCAATTCAAAATAACAATTCAGTTATTAACAGTTATTAACCTCTACCCATACTTAACCACAGACAGTAACAAGAATTAGGACTCCGGTTTTTTTTATATTTCTCTATTCTCTTGCCATTACACCAAGTCATGAATCATCTCCTATGACGAAATATTTACCATACCTACCATTAAGTTGTCATTACATGTTATTCAGAGTGCATTTTAAGATTCATGTTTCTGGTTAATGTTCAATAAATAATCAATATCTAGTCAACCAGTCGTGGTTGAATGTTTCTTGATGTAATGTCGGTCCGTTCAAACGAGAGCTCATAAAGTAGCATTGTGAGACTGATTTAAGACACTTGGAAGATTTTTTTCCCTTTTAAAGAAAAGGGTGCCCAAACACTGAGGTGATGTCATTTAATTTAATAGTGAGAATGCTACACTGTTACAGAACAAACTTTGAAAAAAATAAATAAATAAATAAATAACAAAGCTGTTCCTGCTGATAAGAATGCTGATAAGCTGAATGGGGATAGCTTACCATGCTAAAAAAGATGAAAATAGTGGAAAATTTAGCAGAAGTCAAGTGAGTAATGGTTACAATGGCAGCAGTGTAATTGGAAGAGAGATGTCCTCAAGTTATAGTAATGTGTGTAAGCAGCTGTGGCTTAAGACTCGCGGGACTGGATAGTGTAGTGGTATGATTGCCACCTTCACCTGAGTTCAAATCCCCTGTATGACTCCAGTAGGGGTCCTTAGGCAAGACCCCCTTACCCTACATGCCTACCTGTAAGTCGCTTTGGATAAAAGCTTCTGCTAAATGCATAAACATAAACTTAAGAGCTCACTCCAAGTAGAAAGAGCAGAAAATGGCTGACGGGATACTATGGCCTCCTGTGAGAAAACTACACACGTGAACAAAATTGTTGGTACCCCTCAGTTAAAGAAGGAAAAACCCACAATTCTCACTGAAATCACTTGAAACCTACAAAAGTAACAATAAATAAAAAAAGACCCAGGTCATGGGTCTTCCAACAGGACAACGATCCAAAACACAGCCAAAAACACCCAAGAATGGCTGAGAGAAAAGCGTTGGACTATTCTAAAGTGGCCTTCCATGAGCCCAGATCTGAATCCCATTGAACGTCTGTGGAAGGAGCTGAAACATGGAAGACACCCATCAAACCTGAGACAACTGGAGCAGTTTGCTCATGAGGAGTGGGCCAAAATACCTGCTGACAGCTGCAGAACGCTCATTGACAAATACAGAAACCGTTTAATTGCAGTGATTATCTCAAAAGGTTGTGTAACAAAATATTAAGTTATGGGTACCATCATTTTTGTCCAGCCCTATTTCATTAGTTTGTTTTTTTTAATAATTATGTTAATCAACAATTCAAAAGTAATGGCTGATTTTGATTATTTAATTTTCAATGAATTTTTATTTATTGTTACTTTTGTAAGTTTCAAGTCCTTTCAGTGAGAATTGTGGGTTTTTCCTTCTTTAACTGAGGGGTACCAACAATTTTGTCCACATGTGTATATAAGCGAGGAAAATAATGTGAAGACCGTCAGCACCAGAAGACTTAGATGTACGTAGTAATGTAGTTCTTATTTCAATTGAGTGAAAGATTTAGAAACGGCAGCGACTTGAACACACTTGAAGCTGTCTGCTGCTACAAAACCTTCCATTGGAGTTAGTGAGAGAATGTGAAAGGTTTCTCTAGTTTCAAGGCTCATAGCTGAAATTCTGTAAATGTGAGCTCTTTAGTAGTTACATTGGCTGAAAGAGGACAACGTTTCCAACATTTTAAGGTATAATTTGTTTCTGTAAGTTAAACTGTATGAAAGTTAGAGGAAATTGTTTGAAAAAAAAAAAAGTGCTCACTCTGCTGGCTGCTCATTCATAAAAACCAAGAAGGAGCAAAAATGTTCATGTTTTTGAAACTGTCAAAATTGGCATAACAGTTGAAAAAGCTGAACAAATTGGTAATAGCTGAATGTCTTCTGACCCGTTTAAAGTTTGAATGGTGTCTCTAGCTGAAAGTTAGAAACACCAAAAGTCAAAGCTGGAATCTCGTGAAAGAGCTGAACGTTTTGAGACTAAAATAGTTTAAATCGGTGAAAGTATACAGAAGTAGTTAAGCTTCACAAAACGTATGGAATAACAATAATAATAAAGAAAAACAGTAGTGCTTTACAGCATTCTCACAATTAATCCAGACTGGAATGCACTCTGTGAGCCACATGGAGATGATATAAGTGCCATGACTGATTACTTTAACTTCTGTGTGGTATTATTCCCACAAAGACTGTAAGAAGACCAAAAACAAAACAACCCTGGATTACCAGTTCCCTAAAAACATTTAAAAAACCTTCAGGGACGGAGACAAGGAGTTATTGAGGACTGCTCAACAGCTGAAAAAGAAGACAACATAGTACAAGGGGGTGTAGAGAAAAAAGCTGGAACGAAAGCTCCAGCAAAACAACATGAGAGATGTGTGGTCAGGGATGACAAAGATCACAGGCTTTAAGGTAAAAGAGGATCACACTGATCCTGGAAACAGCTAACGGGCTGAACACGTATTTCAGGAAAAGTTTTAATTCAATTCCCCCACTGGGGGGATGAGTAAAGTATTTTTCTATTCTATTCTAATGGGTTCATCTTAGATCAACACTCAGCATTCCCCAGTGACACGGACCTCACACCCTATCTGAACCCACATCCTCCCTGTCACCTTCTGCCTTGCTCATGGATCTTAAAACAGCCTCCCCAACATTTCACATTTTGGAATTAATCAAATATTATTCAATTAACTCAATGCTTGAATGTAAGTTCACAATTAATTCTCCTTTTTTTGTTTTTAAGTGTGGTTGTGTAACATTCTTAGAAACAGTCCAACAATAGTTCGGTGGCACAACATACCCTGGGGGTTTATTTTGACCGTCTACATACTTTCTATGAAACACTAAAGAATCTCTAGATGCACGTTCATGTGTCTTGTGAGAGAGTTAACATCAGGGGGAGCTCCTGTGTTCTCAACTTAAACTGCACGGGTCCTCATCTACCTGTGCCTGTCCGGTAAGTTCCCCTCATGCAGGCACTGGGTGATGATGTTTGTACTAAAGTCAACACGCAGCACTCGGGTACAGATAGGGCGTGAGGTCTGTGCAGCTGCAGGCAGGTGAGCAGCACGCTGTGTGTTGACCTGAGCTGAACCTACTATTGAAATGCATGTTCAGTTCATTGTCCAGGCTTCCTACAGTCTTTTACCTTAAAGCCTGTGATCTTTTTCATCCATACAGCTGTCATACTGTTTTGCTGAAGCTTTCTTTTTCAGCTTTTGTTTTCTTTTTTTTGAACAGTCCTCCATAACTCACCACCTCCCTCCCTGAAGGCTTCCTTTTTGATCTTCAGTAGCTTTTTCAGATCACTGGTGATCCAGGGTTTGTTATTGGGAAAGCACCTTACTGTCTTTGTGGGAATAATACTGTCCACACAGAAGTTGATGTAACCTGTCACACACTCAGTCGTGGCATTGCCATGTGGTTACCAGTCTATTTCACTCTGTGGCTTCAAAGCATCCCACAGTTCATCTTAAGCCTCCTGAGAAGGTTTTCTTCAACCCTTACATTGTCCTTGATTGCCCTTGGCGAGTGGGAGTGTGCATGACAAAAAAGAAAGCACTGCAAAGGCCTAAAAGAGATTTATACCAACTCCCTTAGGAAGAAGTGGTTGTAAGAACATACTGTACCTATAAATGTTCCAGGCTGCTACAGGCATGTTGAGGAGGAAGATGAACCAGTGCGTGGAAACCAGCATTAGCATAGTGGAGAGACACTGACCAACCATCTCTGGAATTACCCACTGAGATAAAAAAATAAATCAAACGGACATGAGACACGAAAAGCAGAAATATTACAGTATGTTATAACTTTTTGACAAAAAAACAAACAGCAATCAAATATAATTACAACTCATAATTGGAAAATATAAGAGTGAGCTACATGAAAAACAAAAGGAGTGTGAAGCATCTGTACGGAAATCAATCATTCTTAGAAGGAACTTACTTTGTTCAGCTTGGAGCAGCAGGATCTAGCATTAATGTAGTCACATTCGAGATCAGACAAGGTGATAATCTAAGCCTTAAGTCAAGGTATCACAAAACAGAATAATCAGTCCCTGCTTTCAACTAAAAGACTTAAATTCAGTCTGTCACTTCTTGAAGAATTCAGACCCTTTGAGGGACAACATATTCCACTCAGATGTATCTACTTCAGTTTACTTAATAATCAGTGTAGAAAACATGGTTTTTCAGTCAGTGAACATTTAAATTTAAAATAAAAAGCATGCCAAATATCAAGGGAATTTAATGTTTTCTGAATCCACTACACTTCACTGTAGTATTGTACCCTTTATAATACATAACCATAGTTACACATTACTGTTCTATAAATGGGCATTTCTACCGTTTGGGGGGGTGGGTCGATACGCAGCTGATATACTTCTGAGCCAGGAGAGTAATGAGGCTAAATTCACACTTAAAAAATGTTTTAAAAACTGCACATCTCCACTAACCCACTGTTCCTTTTAGATGGTTCTCACACAGAAAACACACTCAACAGGCTGCATGGCCGACTCTGCCGAGTGACTGCAGTGCAACTGCTTAGAGCAGGTGCCTTACACATATAGCCCGTTTCGTCTCCGGTTTATCAGCGGTAGTTCAACCCTCCACTGTCACACATCACCAATAAGCAACAGTCGCATCAGTCAAATGTTGAAAGTGACACGTAAAAGGGAGCGCTGGTCTTATGGAATTACTGCCAACCATGATATCAGCTAAAAGCGTTGATTGTTGCTGGTAGCTTTGAGAGCTGTTGGAAAACCAAAAGAGGTCATGTAGCTGTCCTCATTACGGTCTCAAGGTTCGTCTTTAACTAAATTGTCTTTCATTGTGTGTTAATGAGAAATGTCCCATACTAGAAATATGTAATCACATCTGTATTGTTGCTGGGAGCAGGGCATGAGGAAATAGATATTACTTTCTTAGGTCACTGTAATAGAAAGTCGATTATTTTGGCTTTTATTAAAGTCTTTTAAGAAGTGGAAGAGACCAACAAAATTGTTATCAGCAGGGAATGATGGCCACAAGTTAGTTGATCAGTTAAAGAATGATTCATGTCAGAGATACATCTCAACCACTGGCATCGCAGAACATACCACTCTAACCAACTCAAATGATTCCTCAATGCTTGAGCAGCGCCAAAGTGTACACTAATGCAGTGCTGAACAGGCTGTTTGGTCTGTCTGTTTTAAGTTGAGAAGTTGTAACTGGGATATGAAAAGGGCTTAAAGCATACGGGGGTATTGCTTAGGTCAATACTTTAAATGAAACGGGTGTTGATGCAGTGTCATGCCAAGGTATATATCTCTGATAAAAAGTGTATCCCCTAAATGCCGGAGCACACAGTCGCTTAACATCAAATGCTTCATTCTGCACATCATTTAGAACAAAAGCTGCACAAAGCTCTTAAACTTAAAACTCGAAAAGTGAATTCACCCTTATCCCGTCTCATATTAGCCTCACGTGGGAATCGCCTCATCTCCCTCTCAGACTTACTGACTTTTGAAGATGACAGGTCAATGATTGACTTTCTGTAAGTTATTTGATAAATATTACTTGTATTAAATGCAAAGACACTGAATAGATTAGTTAAATGGTGATATTGTCAATGATGCTGCGAGTATTAAAAATCTGAATTTTATTAGGAGGACCATCCAGAACGAGACTGCAGGTTGACATAGTGTTAGGGTCTGCTTATCAAAGACAATTTCTGTTCAATTTAACTCTGACAAATGACACAGAAAACAGGTGAATGAGAGCAACTTTGTTAGACTACAGGCTGTATTATCATCCACTCTAGTTTTTTGTTCTTTTTACACAAAGATGCAAAGAGAGCGCCCATTCCCGTTCAGGTCTACTTCGTTTCAAAAATAAATTCATGTGTGTAGAACACCAAAGCCGGACACAGCAGTCTTCTACTGGCATGTAGAAATTACAAGACAAGAACAGCGAACAATGACGTATTTTTGGTTGCCAATATACTCACAAGCGACCCTTTAGGTCGCTTTTCATGACTAATCACAGTTTGGAAACTACAGTGATGATACATGTAGGGAAAAAGAGAAGAAACTGTTTTAAAGTGTTTTAAAAATTAACTCTTTCACTGACAGGATGTCCCTTCCTAGTTCATTCAAGCTGTTATTCTTGTCCCTGTGTCAAAACCTAGCCATGCCTTTTTCTGTTATTGGAAACACGTTACTAGATTGTAGGCGGCTAACATGTTAGCTAGCATTGATTTGTGAAAACTAAGAGAACAATTGAACATTTAACCAAACCAACTGCTTTAGCAAGTACGTTCAACATCTACCAGAAATACATACAAGGAAAGGATACGAAGTAAACCGAGAGGAAAATCAGTACACAGCAGTCCACAAGCGAAAGAATGAACACAGCCGCTTCCATTTTTCCTTTTCCGTCACTGATTAATTCCCACTTCCGGCTTATCGTAGCGCATGTGCCACCTGAGAGAAAAAGTGGCAGTTTGCAGTATTGCCACCTAGAGTACTGGGGAAAACGGCTGCCCACGTGCAGTCTGCCGATAAACATGTAGAACTCTACCACAAATTACATTAACGGAGAGAGAGAAGAAGAAAATAACTACTGTTCCGTGGCAGAAGAGTCACATTAGATTCCCATCAATAATAAAGGTTTAGAAAGTTACGTAATATCAAAAGGGGGTCTTACATACGTATATTATACACTGTATGTATGTGGGAAGAGAAAAAAACAGTCTGCATGCTGATGGCTTCTCTTAAACTTTTCTAAAGACATATTTTGAAAAGACTTAAAAAAAAATTTTTTAAATTCTTTAGGAAAAAATATTTCCATAGACATTCTGAACATTGAAATACCGATAAATGATAAGAAATAAAATATTAAGCAAAAAGTAATACTTTGGGACTAACCACAATGTTTTATGAAAAAGACATTACACATATTAACACTATGATACTGTTATGATGACAGACTGTATGACTGGTATGCCAGGTGCAAATTCAGTCTTTTTACACTTTTAGTAACATAAGAGCAAACTAACGGCAACACCCTGCCAACTAAAATTTAAAGAGGACCAGTTGGAGAAAATGTCCTGTAGTGCCGAAAAGAGACTGCTTGCCGAAAAACGACTGCACCCAAATCAGTTCAGAGTAAGTGAGTGTGCACTGTGCAATAGAAATGTCCTGGAGCCCAAGTGAAGAGGCTACGGAAAAAGAACAGCGCAGATTTTTTTTAAAATAACCTGATGTGTCCATAATGTAGGCTAGTTGTTATCAATTGATGAGGGTAGATGCTTTACCTTGCCACTTTTGTTGTTGTTATCGTTGTTGCAAAGTGATTTTACACCGCTTTGATTTATAAATAAAAATTATATTTCAATACCTCAGTTTCAATGATTTTAAGAAGATTAGAAATAATTGCAGAATGGAATGTAGAAAGTTTTAACATCATATTAGAGAGCAATCATAGCACATGAAAAATCAGTAAGTAACTTTTTGGATAACTTTTAGTAGTATAATTATGAATACAATAATTCCCGTTCCCATCGGGGCAGTCGTTTTTTGGTAAGCAGTCTTTTTTCGGCACTACACTGCCATCCGGTAGAAAAATAACCATTAATTCAATTCAATTCAATTCAATTTTATTTATATAGCGCCAGATTACAACAATTGTCATCTCAAGGCACTTAAGTAATATAGTCCAATTCAAGCCAATTGGAATTCAATTCATTGTAATCATAATCCAATTAATTCATATAGAGCTAATTCAAAAAATTAATATCCTAGCTAACCGAAATGTGTCTTCAGTCCAATCTCCCGTCCTGAGCCTGAGGGACTGTGGAAAGGAACGACTCCCTTTTAACAGGAAGAAACCTCTGGCAGAACCAGACTCAGGAAGGGTGGCCATCCGCCTCGACCAGCTGGGGTTTGAGAAGACAGAAAAGAGGGAAAAGAGGGGGGAAAAACACCATAACGCCATTCAAAGGATATCTGTTGGAACAGGGAAACATAGGTTAATAACCACAATAATGTCACATGTACATAAAATCAATTTTGAAATTAAACAGGGGGAAAAAGAGAGCAAAGTGAGGAAAGGTGTGACAGATGAGGTCCCCCAGCAGTCTAAGCCTATAGCAGCTTAACTATGGGATGTTTCAGGATTACCTGAGCCATCCCTAACTGTAAGCTTTATCGAAAAGAAAAGTTTTAAGCCTAATCTTAAAAGTGGAAAGGGTGTCTGCTTCCCGGACATTTACTGGCAGCTTATTCCACAAGAGAGGGGCCTGATAACTGAAGGCTCTACCTCCCATTCTACTTTTAGAAACTCTGGGAACAACAAGTAAACCTGCAGTTTGGGAGCGAAGTGCTCTGTTAGGAAAATATCTTACAATTAAATCTTTAAGATCTGATGGAGCTCGGTCATTAAGAACTTTATATGTGAGAAGAAGAATCTTAAATTCTATTCTGAATTTAACAGGGAGCCAATGAAGAGAAGCTAAAACTGGAGAAACATGATCTCTCCTGTTAGTTCTCATCAGAACTCTGGCTGCAGCATTTTGGATCAGCTGGAGGCTTTTCAGAGAATATGTGGGACAGCCCAATAATAAGGAATTACAGTAGTCCAATCTTGAAGTAACAAATGCATGAACTAGTTTCTCTGCATCACCCTGAGACAGGATGTTCCTGATTTTAGCAATATTACGAAGGTGAAAGAAGGCAGTCCTAGAAACCAGTTTTATATGTGCGTCAAATGATAAATTCTGGTCAAAAATAACTCCAAGGTTCCTCACTGTAGAACTAGAAGCCAAGGAAATACCATCTAGAGTAACTATATAACTAGACAATTTCTCCCTGAAGCGCTCAGATCCAAAGAGAACAACTTCAGTTTTGTCTGAATTTAAAAGCAGACAGTTCTGAGTCATCCAGGTCTTTATGTCTTTAAGACAGGCTTGTAGCCTGACCAACCTGTAGGTTTCATCTGGTTTCATAGATAAGTACAGCTGAGTATCATCAGCATAACAATGGAAATTTATGCCATGCTGTCTGATAATGTTACCTAATGGAAGCATGTATAAAGTAAAAAGAATCGGTCCAAGCACAGAACCCTGAGGAACTCCATGACTTACTCCAACGTGTGAGGAAGATTCTTCATTTACATGAACAAACTGGAATCTATCAGATAAATATGACTTAAACCAGCCTAATGCAGTTCATTTAATCCCAATAACATGTTCAAGTCTCTGTAACAGAATGCTGTGATCGATCGTATCAATGTAGGTAGCCATCCTGTGTCATATCTGCACATGGCAGTGAAGAAAAGGATGATGAAATCAACTCTTTAAATCTGGTTACAGCATTCTCTGACAGACACCTTCTATATGTAGAATTCTTCTCAGAAACCGTGTAGTCAAGTAATGTAAATTCAAAAGTTATTAAAAAATGGTCAGACAAGACAGGGTTATGAGGGAACACTGTTAACTGTTCACTCTCAATGCCATAAGTCAGCACAAGGTCAAGGGTGTGATTAAGGCAGTGAGTAGGTCTGTGAACACTTTGAGAAAATCCAATAGAGTCTAATATAGAATTAAAGTTAATATTTAGGCTGTCATTTTCAACATCTACATGAATATTAAAGTCACCCACTACAATGACTTTATCTGTACTCACCACTAACTGGGATAAAAACTCTGAGAATTCAGACAGAAACTCAGAATAAGGGCCAGGTGGACGATACACAACAACAAACACAAGAGGTTTTTGTGATTTCCACTTTGGGTGGGAAAAACTGAGAATCAGAGATTCAAAAGAGCTAAAACTAATCTTGGGTCTAGGACTGATTAGTAACCCTGATCTGAAGATAGCTGCCACTCCTCCTCCTCTGCCTGTGGTTCTAGGAACATGAACATTTAAATAGTCAGAGGGAGTTGATTCATTAATGCTAACATGATCCTCCTGCTGCAGCCAGGTTTCTGTAAGACAAAATATATCAATATGATGATCACAAATCAAATCATTCACTAACAGAGACTTCAAAGGGAGAGATCTAATATTCAGCAAACCACATTTAATAGTTTGATGTTTTTGTTCAGTTAAAGTTTTTGTTTTAAATTTTTTTTGCACAAGAGGATTTGCTCCTTTTGTGTTTTTTGATTGGGGGGGGGGGCAGCATCAGGTGGGAAGCCGCAGAGAAGTGTGTAAGACTACAACTCTGCATCCTGGTCTCAACCCTGGGATGTCATGTTTTTGGATGACTAATAAATTCGTCCATATTTCTAGAAATGAGAGCTGCTCCTTCCAAAGTGGGATGGATGCCGTCTCTCCTCATCAGACCAGGTTTTCTCCAGAAAGATTGCCAATTATCTATGTAGCCCACGTTGTTTGCTGGACACCATCTAGACAACCAGCGATTGAATGAGGACATGCGGCTAAACATGTCATCACTGGTCAGATTTGGCAGGGGTCCAGAGAAAACTACGGAGTCCGACATTGTTTTGGCAAAATTACACACCGATGCAACATTAATTTTAGTGACCTCCGATTGGCGTAACCGGGTGTCATTACCGCCGACGTGAATAACTATTTTACCGTATTTACGTTTATCCTTAGCCAGCAGTTTTAAATAGGATTCTATGTCGCCCGCTCTGGCCCCTGGAATGCATTTGACTATGGTCGCTGGTGTCTCTAATGCCACGTTTCTGACTATAGAGCTGCCAATTACCAGGGTTTTGTCCTCAGCGGTTGTGTCGCTGAGTGGAGAAAATCTATTAGAAACGTGGACAGGTTGATGGTGAACCACGGGCTTGACTTTAGGACTATGACTCCTCTTCCTGACAGTCACCCAGCCACTCTTAAGTCCCGGCTGCTCGGGATCTGCTCGGGGACGACTAACAGAGCTAGCTACGCTAGGTGGCTCCGCACTGACTAAAGGGGCCTGGCTCGCTATCGGGTGGTTTTCAACAGTGCAGAGCCGAGCTTCCAATTCAGATAACCTTGCCTCCAAAACTACAAAAAGACTACATTTGTTACATGTACCATTACCACTAAAGGAGGCAGAGGAGTAACTAAACAAAAATAGACGGAAAATATTATTTTCCAGCACTGCCTTAACTCGCTTGGGCATGGAGTTCACTAGGGCTTCACATCACATGTTGCCACTGGAAGCCTCTTCCTCTCCTCCATGATGACATTGTGGAGCTGGTGGAGGTTAGAGACCTTGCACTCCTTCACCTCCTGTTTGAGGATGCCCCACAGATGCTCAATCAATCAATGATCTGGAGACATACTTGGACAGTTGTTATGGAAGTTTTCAATCGCTTCCTTCCTAATACTTCTGATGAGCAATGAAATAGAGACACTTACTTTTTCTGCCGGCCGGCTAAGTTTTTATTCTTCGTTGCAAGAAAAAAAGATCAGTCCACATCATTCAGCGGCAATGGTATGAAAAGATACAAACAAAAGAAATACAGAGCATTTATACCTTTAGATGTGTAACAACATCTCCAGAGGGGGGCAGGATGCAGTCTTGATGATAAATAAGAAACAGGAGGTTAAAACAATGATCTTGTCTGAGTGTTAATTAAGAGGTAAATAGTTTAAAACAATTAGCGTGTCTGGGTGATACAAATGGTTAATGTGGATTGGAGAGTCTGTCAGTCCTGAGACATAAAATTCACCATCACACAGTCCAGCACCATTACCCTCAGTTTCTTAAATAAGGCAGTGGTCGCCTTGGAGGTGGGTTTGTGTGTTGTTATGTTGGAACACTGCCCTGTGGCCCAGTTTCCAAAGGGAGGGGACCATGCTCTGCTTCGGTATGTCACAGTACATGTTGGCATTCATGGTTCTCTCAGTTAACTATTGCTCCCCAGTGCCTGCAGCACTCATGCAGCCCCAAACCATGACACTCTGACCACCATACCTGACTGTAGGCAAGACACAGTTCCAGTAATCCATGTCCTTAGTTTGCTTGTCTACAGCAAACTGGCTGGCTGACCCCCCCACCCCTTCAACCTCTGCAGCAATGCTGGCAGCACTCATACGTCTATTTTTAAAAGACAACCTCTGGATATGACGATGAGCAGGTGCACTCACCTTCTTTGGTGGACCATGGCGAGGCCTGTTCTGGGTGGAACCTGTCCTATCAAACTGCTGTGAAGTCTTGGCCACCGTGCTACAGTTTCAGGGTGCTGGCAATCCTTTTATAGCCTAGGCCATCTTTATGTAGAGCAACAATTCTTTTTTTCAGATCCTCAGAGAGTTCTTTGCCAAGAAGTGCCATGTTGAACTTCCAGTGACCAGTATGAGAGTGTGAGAGCGATAACACCAAATTTAACACACCTGCTCCCTGTTCACACCTGAGACCTTGTAACACTGACAAGTCACATGACACCGCGGAGGGAAAATGGCCAATTGGGCACAGTTTGGATATAGCTGTGTAGTGTAGTGTATACAGGGGTGTACTCACTTTTGTTGCCAGTGCCAGCGGTTTAGACATTAATGGCTGTGATAAGTTATTTTGTCATATTTGTCATTTAAGTCATTTTTGATCTTTTAGAGAATCTATGAAATCGCATAGACTTTAACATGGTATTAGACTCAAGAGTAGACAGACTCAGTACTTCAGGAAGTCAGCGGAACTGGGAGTCCACGAATATTGTTAAACAGTATATGAAAGATTTTGGTCTTTGTGATGCTTGGCGCTCCCACCACCCCACTCTTAGAGAATACACCTTCTTCTCACCGGTACACCACTCATATTCAAGAATAGATTATTTCTTAGTTAGCAGTTCCTTGATGAGGGATATTTCAGACACCAAAATCCACCCCATCACTATCAGTGATCACGCTCCAGTTTCTATCACACTGAAGAATAACAGAGTTACACCACCAGCTAGGAATTGGAGATTTAATACATCATTACTAAAAGACCCTGATTTTATCAATTATTTCAAAAGGGAATGGTCTGTATATTTAGAAAATAATGACCTGCCAGGAATGTCAGCTTGTACTCTTTGGGAAGCCGGAAAAGCAGTTATGAGAGGCAAAATAATCTCTTTTTCATCAAATAAGAAAAAGAGGGAAAGTTCAAGGATATCAGATTTAGAACTCAGGATTAAATCATTAGAAATTGTCTACAGTACCTCCAAAGAGGAACACACACTGAATGAACTAAGAAAAGCTAAACTTGAATTAAACAAAATTATTGATAAACAAACACAGTTTCTGATACAAAGACTTCGCTTGGAGAACTTTGAGCACGGCAATAAATCTGGAAGGTTCCTAGCTAACCAACTAAAGAGAAACAAAGAGAAAACAACAATCACTTCTGTTAAAGACTCAAAAGGAAATGTCACCCATGACCCCGATGTAATCAACAATGCTTTTAGGGACTTCTATAAAACCTTATATTCATCACAAAATGATCCATCAGACAGTAACATAGATCAGTTTCTTAGTAATATCAACCTTCCAAAATTACAAACCGAACAGGCAATGGCTCTGGATTCACCTCTTTCAATAGGAGAACTCCATGAAGCCCTTCAACATATGCCTAGTAACAAAGCTCCGGGACCAGATGGTTTTCCAGCAGAGTTCTAAAAGAATTTTGGACTGTTTTGGCGCCTGCATTTCACAAAATGGTATTACAAGTTGTACCCCGCCTTTCGCCCGATGACTGCTGGGATAGGCTCCAGCCCACCCGCTACCCGATTAACGGACTGTCGGTATAGAAAATGGATGGATGGATGGTATTACAAGTTAAGCAGAATGGCAGATTATCCCCACACATGAACTCTGCTAACATTATCTTGCTACAGAAACCAGGAAAAGACCCCATACTTCCATCCAGCTACCGCCCAATATCTCTAATAAATGCAGACCTCAAAATAATTTGTAAAGCCCTCGCCAAAAGAATGGAAAAAATAACTCCACTTTTAATACATCCTGACCAGACAGGTTTTATAAAGGGTAGACACTCATCCACTAACACTCGCAGGCTAATTAATATCATAGACTATTCTACCATCACCAACCTGGAAACCACAATAGTCTCTCTAGATGCAGAAAAAGCATTTGATCGAGTGAACTGGAAATTTTTATTCGCAGCATTAAACAAATTTGGGTTTGGGTCACACTTCATCAACTGGATAAGGATATTATATAGCTCCCCAAATGCGTGTGTCAGGACAAATGATCAAACTTCTCCAAGCTTCAGTCTGCAGAGAGGTACAAGACAGGGTTGCCCACTTTCTCCCTCACTTTTTGCTATTTTCATCGAACCTTTAGCAGCTGCTATCAGACAAGATAGAAATATTAAAGGCATCCAACCCCAAAAT
Organism: Leuresthes tenuis; assembly: GCF_036924035.1. Lineage (NCBI taxonomy): Eukaryota > Metazoa > Chordata > Actinopteri > Atheriniformes > Atherinopsidae > Leuresthes > Leuresthes tenuis. The sequence continues at coordinate 35,193,465 of NW_027325364.1, forward strand.
ATTGAGCATAAAATAAGTCTTTATGCTGATGATGTTTTACTTTTCCTTCAGAACTCTCAAACGTCTCTCACTCACACGATCACACTCATAAATAAATTCTCAGCACTCTCTGACTACTCTATATATACCTGCGATCACTTTACAGTCAGGAAATATTAGATATTTAGGCATAAACATTTCCTCCAGGCTCTCAGAGCTAACAAAGCTAAATTATGTGCAATTATTAAAGACCGTAGAGGACGATCTCTCTCGTTGGAAGTCCTTACCTATATCACTTATGGGGAGAGTTACAACCATTAAAATGATGATACTACCAAAAGTTAATTATTTGTACTCAATGATCCCCATAAAACCACCTGCTACTTGGTTTAAGTCACTAGATTCATGCATCTCCAAATTTCTGTGGAAAAACAAACCACCACGTATTAGTTTAAAAACCCTACAGAAGACCAAGGACTGTGGTGGATTAGATTTACCTAATTTTCAGCACTATTCCTTAGCCAATAGGTTACAGTATATATCAAAATGGTTTAAACCTATCCCAATAGATGAACCATGGATAAATATAGAACAACCATTGTGTGATAATCTGGAAATCTCTGACCTGCCACTTATTAGTCAAAACGTAAAAAATCACAAATGTTTCAAAAGCATTAACATCAGCACCTCTCTGACAGCCTGGTGGGAATTTCTTAAAATAACAAAGTCTTCAATTGTCCCATGTAAGCTTACACCCATCTGAAACAATCCTGACATACTGCAAAACAAAAAAAATGCTAAACTTTACTCTGTGGAAGATCAAAGGAATCAAACATCTGGAACATATAATCCAAAATGGAAATTTTATTTCATTTGATGAGCTCATATCACAACATGAGATAGGCAGCAATAAATTCCTAGAATATCAACAACTTAAGTCTATAATAACAAAGAAATATATCCTCCACCAACCAGACTTACAACTCCCGACTAGGGTAGCAGAATTTCTAAGCATCTGCACCCCAAAACTACTATCAAAAATATATAAATTATTGTCTAAAATAGATGACACAATGTCTCTTCCATCCTCAAAATGGGAGGCAGATTTATCCATCAGTTCTAGTCATAGCTTCTGGCCACAAATATGTTTGAACACCTTCAGAATGACTCAGAATTCTAATTTACAGCTCATACAATACAAAATCCTTCATAGAACACACTATACAGGACAAAGGATGTTCAGGATGGGTCTAACACACTCAAACATCTGCTCACATTGCACAGATAACACACCTGATGATTATGCACACGCTTTGTGGTACTGTGCGCCTGTCCAGAAGTTCTGGCTTGAAGTCTGTGAGGACCTTTCAACATGGCTAAAGTGTAGCATCCCTGCATGCCCCACACTGTGCATACTGGGTGACTTAGACAACATCAACATGGAAATTAACTCAGCACACATGGTTCTCACAGTGTTATGTATCGCAAAGAAAACTATTCTCAATGAACTGGAAAGCGAAGAACAATCTGTGTATTAACCAGTTTAGAAATTTTCTTTTAGATTATATTAGCATGGAAACAATGTCTGCCTCCTCAAAACATCAATTGGCTGAATTTAATTCTCTCTGGTCCCCTCTGATTAGCTTTATCACATAGTGGTGGTGGTGGGTTGCTGTCCCGTCGCTCTGGGCGGTTGGGTGTGTGCTGGGGGGGGCTGTGTGGCTTCGGGCGTCTGGTGGTCTCTCGGGTCGTGGGGACCGGGTTGGTCATTGCTGGGGGGGGCTGTGTGGCTTCGGGCGTCTGGTGGTCTCTCGGGTCGTGGGGACCGGGTTGGTCATTGCTGGGGGGGACTGTGTGTCGGGCTTGGAGGGCAGTTTTTGGGGCTTGCGGGTGGGGCTGTCTTGCGGTGTGGGGCGGGGTCCCTTAGGGGCCTTGGGGTGGTGGCTGCTGGCTCTATGCCGGGTGGCCGGGCCGCTCTGGCGTGGGTGGTGGTGCTGGGCCTGGGCCCTGGTGGCTGGGCGCTGCCTTGCGCCCGGGGGGGGGGGCCCTGCCTGTGCCTGGGGGTGCTGGGTTGCCCTGGACACGCCGCAGTATGGGTGGGTTTGTGCAGGTCCTGGTGCCGGGCTTGTTGCTCTGGGACCTCCAAGGTGTCCGCAGATGCAGTTTTTTTTCAGGGTGTTGGGGCGTGCGGTGGGGGGGGGGGTTGTGCTTTTCCCCTGTTGGGGGGGGGCTGGGGGGGCCTGGGTGATGGTGGGTCTCAGGCCCGGGCTGCTGCGACTGGTGTGACCGGGGGGTTTGTTTGTTTGTTTTTTGTTGTTGTTTGTTTGTTTTTTGTAGAGGTCCTCCGGGGTGGGGTGGGGTGGGGCAGGATGGGTACCTTCTGGGGTTACAGTAGCTCCCGGAATATGGTCGCTGCAGGCCCCGAGCCTGGTGGACATCAGCCCCTCCTGCCTTGTGTTGGCTCCCAGGTAGCGGGGATGCCTATTGCAGCCAGTCCCTGGCTGCCTTCTCCGGGGGAGAGTAGCTGCCCCGGTGTATATCCCCATACCCCTCTCCCTTCTGGCTCCTGTACACAGCACACACTCACACATGAAGGGTTTTGGGGGCGTGTGTGTTCGGTGGGGTGTAGTGGATGGGGCCACGTAGGTGGTCCCCTTTGGTTGCACTCTGCAGCCCCCCGCCCCTGTTTTAATTACACCTTAGACATTACTACTTATCAAACACACTCACACACACACATTAGGTCTTGGGGGGTGGTTACACTGAGTGGCATCTGGTGGGCGGGGCTCTTTGGGTATGTAGGCTGCCCAGAGGGCTGCGCTCCCAGTTCTACAAGTTTGGCTGCCCCTCAATTTTAATCGCTCACTATTAGAATTATGGGGCCTCTGCCAGGGGGTTTGGGGGCGCTCGGGCTCCTGGGGCCCGGGTCCAGTGCACGGCCCGTGTCTGGGTGGCTGGGGCCTGGCGGGGTCCGTGGGCTGTTGCCCCTGGCTCCCGGAGGGCCTCTGCCCTATGCTTATGGGGGCTCTTTCCAGGGACTTCCTCTGCAGTCTTCTGGGTGGATGCGTGGTTGCCCCTGCGGTGGGCTTCCTGGGTTCTGTGCTGGGGGCTGCTGGTGGCCTGGGTCTTGGGGGGGGGCTGTGGATTGTGGCTCTGTACACTTATACACTCATAACTAAGCACGGTTATCATGTAGGTCCTGTGTCATGGGTGTTGCATGTTCTCACACACACACACACACACACACACATTCATTAGCCCAGTAGCATGCTCGCTAAGCAGTTGATGTGTTATCATGTCGTCTCAGGTCATCTATATCCACAGCTGTGTTGTATGTGATTACCGCTTCTTGTGCTTGTTTTTGTTTGTTTGTGTGTTTGTTTTTTCTCTGCTTGTCTGCTTTCAGGTGCTCCTGGTGGCGCTAAGGCTGGATTCCCCTCAGAGGCCATGGATTGTTGTCTGTTTTGTTTTTTACAGGTGTAGCAGCTGGTTGTCTGGTTTTTGTTTCTATTTTTGTTCTGTTTCCTTTTCTTTCCTCTTCTTCTTTCCTTGTCCCCCGGTCCGGTTCAGTTCTATTACATGTCATATATTGTCAACAGAAATAAATAAATGGGCATCAAGGGGAGCTTTACATTTATAAAACTTCCCTTGGCAAAGCAAATCTGTTTGGCATCAAAAGTATTCAGACTACAATTCTGCTGTCATAATGCTGAACAGGACAAGGGGAAAAAAAAACCTTTGCAAAAAGCAACTGTCTATGGCTGTTGTAAATGTTGTAAGTGATGAGACCGACTAACGTCAAAATTGAGAGATTCAATATAAATATATATATATATATATACATATATATATATATTTGCTAATAATACTTAATGATAATGATGATAAGGATATATTATGCTTGTGTTGAATTAACTGAAAAAAATTAGTCAAAAGCATGTTTAAACACAGACTATGAACCAAGATTAGCCTAGATCCATCCTGAGGCGGTCCAATAACAGCAAAAAAAACTGTTTTGTCTAACATCGACATCAAAAGCAGCTTGAAAGCTTTTAGTTTCACTTTTATTCAGTTGTAGTTTTAGCCAGACATCTGTATGAATTAAGAACATTTAATTATTTTGTAAAGTAATTTTTCTTTAATTTTTCTCACACACTCTCAACACTCCATATATCCAATATCCATATATTACACAGCATGTCATGTTCATATTTGCTGTGCTAACTGCATGTTTGTCCTGGTCAAAGGTCCTGGTACCAACTTGTTTGAACTGCAGCTCAGAAGATCTTTACAAGCACATAAAGCCATCTACTTTTTATACCTGCTTAATCCAATTCAGGGTCACGGGGGTGGGGCTGGCTGCCTTTGAGCAAGAGGCGGGGTACACATTGGATGAGTCGCCAGTCCATCACAGGGCTTTACAAAAATATGAAAATTAAATTTAGTATAATCCATATATTGCATGGTAGTGCAGAACTTTTGTCAATTAAAACTGCATTTAAATGGTTCTAGTAGTCTAGAAGTTTATTTATCTTGTCTGGTTGTTTCTGTCAGTATTCCCCTGATCAAGAGTTCAAGTACTTTTAAATTCATTTGTCTTGTAAAGAGTTATTTCAGCTCTTTACATATACACTACCGGTAAAAAGTTTTGAAACACCCCAATTTTCCCAGTTATTTATTGCAATGCAAGTCATTCAAGTCCAATGAATAGTTTGAAACTGAAAAATAATGTAGATTTCAGAATTAATTGTTTTCAGGGAACAGAAAATGAGTTAACAATTCAAAGCTGTTCTGCAGCTGTGGAGGTCGATCAAGCCTTTAAAGCTAGTGCTACTAATTCCTACAGGTGTTCCAACTTTACCCAATTACCTCCTGTCTACATAAAAGCAGTGTTGGAACACACTCAGTGGGGTTACATGTGGGCAATCGGATCAGATTAATGGCTACATTACAATAAGATTGAGTTATTTAGCTTATGTAACAAGCTTAATCCGACAAGAAATCGAATCGGATCGGGTTACTTGCGATCGAATTAAGACCCCGGGATAACTCGATCCGATTGCCCACTTAACGTGCCTGCAGACGACAGTGGATCGGATCGAGCGTTCTGCGCATGCTCGAGGATTTTTCCCGTGATCTTCACCCGTAAGTCGAAGGAGACGATATTACTGTTGTTGTCACCGCCGTCAGAAAGAAACAAACAACGAGATGGAGAATGTTTCGCGTTTGTGCCATAACCAGCTCATCACAAATGTAGAGGGACGTAGCTTCATCTTGCTCTTGTTCGCCATCTTTCTCGAATGCCTGAGTTTTGTTGTTGTTGGTGGTGAAGACGTCAACCAAGTGTCTCTATTAGCAATAGTTGAAATGGGTACAGCGCCACTTATATACTGTGGTGTTGCATGCTTTGTGCCAGTGATTCCATACATTCACCACCATGTAACAAAGGATAATTACCCTCAGATAAGGAGCAGAACCCAACTATAGCTATAATCGAGTTAATCTCATCATGTAAACCCACTGACTGTTGTACCATCAAAACGAGGTGTCAGGGAGAGGAGGAGTTGGAAGACATCCCAGGCTGAATGGTGGAGTGCGGTAAATAAAAAAAAAATGAGTAAAAAGTGAATTAAGGAGTGTTTAACATCCTTACTAGAGTGTAGAAGGTAGGTAGATGGGTAACTTACGGAGAGTAGAGTGAGGGATATCGGCCGACGGCCTGTACAGGTCCGGTAGCGATGTCCTAGCTCTACTTTCTGTAAGGGGGTGTAAAATGGAGGGAAAGGAAGGGGACAGAGATAGTTGCAACAGTACGGAGATGAGTGAAGAGGAGTTTGAGATTGATAAAGAGGGTGGTGAATGGGAGCAAGTAGGGAGAGGAGGAAGGGGTAAAGGGGAAAGTGGGAGAAAGAGAAAGAAAGAAGATAAAGATAGCGTTGAAGACACGGAGAGTGAGGGGCAGGGGGATGAGAGGAATAGGAATAAGGGAGACTTTTATGTAGTGGTGAGATTTGAAGGTGAAGGGGAAGTTAAAAAAATGGATCCATTTAAAATGACAAAAATAATCAGAACACAAGTAGGAGAAGTCAAATACGCTAAAGTGTTAGGAGATGGAAACTTGCTAATCGGGTGTAACACAGATACTCAAGTGGAAAAAGCTTGTAAAATGGTGAGTGTAGGAAAAATGAAAGTTACAAAAACGGTGAGAGTTGGAGAGCAGAGAAGTTTTGGATGTAAGGGAGTGATAACAGGGGTTCCCCTTGGAATCAGTATGAAAGTCGTAATAGAAAACCTGAGAGTAAGAAATACAACAGTTAAAGATGTTAAAAAGAATGATAAGAGGGCCTGAGAAAAAAGAATCAGAAACAGTGGTTATAGAATTTGATGCAAAAACTATCCCAAAAGAAATGTATGTTTTGGATATGTAAAACATAGTGTTAGAGAATTGGTCCCAAAACCAATGAGGTGCTTTAACTGTCAAGAATACGGACATATTGCTCGCAGGTGCAAAGGCAAAAGAAGGTGTGCAAGGTGTGGAGGGGACCATGAATATGGGAAGTGTGGGACGGGTGTGAAACCAAAATGCTGTAGCTGTGGAGGAGAACATAATGAGAGAGATAACAGTGCAGCAGATGAAAGTGAATGAGAAAATATCGTATGCTTGTCAAGATTTACGTTCTGTTTCATGTCTTGTCTCGTAATTTCCTGTTTTATTTTGAAAAATCACTAACTTTCCCCTCTCGTTCCAGGTATCTTGCCCTTCCTCCCGTGTCAAGCGTCTGATTGTCTTCCCTGATTCCCAAGTGTTTCCACCTGTTCCCCTTGGTCCTTCATGTTCTCAAGTAGTCTGCGTCTCCCTGTGTCCTGTGCTAGTATGTTGCGTTCTGTTTCGACCTGCATACCTCGCCTCATGAGCCACAGCCACAGCCACAGCCACAGCCACAGCCACAGCCACAGCCACAGCCACAGCCACAGCCACAGCCACAGCCACAGCCACAGCCACAGCCACAGCCACAGCCACAGCCACAGCCACAGCCACGAGTCTAGCGACTCTCCTGCAGAGCATATTTATTTGTAAATTATTCATAGTTAACGTATTTATTACTCCACGGTAAGTTTCATAGCTCCGTTCTGTTCCTCCGTTTTTGGAGAGTTTTTGATTTGTAAACGTTTCATAGTCATCTCCAATTAGCGGAGCTTTGCGTTCGGTTAAAATATTAATGTTTCATGGTTCCTCCTCTAGTTTTATGTTTTCGTTTTTTGAAAGATCATGTGCGCCACCGTTAAAGGTGCGTTGTACAGTTAAAGCTTCATAGTGCCGCGGTTTTTTTGGGTTTTTTTTTTTTTTTTAGAGCGCGTCCTTTATTTAAATCCGCCTCATGAGGAGAGTGTGACTTTGTTTTGATATCATTCATCGCTTTTGTTTTCCTCCCAGCGTGGAGAGATTTCTGTTCAAGTTAACCTTCATAGCTGCACTAATCCTCAGACATATTTACTGTGGAGCGTGCTTAGGATGTTCACAGCCATTGATTTTGCTCTGTGAGGAGATCCTCATCCTGCCTTGCCTTGCTGTGCTTAGTTTAAAAATAAACTCGTTAAATCTGAACCGACCCTGCACTTATGTCCTGTGTCCTGAGGCCGTGACAATGCTGAAGCTGCCAGGAGAGCGGGAAAGGAGACTGGTAATAGTAAGCAACAGAATAGAGAGAAACAAGTGGTGATGGATATTGAAAAGAAAATGGTGGAGGAGAAAAAAAAGTGACCTTCGTAGTAAAGGTCATAAATGCAAGATAAGATGAGTTAAGATGGGAGAGATGAGTTGAGTGTTCAGGCTAGTCAAAAATCATGTATTGGATAGTATTAATAATAATCCTTCAGTGGAATGCAAGAAGCCTAATTGCTAATGGTCAGGAATTTAAACAATTCATCTATATCAGCAGGAAAAAACAGATATATTGTGCATCCAGGAATCATGGTTAAAACCAAATTTAGCTTTTATTACAGGATACGTGGCAGTCAAAAGGACAGAAGGTGGGTGTGTCACATTTGTAAAAGAGGGCATTCCTTATAGGGTTATTGATATTGGAGTTGAGATGGAGACACTTTAATATGGAAGAGAAAGTTGGCAATAATACATTTTTATAACCCATGCAGGAAGTTGGATATAAAGAAACTGGAAGAAATGGAGGGCAAGAGCAATGGAAACAGTGTGGATCTTAGAAAAAGCAAATTGGATAGAGTTTACAAAGGAAAGTGAAAAAAATCTGGATCGGGTTAATGATAACATGGAGGTGGAAATGATGGAGAGGGACATAAAGCAGGGGATCATATCAGCAGCAAACAGATGTATACCTAAAAGTTCAGGGAGAAAGAAAAACAAGTTAGTACCATGGTGGGATGAAAAGTGTAGACAAGCAATAAAGAGTAGAAATAAAGCATTTAAGTTAGTTAAAAGATACCATAACTTTCAACACATGATTCAGTATAAACAAGCGCAAGCAATGGTAAGGAAAACAATAAGACAAGCAAAGAGGTCGTATTGGAGGAAATTTTGTGGATCGATTGGGAGCAAAACTAAGATAGGAGAAGTATGGGGAATGTTGAGGAAAATGGGAGGGGATAGGAAGGATTGGACTTATCCAGTCCTGAGTTCTGGAGAGGAAGTGGCTATAACTAATAAAGAAAAGGCGGAATTAATGGTTAAAACTTTTGTTGCAGTGCACAGTTCAAATAATTTAACTGAAGAGGGAAGAAATGGCAGGAAGAAAAATAGAGACGAAAACAGGGAGGTGTTAAAAAGAAAAGAAAGTAGAGAAAACGAATTAGATGTCCCATTTACAATTAGAGAAATGAAACGAGCAATAGAGAATACAAGGAGTGCGCCAGGCAAAGATGGGATATGTTACACTATGATCAAACATTTAAGTGAGGGGGGATTAACAAAGATATTAACATTATTCAATAAAGTCTGGAAAGAGGGGAAAGTACCACGAAGTTGGAAGGAGGCGATAATAGTACCAATTAGGAAGCCGGGGAAAGATCATAGTGAGACAATAAATTACAGGCCCATAGCACTAACATCACATGTAGGTAAGATAATGGAAAGAATGATAAATGAAAGAATGATGTATTATATATTAAAAAAAGGGATTGGTGACGAGATATCAGAGTGGGTTTAGAAGAGGTCAGAGTACAATGGATCCAGTAGATTGCCTCGAAGGTGATATAAGAAAAGCACAAGTAAATGGAGAAACGGTGGCAGCAGTGTTTTTTTATGTTGAAAAGGCACATGACATGTTGTGGAGAGAGGGATTGCTAATTAAAATGCATAGAATGGTAACTGAGGGAAACTTGTTTAATTGGTGTTAAGAATTCTTCACATTATAAATGTCATTCGTTCATGCTTTTGCTTTGAAGTGGGTTTTATTTTGAAGACGGTGGAATGCATTTCCTCTTCCTGTCACGTTTGCTGATTCACCTGTTTACAGTGGTACGGTAGTGACTGAAGATGTAAGTTGTGTTCGTAAGAAAGTGAAAGGAATGTGTACGTTACTCACCTTTTCTGATAGTGTTGTGTTGCTCCTGGTGTATATTTGCACTCCTTAAAATGTCCGTTTTCAATTGTCAAAAGGATCGCGAATTAGCATCTTTAAGCTAACAGAGTTGAATGAGTGTTCGATTGCTGTCAGCCTTCATATTACTTTCGGTTTACATGTGTGTGCTACAAAATTAAGTTTAAACAGTATTTATGAATGTTATGTGATTGACACTGATATAAATGTAGTCTATCTACTGGCATTGTTTATTTACAGTATTTAAGTTACAGGAGTACACAGTGATAAATCAGTCTTTATTTCTTTTATATGTAAATCAGAAACTACACTGTACCTGAACGTATCGCTGCACAGTAAACACTCCACTGGTGACCCGTGTGCTTTCTGGCAGAAGCCCTGCAGTGGTCAGTTAGGCAAAAAATCAGTAGCAGAATGCAGAACCCTCAACAATTGGACTATGGATTTTTTAAAGGAAAGAGTTATACAAGTTAAAATGGGGTCGGAGGTGTCAGAGAGCTATATGGTAGAGAATGGTGCACCGCAGGGGAGTGTGATAAGTCCAACGTTATTTATAATAATGATAAATTCTATATTATGACAGTATACCAGCAGGAATGGGAAGATCTTTGTTTGCAGATGATGGGGCATTATGGAAGAGGGGAGGCAACATAGATCACATAGTTAAGAAACTACAGGAAGGGATAAATCAAGTGGAGAAATGGGGAGAAGAGTGGGGTTTTAAATTTTCAGTGGAGAAAAGTAAAGTAATGTTCTTCTAAAAAAAGAAAATTAGTAAAAAAAAAAGGTTAAACTTGTATGGAAATAACTTAGAGAGAGTAAACAGCTTTCAATTCTTAGGAATGATAATGGATTCTAGATTAACATGGAGGGAGCATGTGAAGGGAATAGTGGCGAAAATTAAGGGAGTATTGAATATTATGAGGTGTTTGGCCGGGTTAGAGTGGGATACTGATTTTACATCGTTAAAATGACAACTGGTTGCACCAAGCCAAAGAGTGCAGGGCTTTAAAAGAAAGCCTAAGAGAAGATGAAATTGTCCTCCATGTACATTTTTCAGAGATTTTCTCCTGCAAACTTAATAGAGAGGTGCAGGCTTTTCATTTTGGAGGGAGTCGGAAGCAGGCCACAATCCATACATCCATACAGCAGCAGGCCCACAGTCCTATTCAACCATCTCTGCATCCCTTCGGCATGAGAGAGCTGTGTGGGCCCACTTTGAGCCAGTGCTGAGGGATGTGATGAAGAATTTCAATCCATCTCCTACAATTCTGCATGTGATGAGTGATGGTCCAGTCACCCAATACCGCAATAAAGATCATTTTTATTTGCTCAGCACCATGCCCTTCCTCTCAGGCTTCCGGCAGGTAACATGGAACTTCTCAGAGAAGTCCCATGGCAAAGGCGCCCCCGATGGAGTTGGCGGTGCAGTAAAGCGCATTGCGGACGCTGCTGTCCAAAGGGGTGAAGATGTCCAGACCCCAGAAGATTTTTTACAACCTCCTAACAGAGAAGAAATCTGACATCAAGTTCTTCTGGGTGACCGAGGAGGACATCAGATTTGATGAAGCGGTCCCTGAGGTTGTGCCTCCTATAAAGGGAACTTCGGCGATGCACCAAGTTATTTCCACTGAACCGGGAAAGTCATGCACAGAGATCTCCTGCTTCTGCAGCAGACCACATATCTGCCAATGCCACAATCCCATAATGGTCAACCTCCAAACAGCCAGTGTTCAGGCCAGTGTTCAGGCCAGTGCTCAGGCCAGTGTTCAGGCCAGTGTTCAGGCCAGTGTTCAGGCCAGTGTTCAGGCCAGCGCTCAGGCCAGCGCTCAGGCCAGCGCTCAGGCCAGCGCTCAGGCCAGTGCTCAGGCCAGTGTTCAGGCCAGTGCTCAGGCCAGTGTTCAGGCCAGTGTTCAGGCCAGTGTTCAGGCCAGTGCTCAGGCCAGTGTTCAGGCCAGTGTTCAGGCCAGTGCTCAGGCCAGTGCTCAGGCCAGTGTTCAGGCCAGTGTTCAGGCCAGTGCTCAGGCCAGTGTTCAGGCCAGTGTTCAGGCCAGTGCTCAGGCCAGTGCTCAGGCCAGTGTTCAGGCCAGTGCTCAGGCCAGTGCTCAGGCCAGTGTTCAGGCCAGTGTTCAGGCCAGTGTTCAGGCCAGTGCTCAGGCCAGTGTTCAGGCCAGTGCTCAGGCCAGTGCTCAGGCCAGTGTTCAGGCCAGTGTTCAGGCCAGTGCTCAGGCCAGTGTTCAGGCCAGTGTTCAGGCCAGTGCTCAGGCCAGTGTTCAGGCCAGTGTTCAGGCCAGTGCTCAGGCCAGTGCTCAGGCCAGTGTTCAGGCCAGTGCTCAGGCCAGTGCTCAGGCCAGTGTTCAGGCCAGTGTTCAGGCCAGTGCTCAGGCCAGTGTTCAGGCCAGTGTTCAGGCCAGTGCTCAGGCCAGTGCTCAGGCCAGTGCTCAGGCCAGTGTTCAGGCCAGTGTTCAGGCCAGTGCTCAGGCCAGTGTTCAGGCCAGTGCTCAGGCCAGTGCTCAGGCCAGTGCTCAGGCCAGTGTTCAGGCCAGTGTTCAGGCCAGTGCTCAGGCCAGTGTTAAGGCCAGTGTTCAGGCCAGTGCTCAGGCCAGTGCTCAGGCCAGTGTTCAGGCCAGTGCTCAGGCCAGTGTTCAGGCCAGTGCTCAGGCCAGTGCTCAGGCCAGTGTTCAGGCCAGTGTTCAGGCCAGTGCTCAGGCCAGTGCTCAGGCCAGTGCTCAGGCCAGTGCTCAGGCCAGTGTTCAGGCCAGTGCTCAGGCCAGTGCTCAGGCCAGTGTTCAGGCCAGTGCTCAGGCCAGTGCTCAGGCCAGTGCTCAGGCCAGTGTTCCGGCCAGTGCTCAGGCCAGTGCTCAGGCCAGTGCTCAGGCCAGTGTTCAGGCCAGTGCTCAGGCCAGTGCTCAGGCCAGTGCTCAGGCCAGTGTTCAGGCCAGTGCTCAGGCCAGTAGTGATCTACATGGAAAGTTTGTCCTGGTGAAATACGAAGGTCAGCCATTTGTGGGGCAGGTCCTTCAAGTAGTGGAGGAAGAGATTGAGGTGAGCTGCATGCAGCAACTGGGAGGAAAAAATGCATTCACTTGGCCCTATCGTGCTGACATGATTTTTTTTCTAAGCAGCTGAAGAGCTCAGAGTGATTGCAGAGCCAGAGCCTCTGAATTCACGGCACACACGGCTAATGTGTGGGAATACTGGGAATACTTTAAAAAACAAAACTGAGATGAGATATTGTCGACCAATGTTGATCCAACATTTGAAAATTTTTCAATTTTGTTAAATGAAACTTCATTGTTGCCATTCAGAAAAGTGTTATAGTGTTGTATCGAATGTAATCTTATGTGAAGTATTTTTGATGGGAGGGTTAGGTTTAAGTCTCTATTTAAGGAAACTTAAATAGAGGCTGATGAATATGTTACTATTTGAAATGAAAATGCATTTTTTTCAGCATATTTCATGTGATTACTAATGTCAGGTGGTACAACCAATATTTGTCAGTTGGTGCAACCAATTTAAACCAATAAATGATAGGTTAGAATGACCAAACCGTTTCTAAATGTAATGTGTGCAGTTATTATACTAAATATATGAATTGTGTATTTGTGCAATTATTTTCCTGTCTTTAAATGTAAAATTGGACGTTAATGATACTTAAAACCTGACCTACAGAATGCAAAAATCTTAAATTATTGGGGCAAAAAAACACAATGATAAAATAATAATGTGTTACCTAGTGTAGACACCCTAAGGGATAGTTGCAAAATAATTCATCTTAAAATAAAGATTAGGAATGTATATATATTTTTATAAATATTTGGTTGCACCACCTGACATTTTTTGTTGTGAAGTTAAAAATACTGTTAAAAAAACGAGTTAAAACAGTCATAAAACTTATTCAATAAATGAGACTTGTTTAAACACATTGTTCTGGACTCAAAAATATGCATTACATCTATTTTTTTTTAAACACTTTTTAAAAATACCTTTTTAGAGGCCTTATTTGTCATTGACCCGTATACATCGCATTAATAAGGTCTAGAATAGATTACGGTTGTGTGGGATATGGATCGGCAGCAAAATCAGTCCTCTCACAATTAGATATAATTCAAGCCAGAGCAGTAAGAACTTGTCTCGGAGCAATAAAAACAGCACCAATATGTTCACTACAGGTTGAAGCAGGAGAAATGCCATTAGGGCTCAGAAGAAAACAGCTGATAGCCAACTACTGGATAAATTTAAAAGGACACAAAGAAGAACATCCAGCAAAGAGAGTTCTGGAGATGTGCTGGGAAAAGGGGAAGGAGGAAAAAACGAGTTTTGGGTGGGTCAGTGAGGGTTTAGCAGAACAACTAAAAATACAACATGTGGAATTCAGCCCAACAGTTCTTTGGACAACAATACCAAAATGGATGCTACAAGAAACAAATGTAGACTTAAACATGTGGAACATCAAGGAAAGAAATAAAACAGCAGATATAGTGCAGGAAGTTTATAACTATGTGGAGGAAAAATATGGAGAATATGTGTATATATATACAGATGGGTCCAAAGAACAGGCAACAGGAGTAACAGCAGCAGCAATGGTGGTTCCCATTTATAATAGAACAATATCAAGAAGAACATCAGATCATTTAAGTATATATGCAGTGGAATTATGTGCAATATTGATAGCAATAGAATGGATGGAGGTGAGGGATAGGAGAATAGTTATATGTAGCGATTCATTTTCATCACTCTTAAGTATTAAAAGCGGAACAGCAAAAACACATCAGGAAATTTTATATGAAATACAGTTAAAAACATCCAGGTTAATGCAACAGGGGAGGGAAATAGTGTTCATGTGGGTACCAGCTCATGTAGGAATAAAAGGAAATGAAAAAGCAGACAAAGCTGCTAAGGATGCAGTAAAGAAAGAGGTGGAAATGAAAGTAAAATGATCAAAAACAGAGGGGAAAAGTTTAGTATGGAAAGAAATAAACAATCAGTGGAATCAATATTGGAAGAATCAGGAAAAAGGAAGACATTTATATAAATTACAAAGTGTATCAGGAGAGGCGGGGTGTTATGGACAGAACAGAACAGAACAAGTCATTATTAGCAGGATAAGAATAGGTCATTGTAAACTGAATAATACACTTAAGATAATGGGGAAACTGGGCAGTGTAGCTGTGGGGAGAAGGAGACAGTGGAACGTGATGGTGACGTGTCCTAGGTATGGAAGGGAGAGGGAAAGGATGCAGATAGGGTTGCAGAGGGCAGGAATAAGAGAACATAATCTGAGAGTAGAATCTGGTCAATCTAAAGAAGGGAGGAAAATAATTAGAGGATTCCTGGTGTCAACTGGAATAATTAAAAGACTATAGAAAAGAAGAACTAGATTTAGTCCAGTAGATGGTGGTATATGCAACTTCCAGGATGCTAGCTGCCATTAAACATCAAAGAAGTAGAAGAAAATTTGGTAGCATACCCTCTGAGCATCAGTTGAACAGTATTGTACTGCAGAAAGTAGTGTTTTGCTCCAAAAATGATGAGAAGAAGGCAATTAACAATGGAAGAGAGACACACCATCATAACACTTAAAATAACATGTTAAAATGTAAGAGATCTGGCAGACCCAAAGCCACAACTGAGTCAGAGGACAGGTTTCTGAGAGTTAACAGCTTGCATGATAGGAGGCTCACAGGACAACAGCTTCAAGCACAGCTTCATAGTGGGCGTTGTAAGCAAGTCTCACTTTCAACTGTGAAGAGAAGACTTGGAGCTGCAGGTTTGACAGGACGAGTTGCAGCAAGAAAGCCATTGCTCAGACGTCAGAATAAGACAAAGAGGCTTGTCTGGGCCATGAAGCACCACCATTGGACAGCTGAAGACTGGAAGAAGGTATACACGCAGGATCTTTGTACGCCGACGAGTAGGCGAAAGGATGGTTCCACAGTGTGTGTCATCAACTGTCAAACACGGAGGAGTTAGTGTGATGGTCTGGGATCCAGGGTCGGTGACTTGCACAGAGTGAGAGGCACCCTGAACCAAAACGGTTACCACAGCATTCTGCAGCACCATGCAATACCTTCTGGCATGTCCCTCGTTGGTCAGGGGTTCGTCCTACAGCAAGATAGTGACCCAAAACATAAGTCCAAGCCATGCCAGAACTACCTCAGGAAAAAAGAAGATGATGGTAAACTTGAAAACATGACTTAAACCCCATCGAGCTGATTTGGGATGAACTGGACAGAACAGTGAAAGCAAAGCAACCTACAAGTGCCACACATTTATGGGAACTTCTGCAACAGAGTTGGGACGCACTTTCTGAAGAATATTTAGTCTATTGTAGAAAGAAAGCTGCGAGTGTGTTCAGCTGTTATAGCAGCCAAAGGTGGCTACTTCGATGAGTCAAAGGTTTAGAATACATTTTGGTCCATAAAGTGATTCCATGATTTATTTTCTTTTTTTTTTTAGCTCCAATTGCTTATTTGTACTATGCTTTCATTTAATTTCAGAGTGCATTGAGACATTAAAGTAATCATTTTCAATAAAAAAAACCTTTGACCGGTAGTGTATGTTCAAGGCTCATTGCTGGCCATAGAACCAGAACACAGCCATCCTTTGAGCTGCTGAATGTATGCTTTCAGTCAGTGTACGACTCGTGGCGTCATGTCAGACCCTTTGGGTAATACAATTCTCTTTAAAACACCTTGAATAATCTAATTTCCTCATTCCTTTGATACATTACTGTGTCCAGCACCATAAGCAAAGCAGCCTCACTCCACTATGTTTTAGAAGGTATCCCAATGGGATTTATTTAGTCAACTGACTCATCATCCACTGTATTCTTAAATAGTTCTTTGTTTTTCTCCAAGCATAGACTGACAATCTGAAAGGTTTGACGTTAATTACCTTCATTTTTAACAGTGGTCTTTACCCACGGAACTCTTGGTTTACTTGCTTCACTTTGCAGCAATTACTTGAAAACATTGCTCCACATCATTCCACTTCATCCTGCGTGATGGCCCGGCTGTAGCTATGCCTCAGCTGCTCTCGGGGAGTAGATCAACGTATTTCATGCCAGAAATAAGGTGTAGGTTTAAAAATACCAGAGTTCCCCTTTAAGTCTTTTCTTAGCCCCACATCACAAAATTATCACGGTTTTGTGACTGAAACCCCTTCATCTGGTTTTCTCTTCTAACAGGAAAATTATAATCACTAAATTCATGTCTCCTGATGACTGAAAAGTACATGTGTCGTTTTAATTTCCCGAGAGGTGCCAATAACCGTTTCACATACAGTTTACATCCACTTTTTAATGTCTTTATATGAAACCTTGTTCGGTTCTGGTTGTCTGGACATATCAAAATAATCTGGTTGATTTGCATTTATTTGTGAAGATGAATAAAGCTTTGTAAGCATCACTTACTATCAGAACTGTGCATGTGTGATCACCTTCTGATCCCATGTGAACAGACATGCTCTGTGACAGCTTTCGAAAGATCATCTGATTAAGAAATTTCATCTACAACTTTCAGTCAATACATTAAGTGACGGAGACACCACGATGCAATATATTAGCTTTGGCTATCAGGAAAAAATAAATTACAAAAACGCGATTTTTCTCCAATTATATTATAAAAGACACAAGGTGATACCTTCCGCCTTGCAAAGGCTTTGGTTGAATACAACACAGATAATGAGCTTCAAGTTTTATTTTCCTATCAACCAGAAAGATTATCACAGATCTCCCCCATGTGGTCTTTACCAGATGTTGTTTTAATGCAGATTGTTTGCCTCATTTAAGTACGCTAGAAGAGAACCAAGAAAACTGCTCCTCTTTCAATAATTGACTGACAGTCAACCAAGAGGTAAAGTTCAGATCGCTTGAGCTTGTAAATCCAGCCTGCGATGACAGAGCCAACATGTAGCACTGCCAGCTGACTGCTAAGCTGCTGCCTAGTCTACACTTACAGTGTATTGTGGCAGGGTTTGAACAATAAAGGACTAAATTTGACACTTAAATAGACAAGTCGATGACTGACATACGTCAGGACAGGGATAGTGCAATGTTCCACTTCTCTTTCCAGACAGTCTCAGAAATAAATGTTACTCGTCCCCTATTCACTGACTAAGAGATCAAAACAGGACCATTTGTTATCAGGTGCTACCTGTATGTGTGATTTGCTAATCACCTTTCTTTCTAAAAAAGGTTTTTCTATCAGAGACTCTGTCTTTGGTTTCCTGCAGTTTCTCAGAGAATTTGTCCTTAGTCTCTTCCATTTTCTCAGAAAAGAGTTCTTTTGTTTCCTCCATTTTCTCTGAAAACCTCTCCTTTGTCTCTTCCATCTTTTCTGTCAGTTTCTCCTTCGTCTCCTCCATTTTGTCCTGGATGTATTCTTTAACTGGTGGAGGTGTGGATAAGTGGCCGTGTTTGCGGAGATACTGAACAGACAGTGATGTGCCACCCAAAGTCACAGCATATCTCGCAGGGGTTGCAATCTGTAGGAAAAATAAAAAAATGTGGCCCATGAACACAACATCCCTCATTTTCAAACAGACTATATCTGCTTTTTCATAATGACCAAGCAGCTGAGACAAAGTTTAAGACAATTAGTGCCAACAATCAAAACTACATTAATTACAAAACAATCGCTGTTGGAACTACCTTGTAGATGGCGTATGCAGTCAGTGCGTAGCCACTTGAGGAGTCTCTCAAAAGGCCAACTAGTGACTCTGGTAGACCAATTATCTCCAGGAATGGCACTACATTCACACCTCTGAGGGGAACAAAGCAAAAGAGCAGAAAAAGTCCGTGTACTGGAGTTACAATTGTAAAACAGATTAAATACGTTTTGTAATTTTTCAAAAAACAAATTCAATCCCTTTAAAAACAGATGCCTGTTAATCTTTAATGGGTGCAACATCACTCACTTCATAGCAGCATAATAGAAGGTTCCAAACCAAACGGAGGACGTAGCCAGATGTACCGGAATCATCACCTTCCCGTACTGTTTGAAGGTCCTCTTAAACCTCTGGAACAGACCGATGGACTTGTCCTGCAGCGGGTCCACCTCTGCACAATCAGGTTCAGCTTCTTTTTTCTGGACATCTTGTGATGTAGTTGTGAATCTGGACTCCGATTCCTCTTGTGGTGGTTGGTGTTTTGGTTGATGTGCTGCTCTGCTGGAGGCTGATGCTGACAGCCATCTCTGGCCGAGAGGTTGCCCCGGCGACAAGCGGAGTGTGCAGCAGCGAATTAGTATTGAACACTCCGGGACGGCAGCACCCACCATCAGCATGCGCACTGCTGCTGCCTGCCGCAGCATCCCGCGAGTACGGATGCACTGCATTATCATCCTTCTATTCCTCCTCCTTCCTCCTGACTGTTTAACCACAGACTGTAGGGTCAGAAGAAAAAAATCCAGACTTCAAATCTGACAGTTATTTTCAGTATGAGCTAATAAGTCAATTTGATTAAATGCTTGAATAAAAAAAATAAATTGTGTCAACCCTAAAGAATACAGCTTGAATTGAGGCATAGGCTTCACCAACAAAAGACAATATACATCCATCAGGCTCCAACTTTTTTGTGTAGCAGTTGACAGCCGAGCTTTGAGGACAGAGCCATTGAACATTCCTTTTTCAGATCTCAATCCACACTGTTTACTGACCAAGTCACTGAGTCGATGTGTCTTTGGTGAAAAAAGTTAGTATGCCCTTTGCTCTGTGGAAAGATGCATTAGCATCCTGAAAAATGACTTCAGCATCACAAACAGACCAGCACCAAACACAGGTTTCACAAGCGTTCTCTTTTAACTGCAGACTTATTTGCAAAAAAATTTGTTTTTTAGGGGGGCCAAAATAAAATCATTAAAAAAAAACAACAACATTGGATTAGGATGTACAAAGAGAACACAAATATGGCATGCATGACACATTTGAAGACAAAATCTATATATCACTGTATTTTCCTACCCATTTAAAACTGCGAGGACAACTACGTTAGAAACCCTGACTGAGGTGTTGAAGACATTCTGGTTTTTTGTTACAACATCCTCTCATACATTAGGGGGGCAGAAGTGAAAGTGCTGAGAGTGAAATTCTGCATTCAGTACTTTGGAGAGGCAAATCAAAAGGAAACTCCCCCCTCGGAGTAAAGCTCTGACTGACTGTAATGGAACTGATAAAATGTGGTGGGAAAAAAAAAAACAGCAAAACTGAATGGCTGATTTACTGTAAGGCCAGACAATATTTGGAAGTTGATACAGGTTGTATTTTAAGTTACTTACATATATTTCAGTTAAAGTTATGATGAATTTGTGCTTTAAGTGTTAACTCTTGACTGAAAGAAGTTCATGAATACTAAACTTTATCCTGCTATACCCTCTTCTTCACGGTAATTTAACAATTAGGAAACGAATGATATCATCATTCCTGTGTCAAGATTCCTTTGCTACATATATGGAATGTTGAACCCATTACTAGTGATGCTTTTCCATCCACAAAAGTTCCTAAAGATTTACCAAGAAGGATAATAAAACTGATACCGAGCTGATATTATTCAGTAACATTAGTGACTCTATCGACAATATTGAGGTCTTTCAATGTAAGACTGCAGACAATGGGAACAACTGAAAAGTCGTGAGTGCGATTCATGTTCTTCTAAAGAACGTTAGAAAAGTAATTTCTCAAACAGTTGTGTGTCCATTGTTTCTGAGGAAAAGTTTGATATTATGTAACAAAACTTCCAGCTGCGAGTTACAACATTCACGACACGACGACCACAATGAACGATAGTCTTTAAAATAAAAAGACAATAAAGACTATATCATTAAGAAAAAAAAAATAGACAAATAGTCAAATGTCTTTCGTGGCTCACTTCTTAAGTTTCAACCGGAAGTTTAAGGCTAAAGTCATGGGAGGATATGCAAAGACATCTGTGTTAGGCTAGGTGACATTGGACAGATATGGAGGGCAAGACGGAGGTTTTTCGTTACTTTAATGCTATGACGCTCAAAGCAGTTTAAGTTGCTGAGAAGCTTCTAATATACTGAAGCAGAGAGCCTATCTTCGTTTGACACGAACTGGCGGACAGGTTTGTTAAGGCCACAGTCTGAACAGGTGCCAACTTTAGCTTCTGACGCCTGACGTTGGCTAGTTAGTTGTTAGCTTGCTGCACCGCTAATCCTCGCTGGTAGAAACATTTAACATAAGTTGAGTCAAAGACACTAAAACCGAGGACAAAAAGCAAACTATACTTACACTGGACGTTAGGTGACGATGTCAAGATTAAGCAGCACTTTCCAATCTTGAAGGCCATGCGAGTTTGCCTGTGCTGTGAGTCTTCCAAGGACCACATTTACCGCTGCAACAATTCTGGCTGCGTGTGGGGCAGCATGTAACGCAAACCGCGCGGAGAGATATGGGAAATGTAGTTCTTCTATAATAGTATTATAAAGGCTTCAAGAAATTTAAGAAATACATTTCCCAGCATGCTGCAGAAATAGCCTTGACGTTTGGTTGTTGTTGATCGTTTCAAGTTACTTTCAGAGAGTGCAATTAACAATTGCCCACCGCATCACTGTACGAGACAATACATTTTTTATCCTTTTTCATTCTTATGATAAATGAAAATTATATATTTGTCACAAAAGTGAAAAATTGTATAGCGTTCATTTACTATTGTGGCTAAAATGTGTAACAGAGCAAATTTTTACATTTTCAACTTTTGAGCTGATAAAAAAATCGAAATTATTCAGAACTGTGCATTAAAACGTGTTGAAATGTGGAATTTGTCAAATCTTGTATGACACGAATTTTACCACCAGAGGGCGGACTGTTCCTACATAGAATTCAGTTTTATGTTTGTGTTTATACATTTGGCAGACGCTTTTATCCAAAGCGACTTACAGTTAGGGTAAGGGGGTCTTGCCTAAGGACACCTTCTGGAGGTAGTACCTTTCATGCGGGGGATTTTAACCCAGGTCTCCCTCACAAAAGGTGGCAATCATACCACTACAATCATACCATCGTCTGTTCCTGCTTGATCTAAGTCAGGTTCAGTTTGGGGGGTGATTACCATTATTCAGTCAGAGTACAACCATGACAGGTCCCAAGTCCATCCCACAGCCAAACACAGAGACAAACTGTGGGAGGAAGCCCAGATTAACCGGGCACACGGAGTGAGGCCCGGTACCCACACAGGCACACGGAGGCAATGCAAACAGAAAGCCTAGGGCCAAGATTTAAACCAGGAAGATTCTTGCTGTGAAGTGACAGTGCTAATGACCAAATCAACGTCATGAAAAGAATATTAATATTATTTTTTGTTATGTTTGAACACGGGTTTCATATAAGAACTGCCTTGTATTCCAAAGGCAATACCTCACTGATAAAGTAGAAGGACATTTGCCGTGTGTTTGTAATATGGGCAGAATAAGAATAAAGAATAAAGGACATGTTTGATACCGAAATGGTTTACATTGTTTACATTGTTTGAAATGGTCTTTGCGCTATCTGTTATCAACGACCCAAATTTATTCAATCAATAGCTAATGTGGAGTAAGCAAATATCAATGGTTCTAATGATAATAATGCAATAGATCCATCCATCCACTATACCTGTTTAATTCAATCAGGGTCACACTCACTCTTACGGTTAATTTATAATCACCAAACATGTCCAGGGAATCCAGGCATGTTTATTTTTTGTTTTGTCTATGTTGTCTTGTGGATTCCTATTATATTTTGAAATGTATCTCTCCTCTTGTTTTCAGGTTACTTGCTCCTTCCTCTTGCGTTCCCCTGCTGGTTTAATTGTTTTCCCTGCCGTGATTGTTTCCACCCGCTCCCCACCTCCTGAAATGTATATATTCATCCATCCATTTTCTATACTGTCAATCCATCGGTTGGGTTGCAGGGGGCTGGAGCCTATCCCAGCAGTCATCGGGTGAAAGGCGGGGTACACCCTGGACAGGTTGCCAGTCCATCACAGGACTGTCACATAGAAACAAACGAGACAAACAACCACACACGCTCTCCTACGGACAATTAAGTCACCAATTAACCTAACATGCATGTTTTCTTGGACGGTGGGAGGAAGCTGGAGAACCCGGAGAGAACCCACGCATACATGGGGAGAACATCCAGGCTCCACACAGAAAGGCCCCAGACGGAACCTGGAACCCTCTCGCTGTGAGGCGGCGGTGCTAACCACCACACCACCGTGCAGCCCCTGTGTATGTTCTGTTCTGTTCAGTTCAGTTCAGTTCAGTTCAGTTCAGTTCAGTTCAGCTCAATTCAATTCAATTCAATTCAATTCAATTCAATTCAATTCAATTCATGTCATCTCACACTGGTACTTAAATAATACAGTCCAATTCAAGCCAAATAGAATTCAATTCATTGTAATCACTCTTACAGAGCTTTAGTCTTTATTTTTCACTTTTTAGCGGTGTGTCAGGTTCTCCAGATTAGCATGGCTGCCAGTTCTCTTCCTCCATCTCCTGCTTTCACCTGCTCCGTGTGTCAGATGTTTAGTTACTCCTCTGCCTCCTTTAGTGGTAATGGTACATGTAACAAATGTAGTCTTTTTGTAGTTTTGGAGGCGAGGAAGAGGAAGCTCAGCTCTGCACTGTTGAAAACCACGTGATAGCGAGCCAGGCCCCTTTAGCCATTGCGGAGCCAACTAGTTAGCTCTGTTAGTCATCCCCTAGCAGATCCCAAGCAGCCGGGACTTAAGAGTGGCTGGGTGACTGTCAGGAAGAGGAGTCATAGTCCTAAAGTCAAGCCCGTGGGTTCACCATCAATCTGTCCACGTTTCAAATAGATTTTCCCCACTCAGCGACACACCCGCTGAGGACAAAACCCTGGTAATTGGCAGCTCTATAGTCAGAAACGTGGCATTAGCGACACCAGCGACCATAGTCAAATGCATTCCAGTGGCCAGAGCAAATCCTCAGAGCAAAAAAACCCCAAAACTTTAATTAAACAAAAACGTCAAACTATTAAATGTGGTTTGCTGAATATTATCCTTATAATATCCTTTCGAAGTCTCTGTTAGTGAATGATTTCATATTGATATATTTTGTCTTACAGAAACCTGGCTGCAGCAGGAGGATCATGTTAGCATTAATGAATCAACTCCCTCTGACTATTTAAATGTTCACGTTCCTCCAACCACAGGCAGAGGAGGAGGAGTGGCAGCTATCTTCAGATCAGGGTTACTAATCAGTCCTAGACCCAAGATTAGTTTTAGCTCTTTTGAATCTCTGATTCTCAGTTTTTCCCAAAGTGGAAATCACAGAAACCTCTTGTGTTTGTTGTTGTGTATCGTCCACCTGGCCCTTATTCTGAGTTTCTATCTGAATTCTCAGAGTTTTTATCCCAGTTAGTGCTGAGTACAGATAAAGTCATTGTAGTGGGTGACTTTAATATTCATGTAGATGTTGAAAATGACAGCCTAAATATTAACTTTAATTCTATATTAGACTATTAGAGAGGTGTTAATAGGTGGTGCACATCTCAAAAAGCTGAAACCAAAGAGCAACTTCGTGAGTTGGTACTTTTGGAAGAATTCAAAAACTGTGTTCCTGAAGCAGTCGCCACCTATCTGAGTGAGCAGCGTGTAACCAAAGTTGGGGATGCCGCTGTGCTTGCTGACGAATATGTCCTGGCTCACAAAGTAATTTGTAATGATAAACCTTGTGAAGCTAGGAACTATGCTTCTCCGCGTCCTTTTCGCTTTAAAGCTGGCAGTAACAGTCCTGGTTCTTTAGTTTCTGCTACAAAGCCTGCTAGTTTTGGCTCTCGAAATTTTGAGAGTTTGTTTCTTCTGTAAAAAGCCTGGTCATGTTATAGCTGACTGTCATGCTCTCAGTAAGAAGCAGAAACCTGCTAAGCCAGTGGCATTGCTCGCTTCAGTGTCACGTCTGCCTGGGGGAGAAGATGGTCTCAGTCAGCTCACTAAGGACAGACTTGGGTTGGGGAACGGGCTGAGTGAGTCCAGTGAGAACAGCACTGAGCCTGACCTTTTTGCACTTTTCCGTATGGAAGGGTTAGTGGCCACCTCTGAGTTAGAGAAGTTTGTCCCAGTTCGTATCCGAAGAGATACAGCAGCCGCTCAGTCTTTGTTGGTGGAGGGAGTATTCCCACTCTATGAAGAAACCTCTATCGGTGAAAATGCTTTAGTGCGGGGGTGTGGACTGGTACCGTTAACAACACGTGCATCAGAGATCTCTGCATCCAGAGACCAGACAGTTTTATGCAGTACACAGTCATGGCATTTGGTAAATGGTAAATGGTAAATGGACTTGTACTTGTATAGCGCTTTTCTAGTCTAGCTGACCACTCAAAGCGCTTCACTACATGCCGCATTCACCCCACTCACACACATTCATACAGCACGTCTTAAGATATAACTACGTGCTTTTCTAATCATTCACACACATTCATACCCCCAATGATACACTGGGGGGGCAACGTGGGGTTCAGTGTCTTGCCCAAGGACGCTTCGACATGTATCCTGGGGAAGCCAGAGTCGAACCACCGACCTTCCGATTGGTGGGCGACTGCTCTTCCTCCTGAGCTACAGCCGCCCAATGCGCAATGCCCCTGCCACTTTTCAGCGCCTTATGCAAATGGTGCTGTCTGGGGTGGACAATTGTGAGGCCTACCTTGATGACTTGGTAGTCTATTCTGATGACTGGCAGTCCCATGTGAACACTTTGTCTGTTGTGTTTCAGTGTTTGCGAGATGCTTCCCTCACACTGAATCTGACAAAATGTGAGTTTGCTAAGGCCACCATCACTTATCTTGGAAAAAGGGTTGGTCAGGGTCAAGTGAGGCCAGTGGATGCCAAAATAACAGCCATCGCTGAGTTCCCTGCTCCCACCACTAAACGAGAACTGCATCGTTTTCTTGGGCTAGCTGGTTACTACCGAGGTTTCTGCCGTAACTTTGCTGCCATTGTGTCTCCTTTGACTGACCTCCTGAGCCCCACCAAGGATTTTTTGTGTGAGCTGGCTTTTCAGTCTGCGAAAGCTCTTCTGAGCTCTTCTCCAGTGTTGTTGGCTCCTAATTTTGCTCTGCCGTTTAAGTTGGATGCAAGTTGGATGGTTGATGCAAGTGGGACTGGTGCTGGTGCTGTACTGCTGCAAGAGGATTCTTCGAGTATCGATCATCCTGTTTGTTATTTCTCCAAGAAGTTCTCTGCAGCCCAAAGTAGGTATAGCACCATCGAAAAAGAGGCTTTAGCCATGCTGTGGGCCCTCCAACATTTTGAAGCCTATGTTGGCTCAACACCACAGCCGGAATTGGTTTTCACCGATCACAACCCTCTAGTCTTTCTAAACCGCATGTATAACAATAACCAACGGCTCATGCGGTGGGCTCTAATGGCTCAGAATTTTAATATCGAGATTCGGCACAAGAAGGGGTGTGATAATGTTGTGGCCGATGCCCTCTCACGTGTCACCTAACATGTCAATGCTGACAGCATGACTGTCATCTTAAGGGAGGGGGTGTTGCAGGTCACTGTATATTTTTGTTGCCATCCTTTGTATGTGTCTGCCATGTCTCTATGTTTAAGGTGCAGTTCCCTGAGAGATGATTGAGGGCACCTGCATGAGGCTGAGGGTGCGGCTTATATAAGCGGATCTTTCCTCCACCCCCTCTCGCTCAACTCCCTGACACAAGATCCCATCCTTTGTTTGTGTTGCACTTCTTCTTGGTTGTAAATAAATGTCATTCTTTTCCATCATACTCAGTATGGTTTTCCTTATTATGTTGTGACTTTGAGCTGGTCGTAACACTGACAAAAAGTCCGAGCTCTGTTGAGCCATGTATTCCTTTAACTCTTAGCAGTGACAATTTCATGAGATTCTTTATCAATAAAATTGTTTCTATCAGAGAGAAGATTAATGGAATCCTTCCCACTATTATCACTGATGTATCATCAAGTAGAGCAGCTTTAGAAGTATCTTTCGAACCTGATTTGTATTTAGACAGTTTCTGCCCAGTTGATCTTTCTGAGCTAACAACAGCAATAGTCTCTTCTAAACCATCAACTTGTATGTTAGACCCAATCCCAACCAGACTGTTCAAGGAGGTTTTCCCCTTAATTGACACTTCCATATTGGATTTGATCAATCTGTCTTTGTTGACAGGATATGTACCTCAGACTTTTAAGGTTGCTGTAATTAAGCCTTTACTTAAAAAACCTACTCTTGATTAAAAAGTGTTGGCTAATTATCAACCTATATCCAATCTCCCTTTTTTGTCTAAAGTTCTTGAAAAAATAGTTGCAGCTCAACTTTGTGATCTTTTGTATAGAAATAATCTGTTTGAAGAGTTTCAGTCAGGATTCAGAGTGCATCATAGCACAGAAACAGCACTGGTGAAAATTACCAATGATCTCCTCTTAGCCTCTGATAGCGAACTTGTGTCTGTGCTTGTCCTGTTGGATCTCAGTGCTGCATCTGATACGATCGATCACAGCATTCTGTTGCAGAGACTTGAACATGTTATTGGGATTAAATGAACTGCATTAGGCTGGTTTAAGTCATATTTATCTGATAGATTCCAGTTTGTTCATGTAAATGAAGAATCTTCCTCACACGTTGGAGTAAGTCATGGAGTTCCTCAGGGTTCTGTGCTTGGACCGATTCTTTTTACTTTATACATGCTTCCATTAGGTAACATTATCAGACAGCATGGCATAAATTTCCATTGTTATGCTGATGATACTCAGCTGTACTTATCTATAAAACCAGATGAAACCAACAGGTTGGTCAGACTACAAGCCTGTCTTAAAGACATAAAGACCTGGATGACTCAGAACTGTCTGCTTTTAAATTCATTCAAAACTGAAGTTGTTCTCTTTGGACCTGAGCGCTTCAGGGAGAAATTGTCTAGTTATATAGTTACTCTAGATGGTATTTCCTTGGCTTCTAGTTCTACAGTGAGGAACCTTGGAGTTATTTTTGACCAGAATTTATCATTTGACGCACATATAAAACTGGTTTCTAGGACTGTCTTCTTTCACCTTCGTAATATTGCTAAAATCAGGAACATCCTGTCTCAGGGTGATGCAGAGAAACTAGTTCATGCATTTGTTACTTCAAGATTGGACTACTGTAATTCCTTATTATTGGGCTGTCCCACATATTCTCTGAAAAGCCTCCAGCTGATCCAAAATGCTGCAGCCAGAGCTCTGATGAGAACTAACAGGAGAGATCATGTTTCTCCAGTTTTAGCTTCTCTTCATTGGCTCCCTGTTAAATTCAGAATAGAATTTAAGATTCTTCTTCTCACATATAAAGTTCTTAATGACCGAGCTCCATCATATCTTAAAGATTTAATTGTAAGGTATTTTCCTAACAGAGCACTTCGCTCCCAAACTGCAGGTTTACTTGTTGTTCCCAGAGTTTCTAAAAGTAGAATGGGAGGTAGAGCCTTCAGTTATCAGGCCCCTCTCTTGTGGAATAAGCTGCCAGTAAATGTCCGGGAAGCAGACACCCTGTCCACTTTTAAGATTAGGCTTAAAACTTTCCTTTTCGATAAAGCTTATAGTTAGGGATGGCTCAGGTAATCCTGAAACATCCCATAGTTAAGCTGCTATAGGCTTAGACTGCTGGGGGACCTCATCTGTCACACCTTTCCTCACTTTGCTCTCTTTTTCCCCCTGTTTAATTTCACAATTGATATTATATACATATGACATTATTGTGGTTATAACTTGTGTTTCCCTGTTCCAACAGATATCCTTTGAATGGCGTTATGGTGTTTTTCCCCCCTCTTTTCCCTCTTTTCTGTCTTCTCAAACCCCAGCTGGTCGAGGCGGATGGCCACCCTTCTTGAGTCTGGTTCTGCCAGAGGTTTCTTCCTGTTAAAAGGGAGTCGTTCCTTTCCACAGTTGCCTCAGGCACGCTCAGGACGGGAGATTGGACTGAAGACAAGTTTCGGTGCAATCTGTTGGATTCCTTAGCTAGGATATTAATTTTTTGAATTGGCTCTATATGAATTAATTGGATTATGATTACAATGAATTGAATTCCAATTGGCTTGAATTGGACTATATTACTTAAGTGCCTTGAGATGACAATTGTTGTAATCTGGCGCTATATAAATAAAATTGAATTGAATTGAATTGAAACTGCTCTATAGCCCAGAGAAGGCATGCCAGATTATTCTGGTTTAGTCATAGACATAGACAGATGCAACAAGAAAGAAAATGTGCAGTTTTTCTTTAGAATAATAGAGCCTATGCAATGTCTTAAACTGAATAAGGCAATGTCTGATATTCACAGAGCAATCATGTATACTTTTTAAACATTCATCTCATACTTCATCTTTCAGATTTGCATTCAGCTCATCTGTCCATGCCTGTCTCAGACTCATTTTGTTCAACTGAGTATTGTAAAAGAATGAAACTGCCCCTTTAGCAGTAGGGTCAAATTTGATTATTTCCTCAAGGGTCTCTTGCTCTACCAGAATTACAAAGTCGGGTAGATGCATCCTGACATAATTTTGAATATGAAAGAATCGAAAAAGGCCCGACTTAGGAATGTCATATTTAGATCCAAGTTGTGGGTATGAGGTAAAAATACCATTAATGTACAAATCACCTATGTTGAAAAATGCCTTCCCGCTGCCAGAGGAGGAAAACACTATCAGACATACCTGGTAAAAAAAAATGTTGGGGTATCCAAGTAGGTTTTTGGAGCCTCAATGTAATGTTTTATCTGCTTCCAGATTATTATGGTGTTGCCAGTTACAAAGCTGTTATTAAAGCATTCCTTTTTAACAGCAGTGGGACTGTTAAGAAGAGCGGACAATAAGGTTTTTTTGCAAAGCATTCATTCCATACACAACCATGCAGGGCAGGAGTCTGCCTCAGAAGCAGGACCCTTCTTCCACCATACAAGAATGAATAAGTACGCAGTCCAATATTAAAACTTAAAATTCGGCAAAGCAAAACCTCTTATATCTTTTGGTTTTGATAGGTGTTTTTTAGAGATTCTAACTGTTTTATAACTCTAGATCAAAGGTATTATAATTGAGTTTAATTGCTTGAAATATGACACAATAAAACATGTAATGGATTGGACAAGATGGATAAAGCGGGGTAATACGATCATCTTCATTGCATTCGTCTTTCCAATCATGGATATTGGGAGGGTTTTACAAAACTCGATATTGATTTTAGCTTGCTCAATTTTGGTTTGCCGGTTTGTCATGTTAAGTGTCATACACTGCTTATTATATTTTGTTTCCTATTATGTGCGGTGTGTTGTGTATTTGGTTTCGTCGCATGTTAATTTATTCATCTATTTTTATGTGTTTTGGACTCTTAGTCCAATCAGTTAGAATTGTAGTGGTTATTATAATGTAGTTTCTTTGAGTTTATTGCATGCATGATTTAGAAACAACGGTATATGATTTCAGGTAGTGAATGCACCCTCTTTACCGACAGCTGTACCAGCCAATCGGCTGTTAGAACAGGATTGACTGTTAGGCAGGCCAGGTAGTGGGATGTGGGGAGCCTTTTGCTTTGTTTGAACAGACGCGGAACAGCGGGAGGCAGCGGGACAGAGGACTTCATGGGCCGATCAGAGATGCCAGGAACATTGTATTGGAGGAAGTAGGAGCTTCTGCCCAAAAGCTGTGAGTCCCTGTCTAATACACTGTTAGCTGCAGACGGAAACCCACTCTGAGACGAGGGAGAGTGACCCTTTTGTCCGTACAGTAGACTGCCGGCCACCTTCTGTGTTCTAGGTCCGTGGGTGTTGCTGGGACCAGTTCGGCCGAACTGGAGGCCGGGTGAGGGGAGCAGCGCGAGGAATGGTGCATGTAGGACAGCTCGCAGTGACTAACAGGCGTGGCAGAGGAGACAGCGTGAACTGAACAAAGACCGGAACACTGAGCTTGTCCTGAGAGACTGCCAAACTTATCGATGAGAGTCAGGAGAGGAGGTATTGATACTTGTGGCTGGAAAATGTACAAGAGAATTTCGTTCGCATATAGGAAAAGATGATGTTTATAACCAAACATTTTGATGGGAAAGATTAAAGAGCGCTATCTGATACTAGCAGCAAGCGGTTCAATGATAATTGCGAATAAAAAGGGGGAGAGGGGGCAACCATAACGGGTCCCACGGTGAACTGCAAATGATAACTGATGCAGTGGGACGTGAATAAATTATTTCAATCCATTTCATGAAGGAGGGTCCAAATCCAAATTTTTTGAGCACAGATATGATGTAGGGCCACTCTTCTTGATCAAACTTGCATTCTGCATCCAGTGAGATAACAACTGCCTCTCTTGCCTGCTTGGCATATAAGATGTTGAAGAGGCGGTGTAGATTGATCTACGTATGTCTACCAGGCATAAAGCCGGCTTGATCTGGATGTATAATGGAGCATATGCATTCTCTAAGTCTATTGACCAGAATCCTTCCCAGAATTTTGTTTTCGATGGATAATAATGAAATAG
This sequence comes from Leuresthes tenuis, assembly GCF_036924035.1. Lineage (NCBI taxonomy): Eukaryota > Metazoa > Chordata > Actinopteri > Atheriniformes > Atherinopsidae > Leuresthes > Leuresthes tenuis. The sequence continues at coordinate 35,224,496 of NW_027325364.1, forward strand.
GGCGATATGATGACACCATCTGGGGATCACGGCCTGGCTTTGGGATTTGCAAAATATTTGCTTTGTATAAGGTAGGCGGTAGATCGGACGTAGTTGAGCTGGCATTTTTTATCCTGAGATCACACACTTTGCAAGTGGCCATGTGCTTGTTTGCTGTCTGTGTGAATTCCTTTAAACCAAATGTGACAACATAAGGCACAGTTCCAAATGAGCTTGACGTGGCCATGGTTAGAGTAGTTTTGATATCAGTGACTACACGCATTTGTGAGACTATGTTGCACGCACGCGTGAGGCTATGTTGCGCTCAGCCTGCCATCGGCCTTGTCATACATTGGAATTAATTGAATAAATATTTAGAAACAATAAGTCTGAAGTCAAGTCTCAAGTCTTTGTTTGTGCGACTTAAGCGCTACTCGAGTCCCCATCTCTGTCTCAAGGCACTTAAAAAATATAGTCTAATTCAAGACAATTTGAGTTCAATTAATTGTAATCATAATCCAATCAAATCCAATTAATCAATTAAAAAAATTGTCCAATTCATTCATACAGAGCCAATTCAAAAACAATTTCCAACGGGCAGAATAGGAATCATGGTAGCTGCTTAATCACACCAGTGACTCAGAACTGCCACAAATTTAACCCAGAATGGTTTTACAAAAGAAACATTTCCATTGAAAATGCGGGAATGTTTTCACATTTTCTTGCAATTTTTACCTTAATTTGTCTTTTATCTGTCTCATTGTTTGGAATCTTGTTAGCGGGTAAACTTTCATCTTGCATCTCTGACACATAATCACACAATCTAGCAAAACTATTTTGTTCTGCTCAAACTCTGTTGTTTGTCCTCTTTGTAAATAAATTTCACAAGAAGATACATAAAAACAGAATAGTTTGTTAATCTATGCAATTATTACTATGTGTGACATTTACAACTTGACTTAAAATGTAAATCTTGAGTCATACATCATTGAGTCAGGGAAAGATGTGATTCTTTGTCATCTTACATGTCCTCAAGAAAGGTCAAAACCAAGTGACTCTTACTTAGTGGTGTTGCTCTGGGCTTTAAAGGCTCTGGAGTCTTTAGAAATAGGTGTATACATACTTAAATAATGTGACACTTGCACATATGACAGATTGCACACAAGTGGACCATATTACGGTACTTATGGGATTTCTGAAACAAACTGGTAATACCAGATCTTATTTTGGGGCTTTATATCAAAAGCAAGCCACTGTGTCTTTTATATGCTTATATTTCTGAGAATCTAAAAAATCATTGCTGTACAGATCGCAAACTGATGAGACACAACATTCAAGTATCAATTCATCCACCTATTATCTGCCGCTTCTCCGGGGATCGGGACACGCGGGCAGCAGCTTGAGCAGAGAAGCCCAGATATCTCTGTCCCCAGCCACTTTCTCCAGCTCTTCTGGGGGGACCCCGAGGTATTCCCAGGTCAGCCGAGAGACATAGTCTCTCCGACGTGTCCCAGGGTTTCCTCACAGTAGGACATGCTTAGAACACCTCAACAGGGAGGCGTCCAGGAGGCATCCTAACCAGATGCCTGAGCCACCTCATCTGGCTCCTCTTGATGCAGAGGAGCAGCGGCTCTACTCCAAGCCACTCCCGGATGACAGAGCTTCTCACCCTATCTCTAAGCGAGAGCCAAGACACCCTGTGGAGGAAGCCCATTTCGACCGCTTGTATCCGTGATCTTGTTCTTTCAGTAACTATCCACAGCTCGTGACCATAGGTGAGGGTAGGAAAGTAGATTGACTGGTAAATCAAGAGCTTCACCTTCTGGCTCGGCTCCTTCTTTACCACGACAGGCCGATGCAGAGCCCACATCACTGCTGACGCCGCACCGACCGACCCGCCTGTCAATCTCCTGTTCGATACGTCGCTCACTCGTGAACAGGACCCTGAGATACTTGAACTCCTCCACTTGGAGAAGGATCTTATTCCCAACCCGGAGAGGGTATTCCATCCTTTTCCAGCTGAGGACCATGGTCTCAGATTTGGAGGTGCTGATTCTCATCCCAGCCGCTTCACACTCGGTGATGAACCGCTCCAGTGAGAGCCGAAGATCACAGCCCAACAACGCTAAAAGAACTACATCATCCACAAAAAGCAGAGACCCAATTTTGATGTTGCAAAACCAGACCCCCTCAACTCCCTGGCTGCACCTAGAAATTCTGTCCATAAAAATTAAGAACAGAATCAGTGACAAAGGGCAGCCCTGAGTCCAACCCTCACTGGAAACACATCCAACTTACTGCTGGCAATGTGGAATAGACACTGGTTGTACAGAGACCAAAAAACCCCTATGAAGGGGTCTCGCACTCCATACTCCCGGAGAACCCCCACAGGACTCCTTGAGAGACATGGTTGAACGCCTTCTCCAAGTCCACAAAACACATGTAGACTGGTTTGTCAAACTCCCATGCTCCCTCTAGGACCCTGCTGAGGGTATAGAGCTGGTACACTGTTCCACGGCCAGGACGAAAACCACACTGCTCCTCCTGAATCCAAGATTTGACTATCCGACAGATCCTACTCTCAAGTACCTGAACAGACCTTACCAGGGAGGCTGAGGAGTGTGATCCTCCTGTAGTTGGAACACACCCGCCGGTCCCCCTTTTTAAAGAGAGGGACAGCCACCCCAATTTGCCGGTCCAGAAGCACTGTCCATGTGATGTCTCAGGGGCATGTCAACCAAGATAGCCCTACAACATCCAGATCCTTGAGGAACTCTGGACGGACCTCATCCACCACCGGGGCTTTGCCACGAGAAGCTTTTTGACCACCTCTGCAACCTCAGCCCCAGAAATGGGAGGCCCCACATCCGAGCTCCCCAACTCTGCTTCCTCATTGGAAGGCGTGACCGACTCACAACATCCTTAGTTGAGGTCAGCAGAGCCCCATCCCCACCATACACAGTGTTGACAGTCCACCACTTCCAACCCCTCAGCCACTCGATGGTGGGCCAGAATTTCTTCGAGGACGTCCATAAGTTGTTCTCCATGGCCTCACCAAACTCCTCCCATGCCAGAGTTTTTGCCTCAGCAACCACTGAGGCTGCGTTCCGTTTTGCCTGTCGATACCCATCAGCTGCTTCCAGAGTTTCACTGGCCAAAAATGCCCTAAAGGACTCCTTCTTCAGCTTGATGGCTTCCTTCACTGTCAGTGTTCATCAGCCAGACGTCAGACGTTCCCAGCAGACCCTCACAAAACATTTGGGCATGCCAGGTCTGATCGGCATCCTCCCCCACCAACGGCTCCAACTCCCCACCAGGTGGTGATCAACTGACAGCTCCGCCCCTCTATTCACCCTAGAGTCCAGGACATACGGCCGCAAGTCCGAATGAACAACCACAAAGTTGATCATCGAACTGCGGCCAAGGGTGTCCTGGTGCCAAGTGCACATGTGGACATCCTTATACCTGAACATGGTGTTCGTTATGAACAGTCCATGATGCGCACAGAAGTCTGACAAAAAGCTCACCACTCTGATTCAGATCAGGGGGACTGTACCTCCCAATCACGCCATTACAGGTGTCACTGTCATTGCCCACGTGAGCATTGAAGTCCCCCAGCAAAATGAGGGAGTTTCCCACAGGAGCACTCTCCAGTGTCTCCTCCAGGGACTCCAAAAAGGGTGGGTACTCTAAACTGCTGTTTGTCTAAACAAGAAGGAGCAGTCTCATCTGCAATTAGTGCAAAAATCTGCAGCAAGAATTCTGACCCGCTCTAATAGGAGGACTCACATAACCCCTATTCTTAAAGTCCTTCATCGGCTGCCAGTTTCCTCTAGGATAAATTTTAAAATTCTGGTTTTAACCTTCAGAGCATTACATGGTCAGGCTCCATCCTACATCAGTGATCTGATCCAGCCTTACACCCCAGCTCAGAATCTGAGGTCTGTGGATCAAAATTTACTTATGGGGCCACACACTCGCTTCCGGACCAGAGGAGACCGATCTTTCCAAGCTGTTGCTCCCAAGCTTTGGAACAATCTTCCGCTCTCTCTGCGTTCGATGTTGACTCCTTTAAAAGACAACTTAAGACCAATTTATTTGTTTAGGGTTTGTTTAGTTGTTTTTGGGCTGATATAATTGTTACTGAGTTGTCTTGACCTTTTTTAAAATTGTATGTATTTCCTGTTTTATTGTTCTGCTGTAAAGCGCTCTGTGACCCTGGTCTGTGAAGGGCGCTGTACAAATAAAACTTACTTACTTACTTAAGCACAAACAATAGTTGGGACCTGTCCCCGCACCCGAAGGCGGAGGGAGGCTACCCTCTCGTCCACCGGGGTAAACCCCAATGTGCAGGCACACAGCCAGGGGGCAATGAGTATGCCCACACCCTCTCTGCGCCTCTCACCACGGGCAACTCCAAAATGAAAGAGAGTCCAACCCCTCTCAAGGAGACTGCTTCCCGGAGCCCAAGCCATGCGTGAGTCTGATTAGATCTAGCCGTAACCTCTCAGCCTCATGCAACAGCACAGGCTCCTTCTCCAACAGAGGTGACATTCCATGTCCCAAGAGCCAGCTTCAGTAGCCAAGGATCAGACTGCAAGGTCTCTGCCTTCGACTGCTATCCAGCTCACACTGCTCACACTGGGAAGGGCCAAGGGGGTTGGGTGCCCCCTTGGCCCTTCCCACGGGTGGTGAGCCCGTGGAAAAGGGGACCCACGTCATCTCTTTGGGTTGTACCCAAGGGTATATGCCCGGCCACCAGGCGCTCTCTACCGGACCCCTTCCCCGGGCCTGGCTCCAGGAGGAGGCCCCAGTGACCCACGTCCGGGCAAGGGAAAATATGTTCATAAGGTCTTTTTCTTCACAGGGGGTCTTATGAGCTGTTCTTTGTCAAACATTAAAATACTAAAGGGTGAAATGAGTAGCACTGATGACCTCAGAATCAAGTTTATTACTTAAGTTTATAAGTATGTTTGCACTTACAAGGAATTTGACTTGGTGTAGTTGGTGCAGAGTATTAAGTATAAACAATACAGATATATATATATACAGAATATATATATATATATATATATATATATATATATATATATATATATAGAGCTTCAAAAAACAAGGAGCTGTTGTGCAAGCTGAATGCTATAAATACTATAAATGAGCAGATATACAACAGGATGAATTGATCCCAAATAAATAGAGCGTTAATGTAACGCAGAATGTCTAAAATGCTACGTGAATGTGGCTTGTAGTCCTGGAAGGGGGGAGGGAGAGAGTCAGTGTCAAGGGAGGCTCTGGGCCTTGTTGATAAGGCTAGTAGTGGATGGGAAGAAACTGTTCGTGTGGTGAGAGATTTTGGTCCTGATGGACTGCAGCCTCCTGCCAGAGGGGAGTGTCTTAAAGAGTTTGTGACCCAGGTGGGAGGGATCAGCCACAATCTTCCATGTATGCCTCAGAATCCTGAAGGCGTACAGGTCCTGGGGTGATGGAAGATTGCAGCCAATCACCTTCTCTGCTGACTGAATGACACGCTGCAGACTGCCCTTGTCCAGCAGTGTACCAGATGGTGATGGAAGAGGTGAGGATGGACTCAATGATGGAGGAGTAAAAGTGCACCATCGTTGTCCTTGGCAGGTTGAATTTCTTCAGCTGCTGCAGGAAGTACATCCTCTGCTGGGCTTTCTTGATGAGGGAGCTGATGTTCTGCTCCTATTTGAGGTCCTGGGAAATGATAGTTTTTCCTGAAGTCCACAACCATCTCCACTGTCTTTAGAGCGTTGAGCTCCAGGTTGTTTTGGTTGCACCAGCTCACCAGATGGTCAGCCTCCCACCTGTAGGCGGAGTCATCACCATCAGAGATAAGACTGATGAGAGTGGTGTCGTCCGTGAACTATGAGACACACGAGCGCACCGGGCTGTCTCTTTTCCTCCAACATTTCACTGTGTTAACAAAGGTGAGCGCACCTTTGACCAGAATGTCCAAAATTTCCAGTGTAGGGAGAAGAAAAGTAGGAAATAAATCCTCTGGTGATGTTATCCTGATATATTAACAGTGTAAATGGCCAGTGTCATGTGTGAAAAGAAAGCATATATTTTTTTGCAGATATTATTGTCGAGGTTGTTCAGACAGCAGAGGTCCGGTTCACAAAGCAGGTTTTGTCAGGAACTGTGAAAAGGTAGGACCCAGATGCAGCTCTTTGGCGTGGCGTGGCATGAATGGATAGTGAGGATTCTGCAGTGAATGAAAGTAAATCAGGAAGCTAAATACTGTGAAGGGAGTGATCAGTGACATGAGGTGCAGCTGTGAACAATTAGACAGGTGACGTGAGTGAACTGAACGTGACAGGGGAAAAACATGGCTAGAACAAAACATGATTAAACATAAACTGTGACATGACAAACTATTGCAGAGCACACTGTGACAGGTTTAATGAAAACTTTGAGTTTACTAACCTTGAAATGAGGGAAACTCTGAGTTTTCTACTTCACAAAGGGAGATAACTCAAACTTGTGAAAGAGGGGTAACTTAAGCTCTCGATCAGTTACCGTAGTAACAGACTCTATGAACCTAACCTGGTTCAGGTTTTTCCCAATAAACCTGGAGTTTCTATCTGTCTCCGCCCTCTGTCAGCAACACGCGCTATTTGATTTCCTCATTCATTCAGTCAGCATTCAAGTTTTGGCGTTCTGGAAGTGCATTTGGCATAGTAGGAGGCGACATTTTTCATGAACATGGCTATTGAACGATCCCGTGGAAGGTGCAGCATTACTGCACAGAGAATTAAATATTCGTTGGGAGATGGTTATCAGACCGCACAAAGATGTTTTAGCATTTCGAGATAATTATCTTTTTGAGCGGCACCATCGGAATCTTGGGATACAATTAAAATAAAAGACATAAAAGACAAATAAATATTTGTATGAATAGGCTTAAAAAAGATTTCTATAGGCCTATTACAAGGCACTTGTGTCTTGGGGGGGGACTCCCTCCAGAGATTCCCTCAGCCACTGGCCTTGGTGGTGGTGCTGAGCCACAACCCGTTTTACGGGCATCTGCCTTCTTTCTGTTGGCTGAGTAGAAGTCTGTGTTAGTTTAAATAGGCTAAATTATTTAACAAAACATGATAGAGATGAGAAGACATTTATGTGTGTGAAAACAACATTATGTTGGAGATAAAACAACTGCACAGTCAAATAGCCACAAAACATGATCAAAATGAGGTACCTCAATGCCGAGGTCTTACCTGTTTGAACAATGGGCCTCATGCAAGAACCCTTCATACGAACAGATTTGTTCTTAAGTCTTTTAGTTCTTAAGTTATTTAAGAGAATTTGTGCCAATTTTACACCAATGTTTTTGTATTTACATTTTTTTTTTCAGGTACGAACAGAATTTACAAGTGATCCAGTTCTGTTGTAGGAGTCATGTACAATAGGCCGCTGTTATTCGAATCAAGTTAGCTTGACTAATGGATTGTATATTTAATTAATTTGAAGTAATAGATAAATATATAATTATAACCCATAATTATGCTGATATTATTCTGTTTGACTTAAATTATGCACTAATTGAAGGTTAATTTGACTCTGTATATGACAAGGTGCTCTATAGAAGGCATGCTGCGTTTTGCACAATATTGCCATGAACGAGGCTCTTCCACTACCTGAACTATCCCAGGCAGACCAGAAGGTGTGGTGCCAGAAGACCCCCATGGACCACCCCATCAAAGTGCCATCATGATGCTTTACTTGCAGTCAGCGAGCGCCTGCCCATAGCGAGAGTTTTTTTTTTTAAGTCATTTTCATATCAAACCATTTCTTCTTTATTTCGGTGACATTACGAACTACAGGTGACACGGAATTAACAGCACTCGTAATTGCTTTCTTCGCTTTAGCAGGTCCTACAATTCCACAGCTGACACTGCTAAAAATGTCAGATTTTCCTTTTTGGATCTCTGAAAGTAGAACTTCAATCTCAGAGCCTGTAAAGTTGTTCTTTTTGCGCCTTGATGACATTCTCAGAGCATGAGCGCATTAAGATTTCCAATTCGAGGTTGGTGAAAAACGTAGCCCTCCTCTTCCCCGTTGCCATGGTATAAACAGTACCATATATATATGGTAGGATCAAACACTGCAAACACACACACACTGTTGGATGAGTCTGTAAGGCATCTGTCACCTCCAGCAAGCATCATCATTTGCCTCTCAGAAAATTGGCTACATCCATCTATTAAAATAGATTGACTCCAAATATGTGGCTTGAGAATTCCAGCATCTTCACAATACTCACCAAACTGAATTGACTCAGTTTCAGTTTAAATAGTGTGGTATATAGAGTATGTACAGATTGTTTTTATAGCATATAGACAGTATTTGCAGATGAAAATCTCTGTACAGTTGAGACCGTATATACAGATGATTGAGCAAATATACACAATGATACACAATGATTGATTGAGGTGTTGTAAACATATTATATAGATGGATATACTATTCATAGGAATTATAGCATGATTTACAATAAAGGAAATAGGCAGATGATAAATTAGGTGATATAATTACAGATGGGATGAGGATTAAATAGTGCATAAATAATAAACAGTAGTTACATTCTAATTCAACTAGTGCAATATTCTGTACATAGTACTGTGCAAACAGCTTGTTTAAAGTGTGCATGTGCAGAACAGTCCAGTATTATACCAGTGTTTCTCAATTCCGGTCCTCATGACCCACTGTCCTGCATGTTTTCGATGTTGGATTCAAATGAATGGCTCCTTATCAGGCCACTGCAGAGCTTGATGACGAGCTGATCATTTTAATCAGGTGTGGTGGAGGAGGGAAACATCGAAAACATGCAGGGCAGTGGGTCATGAGGACCAGAATTGGGAAACACTATATTATAGTGAGTGATGGTTTTGGTCAGTGAGGAGTTGAGAGGTGTGGATGAATTGGTGTGTAGGGGTCAGCGAGGGGCAGAATTCATTAAGGTGACAGTTCTGGGGAAAAAACTGTTCCTTAGTCTGCTGGTCCTTGTCCGGAGGGTCCTGAAGTGTCTGAAGGGCAGGAGGGAAAACAGTTTATGTGCAGGGTGGAAGGAGTCTTTCAGAATGCTGTGAGCTCGACGCAGACAGCGTTTCCTCTGGACATCCTCGATGGCAGGGAGTGGAGTTTCTATGATGCGCTGGGCAGATGTCACCACCTGCTGCAGTCCTTTGCAGCTCCCATACCATACTGTGACACAGTTGGTTAGGATGCTCTCGATCACACAGTGGTAACTTGTGGGGCTAAAGTTGAAATAATTAATCTTATTTTTTGCCGCAGAATAAAGATGCTGTAAGAACAACAGTTGGTTTATGTGTTCCTGTACCTTTACCATTCCTTGCCTGCACCCGAGTTAAAAATGTGACTTCACCGTGTTCACGAGCAAGCTGCAAAGTCTACCTCCCCTATTGGATTGTGCTGAGAGTTTACTGTGTGTTATTTAGAGTTTTTTTTGCTGCAAGAAGCTATTACTGATTGTGATATAAAGATTTGTATAAGTAAATAGTGTTTTGGGTTTATGACTCATAAAGATGTGGAATGTCAAAAAAGGACTGACAAAAATTTAAAGTTACACATGGTCTGTAGTAAAAAAAACATCAAGTCACATACTATCATAAGGCCAATGTGGATGTGCCTTGAACCTTTCAGTATCAATGGTGTCTTCCTCAGATGTGCAAGTTTTCAGTCCCCAATGCACCCCCATACCATCATAGATGCTAGTTTTTGAAATGAGCACTGATCAAACGCCAGATGATCACTCTCCTCATTAGTTCAAGGGATACAGCATCCATGATTTCCCAAATTAATGTGAAATTTTGAATTATCTGACCATAAAAGTTTTAAATTACCTCTGGCCCATAGAAGATGGTGGCGTATCTGGATCATGTTCACATATGGCTTCTTCTATGTATGATAAAGCATAAACCTGCATTTGTGGATTACACAGCCAACAGTATTCCTTGGCTCATGCAACGATTTTCACGACAGAATCATGTCTGTTTTTAAATGCACTGCTTTGTGAAGGCTCAAACATCACAGGCATCCAAAACTGATTTTCTGACTGGTCACTTGCACACAGATATTCAGAATTTTTCGAGATTATATATTACAATAGATGATAGAATACTGACTGTCTTTGCACTTTTGCATTGCGTAACAATATGGTTAAGGATTGCTCAGGATTTCACAACCCATAATGAGTGTAAATAAAATGGATTTTACAATAAAGTGCTTTACAAGTGGTTGAGGCCTGTTTCTCAGGCTCACAGTGGTCGGTGAAAGGTAAACCAACAATATCCAGGTGAGACTCGAAAATTCCAGATTTTAAGTTGAAAGTGTTTTTGTGAGGATGTCGTTCTCTCCTCAAGATAGTTAAGGCGGTGGTGGTGCCGAGTGGCCGGAGTATTTGGTTGGAGTCTGGCTGGATCCGACTCCATAGACAGGTAAGGAAATCCTGGGTTAGAAGACTCCAGTCTAACAATCCATATGTCAAGAAGATGAAATCACTGCTACTGGTATTTCCTAAAGACAAAACTCAAAAGTTGCAATACCGGAACACCGGTATTTATAAAACGCGCTGCTGCAGCACAGCTTATTTACTCCGTGCTCTGTGACAGTCGGCTAACTTCACACATAGTTTGCTGCTGATAGTTTTGTGCAACATGGCAGGATATTTATCAGATTTTGACGATGTGGACAACAACTTTGAGTACGATGGATGTCCTTACCGGAGTGAATGAGCTGTGCTGCGACGGCGGGCATCGATGACATCATCCCAGTAGACAGTTGTGTAGAAAGCCCTCTATAAGCCCCCCTACAGCCGTCAATAACAACAACATTGCAGCTATGAACTAACAGTGCAATAGTACGCGTTCATTCTTTCATTCGTCTTAAAGTATTGGTGAAATAAAGACAGATAATGCCTTATTTAGAGGCTGCATCGTCTAAGCCCCGTTCACTCCGTTATATGGATCTCCAGTTATCTAAATATCTTCCGAAGGATGCCGACTTTCACCAAACTGTTCTCGGTGAGTGGATGAACGTATTTCATGCCAGAAATATGGTCTAGGTTTAAAAATACCGGAGTTCCCCTTTAAGGCACCAACGAAAATGTTCGGTAGTACAGCGTATCAAAACATGCCTCGTCTTTCGGTGACAGTACCTAGAGATTCAGTACCTAGAGATTAATCACGGATTTTTGCATTAACTCATTTTAAAACGTTTGACAATCACCGGATGTGGCACAGCCCCAGCTAAAAATATCTTACCAGCCGCAACTGGATTGCAAGCATGGGTAATGAACTAAACTCAAAACAGGTCAGGAACAAAACAAACACAGGAACCAAAAGTAACCAAAAAGCAAAAGGACAAACTAATTTCACAATAAAACAGGAAGAATATAGAGGATGACTGAAATGCAGAACAACGGGTAACAGAATAAAAAAGAAAATAACAGAATGGATCCCAAAATCATTATAGGTAAAAGTAGCAAAGCCTCTTAGAAAATTAACAAAAAAAAGGGTATTTTTTTTCTTGTGAATGTAAACAGATGGAAAATATGAGTGAAAGGATTCCAGCATTGGAAGTGGAAGGATAGGGTACCATTTACTCTGGAAGTTCTCGCGGTTACACTGTTAGGAAAAAGTTATTTGAGTATATTAAGCATGGGAAATAGATAATTTTGTAATTGCCACATGTTAATAAGGCCAGGGAAAGTAATGACTTGATAGTAATAATGCTTTACTGATAACACTGGATGTATGCCACAGGCTACTATCACACATGAAACAAGTACAAATTTAAATCAATTCAATTTGATTTTAAACAGGAAATTAATCACAATATTTTCCAATCTACTTTGGTTCCAGTGTTATGATTGAAAAGGACATTTAGCTTGGCTGCTTAAAATGCATGGGAAGCAATGAGAAGACGTTGTGTAAAGTGGCAACTTCACTGAATAGGGACTGAAAGGATCTTTGAATTAATATCAAGTTGCTCCAGCTAAACAGATGCTAAATGCCTTAGAGAAATGGAGAAGAGCATGCTCTTGACACTTTTATTATGTTTCCATTTGTGTCTGTGAAGTGTTTATACCATCCAAAAATACAGCATGCTTAAAGGCACATCAGAACAAGATTTGCTTTATTGATTTGCTCTACTCAATGCAACAAAAAATTAACAGACACCTTGCAAATTTCCTCATGTTGCTGAGCCAACACAGTAATAGCGTTATTATTCAGTTACAACTCAGTATTCAATTATGAGGCCTGGTTAACTTATAGTATTAATTTCATGAGGAGGGCTAATTTGATTACTGTCAGAAAGTGTGTAAATTTAATCAACTTGGTCTTTGTAAATTATGTTATTTTTCAAAAATGTCTTCACCATCGTTTTTTTTTTCAGATTGGAGGAAAATGTAGAAGTTAGACATATGTTTGAATTATTTATCATTTTACTGTCTTTTAATTTCTTTTGCATAAATTAATCAGTTTCAATCAATCAGTCAATTCAGGATTTTTCCAAAGAAGAAAATGGAGAACACAAGAATAGTTAAGGAGATAGACAAGAATAAAAAGAAGAACTAGGTACTAGATAAACAGTGGTGTGTCCCAAACAGCTCTAATGAGGAGATGATGGGCAACAGCTGAGAGGACTGGAATCCTGCCAGAGAGCACAGTAGACCACACCACACAGGGAGACTCTAAATGGCCAGAAGCCAGTACCACACCCACACTGCATTCAAAAACAAACACTCACGCGGGTACCAAGGCTGGAAGAATGGCCTCATGTCAGCATATGTCTGGGTCTGCGGCTTTTGTTTGTTTTGTACTCACCTTTCTTTTTTATTTTCTTCATGTGGGTTCCTGTTTTCCTGAGATTTTCTCTGAGATAGCTCAGAGAAAATGCTGGATGACAGACGGATACAGTTCATTGTTGCTATAGTTAAGTAAAAACTGATTACCTCGATTATTTTTGTTTCTCATTTGCTTGGCTCTGTCAGGGAAATTGTCAATGTCTGGGTTGAAATTCCTGAAAAGAATAATATCATGATTGTTTCGCCCTTCAGTCTGTATAAACTGTAAATCTGAGGAGATTGAAGCTGTTCTATAATGAAACAAATCACACATATTTTCATATTCCAGACATTTACTTGTTGTCGTTGGTGCTGATGAGGCCAATCACTTTGGTGTCGTCTGCAAACTTGATGATGGAGTTGGATGGAGTTGGTACAGTTCTACAGTCATGGGGGAAGAGGAGTAGAAGAAAGAACTCAGCACACAGCCTGAGTGTTGAGTGTAACAGTGGTGGAGCAGGCTGACCTCACATGCTGTGGTCTGTTGGTCAGAAATTTCATAATCCAGTTGCAGAGGGAGGTGCTGGTGCCCAGGTCTCTAAGTTTGGTAATTAATTTGGAGGGGATGACAGTGTTGAATACTGAGCTGAAGTCAGCAAACAGCAACCATGCATAGTGTCGTTGTTGTCCAGGTGTGTGAGCACAGAGTGCAGTGCAGTGCAGTGCAGTGGAAATGGCATCATCTATGCTCCTAATGCTTCGGTAGGCAAACTGGTGTGGGTCCAATGTGGGTGGTAAGGAGTTCTCCAGGTGGGCCAGGACCAGTTGCTCGAAGCACTTCATGATGGGTGTGAGTGCTACCAGGCGGTAGTCATTGAGGCACGTCGGGTTGGAATGTTTTGGCAATGGTACGATGGATGTGGTTTTAAAGCATGATGGCACAGCTGCTTGAGCGAGGGACAGGTTGAAAATGTCCGTGAAGATTCCAGTGAGCTGCTCTGAACATGCCCTAAGCACGCGTCCAGGGATGCCATCTGGTCAAGCAGCATTGTGTGTTCTGATCTGGCTCAGTGCTGTATGGACATCAGTGGAGGAGAGTGTGAAGGGCTGGTGGTCTGTAGGGGGTATTGTCTTGGTGGTGGTGCCGTCATTGTTTCTCTCAAAGTGAGCATAAAAGTTGTTAAGCTCATTCAGGAAGGAGATGTACGTGGCTGTGGGGGTGGGGTTACCAGGTTAATAGTCAGTGATGGCCTGGATACCTTGCCACATGCGTCTGGGGTCAGAGTTGGAGAAGTGACCCTCTATCTTCAGCTTGTAGCAGTGCTTGGCCTTTTTGATGCCCCTCCTCAGGTTTGCTCTGGATTTGCTGAAGGCCTGTTCATCTTCTGTTCTGAAGGGTGACCTTTGCCTCATCTTTACTGACAAAGTGGCAGCTATAAGCAAACAGTTTACTGAACCATGTACCACCACAAAATGTGCATGCCGAAGTCCTACTGCATCATTTTCCTCATTTACCCCTCTCGCTCTGAGCAGTGTGTCTAAACTTCTCACATGTAGCCGTCCTACTACATGCCCGCTGGACCCCGTCCCTACTAATCTTCTCCAATCCATTGCTTCTACTGTAACTGCAGCAGTCACGCATGTGATTAATGCTTCACTGACATCGGGCACATTTCCTACCACTTTCAAACAAGCTCAGGTTACACCGCTGCTCAAGAAACCTTCCCTCCCTCCAACTCATGTGGAGAATTATCGGCCGGTCTCTCTCCTCCTGTTTCTGTCTAAAACCTTTGAAAGGGCGGTCTTTAAGCAGGTCACTGATTACCTCTCACATAACAACCTCCTTGATCCAAACCAATCTGGGTTTAAAAGTGGACACTCCACCGAAACGGCTCTGTTGGCTGTGACAGAAGCCTTAAAAGAAGCCAGAGCGACAGCTAAGTCCTCTGTACTTATCCTGCTCGACTTATCGGCTGCATTTGACACTTTCAACCACAGTATCCTTTTGTTCATACTCTCTAGCATGGGCATCACAGGGAGAGCACACTCCTGGTTAGAATCATACCTCACTGGTCGGTCATTCAAAGTATCCTGGCTTGGTCACATTTCTGCAGCGCACCACTTTGCCACAAGGGTCCCCCAAGGTTCAGTACAAGGACCTCTTCTCTTTGCCATATACACCACCTCACTGGGCCAGATCATCCGATCACATGGCTTCTCGTACCAATGTTATGCTGATGATACCCAGCTCTATCTGCCATTCCCACCTGACGACCACACGGTCTCAGCACAAATCTCAGACTGTCTCTCTGACATATCAACATGGATGAAAGCCCATCTCCTCCAACTTAACCTCCCAAAAACTGAACTGCTTGTCTTCCCAGCCAAACCAACCATACACCACGGCATCTGTATCCAAACTGAACCCCTATATCTTGCTCCATCAAAGGTAGCTAGAAACTTGGGTGTCATGATTGATGACCAACTAACCTTCAAAGATCACGTTACCTCTGTTGCTCGTTCATGCCGCTTTGCATTGCTAAACATAAGAAAGATCAGAGCATACCGAAGCCAACATGCCACCCAGCTCCTGGTGCAGGCCATGGTCATCTCCCGCCTTCACTACTACAATGCTCTCCTAACTGGTCTCCCAGCCTGTACTATGAAACCCCTGCAGATGGTCCAGAACGCGGCGGCGCATCTGATCTTCGATCAGCCTAAAAGAACACACGTCACCCCTCTGTTCATTGAACTCCACTGGCTGCCCATAGCTGCCTGCATCAAATTCAAGTCCCTGATGTTAGCGTACAAAGTGCTTAATGGAGCAGCTCCCATCTATTTGAATGCTCTTGCAAAGGCTTATGTCACATCTTGGTCCCTCTGTTCGTCGCAGGATTGTCATCTAGTAGCATCACGCTTAAGACAATCCGAACTCTTTTCATGTATCGTTCCACGATGGTCGAATGACCTACCGAGCGATACCAGAACAGGGGTCTATCTTCAAGAAACTCTTGAAAACCCAGCTCTTCAGAGAGCATCTCCTATCTTAGCACTTGCCTTGTACTTCCCTACCCCCTCTATCTCTGCACTTTATCTTTCTGTACTTTCCTCTAAGCCTGCACCCTATCTCTACTCTGTCACCTCTGACAGAGTCTGACTAGTGTGTTCCTTCTATGTAGTTTATTGTTAGCTTTTTTTTATATATAGCTTGTTTGTTATATCTTCATTTGTAAGTTGCTTTGGATAAATGCGTCTGCTAAATGCATAAACATAAACATGAAGGCAGTGTTTTGGGCCTTCAGCAAGAGCCGCACCTCCATGTTCACCCATGGCTTCTGGTTGGGGTATGTTGTTATCTGCTGCTCTGCTGTGACGCCATCAATGATGGTGGCAATGTAATCCATAACAAAGGAGGCATAGATGTCAATGTCCATGTGTGAGCCACAGGTGGCCTGGGAAGCAAACATACTCCAGACTGTGTGTTGAAACCTGTCCTGAAGTACACAGTCTGTCCCTGCTGGCCACGCTTTGATGGTCCTCATTGTCGGCCTGACACGGAATGATGAGGGGTGAGTATTTTGGTGTGATGAACAAAGAGATGTGATCTGACTGTCCGAGGTGGAGGAGGGGGGTCACGGTGTATGCAGCAGCCATGTTTGTGTAGACTTGGTCCAAAGTTTTGTTTCCTCTGGTGTGGCAGGAATAGGGAGACCAGATTCCAATTCACCAGATGTTGGACAAAGACTACGTTTGTGTAGGACAGAATGGTATACCAATGCATGGAGGTAGTCTGAAATTACTTTAAAAAAAAAATTATCTTAAAAAAAAACTCTATTCTGCACCTTAGCTTATAACATTACTATGCTTTGCCATCTAGTTGATTCAGTAGCACATAACAGACTGCAAATAAAAACTTTTTTAAATGCAACTTTTCCAAGTTCTCTCAAGTAAGAAAACATAGTAAGCATGGAGCTTTCATACTATTTCACAGTGTTAACACACCTGACTAAGAACATTTAAGATAAGTCTTTGTTGTACGAGTCATGCTTTTCTCCCTTTCCAACCATACCTCGTGCTGCATGCCGGTACCGTTCTGACCTGATTTGCATTGTTTCTTGTTGGTGGGTGCTCTCTGCGTCCGCATTCCCGTTTGATTGACATGATCAAACAGCCCGCCCCGCCCCCGATGACATTCCTCACTGCATTCTCCACAAAGGCATTTGATAAATACCAGATTTGAAACACGCATTTCAAAACTGGAGTTTGTCAATAACAGTGCGGGACGTCTCAGTTTGCTGGATGTGTGAAAGGTAATGAAAATGCGTGACTGTCCCACACAAAGCGGGAAATCTGGTCACCCTAGGCAGGAAACGTGCTGGTGGAATTTGGGGAGCACACTCTTTAAGTTTGAGTGATTAAAGTTACCTGTAACAACAAGAGCAGCCTCTGGATGATCAGTCTGTTGTTTACTAATGGCCGCATGAAGTTCATTCATTGCGAGCTTGGCATTAGCATCCGGGAGAACATAGGCAGTTGTGATGACGGTGGATGTGAATTCCCGTGGCAGTGAGAAAGGTCTACACTTGAGAAACTCTTGGCTGGCTGAGCAATGACTTCCAAGAGGGACCAAGTTTGTACACCAAACGTTGTTGGCACGAACCTCTGCCTCTCGTCTTGCCGGAGTCATCAGCTGATCTACTCACTCGATGAGCGTCAAGTCCGGCTAGCTCGATAGCACTATCCAGTACACCAACGGTGAGATTCATAACATTACAATCCAAAAGTCTCTTACTGTGGGTGAGTCGTAGTCGTATCTCGTCCATCTTGTTCATCAAAGACTGCACATTAGCAAGGAAGATGCTGGGCAAAGAGAGCCGGTGTGGTGGTAGCCTTAGCTTAGTTCTAATGCTGCCAAGTTTCCCTCACCTTTGTTTGCAATCATGTGATCAGCAATCAACCGGTGAACAAACCTCTTGCTCCATCCCATCAGCAGCGTATCATCACTCCCTCCACAGCCGATTAATTTACTCACAGTAAATGACAATGACTCACAGTTCTTCCCTTGAATGGCTTGGCTTCCCCTATCTGTCCTGATCATTTTCTCTCCTCCTTTCACTCACTCCACCTGTACTGCGACCACCTGTACAGCCTCTTTTATGCAAAAATCTGTCAAGCCAAGAACAGACCCCTGGTTGAACCACACCACCCGCGCTATCAGGCAACGTTGCAGGCAGGCGGAACACATATTGAAGAAGGACAAACTGCATGTGTCTCTGGAAATGTTAAGGGACTGTCTCACTGATAATCAGAGAGCCGTACGTGAAGCAAAATCTCAGTACCTCTAATATTATTTCTAGCAGCAGTCATTGTCCTAAGGTGTTATTTGATACAATTAATGCTGTTGTTAACCCATGTACTTCTGCTGTGACTGATCGATAAAACACAATTGTAACAAAAACAAAATATAAATAAACATGCAACTTAAACCAAATACACAATGCATAACAGAACCAAATATAACAAGTAGTGGATCACACTCGTGACACTCAGCCTAGGTAAAAGTCAGTTGCCACCGTACTACGCAAGATTCAGTCTTTGAAAAACCAGCTCTCAGTGTAAAGTCGGTTTCTGACTGGTGCAGATATCAGGTGCCTGGTTGAAATGTTGCACTTTTGACATGTTGCTTCTCATGTTTATACTTTGTATGTTATAGAGGGGCACTGATACTGTGGTTCGATTACGTTGAAAAAGATGTTAGAGCTGTTTGTTTTTGGAATTTTTTTGGAATTGTTCAAAAATACTTATCGTGTCTCAGAAGAAGATTGTATATCCATCCACTTCTGGCTTTAAGAAGTGAGCAGTGGCAGTATTGTGAACTTGGATATTGTATCGATAGCCACTTGTGAGAATTTTCTTCTTTATTTTGTTGACAAAGTTGATTCTGTCAGAACAAATACTGTTATTTTGAGCACAAATAAGGATCTGCCTGTCCCAACTCATTCTGCTGTTTGATCAGTTTGAGCGGGTTTCCCTCTCTTGTCTCTGTAATATAGTGAAATCTCTGAAACCTACAAATTGCCTATTGGATATTGTCCCTGCCAAAGTGTTGAAAATGGTTTTTAATACTGTGGGGCCCAGTCTCCTGTTTTTAATTAACTCCTGCCTTAGATTAGGAACTGTCCCAGCAGCCTTTAAAAATGCTGTGGTCAGGCCCCTTCTTAATAGGCCTAATCTTGACCCCTCAATGTTATCAAATTTTAGACCTGTTTCCAATCTGCCCTTTCTTTCTAAGGTTTTAGAAAAAGTTGTTTTTATACAAATATGGTTCTTTCTTGAGGATAACTCTGTTCTTGAGAAGTTCCAATCTGGATTTAGGTCTCGTCACAGCACCGAGTCTGCACTGTTAAAGGTGCACAATGATATTGCTCTGTCTGTGGATGCCAAGTGCCCTGTTGCCTTAGTGCTGCTTGATCTCACTGCAGCCTTTGACACGGTGGACCATGCAGTCCTCCTATTACGTCTAAGTAATTATGTTGGCATCCATGGCACTGCATTGAAGTGGTTTACATCTTACTTATCCAGTAGAACCTTCTCCGTTATGGTTGGTGACCTGTCCTCTTCCATTGCGCCTCTCTCCTGTGGAGTCCCACAAGGATCTATTCTTGGCCCTATCCTCTTCTCATTATACATGTTACCATTTGGGTCAATTATAGCCAGGCACAACCTTTCTTTTCACTGTTATGCAGACGATTTACAAATCTATCTGCCAGTGAGGCCAAATAGTAACAGTGCACAGTGTTCTTTGTTTGATTGTATTGCTGACATTAAGCAGTGGTTGGCCCAAAATTTTCTACATTTAAATGATGACAAAACTGAATGTATTGTGTTTGGGGATACTGTGACGGCTGACTTTAGCACCTTGTCTTCAAAGCTCAGTTCAACCATCAAAAATCTGGGAGTGACTTATGATAGTCATCTGAGGTTTGACAAACAAATTAACAATGTTGTCAGGACTAGTTTTTTCCAGTTGCGTCTCCTGGCCAAAGTTGAAATGTTTTTAAGCCGTCACGACCTTGAGAAAGCCTTCCATGCCCTAATAAGTTTATATTGGCGTCTCCCAGCCTTCTCTCAGTCGCCTTCAACTTGTGAAAAATACTGCTGCCCGTCTTTTAACCAGCACTAACAGACATATGCATATCAATCCTGTTCTTAACTCCCTTCATTAGCTTCCTGTCCTTTATAGAATCGATTTTAAACTTTTAATGTTTATTTTTAAAGCTCTTAACGGCCTCACTCCATCGTATTTATCTGAGCTTTTAACTGTCCATAATCCTGGAAGAGCTCTGAGGTCAACAAATCAACTTTTGCTGGAAGTGCCCAGGTCAAAATACAAGCTTACTTATTCTTTTCTTTATTTATTATCTGCTGTAAAGCACTTTGGTACCGAAATGGATTGTTGTAAAGGGCTGTATAAATAAATTACATTTACATTTACATCATGGCGCCGCCTACGGGCGCTTCTGCCCGGCCGGGTAGAGTGCGAAGCCTCCCGTGTTCTGGAGATCTCAGGGATGAGTGGGAGATCAATGATAAGAATGTCTGTGAAACATGATCCAATATCCAAAAGCTCATGAGCAAGAACAACACTGCAAAATAACAAAGACTGGGGAGACGCTGCGCCTTGCGATCTTCTCGCGCTGCCATCTTGTTCTAACAATAATGGGTGATAGTCAGGACAGGTAAACTTTGAGAGGTCCCTGGTCACACACAGGGCTAACATGAAGACAGACAACCATTCACTTATCAACTAATCCAACTTGCATGTACTTAGACTATGGCAGTAAACTGGTTCCCATAAAAAAAAAAACCCACAGAGGAACAGGGATATCATGTAATCTCTGCACAGAAAAGCCACAGCTTCTCTGTCTCATTCCTCAGAGCTTGTGCATATTCATTCGTGCTTTAGAACATACACTTTAAGCCCGGATAAGTTGAATTTACTAAACAAAATTGAGGAAACTGCTTGCCTTAAAATAATTGAGTAATGTATGATGAAAACTTAAGTACATCTAACTTGAAAGCTTGAGTTCAATACACTAAAAGCCAAGTTGATTCAATTTTTTGTTGCAAGGTCAACTGCTTTGCGCAACTATTGCACTTAATATATTTAAGTTTAATGCACTTTAGTCCAAGTTGACTGAATTCAAACGTATTTGTAATGTTCATTTATCTAGTCCAGTTATTATCTTCAATGTGTTGTGTGAACCTTTAAATAGCAGTGAGAAAAAGTAAACAAAGTGGCATCATTTTAGTGTTTTATTTTACTGAAGTTTTACCTTTACCGTGCTACAGGATGGAGACCCATGTCTTTAACATATTTTGAATAAAACATTAAAACAATATTTTATGACAATCTCTGTCAGCCGTTTTAACTTTGGATAGTTAAATATGTTCACACTAACATCACAACAAATGACATTTCAATTATTTGTAGAAAAAGTGTGAAAAAGGTCTGAATTATAAGCTTCAATTTACAGTAGAAAAGTTCTTCACAATATCCAAGTTCACAATACTGCCACTGCTCACTTCTTAAAGCCAGAAGTGGATGGATATACAATCTTCTTCTGAGACACAGTACAAGACAAGTATTTTTTAACAATTCCAAAAACAAACAGCTCTAACATCTTTTTCAATGTAATCGAACCACAGTATCAGTGCCCCTCTATAACATACAAAGTATAAACATGAGAAGCAACATGTCAAAAGTGCAACATTTCAACCAGGCACCTGATATCTGCACCAGTCAGAAACCGACTTTACACTGAGAGCTGGTTTTTCAAAGACTGAATCTTGCGTAGTATGGTGGCAACTGACTTTTACCTAGGCTGAGTGTCACGAGTGTGACCCACTACTTGTTATATTTGGTTCTGTTATGCATTGTGTATTTGGTTTAAGTTGCATGTTTATTTATATTTTGTTTTTGTTACAATTGTGTTTTATGATTTGAGTTCTTGCATGTATTGTCTTTTTCTGTTGACAAGTAAGTGGATCCACCTGATTGGCTGACTGCGGCGCCAGCCAATCAGGTGCTGGGACTGGCGCCTAGATTGTTTTTAAGGAGGCCAAATAGCCAGAACAGGAGGAGGAAAAAGATACGCAACAGGAGCGGTTGGTCGGTGCGGACGTGGACAAGCGAGAGGTGGCGGCGGCGGTGGCGGCGGCGGCGGTGGCAGCGGCAGGGACTCGTGGGTTGGCCAGAGACGCCGGAGCAGTGCATTGGTAGCTGTTGGGACAGCAGGAGCTTCTGCCCGAAAGCTGTGAGTCCCTGATGTACAACGCACTGTTAGCTGTAGGGTCAGGCCCACTCTGGAGGAGAGCGAGTGACCCTCCTGTCCGCATAGTTGTCTGCCGCCCATGTTCTTTGTTTTTCTAGGTCCACGTCTGTTGCTGGGACCACGGGGAGCACCGGGGACCAGCGGAGCCGACTAACCAGGAGACGGGATTGGCTGGCGTGGTGGAGTGGCAGGGATAATGGTCGTCGCGCACGAACTGCAATTTTTAGTAAAGTTTTTAATTGTGTTTTTATTTTAACAGAGGGATCCTGCTGTTTTTAAGGACATTGGTTCTTTTAATAAATGTTGTTTTTAATTGTGCACCCAAGCTGTGGCTCGTCAGTACCGCTCACACTCGTAGTCATAAGAAAAAACTACAATCGGTGGAGAGGGGTAGTTGGTAGTTCGTTGTGGATTATTGTAAATAAACGACCACCCCCCCACCTTCACCCGGTGACATGAGCATCACCTGCTGGACAAAGGAGAAAGTATTTTTCATGGACTTGGGATAGTGCAGGTGCAAGGCGTAAATCAGTCCATAAAGGATGCAGAAGGCCTGAGTAAGACTGGCCAACTCATCCATTACCAGACGTCCTTCCAAGATGATTCCCACTTTGGATGGGTTCAGCTGTGGGCCTTCTTCATCAATACACAGGAGTCCCACTGGAGTTTGAATGTATGAGTCCTGGACAGTTTTATCCTAAAGGAGAAACAAATTAACAAAGAAGACTATCAAAACGGTTAAATAGTATTGTGTTGTACACACAAACTGCCTTTAGGTGTACATTAACCTCCCGCTAAAGTGAAAGAAAGAAAAATCACACTACACATACAGGATGACTTCTGGCTCTGTTTACTTTTCATTTGTATAGACACAGAAAAATGTGTTATGTTAACTGAGCCCATCTCTGTCAAGATTTTTGTAGGCAAGTGTTTTCAGTCAATTTTGTGCCCTTAATCAGTCATAGAGATATTCAAAAAAAAAAAAAAGTTTCTAGTGAAAAAGACTGAAACACTAAATTAATCCTGTAATATATGGGATTCGTTAATGGCTCAAATATGAAAATGGGCAGAAACAACATGCATCTGCAACATGTTCAACAAATTGATTTACTTACAGAGCATGTTTTGAAGAAGGCAGAAGGATCATCTCCCAAGATGACTGGCAGCCCTCAAAGGCAAAGACACCGAATGTCTGTATAAGGATACTAATGTCTATTTAAAATATAATTTGACCTATAAGACATGTAAGGAAAAAACTAAGGATAAGATAAGAGAATGAGGGATGGAAATTTGAAAGGGAAGAAAAAAAAAAGGAAACAGGAGGAAAAAGAATAGAAAAAAAGACGAAAGGAACAGGGGTCAAATAAAAACTTCACAAGATGGGGATAATGTAGACAACTCACCTTTGTGCGATGTAAATGCTCAGCCAAAAGTTGACCAGCAAGGCCTCTCTTGTTCCTGAAGAGGTCCATCAGACTTGGAGAGAAACAGTCTAGTTTTCTCTGAGATTTTTCCCCACTCTTCTGCTGAACTCATAATAAACCTGAAACACAGTAAGACAATATATAAGCACATTGTCAAATTACATTATCTGACACCCTCAACAAAACATATGGGTGAAACTATTTAATGCTCAACATTACAGCTGAAACATAATACATTTATAATAAGTATCAAAAACATGAATACAAACCTGACTTTCTGTGAAAAGAGCAGGTCATCTTTGTACCATCTGGCTGATGGCAGGCTTGTCTTGGGCAACTTCCTTTCTACGAAGCGCAAATGTCATATCTCTTTCTTAACCAGGGACCCATTTGGCTTTTTCTTCATCATTTCATTGACCAGAACCTGACAAGCTCCCTCCAGGTTGTGTTTTTCCATCCCCTCAGGATAATCAGGCAGAAAATGTATTTCCCCTTTCCTTGGCTTCTTAATGTCTTTGTTGGGAGGGTCACCACTTGTAGAGTGCCTTCCACGTTTACCACCATTGACCGTGACATCAAGTCGACCGCACTGGCGCATTTTGGTTCTAGAATTACCCATCTTGAACTTGAGACTGTTCTTCCATCCATCCCAACCAGAGGGTGACCCTGTTTCTTTAAGGCATGGATGTGTTTGCACTAAAGCTTTTGCAACAGTTTCAAAGTCTTCCTTTGTTGGGTGTGCTTTAAATGCATACATTGTCTCTGCCAATTTTGTGAGGATGTCATGTTTCAGTTCTTTTGTCACTTTCAGATCGGTGGCATCCCTGAGATGCAGCAGGTTACCTTGACGTAGTCTATATTCAACATCAACTGGAAATTTCAAATATCTCTGGCCACTGAGAACTTCTGTCTGAAGAGGAGATGGACAGGATATCCGTGTCTGCCAGGCTGCTTGTGTCAGTACATGTTTCATGGACTGGTACAAGTTCAACCACTGGGATGATTTTGATTGTTGGTTTCTCAGGGAGCTCAGACAGATCTGTGAGGTTACACAGTTCATTGTTAAATTCAGGATGTTGGTATTGCAAGTCAAAACTGTAACTTGCTTGGAGAGTGCCTTTGAGCCAGTCAATTAAATATTTAAGTGTGTCTGGTCGTGTTGTCATTGTCAACTTTCTTATATCTCCCTCAGTGACAATAATCCTCATGGTAAATTTCTCTTGCACAGCCATCTGGAGAAAAATGATGGACAGTTATTTAGCAAATAACAAATCGTTTCAGTGTTACCATAAGCTCTCCTTGTACCCTGTATGCTGACAATGGGTGGACATCATTTAACTCTGACATCTTAATCACATATAAAGAGGTGACATCATTGCAATGTAGTTATAGCTCAATGTACCATGCTGTCATTTTGTGGCATACAAACAGAATATCTGCATCAGCTGCAATAATCTTTTCAATCTGGGCAAATTCAGGGAGAACTGAGCTTGACCCAGCAGAAAGTATCATGCCTGGATTATATTTTATTCCATCTACACACACAGATGACACATTAAGCACTGATCCTGGTGTTCTTCTGTTATTCGCAAGTACTGTTTGTACATTTGGAGGGAAAGTGCAAAGCAAAACTGGGATAACCTGTGACATCTCAACTGATGGTCTGAAAAAAGAGCTACAATCAAGGTGGTAACTGACTGCCCGCTGGTGCTTTGTTGCAAGTGTCATGGTGACATTTTTGCGCAGTGCGAATTACCCTTTTAAAGAACTTGTGCTTCCCCTCGAACCGCTTTGTCCAAACTTCACACAAGGGACCAAACTTCCTGATAAGCTGAGGGTAATGTTCCACAAAGTGGTGTTTTGGTCTCAAACGAAAATCTGGAAAGATTAGCTGTAGCAAGTGCCTGTGACCAATAAGAAGTGGAAGGAGCCTAATGAGACACCAGTTCTCATGGGCATTTCCACCAAGTGTCCCTTTGGTGGAAAATCCCTTTCCAATCGTCTGAGGTCGATCTGTTCTGTCACTAAAAGTGTACTTTAAGAATTTGATGGCCCGATTCAGCACATCAAGTGTAAAATAACCCTTGCCTATCAGGTCTGAAAGACACAGTGATACCTCGGTTGGAACAATGCCTTCCAAGATATCGTGCAAGATGTCAGGAGGGTACCCACTCACCACATGAAAAAGCTTAAGATTTTGAGTTAAAGGACATGCTCCTTTAACACATAAGACCGACCCAATCCAGGATCCCTTTGCACCTCTTGCACCTGCCTATCATGGGACTCTTTATCTCGCATGTGAAAAAAACCAGAACATACCTCATGTTGTTGAGTGTCACTCCTGCTGGCTGAACAGAATCTGCAGAATTTCTCGACACTGAAGCTCTCAAAGAATCCTGCAAGAGAGTGAGCAGCAAGATTGTCAGCTGCAACATACAAAACAGTACCTTTGACACCTGTACCTAGCTGCTCCATGAAAATGCCATTTTGCTCAACAAACTGAAGATCATAGATCAGAGGTTGTGGTACTTTTGCATCACCACACTCTTTGACTGTGGAGGTGTTGCACAGCAGAGCTAGTTGGATAGAGTTAAGGGTGGATCTATATTTTGCTGGGATGTTTGCAATAACCCAGTAAACTGCACACATCTTATGTTTCACCTTTGATGTTCCAAGAGGATTGGCTATTTCAAAGTCGTCAATGTAAAGGCCAAGAGCAATTGTGAACTCATCCTTTGAAAGAAGTGAATTTTCACTGAAGTACTGTCCATCTGCATATGACCTGTATTCCTGTGGGACATGGACTTTCTCCGACATAGCTTTGTCTAAAACATCAGTTTTATTCAGCAACTTCTGTAGCATGGGAACAATAGGAACATATGCAAGAGTTTTTTTGCCTTTTCTCACAACACATTCAATTGGATTTACCAGTGGAAACTCTCTGTGCACATAGGATGCTCTTTTTTTGGCAGTTCCTAAAGGTCCATCTTTGGAACAATGTGACATTGTGCTATTTTCTGACAAAGCATGAATAATCTCATTAACAAATGTTTCATCCAGGCGGCAGTCATATTTGTTTAATACAATTCTGACTCTGTGTTGTAGAAGTGGTTGTGACAGCTGATTTATTTGCCAAAGCTGTTGTACCACATCTTGCACAGCACTCTCTGGTATGTGCAAAACTTTAGTAGAAGAGATGCTAAGTCGTGCCCAAGCTGTTTTTTTAAATCATGGAGATCACGGTCACTGGTTACCTCACTGACCTTGTCTATGTCTTCAATATCATCTGTATCTGACATTTGTTCTTGTGCAGCATCATGACTTAAAACATCATCACCAATGATTTCTGACTTAAACCTCTTGCAGTTTTGTTCTTTATGTACTTTGCTCTTGTGTGCTTTGAATGTGGAGTAAACACTGCTTTCAAAGTTACAGTCTTTATAAGGGCATTTGACCTTATGATTTACTTTTAGATGCACATAATGCAGGTGAGTGAAAAACTCCCTCTCTGAACAAGACTCAGTAAACTCACATGACTGACAATTCAATTTTACTGGTCCATCTGCTGATGGCTGATCTGGGGTTTTGGTATGAATGCGGGATAAATGCACTTTAAGTGCATTTAATGATTTAAACGTGCACAGACATTCCTGATGCAAACAAGGAAATGGCTCTGTTCTTGCATAACTTCTATGTTTGAGTTGTCATAACGTTTGGACTTTTTAACAATGTATTTCTAATATTCCTGCATAAGCTAACATTGCCTTAATTGCCTTTTTGAGGGCCAATATGATCAAATGTATGAACTTACCAGTTTCAGTATCAAAGAGAAGAAAAGCGGCTGGACGTGTTTTCTCCCTCCCTGCACACACGACAGCCCGCCTCGCTGAACACCGTCTTCTCAGTTGAGATCCCAGAGTTGTATCTAAAACTGGACGGTGAAACTCTTTACAATTAATTTATATTGCTCTATCAGAATAAGAAACTAGCTCTACAATAGGAAACAGGCTAAGCTGCGCGATAAAATCAAGAATTTGAACAGTTTCCACTGTGACGAAACATCCCCGCCCCCACCGAGGAAAAGTAAGCTAGTGGACAGCCAGCCTTGAAATGTCCGTCAAACTGGTTAACAGTAAATGTCCTAAGCACCACACAGATTAAAACAAAAACTTCATCTTCTCACCAGTACTTCCTCGAATTCATGCAACTGCAATTGCGGTTGCAGTATGGTCGGAGAACAGTCGGCACAGGTCTGACTTTGGCTGAATGTTGAACGTTGTTGTGGTCATGGCCGTTTATGTTCCCGCCACCAGAATGCAATCCCGCCACAACAAATGTCACGAATCAAAATCTCAAAGTACTTTATTTTACACCGGAACATTCTTTAGGAAAATATATTTCAGCCCCACATTTTCTTGTGGCTGCAACTTTTATAGCGTTGCTTAATTCTTTTTAATCCAGTCATACTGTGTTTCATGTGAATAAACATGTTGACAAGAGTGTGAGCAGCTTGTGACAACAACAACATTTACTTTTTTTTTTCTCTTTCAATTTTCATTTACAAATTTGATCATAAAGAAATAATGTCAAAAATGTCTGACTATCATGTCTCCATTTTATTGTTTATGTGGCCAAGGATCCGGTCACATAGACAAGAAGGTGTTCATGATTGTCATTAAAATCTGTACAATGAAAGACAATATTTCTGTCTCACAGGTAACTATAACAATGCTGTTAGAATGTAGATACAGAAAATACATTTTAGTGCCGGCTGCAAATTCAAAGATCTACATCACAAATAAATCACCAAATCACAAGCTTGTATGGAAGTTCAGTTACACTTAATAGTCTTTGGTAATAGTCTAGTCTAAGGAACATTTATTGTTATTCATCAGGTTCAGAGGCCTGATTTTAAGCTCTGTTTAATTGGCCAGATCAATTATCTTGTTGTGAACAAGTGCCCAGAGGGAGAGAGATTCTTCTGAATTATGTCCTGTAGGGTTAGGGTTGACTGAAGAGTCTCTGAGATCTGGAACTCATGAAAAAAGATTATCTTTCCTATTCAGTTAGCATTGGATAGCCATGTGAATCATCTTTTCAGACAATGCTTTTAGGTTTGTCATGAAATAATTCTGTTTTTCCAAATACTATGTAGCGGAGTTTCCTCTCTATTCTGCTGCTGGTTTGGAATATATATGGTTTATTAGCTATTGTTTGAGTCAGATACTCTTAAATAAAACAGGTCATTAGTGTACAGTTATGCTTGTAGCTATGTGAGAGTTAATATTATGCGAGAGTTAATAATAAAAAATGTGTCTGAAGTCAAAAAAAGTTTTTTTCCATTGATTTTTTTAGTTTTGAAATAGCTTTTACAATTATCCTTTAGTTTTCCTCAGTTGTAGTCACCTTTTCGTGTTGGTTTTGGTTTTGCTATTTCTCAATGGTTTAAGCCTACAAGTTTGTAAAGTTAACTCCCAGCTTATTCCTGCCATTTGATCAACCGACGCAGTATCAGTGTTAAATCTCTGTTAAGAAATAAAGCGAGAGCAACTGAAATGTTGCTCTCGTAATTTATTTATTTGTGAA
This sequence comes from Leuresthes tenuis, assembly GCF_036924035.1. Lineage (NCBI taxonomy): Eukaryota > Metazoa > Chordata > Actinopteri > Atheriniformes > Atherinopsidae > Leuresthes > Leuresthes tenuis. The sequence goes on from NW_027325364.1 coordinate 35,253,652, forward strand.
TAATGATTAGAAAAAGTTTGGTAAACAAGGAATTAGAATAAATTTTGGCAGTTAGATTATGATGCTGCGTCAAAACTAAATGTGACATGATGGATGGGGTGGTTATGGGCTTCTGTTGAGGTGGAGTAGATGGAATTGGATAGAAAGTGATGCGCGATACACAGTCTGGAAAGAGAATGACAGCAGAAGTGAGATTTAATAATGATGGAAAAGAGACTGATTGGCTGGGTTAGAAAGTGCAGCAGGAAGACCATTGGAGCAGAGCAGTAACGTCAAAATAAATATGGCAGGTTTGACAGTATAAGAAAGAATCAGTGAAGCAGTGGAAAAGCCCAAATGACAAGAAAGAGGAAATTACATGTATCAGATCTCCCTTACTGAACATTTCAAGCATAGTATATATATGCAAGACTGTCTCACTTCTGCCTCTAGTACCAGTGTCACACCTTTTGTGTATAGGACTGTGTTCTCTGCTGTCATTGCTGCCAAATTTTTGCCAGAAAAAGGAACAATTCATGTGATTCATGTATTTCAACTCAACCCAGAGATGGCAGTTAATTGATAGCTATAATCCAGTGTTTTACTTCCCTGACTTGTAAGCACAATAAAGTTTTTTAGCACATAAAGTATAGAAACAGAGAAAGAAGAAAGCAAAAGCAACTGACACAGAAAAAAAGGGTGATTACCCAAAAATGTAAGTAAAATGATTTACACATGATGATTTATTTTAGTCATTTTCCTTATTTTCCATTTCCACAATCACTGTTTAATAAATTCCTCCTTATAATTTCTCACTCATTTTTTAAAATGTTTTATAGACTTCTTCTCTATGCTACACGCTTATCATTCTATAAAAAGAGGCCACAGCTAAAAGTCTGTTCAAATATAAATCTAGGAACAGACAAGTGAAAAGCTGAGCATGGGAGGGAACAGAAGAAATGCAGGAGCAATATCAATTATGACAGCAATGCTGTCAATGGGGTGATGGTAAACAGATGTGGAGACAAAAGGGGCAGAAGGCAAAAGTTGCTGAAATTTACAAGAACAAGAACAATACCACTTCCAAAATGAAACAGGGATTAATGGCAAATGCACAGTTAATTTTAATAATAATAATAAGTTGTTTTTTTTTTTATCTGAATTGCTGCAACAAAACTGAAATCTGTTGTTCAAAGAAAGTCATTAAAAAGAGGAATGAACTTGGCTTATTTGTACCATAAATCCACAAAGATATGGGTCGACATTGCCAAAAAGCAGGCTAAAGATAGTAGACCCTGATAGCCTTGTTAACACTGTGTCTTCTGCCAAGCTAATGGAGACTGAAAGTCATCTCACCTGAAAGTTTTGTGTTTACCACAGGATCAGCCATGTCATCTTGCCAACATCTTTTGCTCTCATGCAGCCCCATTTTCTTACACTATGCATTCATTGTAGTTTCTCTCACCAGGTACACTACCATGTACATAATATGTGTGTCTGTTTAAGCTGAGCAGATTTGTCTCGTTCAATAAAAGAATGTCTATTGGGTTAGTGTCCTTCACATTGAACCCACAACCACCTCAGCTGCAATTAGAGGTACAATGGCATGATATATACCTCCTGAGTAAAGCCATAACAGTGTTTCTAATGATTTATCTATGTAGGTCATCAGTCTTTATGTATTCCTTCCATGTTTGGGAATTTTCACATTTTAGTTCAATTCATTCTGTTATTCCATGAAGAACCATATGCCATAGCGTAGTTGTTCATACAGGACACAGTCCTTAAGGCCAACATAGAGAAAGCTCTGGTATTGGCTGGCACCTGGCCTGGAAATACAAGAGAAACCAGTTATATCTGTTGTCTTCAGTTAGTTACAGTTGAATTCTTTTCAAATAACAATATATTTTCGATTTAAAATGTGACTTTCCTCTTGCAGTCCTGTTATTATTGTGCAGCTCTCCTAAAGAGACCTGCAGCTCACTTGGTTATGAATTTCCAGTCCTATGTTTACCTTGCTGACTACATTCCTTCAGTCCACAAATCTTCCTCATCAGGATACTTGCCTTCAGTTCTGCAGTTCATTGTAACATATATGTTTTACACTTGCCTTTCAGTCTCTTCTACTGCGAAAGAGTCCCACTCCACCCAACACTATGAGCTCTGACATACCAAATGGATTAATGTTTCAGGATCCAGATTTACAACAAGCTTGCTCAGTGTTAATCTAAAGACATGAAAAAAAAATGGAATGCATAAGACCCTCAAAATTATACACATAAGATTATGATTTTAAATGATATATTCTACATTACACCTCTACATAAATCGTTTGCAATCTAAAAGCATGTTTGTATTATGTTTGATTAATGCTTTGTACCACACTGAGATGGTCTAACGCTGATATATATGGTATCCACTTTAGATATTTATGTGTTGATATATATCAGCTTGGCCACAGAAAGTCTGGCAGAACTTAAAGGGACCATATGTGGAAAAACAGAACCTCAAGACAGATGTGATGTTTTGCACGTACATTTGGGTATAAAAAGGAACTGGCTTCTTTTTCTGATATCTTTTGTGTGCAAGCTATATGTTTCCAACCTTCTTGAGTCAAATAATAGTTATTGAGACCTCAGGGCTTCAAAGCTATGATTATATTCATCCAAAAATAAGACTTAATATTATTCAATACAGATGTAAAGGTGTTTCACAGTTTAAGTGAAAACTTGCTAATGCATTGCTAATGTTTGTTGCTAATGTTATTTTTGTAGCTACAAATTGGCTGATGGTTAAATTGAGGGTAAAAATAATACACACAGGAGGAGTATTAAAATAACTTTAGAAGAGACAATGAAATCCAGAGCATAACACTGGGATAAAAGCCTGGATAGTGGTTAGAGTGGGTCGTCCAATAACCGGAAGGTCGATTCCCACTCCCACCGCTCAAAGTAGATTAGTGACAGCTGGAGGGGTGGCAGTCCACCTCCTTGCCATGGCCGAGGAGCCCTTGAGCAAGGCACCTTACCCCTATGCTCCCCAGGCGCTGTATGACATCTGTCTCTATGAGTGTGCATGTGTGTGTTCAACAGGTGCCAACGTGGATGGATTAAATGCGGAGAGTAATTTCGTGTAAGGCACCTGACTAACATGACAATAAAAGTCATTTTAAATCAAAAAAAAAAAAGCTAATATTTAGTATGGCTACGCAAGTCAGCGCATTTGACAACATGAAAAAGGAAAACTAATTGCTAAGGCAGAGGGAGTTGGGAGTGAGATACATTTTAGAACTGTAATGGCTAAAGAAGGATATGTGTGTCAAGCACAGAGCAAGTGAAATGAGCTAACAGTGCTTTAGTTATACAACAACTAATTGGCTAGGATAGAATAAGGTCTATAAATTTAGACTGCAACTGAATCTTTACATGCAATCAAGGAAAACAGTGCTGCAAATTTTAGGCATGAACATGTCATTGGAATCAAAGGTAGCACCCTAGGCTGAATTAAATCATGTTTAGCTCATAGATTCCTGCCGGGTCATGTATAAAATGATTCTTACACACACATTTTCCACATTATCCATGCCTTTATCCATCACATCATCCATGCCATTAGGTAATATTCTCAGACTGCAAGATGTAAACTTCCATTGCTTTACAGATACAGATTTGTAAAAAAAAGCCAGATAAAACTATTCATTTGTTTGACTTCTAAGCATGTCTTACAGAAATGAAGACCTTAGTGATCTGCAATGCTGAATTGGATAAAGCAGGTATACAAAATGGATGGATGAAGTTATTACTTTACCCTGAATCTTTCAGAAACACACTGTCTGACTGTATTATTTATCTGGATGGCATTACTTTGCTTACGAGTGCCACTAACATGCTACTTGTGTTTTCTTTAACTCAAACTTAAAACCTATAACCACCTTTTTTCTTCCTGTGTAATATTGCCAAAAATTTGAAACATCTTATCTCAAAGGGATGGAGAAAAACATGTACGTGACTAATTATTAGAATTAAAAACAATTTTCTTCACTCAAAACTGTGTTAATGACCAAGTTTCATTGTATTTCAAAGACATATTACTTCTGTAATATCACAAAGGAACACTTAACACACAGTGCGCAGGCTTTCTTGTGATTTCTACCCTCTAATATTAGAAAGGGAATCAAAGCCTTTCAGCTGTTAGTTTCCTCTCTTATGGACTCTGTTCCCAGTTTGAGTTTGAGAGACAGACACCCTCTCTACCTTTCAGATAAAATCTATAAACTTTCATGTTTGATTAAGCTTATAGTTTGTAGTGGCTCAGATGACTCAGAACCATTTATTAGTTATGCTGCTGCAGGCTTAGATTGGAGGGAGGCATCCAACATTTACTTAGCTGCTCCCCTATACTCCCCCTCCTTTCTCAGTGCATTTATATGTCATTATTGCACGTTAGTAACTTTATCTTTGTTGTAGTTTGTGCTTCTCTTCCTGTTGATATATTTCAAGCTCTGTGTCATGAATTAGTGTTATATAAATATGATTATACTTAACTGAATGACAAAGACAATCATGAAGAAAACTGCTATTCTGAAGCACCAACTTAAATGTCAACAATGGAAATTAAAATCAAAGGTGGCATTACTGTGCCATTTCAGCAATGTTTAAGCTCACTGCAAGCCATAACTGTTGAACAGACATCTAAGGAACTTGGCTGCAAGATCATGTTCAAGAGTACATTAAGATAATGTCAAGACTTAGACTATATTCATCACTTATTGTTCTCACAAAGTTGGGTTTTGTGTCTTCTAAAGAATGGGTTGCATAGGTTGTTAACATGGCTGCAGCAAACAAGTGAGCATAAGGTTAAAAAATCCACGACCTACTCCATTTAAGCTCACTAACTAATATGTTATACAGTATAGTGTTCACTCAAGTGAAACTGAATTTTCTTTCCATTTTGACAAAACTATGTTAGCTATTTCACCTGACAGCCAGTCTTTGTTTTAAGTTAAGCCAAAGTAAGTATTCTTGCAGAGCTTTATACTTAGTCATATTTATGAGTGAAATTCAACTTCTATCCTTCTCTGAGAAAGAAGGAAAAATAAGTGGTTTAAACCTTTTCTATTTCAGTGGGCTGTGAAACTACACAAACATCAAATTCATTGCTTTGATTTGTGCATTGAAATAGAAGCAATTAGTGTCTGCAGCATACTGACAGACTCAATTTCTTGTCATTAGTCAACTTATTATGCCCAATTCAATCTTGCACTTCTTTCATTCATCTAAAATGAATGTTCTGAAAATGGAAACATGTTTTTAGGTTTAGTGATTCATAAATTGAGAAGCTAGAAAATAAATTTAAGTGTCTCCTTTGCTGTTAGATCATTGGAATGCTCCTGTTGCTCTTTGGAGATGAATAATATTAGGAATAAACAGATCACTGGAAGATGCAGTTGCCTCTGAGGATTAATCTTACATTAAGGTAAGAATATATAAAACAAATTAAATAAAAGGTCTGAATGATTGCAGACTCAGAGCAGAAGAGAAAAGGATGGATTGTATATGAATAAAATAACTGTAGTTTGGGCTGTTCTGCAACATATAATCACTCCAGGGACTTTGTCCAATCAGTAAACACAAAGGAATAAATCAAATGTGTCTGAAGTCAAATTGATTGAAGTAATTACAAAGCAAAAGGTAAATCAATCAAAACAATTTAGCAAAACACATTTTTGTAACAGAAAATGTCATCCTTAGTCCTCATATAATTCAACAGGAAGTTATTTTCTTTATATTTTCTGTCACACTCTGACATAAGTGTATTATCAAGGGACTTTTTGTAAACAGAATTTCAAGTATTCTTACTTAAAGTTGAAAACATACAAACAAGTAAGACAAAGAAAAATGTGTTATTTAACAAGGTTATAGACTTATGAATTCAGAACCTCCTGACTTAATTAAAATACAGAACTTCCAATTAAAGACTAAAATGTGTTTGGACATTTACAGTAATTAACATCCTTGTCTCTTTGTTCTCACGTTCAAAGTCTCCTATGCTGCATGTAGAAGATTAAATGCATTTCTCCTCCACGCTCTGAGGCATCAGAATGGGCCCGGACCAGGTCCTGTGCTGCCGCCGAGAGAGAAGAGGAGCGAGAGAAGAGCTCCTGCCTCGCCACCCAAGAACCCAAAAAAGGATTCAACCACAGCAGCATCTCCAGCATCTCCAGCATCTCGAACACATTATTCAGCAGCTCCTCCATCACCTTCACCACAGCCATCACCACAGCCCTGGGACCCACCTGCTGCATCTACACCCTTCAGAGACGTTTGACTATCGTTCTTTTCTCCAGCGTCACCCATGAGACTTCCTGATCATCTTGAAAGCTTGGTGAAATCAGGGATTAAAATGGTTCCTCTCACACCAAACATGGCAAGATCAAGAATTCTATCCTCAAAGAAGCATTGAGCCCCTCTCCCTCCTCAGCCTACTCCACCGACAAAAGCCCCCCCAGCTCGGCCCCCACCATCGGTGCCCACAGCTGTTATTTCCAACAACGTCAATGCTGTTGTCTAGGACACGAAGTGCCTCTGTGTTGGTAAACCCCATCTCAACCAGAGGTCCAGGGAAGGAGTGAAGAGAGGGACAGACAGACTGTCCAATCACGGAAATCTTATCTATATCCCTTGCAAGAGCACAGAGTTCAGTTAAACTTTAGCTAATCTCAAACACGCAGTACTCAATGTCAGATCTTTAAGTAACAAATCATTCTTGATCAATAGTTTTAATTCCTCTCACAATCTTGATTTTATGTTTTTAACTGAGACATGTCTAGACAAAAACACAGCTGATGCAGTCCTGATTGAGTCTAGTCCACCTAACTTCAGTTTTGTGTCTGAAACACGAGAAAACCTGAGGGGTGGGGGTGTTTGTGCCATGTTCAGGGACAATATACCCACCCACAAATTGTCATTTGGGGTTTTTTCATCATTTGAGTATGTGCCATTCAAAATGGAGATAAAACAATCTTCCATATACCATAACACCATTTACAAACCACTAAAAATTATTATTACATTATTTTACTGATGATTGTACTGAATTACTTTCAATTGTGTGCACTGCTTTTGACTGTTTAGTCATAACGGGGAACTTTAATGTGCATTTGGATGTAGCCCAAGATAAGCACCCTAAAGAACTCATTGCTGTCCTTGAAATGTTTGGTCTAACTCAGCATGTGACTGAGTCAGCACACTCTAAATGTGCTAATTTCAAAGGGTGTTGTTATTTCAAATGTGGATGTCGTCGATGCTGCTTTATCTGATAATTTTTGTGTTTCCTTCAACCTGTCTGTTACACCCAAACCAGCACTTGGGTCTGCAGTTGTTCGGGGAAGTCTCATAAATGACAGAACAGGGACACAGTTGTGTTTGAGAGCATGCCATGTTCTAATGTTGATGATCTGTTGAATTCTTAGTCTCTTAAATGTTTTGGATACCATTGCTCCTGTCAAGGTTAGAATGGTTAAAAGTAGGTAAAGGGCACCGTGGAGAAGAGAAGAGTTGGTCAGGGCACAGAAAAGGTGCCGGAGAGCCAAAGGGAAATGGTGCAAGTCAAAACTCCAGGTTCATTATGAGATTTACAAAGAAAAGCTATGTGTGTTCAACCAGACTTTACGTAGAACAAGGGAGAGTAATTTTTCTGAAATCATCAAAAACTGCTGTAATAACTCTCGTGTCCTGTTTGTGACAGTATACAGATTAACAAACCCTCCAGTTTCACAGCCTTTAGAACTCATTTCTACACAAGTGTCATGAGTTTGCAGTATTATTTAATGACAGAGTTCAAGGCATTAAAAATGCAATAATTTCCACAACACAGACAACTACTCTGCAGCCAGCAAGACACCTAGAGCTGACACATTTCACACCTGTTACTGACAAAACAGTCGAAGAGATCATCTGCAGTCTGAGTCCATCGACATGCTGCCTTCATGAGTTGCCCTCTAGATTTCTATAGTCTGTGCTCAGCAGTTTGTTACCACAACTCGCTCATCTAGTTAACATCTCACTTCAGACTGGAAGATTTCCAAAGGCCTTAAAAACTGCTGTCATTAAGCCTCTTCTAAAGAAGAGCAATCTTGATGCCACAGTACTGAACAACTACCAGCCTATATAAAACCTGCCATTCTTAGGCAAAGTTCTAGAAAAAGTTGTATACCAACAGCTTTCTGACTTTCTCCTGTCTAACAATGCTTTTGATACTTTCCAATCAGGTTTGAGGCCCCACCACAGCACCGAGACAGCTCTGATCAAGGTGACAAACGATATCCGCCTGAACACAGACGCAGGCAAAGTCTCAGTCTTAGTTCTGCTGGACCTGAGGGCTGCCTTTGACACAGTTGACCATGCAATCTTATTACAGAGGTTAGAAGACTGGGTGGGAATCTCTGGTAGTGCTTTAAACTGGTTCAAGTCCTATCTTGAGGACAGGAAGTATTTTGTTTTCTCCAGCTAAACATTGTCTGTGGCCCACAGAAACAAAGAGAAAGTGTCATAAGTCACCTTGAAACTCTCTATCTAAAATCTAAAAGCTAATAATCAAGTTAGAAATCTAGGAGTAATATTGGACTCAGACCTGAACTTTAACAGCCACATTAAATCAATAGCATCAGAAGCTTTTTACCATCTGAAAAACATTGCCAGAATCAAAGCAATAGTGTCTAAACCAGACTTAGAAAGACTAATCCATGCGTTTGTCTCCAGCAGGATAGACTACTGTAACAGCCTGCTCACTGGGCTCTAAACGGGCTGTAAGACAGCTGCAGTACATCCAGAATGCTGCTGCTCGAGTCCTGACTAGAACCAGGAAATACAACCATATTAGTCCAGTGCTCGGGTCTCTGCACTGGCTTCCTGTCGCTCAGAGAATAGACTTTAAAACGGCTCTGCTTGTGTACAAGTCTAGCGCCAAAGTACATCTCTGACATGTTAGAACCATATGAACCAACTCGGACTCTGAGAACCTCAGGGAGGGGTCTCCTGCTGGTGCCCAGAGTCAGGACTAAACAAGGTGAGGCTGCATTTCAGTTTTATGCTCCTAAAATCTGGAACAGTCTTCCAGAATATGTGAGACAGGCCTCAACTCTGACAATGTTTAAATCCAGGCTGAAAACAGTTTTTATGTATTTGTGCTTATGACAACTGAAAGTATTTTATCAGCACTCTTCACTTTTAAATGAATTAATTAATGATTTATTTTTATATTTATGGAATGAATTTATTTGCCTTCTTCTGATTTTATGTAGCTGTAAAGCACTTTGAATTGCCTTTTGTACGAATTGTGCTCTACAAATAAACTTGCCTTAGCTTGCCTTGTTGTTTGTTTAGGTTATAAGAAAAAATGGCCAAAGCAACTGACTGTAAAAAACTCAACCTGCTTTCTTGTCAGTTTATTAGTTCACATTACAAAAACATGAAAAAGAACCAATATGATGAAAAATTCCCTTCAATTTAGATGTTGACCAATCTAGCTAGTAGCAATCTGTTATTATTGTTTGTGCATTGCAGTATGTTATCAGATGAAAAAGGATGCCCCCCCCCCACCCCCCTTTCTGTTTATGAGTGCTCTCAGAAGGACACCAAGAAAAACAAAGCAACAGCTACACACAACATGAGATTGTGGTCAAAATTTAAGTTCTGAAATTGAGCAAAACACTGGGACTGATTGAAAACAAAAAACAGTATCACCTACCCTCCCATTTTCAAACTGGAGTCCACTAACAAGGGCCTGGGAGACTTAAGGCCCCAGTATGGTTGCCGCGATGACGTCACGGTGTTGGGCAGGTCATATATAGTGGCGCGAGTCGAAGCGCCAGTAGTTGCAATCTTCTCCGTCACAGAGGTGTCGCTGCTACGTGAAGGTTGCCGCTAACTACTCTACAACGACGAAAGTGAAGAAGAAAACAATGCTCCCGTCAAGAGCAGGAGCAGCTCTGTCATCAAAGATCAGCATTCTCACCTCTGCTTACATAATAGCTGATGAGCCTGCAGAAGCTGAAATTTCAATAAGAGCGTTATCACCATTATAGTCTGATATAGTACTTAGAATATTGTTATAGGACTTTTAAGTGCATTGTGTTACCTTTTCTTTGTTTGTTTGTTATGAAATAATGTGCTTCAATGGACACACTTGGGAATTATCGTTGCCTTACAGGATACAATAATAATAATAATAGATCGGTTTGCTGTATTACTTGCTTATGTTGTTTCAGTGCAGTGTCTGAGCATGTTTTCAAATGAGTCCATCCGGTTTGTCGTTCTTCGCACACGCCAAGTTACAAATTTTAACTGCGTGCCGGGCCGCCTTTTCATGGCGTGTGCCAGGCAGAAAAATATGTAATTTTCACACCACGCGCTGTCCGCGCTGTGACCAACGCGTTAACTATAAAACAAGCTTTAGGGTTCCTAGCTGGATCTTAGCTACTCCTTGGATTGCCTTCCTCTGTACAGAGATCTCTTATGAGGTGTTGGAGCCACTCTCCCAGTTTTGGGCTTACAAGCCAGTACCGACTGGTACCACTGTTGCCTTCACAGTGCTCATCTATTATATTTCTCCTTACAGTCCTTGATATCTCTGAGCATCTTGTTTTTCTTCTTATTAATGTAGCTTGCCACTTCTTATAGCTGCACCTCAGACCAGGAGAAACTCATCCATGCATTCATCTCCAGTAGACTCCATTACTGTGATGGTCTTTTAACCGAACTTCCCAAAAAGAGCATTAAACATCTGCAGCTCATCCAGAACGCTGCTGCTAGAGTTTAAACCAGGACAAAGAGATCTGAACACATCACACCAGTTTTAAAATCTTTACACTGGCTTCCAGTCAGTCACAGAATAGATTTTAAAAGCCTGCTGATGGTTTATAAATCCCAGAATGGTTTAGGCCCAAAACACATCTGTGATATGTTCAGAGAATATAAACCCAGCAGAGCTCTTAGATCCAAGGACTCAGGTCAGCTGGTCCAGTCCAGAGTCCAGACTAAATATGAAGAAGCAGCATTTAGCTGTTATGCTGCAAACAAGTGGAACAAACTGCCAGAGGAGATTAAACTGTCACCAAATGTAAACATTTTTAAATCCATGTTAAAAACATTTCTTTTCTCATGTGTCTATGCATGAAATCTGCACGGTATCTTTTAACTTATCTAGACCGTTGCTTGTTTTTATTCATTTTAATTATTTTATTTCTTTAAATTTATATTCTTTTACATATTTTTAATGCTTTTTCCACTCCCTGCTGCAATGCTTTTATTTTATGTAAAGCACCTTGAATTGTTTGCAGGGTCGGTTCAGATGCGAAGAGATGTTTATTAACATCTCCAAGCAGAGCAAAGCAAAAGGCTGTGAAACTCCTAGAGCGCTCTCCACAATAACTATGGCTGGGGAGATTTCTGCTATGAAAGTTATCAAACATAAACCGCTCTACTCTGGGAGGAAAACAAAGGGCTCTTTAAATATAACAAAACAAAGACATGCTCTCCTAATGAGGCGGATTTAACAAAGGACGCTCTCTTAAAAACCAAGGCACTATGAAACTTTAACTATAAACTTAAAGCACTCCTTTAACGGAGGCGTGACAGATCTTACAAGAACACGAAAACACAAAACACTCCACTAGAGGAGGAACTATGAAACATTATTTTAACCGAACGTAAAGCTCCGCTAATCGGAGATGACTATGAAACATTTACAAATCAATAACTCTCAAAAAACAGAGGAACAAAACAAAGCTATGAAACTTACCGTGCATAAATAGATAAACTATGGCTATGAATAAATTACAAATCAAGATAGCTCTGCAAAAGGGTCGCTCACTGCAGGCTCGTGGAAAATATGGCTGTGATTCAATAGATGGCTGGTAATGAAGCTCATGGATGGAGACAACATGCTGGCACAAGACAAGGGAAACGCAGACTATTTGAACACATAGGGACCAAGGGGAACAGGTGGAAACACTTGGGAATCAGGGAAGACAATCAGACACTTGACACGGGAGGAAGAGCAAGATACCTGAAACAAGAGGGGAAAGTTAGTGATTTCAAAATAAAACAGGAAATGGCGAGACCAGATATGAAACAGAACGTAAATCTTGACAACTTGTGGTTCCCAGAGTTTCTAAAAGTAGAATGGGAGGTAGAGCCTTCAGTTATCAGGACCCTCTCTTGTGGAATAAGCTGCCAGTAAATGTCCGTGAAGCAGACACCCTTTCCACTTTTAAGATTAGGCTTAAAACTTTCCTTTTTGATAAAGCTTATAGTTAGGGATGGCTCAGGTAATCCTGAAACATCCCATAGTTAAGCTGCTATAGGCTTAGACTGCTGGGGGACCTCATCTGTCACACCTTTCCTCACTTTGCTCTCTTTTCCTCTCGTTTAATTTCTCAAATGATATTATGTACATGTGACATTATTGTGGTTATTAACTTGTGTTTCCCTGTTCCAACAGGTATCCTTTGAATGGTATTACGATGTTTGTTGTCCCCTCTTTTCTGCCATTATCCCAGCTGGTTGAGGCAGATGGCCAACCTGAGTCTGGTTCTGCCAGAGGTTTCTTCCTGTTAAAGGGAGTCGTTCCTCTCCACAGTCGCCTCATGCATGCTCAGGACGATTGGACTGACGAGAAGTTTCGATGCAATCTGTTACTTTCCTTAGCTAGGATAATGTTTTTGAGTTTGCTCTATATGAATGAATTGGATTATTCGATTTGATTGGATTATGATTACAATGAATTGAACTCCAATCGGCTTGAATTGGACTATATTATTTGTGTGCCTTGAGATGACATTTGTTGTAATTTGGCGCTATATAAATAAAACTGAATTGAATTGAATTGAATTGAATTTAATTCACCTATGGCTTTTCTAAGAGCTTGAATAAGGGAAACTGGACTTCTGCTTAGATCTTGAAGATGTTTCACCTATCATCCAAAAGGCTTCTTCAGTTCTAAACTAGATGGTGGGGAGTATCAGCTAATAAGCAGCGAGGTCGTTACAATCACCTGTGTCACTGAACCCCCTGACCAATGTGTGAGTCGTTTAGAGCATTCTTACCTACCAATTGTCTACCTGTCTGAAGTGACGAGTTTTGGTCACAGGATCCAAAGTGTGAATGAAGATATTTGTTAAACTTAGTTGAACTTATCTTTCATCTTCCTCAGGAGTCCTTGATTCTCACCTTTCTGCTCTGCTTAGTCCAACCACTAACCTGGATGTTGGAAGCCTCCGTGCATAGTCCAGGTGCCACCACCCCACTTAGGAATGCAAAAATGTATATATAACCTCCACTGCCACCTGTCAGTCTCAGTTTGAACATCTCACCCCATATTCATATATCAATCTGAAATACAACTTAGGTAAAATTTTCCGACAAAACTGGCATTCTCCTGCAGAGGCCAGCCATTACTCGGTGCACCCACCTTCTGCTCTGAGATGCCTAACATCAAGATATTTTTATTCCAAAAGTTCTTAATTGTTAAATAAAGATGTTAAACTTGCATCTCAGTATCATGCCCCTGCTTAATGGTTCCACCCATTCTATTGAAATCTATATTAGTGTTGTTTGATCTGATTATTAAGATAATTTATTCTTTACATTTTAATCCATTGACAGTCTCATGACTGTGGTTCAGTGGTCAGAGTGGGTCGTCCAATATTGGTGGTTCGATTCCCACTCTTGCCACTCAAAAAGATTGGTGAAACTGACAGCTAGAGGCGTCAGTCCACCCCCTTGACACGGCCGAGGTGCCCTTGAGCAAGGGCATCGTAACCCCATGCTCCCCGGGCGCTGTGAATAGTTGTCCACCGCTCCAGTATATGGCATCTGTCTCTATGAGTGTGTGACCATGTGCATGTGCATGTGTGTGTCAACAAGTGCCAACCTGGATGGATTAAAAGTAGAGGACACATTTTGTGTGTATGCTGACAATGAAATCTGATCTTAAGTCCTAAAACATTTAGATATCAGGAAATCGGTAGTTCTGAATAATTTGGAGGCTTACTTGGAGCAACTTTTTACATCTAAAAGATATCTTTTCACTTCTGCTTCGATACATCTTTCTAATATCTAAATATCATTTACTTTCTCTCTCTGTGGATGTGTCCTTTTTAAATGTTTTCTTTTGTTTCAGTGGTTTAAACAAATTACTCCAATTATTACAACCATCTAGGCAACTTTTTCCTAGCCTTCAATATGACCCATACCTGAAATGTACCACCCCGACAAGGTGCAAGAGAAATCCAGTTGACATCGTTTCCACACCTTGAACAAGCCACAGTCCTCGTAAGAATTTAAGGAGAGAGGGCTTTGAGTGGCATGTCATACACAGAGCTTTTAATTGAGAAACACCTTGAAACAAGTTTTAAAGACCAAAATATTATCACTGTCTTTTCAATTCTATGTTCAGTTAATAACACAATAATAATGTGACAAACCAATCTATCATGCAAATTTCAGCGTAAGCAGGTTGAAGATAACTCTTCTATCTGTAGTTACCTCAGCATCATCAAGGCCCTGGTGCCAGTACTATAGATTTTATGACATATGAAATGTACTGAATGCCAATTTCTAATTTTATGGTGATACTGTAAATCTCTGCTGCTTCTACTCCTACATATACATCTACATACATCAGTCATTCGCAGGCTAAATCAAACTTTTCATTCTGTCCATGATTTTTTCAATTCAAAACCTGTGACAGACAAGCAACCTAACCAGGGTGTGCCCTGCCTCTCGCCCAATGGCAGCTGAGATAGGCTCCAGTCCCTGCAACCGTGAGTTAGATTGAGTAAAGTGGATCCATGGCTGGATGGATGGATCATCTAAAATGTCTTTTGAGCGCCAACAGTCAAACTCTTGAAATTTCAGACTTTGACCACCTTTCAGGTTTGTGAGATTTAGTCAGTATCTCATTACAAATTCTTCATTGTTCTGATTGAAGATTTTTTCATTTTCACCTCACATTCAGCAAAAGAAATGAGAAAATGAATAATTAAGATAAAAAGAAAGAAATTAAACTGAAGTTAAAACAGTTAATTCTTTAGCATCAAGTCCTGCACCTTCTTTGAGACCAGAAAAAGATTTGTTGCTACAACCTTTATTTGTATGCTGGATTGTAGCAATATCATTTTGGGATTTTTCTTTTGCAATGCTTACACACATTGGATAATCTACCACAACGCAGGAATATCCACTAACCTGCAGTCATCTGTCTCGAATACATTTTAAATTACTGTATCTTTCAAGAGATATTTCTTTTGATTGATGCCAAAGCCTTTACTTAGGTAAAAGCTTGTTTAAAATGCTGCTCCTCTATTGGAAACCAACTGCAAAATCACATGAATTTCATGGAGCTTGTTTCACTTACCCAATACAAGCTAATTAAAAAAAAAATCTGGCATCACAAATGGCTGCAAAGGTCATTAATGACTATTGCTACCCTTTTTCTGACCTGCAATGATGTTTATAATTTCAATTGTATTGTATACTGTTGTAACTACTAATGAACTGAGCTAATACCAGTTTTGGCCAGAATACTTTTGAGAGATTTTGAAGTAGAATGGATTCTGTTTGATTCACCTTGTTTACAGTTTGGGCTTCTTCTTATGCTACATCGCCATACTTTTTGGAGGCATACAAACAGAAGATAACAAGTGATGTGAGGTGAAATAGCATGCTCCTTTTTTAAGATGACGGCGTGGTGTTTGAAATGAGCATTGCATGGGCTCTTGAAGTGTGGGTACAATCACATTTGCTTGAATATGAAACTGAAAAAGACTTTTCACACTTTGTTAATTGCATCAAAACAGAAACAAAATGACAGAGAATGATTGGTTACTGAATGGAATGTAACAAAAATATTCTAAAAGTTGCATTAGAATACATCTTGTTTTCTTTTCATTCTATGCTGCTACATCCATTTAAGATGGACCTCCTGACTATCTTTATCAACATGCAGGAAGCTTGTTTGGCTGCTGCTTCCTCCATTTTGCTGTGAGCAAGGGATGGCTAGATATCGCTGGGATTGGCTGGATGCCGTGTCCACACCGTCAGAACAGGAAAGGGAGTTTCTCACCCATTCTCCCTCTCTCTCCCTGTGTCTCCTCCTATTTCTTTCACACTCAGCTCAGCTCTCACAATGCGTAAATCCTCCGGTTTGATTCTCCACAGAGACACTGTTCATTCTTTCTGAGCTACTTGGAGAGAGAAATTGAGTAACTGCTCCTGATAAGGGTGAGTCATTCTTTGCATAATCTCCCCATTCATGATTCTAACATCATTTCTGTTACATCAGGAAAAAAATCGTAATGTTTTTTTTAACTGATTTCATCAAAACTCTACCTAACACAAAAAGCTGGTATTAAACAGTAATTTGTGATTTTACACTGATATCATCACATTTTTTCTTTTATATAATTCTTGGATTCATCACTATGACATTTATGGGAACTTGATAAGCATCTCACACCAAATGCAAAATTTATTTGACAGTGTTATATAATTGAATATGCTGGATCTGCTTCAAGTTTATTTTGTAATATTTGGACTTTATCTCCCACTTTTTGTTCATGGTTGTCTTGTCAACTATTACATATCACAGTTATTGATATTTTACAATGTAAACTATAACTACTGCTATAACTTGGAAATTCTGAGATAATCAGCTCTTAACGTCTGCTCCTGAATGAACAGAGTCTATGCAGTCGTCATCACGGTTCACACATAATATGCTTTCAAAATTAATAGACCCAAAAATGAAACAGTACCATTTCGTCCTGTGAGTAACTTTGCTGCCAGCACAGTAGACTTATACCTGTGGAGAAAAGAAAAACAGGGGTAACATGCAATAAATCTAGTAGCAATATTTTGCAGCAAAATGGAAATGATTCTTATAGCACTGATAAAGCTTCGATCTGATCAAAGATCCCTGTGAGCTGCTGTGCTTCATCCTATGGAAACAAATATGCAGCGAGGTCCAAATGCTGCTGAGTCTCGTGGCATGCCACCAGATCTGCATCTGCTTAAGCTGAAGTTGCTATAGCTACTGTCCTATCAGAATTACACGAGTCAGTCATTGTGTAGCTGAAAATGCTTTAAGTTACCTGCATTTAATCACAGAGGTGCCTGTTTACTGATAGAAGTAATCTGTTGGCACTATGCTGCACAAAATCCATTCTTAATAGGGGCAAAGCAACAGTGGCAATGCACATCATTCAGTGGAAATCAAGGAGCTTCTTTTTCACCCAATGACTTGTATCTGGCTTCTGATAAACACATCTCCCACTGGGGGGAAAATACACACCTCCTCATGTAAATTGCTTTCAGTTCTACTGTTTGGCTGACGCCGTGACTGTTTCATCTCCTCTGCATCCCTGTCAGTGATATCTGTAGAGAAAGATATCACTTCCAAGAACAGTAGTGATTCAACAGACTTTAATGGAACAAAACTGGTAACGAGCTGCTTATAATACTTGTATGAAGTACAGACAGATCAAGTGAAAAGGTCTCCTTCAGTTTCACTGGCTGTATCTGGCTTATTGCTGTTTGTCAATATGTGTAAGCTATGAGTTTGGATTGTAAGATATTTAGTTCAGTGACTGTTGTTTTGCAAAAAGTTAAATATCTTCCTGTGTTTCCTTCTCTTTGTATCACAAACAGGTGCATGGTATGTACATTACTAGAAATGAGTTTATATTTTCTCTATACTCTAAAAAAAAAGTATTTTGTATTCAAGATATTCAATTTTCACCGAAATATAGAAACAATCTTTACCTTTACATTTGATTGCTTCGGTTGAACCATTATCCTTAGATATTTATATGGAGAGATTTAAAAGTTGGAAAAAGACATTTCAGAGTGCCCTGATAGGTGAATAGTAAGCGTGTGTACCACATGCTAGATTTTGCTCCAAGCACCCCTGATTCATGTCCTGGCGAGACTAATAACTGCATTTACTTCATGACTTTCTGTTTCCTGTATTCTTTTTGTCTCTATACTCTCCTTGTCAGTAAAGACATAAAAATGTATGCAAATTCAAGGTATGAAATAGTACTAAAGCACACCGAACAGCTATTACAGAGACCATTTAGTGATGTAATCACACCAACTGGATACAGTAGTAGAGTTATGGGCCGATAGCCATAAACTGCCAACTTTAACCCATCAACCATACGTTTCATCACACCCACTTAATCTTCATTTTGAGCTGAATACATCCATCCACCAATTCTCTAGACCCGTTTAATCCAATTTTGGGTTGCGGGGGTGGCTGCAGCCTATCCCAGCTGTCATTGGAGGAGAGGCGGGGTACACCCTGGACAGGCTGCTAGTCCATCACAGGGCCACACAGAGACAAACGAGACACACAGCCATGCATGCTCATACTCACTCTTAGGAGCAATTTAGAGTCACCAATTACCTAACATGCATGGTTTTGGATGGTGGAAGGAAGCCGGAGTAGCAGAATACATAACCTGCAAATATGCATAAATGTATCTTGCACATGTTAACAAAATGTCTCTACAAACAAACAGACATATAGATACTTTCCAAAGTAGCTTTTGCTACAGAAGGTGACATCAAAAGCCTTTATGATATTTACATACAGACAGATTCATGAGATTAAATCATACCAACCACACTATTAGAACCCGTAATTACAAATTGTTATAATTTTCCATTGGACTGCTGTCAGCTGACTTTGATATTTTATTTAATTTTACCTCAAATGAATCCGCTGCTGGAAGCCACCACTTGTTAATTCCAATTACTCTTCATACAGCTACAAGCCAGCAATCAGACTTAGCATTGTTATTTTTGAGCAAGAGAAAGAAAACACAAAACAGTATATTTTTTAAAGGTAGCCATAGCAACCCTTCAAAAGTGTCTCTGACATGCTGTCTTGCCTACATAAATGCCAGTCTCTTGGATTCAGTCAGATCATGAGATGAGCTGAAGATTGAGTTCCCAGTGTGGTGGGTAGCTGTGGTGGATCAGAAAGATCAGAGCCTGAGGAGATCTGACAGTAGCTGCTCTCAGCTTCACTGTCAATTGTTAAATCCTAGCAGTCATCAAGAAAAGTTGGTCAGAAAAGAGGAAAGCCCAGCACAAATATAGACATATTAAAGATACTGACAATGATATGAATGAAGTATTATTTATTGATTGTTATGAGTAATATGGAGCTTCATTCTTATCTTTCTGGCCAGTTGATAAAGAGATTATTAGGTTTATCATTATTTATAATACCCCCCCACCCAATGACTGCTGGGATAGGCTCCAGCCTCACCTCCGACCTGACCGACGGATTAAGTGGTTATAGAAAATGGATGGATGGATTATTTATCATTATTTATCAAAGTTTTCAGTGTTGTGTTTCTCTTCTTTCTTCAGTTGATGGTCATGGCTTGTGTTTAATTGCCAGTTGATTCCCTCTTCCCCCTGTGGAACAATGTTCCCATTGATCTGTTCACACAGTGTTGGTAGAAAGGAAAGAATAGCAAAACATCAGATTATGTCCTTTCATGGACCTTGTTGCTACCTATAATTCAGCTGGGTGCAATGCTTGAACAGCTTTATTGATTTTATCACAAGTTATATGAACAGGAGTGTTCACTGTACCCTTAGCCTTTGTGCTCAGCCCTTCCCTTGTGAGGACCTATTTGGATAACTGCGATGAACTCAGATAATAACTTTTTAAGCTACTGTATGTGCATCCACTCTAACTTGTGATCTCCATTACACACAGTTCCATACTAGCAGAAAAAGTTATCTTAATCTCTGTAGTGCTCTGGCAGGAATCCTGGGATGGTCCAGAATGCAATGACATTTATGGTGTTGGACTATAGCTCATTAAACTTTATTGGGTAACCATAGCTTACTGAATTAAATTAGTGACCTACAGAGGGGTTTCTGGGTTGGCACTAAGCTATCTAGTCTCAGTTATATAGGATTATCATTTTCTTTAAACTACTATGTTTCTCCCCAAAGCATCGTCTGATACTGCCATGCATAAGTTAGTCTAAATCTATACTGTTCTAATTGTTTCAACAATTGTAGAACAAGCTGCCAAATACATTGTTCTCTAACCTCAAGAATCTTGAATGTGGTTTCTCATTTGCAAAGTCTCTTTTAATAAAAGTTTCTGCGAAATGAATCATTTTAAACTTGTAAATACAAGTGGAATACAAATTTGAAAAAAGATTATTTAATTTTGGTGAATGACAAGGGTTTTTATTTTTTGCTAACTGATGAGGTAAATAAGGTGAAAGGAATTCAGTGTACATACTGTGATTTAACTAGTAATCTACTGTCATTCCAACTTGAATTCTTAACATTTTTTTATTCAATGAGTTTGTTGCTTGTTTTATTACTTTTGTGTCACTGATCAGGTTGAGCTGACATTTACTCAATTAGATTTGAATGATTGCATTAATATTCACATTGTGAGAAAAACAGGTAACTTTTCAAACCCAATATCATTGGTTTATTTCTGGAAAGGCTAAATTTAGCTCTTTTTGATGTCACTGTAGCGGCTTGTTTGTTGTAGAACTGTTACTGCATTTAGGCCTGTGTCAGTCTGACTTATTTGGTGCATTCTGCTCTGTACGTGTGAACAGTGCACACAAGTTTCTGTTTTGATGTGAAAAACATACCCACCTGATTAGATTTAATTACATCTGTGTCATTGTGCTTAATCATTGTCCTGATCTCTGCATGAATAATGTGGAACATGTCCAAAGATGCAACCCCCACTTTTGAGAAACTTGTTCTGTGTTTTGATTTGGTCTGCCACATTAATATTGAAACAATGTTGTGACCTGTAAGGATACTTGGAAAAATTAATAGCTCTTTGCATAATTCATAAAGCTGTTCAGTTCCCTATAATATAATATCTTCATGTGTGGGCAGAGACAGTATTTGCTACAATATAAATTCATTCTTTTTTTGGTTCCTTCTTGGTCTGTGAGACCTATATCAGGTATCCGAAGAGTTTTTATATAACTACATGAGATATGTTTTAGGAAAATCTAAGAACACAACTGTTCCAGTGACATATTCAGGCATGCTTACATTTTTAGAGCAGCCTTATACACTATGGGCAGTTTACACACAAGGTTACTGTTACACGAAAGAAAATAAGTTGCAAGATGTTTCCTTTGATCAAGGCACTGTGGGTCTTGTTCCTTGTTTTGTAATAACGACACAAAATCCAACTCCGTCCCCCCATAGGACCATTACCACAGTAGGTGGATGGAGTGGTGGTGGCTTGATGTAAAAACATAAACGAGAAAGAGGAGAGATGAAGAGAGAACAGCTCGAGGAAAGCGTGAGGGGCAATGACAAACACGAAATTATCAATATAGTCAAATTTTAAGTGAACAGTAGCATTTGGGAACGATGCATACGTGTCAACAAGTAAAAGACTACAGCTTGGTTAGATACATTATATTGCACTGATGATTCCTGGGAGCAGAATTTACACAATGCAGTGGCTGAGCTCCTCACATCCCAGCAGTCCCATTTCATGTGCTGCACATGTCCTCTGTCTCTGAGATCACATTATCAAACTGCAAGAAAACAAGTCAATTCACAGCAGTAAGAAACTAAATGTCCACCTGTAGACACACCGCTGGCTGCAACCTGCACACGACTCAAACATACATAACTCATAATGAGTCTTTCTTTTTTGTCAGATGAATGTTCACTCAGGCTATTCTCTCTTATCAATGAGTCACTCTGGGCAACGCGGTTATCTCCTTGGCTGATACAAAAATGCCTACTGACGGATTTTTAAAGAGTTTACAGTCTCTATGAAAAACTAAGAGCCCTTTCCTAAAGCAGATAGGGTGCAACATGTGGGACAAAACATTCAGACATCAGAATTGTTAAAGAAGGTCTCTTTGCTTATGTAGAAATCAGTTTTAGAATAGATCAAATTTGTTGTGTCAATCTGTTTGCTTGTTCTATTAAGTCATATGAAAGTGGTATATCTCTGAAATGTTGCCAGAGGTGATTGACGATGTTCTACAGATTAAAAAAACAAAGCAGTGCATTTAGAATTAAAATTAATAAATAAATAAGCAGCCCCAAACAACCATCATCTGTCTTCTTTAAACTACAGTAGGTCATTGTTAATACCTCAAATAGTAGGCTTCTTTGTGTCATTGATTATGACTTTTGCTTCCATACTTTCCATTTGTTGCATCACCCTAGCATGCATAAATAAAAAACCTAAATGCTCCCTTGGAGGCAAAGCTGTGTCAATTCTCTTCAGAATATTTTGATGTGAGATTTTGCCTGTTGCAGTTGATCCAATATTATGTATAATGGCTGCTGTATTTTTCATTGTGGAAATGAGAGGCCATCTGAAGTTTCCACTGGGATTTCTCCCACAGCAGATATACTCTACAACCTCTTTAATTATAATACAGGAGAGGCAACACTAACATACCAGTCCTTACATACCAGCCTCATTTGACTTAATCAGTGCCACTGTAATATATGTTCTTTGTTACTCATTCAAGTTTCCAGTAATCATAACTGAAAAACTTATTTTAGAGAAGTTCAAATTGAATTAAATTAATTTGCCTAAGCACTTTTTGAAATACCAAGGCACCTCAGTTGTGCAATTATCTGATCAGTTGCAAGAGCTTTAAAAAGAAAAAAGCCTGCAGACATAGGTACTCTGACCATTTTGCCATGCAAAAAAGGATCTCAGAAGGAATTCAGACACTGGAAGCAGATAAGCAATAATAATAATAAAAAACACTTCAGGTTCTGCTCCTGTTAGCAACATGAATCCATGTATCGAGCCTGTCTTCTTCCAGGTACCCAGGCTGCTGGTGGTGAGGCGGTGTGTGTGATATTTCCTCTTAACACATTTTGGGACCTTTGATACAGATTATCAATGGTTAGCATTCAACAACCTCTGCAAGTGTTCTTGCTGAACATTCTCATGTTTCTATCAGCAGTTTACTTTCTAATAGCTACTTCAACCATAATGCACCTGGACCCCAGGAAGACTAGCTCGTCCCATTTTTGGTGACAGTGTCAAACAGGAAACTCACGGAGAGGACTCGGACACAGAATACAGGAGTAAGCTGACAGAGACTTTATTTTCCAGAAAACAGGGAAATCCCAGGGAACAAAAAGCACCTCAAAATGAGGGATGATCAGAAAAAGGCTCTGACTATAAGGGAATATTAATAAGGAGCTATGAAAAAAGGCAAAAGGCCAACCAAAAATCACCCTTATGAGGAACTAGAAGATAACAAAGAAAAAACTAGACTACAAGGTAGAAAGACTTGACTATGACAATGATGCTTGTGTGCAGGACGACAGACATGACACACTGACACAGGACAAAGGGAGACGCAGACTATATGGAGGGAAATGGGGAACAGGTGGACACAATCAGGAATCAGGGAAGACAATCAGACTGGTGACACATGAGGAAGGGCAAAGAACCTGAAATGAGAGGAGAGTTAATTACCAAAATAAAACAGGAAGTCACAAAACAAACGTGGAGACAGGACAAAAACTCAACCTGACAAACCAGAGTGACAGACAGCTAACGGGGATCCTTTTAACAATAAACAATAATGCACCATGTCAAATGGCAAAAGTTCTCTCAAACATGACAGTGAGGATAACTATGACTTAATTGATTCCCCATTTATCAGTTTCAACTTTATCTCACAACAAATGTGAAATAGCTATTTCAGTTAGGTACATGGTACAAAATGTTGCAATTTCACAATAACTGCTCAAAAATGTTGTTACAAATTCTTTTCTCAATGATTTTCATACAAAGATGTATTGATATATACTTTACAAATTAAGCACTGTTGTATTGGCCAAATACTTCTAATAAGAAGGAGTGGTCAGAAGTGTTAGTCTGCTGATTCCAATGGAGATTTGCCCATATAAAGACATTCTCTAGCCAATGTTTTCGACTGTCCTTTAACTTTTTCATTCTTATTTTTCACTTTGCTCTCACTCTCAAACAGTTGGGGTTAGGATTTAATACATGGTTAGGAAATGGAAACTATTTTGATGGTTCACCCTCCCTCATCTGTCATCTTCTCAGTTTTGAATGTTATGAACGGGAAGCCAAAGCCAGATTCAACCCTGAATTGGATTAAACCGGTATTGAAAAGAGATGAATGGATGGCTAATGTAGGGGACTGGTGTGGCTCAGGAGGAAGAGCAGCTGTCATTCAGAAAGTCAGTGGACCTTTAAGTGGTCACTTTAAGTAGTCAACAAGACTAGAAAAATGGCATAGTCCAACGTATAGTAAATAAATTTATGATGCAGATGAAGGAGCAGAATTTCAAGAGAATGTTTCCAAAGCCTGTCACAGGCTCAGGCAAATGGAACAAATGATCCAGTATTAATATACAGTGTTAATACGTGTATTTCATTAATACTTTGGAATTACAAAAATGTAGACAATGCTCCTATTAGATCATGGCATTTTGCAGGAATAAGACAGATTATGTCTGTTATGTAGAAGAGGGGCTACAGTGGGCATAACGAAGGAATAAGTTAACTGCTTAATTCTTCACTGAGTTTAGAAAGCTGTTGGAAACATCTAACGTATCACATCATGCTGGGGAATTTAAAAAACGCATATAAATATACATAACCTCAAAAGAAACTCAAATAGCATCATATGACATTACTGTGGTATCCATGTGACGGGTCATGAGTTACAAAACATTTGGCTGCAAGGAAAAGTTAAAGTGTCTCTTTCAAGCCTGTTTTCTTCACACCTCATCAGCGGAGGCTTATAAGACAGATGGGTTTTTATGTGCTCCATTCACTTAAAAGTGTCATATAAGGGCCCTTCATCCCTTTCCTTTCATAACCAATTAGAAATGTTCAAAACAAATGTCAGTGCCATTTTGTTTGGCCAGATGACACTAACTTGGAAAAACAAACAATGTTTTTTGGACAATGCTGACCACATGAAGAAGGTTATAAATCATGGGGGCGCTGGATTTATTTCAGAAGCAGGGCAAAGACAAAACATGTGAGACATCACATCACTTTGTTATCTAGAGATGCCACTACCGACAAGTGAACTGCTAATCCTGAAGTGGACAAAAGAGCTTGCCAAAAAGATTTATTGCACCTTTAAAACTATCATTTGTCTGATCATCAATATGACAATATCCCAAAGTTGTAATGCATGAACATGCATGAAACGTGACTTTTTTTCACTCTTTTGTTTTTCATGACAGTGTGCTTGAAAAATGACATGCAGATAGAGTTGCAAGCAGGGATGAATGTGACTAATAGGTCATCCTACCAAGGAGAGGAGCTTCTGGAAAACTCCACCTTGGCCTACTCCTACTATCATCAAAACTACACCCTCGACCCCTCACTTCTACAGGACAAGAGTAGCACCCCCATACCTGCAGCATGCGAGCAGGTCCACATCGCTGTGGAGGTCTGTATCTGTGTGTATGTGAGTGTGTAAAATACCAATTACATTTTCTTTAAACATTACAGATTCATCTTGTGACCCGATGATGATCTAAACTCTCATGGTGGATACCATTAACTGTGCTAATACTGTATTAGTCCCTACGCTTCTCATAGTTGCATTTTCTTTCTTTCCTCTTCTCAGGTGTTCCTGATCCTCGGTATCGTCTCTTTGCTGGAGAACATCTTGGTCATTACAGCCATCGTAAAGAACAAGAACCTCCACTCCCCAATGTACTTTTTTGTCTGCAGGTAAAAGATTCATGTTAAACTGTAATAATGTAACACTGTTCCAAGTTCAGCAAAATGTGTTTTGGGCACAGCAAGTATGTTATTCTTTGTGCATTTTGTCATTTAAACAATTTAAGGTTACATTACATCTTCATTCAGGCATTATTGATGAATTAGGTGATTATACAGCTGTCCTTATCATTTTGGTTCATACTCATACAGGAAAAAAAGAAATAAAGTGCTTCTTTTGTGTTCAGCTCCTATGAAAACAGAGGATATGCTCATTATTGAATAAGAAAAATTAACAGAGAATTTACTCTTGTGAAAGCTGACAAGAGTGTGAGAGTATGCCTGTGTGTGTGTGTTCCAGCCAACTTTTTTATAAATGTCAATGGAAATGTGTACTTTAAATGACAACCAACCTGGCAAAAGTTTGCCCCAGAGAAATAAATTCAGGATTCATGAAAATGAATGTAGGGACAACATGCTACATGCTTATTAGTTTACACCATGAGCACCAAGTTGCTTACCAAGAACAGGTGGTCATTGTGATGGCGCACACTTTTTTGCATTTAGCTCAAAGCATCGTAGCTTTAAAGAGTAGTTAACATTATTGGACTCAGTTGTTTTGTACTATAAGTCAAGGACATCACTGGTTTCCCTTGTATCATATTTGGGAAGGACATCTCAATAAGTCTCAGGATAACTGTTCAACCTTTTCTTCAGAAAATGTCAAGAGCACATTCAATCATCAAATCCTTGAACTGGTTTTCCCACTGAAGTGCGAATGCGCCATTACACAGCAGGAGGTTTTGTCAGCTCGTTTGCTGTATCCTGGAATCATAGAGAAGAAACACTTTTGTATATTGTGAATATCTATGTGTGTGAGAAAGCTTCTGTTAACCTGTCTGGTTCCGACAGTCTGGCAGTAGCGGACATGCTGGTGAGTGTGTCCAACGCCTGGGAGACCATCATCATTTACCTCCTCAACAACAGACAGCTGGTGGTGGAGGAGCACTTTATCAGGCAGATGGACAACGTATTTGACTCTATGATCTGCATCTCTGTTGTTGCATCCATGTGTAGCCTGCTGGCCATCGCTGTGGACAGGTACAAATTCTGAAGAGTAATTACGTCAATTGTAATTCTTTCTATCATTTACTTAAATTTACCTGAAGATCCCGTTCAGTGATATATATAGAAAAGTGTATTCTTAATTACTAAATGTAAGAGGAAATTAAATTGCATCAAAGTAAGATTAATATTATGTTTCTTTTTTATCTATTTTCCATCTGGTGTTCTACATATACTAGAAGTAATTTCATGAGTGAAACAATAAGACAAGCATGAAATAAATCTTGTGAAGCTGGTTCACAAACTTTCACTGTTGCTGAGAAAGACTGTAGTTTTGATTAACAGAGTAGTATTGATTACATAGCTGTGGCAACTGACATGGCTTTAAAGTCATTGTTTATAAGTGCTGTAACTGATTTATATATCATATATTTGTATAGACTTTTCTGCCAGTTGACTACAAGCCACATTCATCCATTTACACATACAGTCATACAGCATGTCTTAGTCTATACAGTGTTACAAGGCACACACCCTTTTCTCTATCACACACATTCACACATGGACACTTATGGGGGCAACTTGGAATTCTTACCCAAGGGTAGTTAGACATGTGACTTGGGGAAGCGGAGAATCAAACCTCCAACATGCTTGCCAGTCCCTGAGCTACAGCCCCATATAGTGGTTGTTTGTGTTGAATTACGATTTTGCTGCCAGAGGTTTGGACTGAAGACAGTTGTTTTTTTAACTCCTGTGGTGAGTACAGTGTTTTGAAGCACCATAGATTCAAACAGCTTGACATATCCACAGCACCAAAGATTGACCCACAGTAGCAGCCAAAGTAAAAGCAATAGCAAAATACAGTCACAGGTGCCTGGCAGGGTTCAAAACTAATGGTAGTACTGCACAGTTTTCACCTTAACTTGCAGTGTATTATACTGTAATCAGAAGGAATGTAAAGGTGATGGATATGAGCTCCCCCCAAAGGTTGGCTGGCCTCACCCTTACAGATACTGTGAGGTGGTGGGTCATTTTGGAGGGGCTCAGATTAGAATCACTGCCCCTCTGCATCAAAAGAAGCTAGTTAAGGTTGTTCAGACATTTGGTCAGCATGCCTAATGGAGACGTTTTGTGTAGCTCTTATAATGACAAGATCTCAGGGCCCCTTAATGTTCCTCTGGAAGAGCTTAAGAAGGTGGCTGGGGAAAGGGAAGTATGAGGATCTCTGCTCAGACCGTTGCTCCAGCATGCTGGTCCAGGATGAGCGGGAGAAAATGAGTAGATGAAACGTTCATTACCAGTTAAATCATGCTCCGTGATAACCAATTAAGAATTGCAATGTTATGTAAAAGTAGTATGGCATGGTAATACCTATATTGTCCTCATAAATCAATAGTTTTGTAATAGCTGATTATATTAACTTAATGTAAGAAAGTAATTTAGCATTCAGCATTTTTTGAGCCTACCTCAAACAACCCCTGGCAAAAGCTATGGAATACCCACACTTGGAGGATGTTCAATGAGTTTTATCTAAAAAAAAAAAAGACGAAACACAGATATCAGACAAGACATTTTTATTTGTCTGTGGAACAATTTGGCTTTGTAAAACATGAAAAAAAATGCAATTATATTGAAGAAAAGCAGTCATGGACTGTGGATGATTGTATGAAAGTGATATTCAGTGACAAATCAAAAATCTGCATTGAGCAATGAAACATAGAAATTAGTGCCTCAAGATGACAAGCAAATATCTACATCAATTGATGATAGGGTAAAGGACAAGTTGAGATGACTGTCTTTACCTCTACTGTAGTAAACAAATGAGTTAACACTGTAATTTTGGAAACTTTCCATTTGGAAACATTCCATTAGTTAAAATTCAATTCAATTCAATTTTGGACTGTGGAAAGGAACGACTCCCTTTTAACAGGAAGAAACCTCTGGCAGAACCAGAACCAGGAAGAAACCTCTGGCAGAACCAGACTCAGGAAGGGTGGCCATCCGCCTCGACCAGCTGGGGTTTGAGAAGACAGAAAAGAGGGAAAAGAGGGGGGAAAAACACCATAACTCCATTCAAAGGATACCTGTTGGAACAGGGAAACACAAGTTAATAACCACAATAATGTCACATGGACATAATGTCATTTGAGAAATTAAACAGGGGGAAAAAGAGAGCAAAGTGAGGAAAGGTGTGACAGATGAGGTCCCCCAACAGTCTAAGCCTATAGCAGCTTAACTATGGGATGTTTCAGGATCACCTGAGCCATCCCTAACTATAAGCTTTATCAAAAAGGAAAGTTTTAAGCCTAATCTTAAAAGTGGAAAGGGTGTCTGCTTCCCGGACATTTACTGGCAGCTTATTCCACAGAGAGGGGCCTGATAACTGAAGGATCTGCCTCCCATTCTACTTTTAGAAACT
Source organism: Leuresthes tenuis (assembly GCF_036924035.1). NCBI lineage: Eukaryota > Metazoa > Chordata > Actinopteri > Atheriniformes > Atherinopsidae > Leuresthes > Leuresthes tenuis. The sequence continues at coordinate 35,282,897 of NW_027325364.1, forward strand.
CTGGGAACAACAAGTAAACCTGCAGTTTGGGAGCAAAGTGCTCTGTTAGGAAAATATCTTACAATGAGATCTTTAAGATATGATGGAGCTCGGTCATTAAGAGCTTTATATGTGAGGAGAAGAATCTTAAATTCTATTCTGAATTTAACAGGGAGCCAATGAAGAGAAGCTAAAACTGGAGAAACATGATCTCTCCTGTTAGTTCTCATCAAAACTCTGGCTGCAGTGAGCTCGGCTGAGGTCATTTCTCAGGATGATAATGCATCTTGCTACAGCGTAATGAGAATTCAAACTAAACAACATGGCCAACAAACAGTCCAGATCCAGGAAAAACAGTCCATGATAAGGACCATTTAAATAAATATATACTTCATTCTGCAAAGCTGGTCCATCAGTTGGAATCGGGATATTGTTTTACACCAGTGAAGCCCTCACCTCAAAGAATTCAAGTTGCCATTAAAGCCAGACGAGGTGCAATATAGTAGTAACAATGACTGTTTTTTTGGTCAATTCTATTTTTTTAGGTATGTTTTACAAAGCTAGGATATTCTGCTGTTAAGTTAAATCATTTTGTGTCATGTCCATGGTTTTTGTGTTACAAAATAAAAAAGCTGAATGAACATCCTCCAAGTGTGTTGATTCCAACATATTTGCCAGGTGTTCATCATTAATGGAGGTCATATGACCTCCATGGTTGAAGTCTTCTATCTAATCTGCTGCTGCTAGGTTCTACCTCAGTGACAAAGCAGTATTATTCTTCACAGTAATACATTTTCCCTTCTTCTGACATTTCAAGGGTCTTTGCCCATAATAGTTTCAGTAATCCCTCAGAGGGAGTGTGAATGCTGCAAGAAAATTCTAGTTTACTGATGTGACCTGACAAATCAATAAAAAGTGTTTTATTATCTACAGGTACGTCACTATCTTCTATGCACTGAGGTACCACAACATCATGACAGTCAAGAGAGCTGGTTGCATCATCGGAGGAATCTGGACCTTCTGCACTGGCTGTGGAATTGTCTTCATCATCTACTCTGAAACAACCCCTGTCATCATCTGCCTGGTCTCCATGTTTTTTGCCATGCTGCTAATCATGGCCTCCCTGTACAGCCACATGTTCATGTTGGCCCGCTCGCACGTCAAGCGGATTGCCGCCCTCCCTGGCTACAACTCCATCCATCAGCGAGCCAGCATGAAGGGAGCCATCACGCTAACCATCCTCCTAGGGATCTTCATTGTCTGCTGGGCTCCCTTCTTCCTTCACCTGATCCTGATGATTTCCTGCCCTCGCAACCTCTACTGCGTGTGCTTCATGTCCCATTTCAACATGTACCTCATCCTCATCATGTGCAATGCAGTGATAGACCCACTGATATATGCTTTCAGGAGTCAGGAGATGAGGAAGACTTTCAAGGAGATCATCTGTTGTTACAGCCTGAGAAACGCATGCACTAACATCTGTGCCCTAACTGGTAAGTACTGAGAGAAACAGAGTGAACTGACAGGATGGGTAGAATAAACTCAACTAACTCCAACACTGGAGCAAAAACACAGGATATTCAAAACACAAGGCCTGATGACTGGTTCACTTTCACATTTCAGTCAGTGCAATTGCCATCAAACATTCTATCCAACAAATATTGAAAAATATAATCTGGAATGGAGACTGCACTATTAACGTGTCTCCTAATGTCCTAGTGTATTATATCTACCATTTAAACAAAGAGGCTAGTTCATTAGGTGCATTATCTATCAAATACCATCTGAAATCACATTTTATTTGAAAGTGCCTCACAAAAAAATCATGGCTTGCTTTTCATTCTCCCTGACATTTCTGCTCTTTTTTGGCTTTTATCATCATTATTTTTTTCTGCCAGTGTATGACTGCAACCAGATGGATGGAGAGGATTTTTTTCACTAATATGAGTAAACCATGAAGGTTGAAAGATTGCTTATATAATTGCTTTTAATGAAACTATAGCTACCCCCCTAGCTAATAATAATAATAATGATAACAATAATATATTTTATTTATAATGCATTTTACATTTACAAAAAAAAATCTCAAAGTGCTACAGTGGGATAAAAACAACTAATAAGATCAAAGCTGGGACACAAATAAAATACACAGAGCATTTAAAGGGAGATAGATAAAAACATTGGGTAAAAAGTAAAAAGGTTTTCAGGCCTGTTTCAGGACAAGTGGTTCACAGTCTGTAGAGCCCTCAGATGTGGAGGCAGAGCGTTCCACAGACGAGGGGCAGTGCAGGAAAAGGCTTGGAGAATTTTTTGTTGTTGAATTTGCTGTGAAGTACCAATTTGAATCACTTCAGTTTTTGAACTGTTAAAATGGAGAAAATTTTGCTGCATTTATGCCTTTATGTCCTCCAGACAAGCTGCAAGTGTGGAGCGAACGGATAATTGGCAAGGTGAAGGGGCTGGCAATGATGAAGATGGAATGAGTGGGGTCTCAGACACATTGCTACCTAGATTAAGGTACAGCTGAGTATCATCAGCATAGCAATGAAAAGAGACCCCATAGCTGCTGATAATGCACCCAAGTGGTACCATGTACAGATTAAAAAGAAGAGGTCCAAGAATTGATTCTTGGGGCACACCACAGGAGACAAGATGTACTCAGTGACCTGGCACGACCAATGGAGACAAATTCGGACCTGTTCTTCAGATATGATCGTAACCTCTCCAGGGACATGTCAGTGAGTCCTGCAAGGTGCTGTAGGCGGTGAAATTTTCGACTCGACTTAGAGATGACATTTTCTCATGACATAAAAAGGATGTGGTGGTCTAGGTCAAAGGCTGCTGACGAATCAAAAAGGATGAGTAGTGAAGAAGAGCCACGATCAGCAGTCATCAACAGGTCATTTGTAACCCGGATCAAAGCTGTTTCAGTACTATGGGCAGCACAGAAACCAGACTGAAATTTGTCCATAATTCTTTTGCCATGGAGACTAATTTCTCCAGAACCTTATCGAAAAAAAAAGGGAAGGTTGGAAATTGGTCTGTAGTTTGCTAAATCCTGGTTCCAGGATAGGTTTTTTTAAGGAGGGGGTTGAATATGGCAGATTTCAAAGTGGGGCCAGATTGGGGGGATTTCTTCACTATGGTAGTGATGAGGGGACTGAGGGAGGCAATATGGGCTGTTGGGAAAGGGTCAATGGCACATGTAGAGGGTTTCCTGGCCCTAACAATGGCCTCAACTTCCTTTACACAGACCTCTGGAAAAGAGCAAAAGGCAGGAGGGCTCCTGAGCTATGAATCGGTAGTTGGGGTAAGTGCTGGGGGGAGAGTGGTGAGGACTGATCTGATTGTCTGGATCTTACTATGGAAGAAAGAGAGAAATTTATTACAGGAGGTCATTGGTAGGGTCAATGATTGATGCTGTTTGTGGCTGAAGGAGTTGAGTGATGGAGGAAAAAAGTACTTTGGAGTTACCAGGGTTATCTGAGATAACAGATGAATAATATAGTGATTGGGATTCCTTGCATACATTGTACAGTGCTCCTGATAAGCTAGCTTGTGGACTAGCAGACCAGAGGCTAAAAAGCGTCTCTCAAGCACACGACCAGCTGCCTTCATTTTCCTTTTAGATACGACTCAGAGTGCCGGATGTGCACATCCTTTGTAATTAAGACAGTTCTCAGTTCTGCTTTCTGATATTGGGAAGCAGTATTTCATGCTTCAAACAAGTCAGACTAAGACTTTTGTGTATGCATAAGGAGAAATTTGAAAACTTTTGGATATCAAATAAAGAATAAATAGAAAAATAAATAGATTTCTTATAATTTTCTTAATGCTGTATTTGATGTATAATCCTATATGTAACTGCTAACAAACAATAGCAAAACACAATAATTAAATTGTCGTCTGAGATTAACATAATTCCCCTACACACACTTTGAAAACCAACAACATTTAAGACATTTTTTCAAGATGCTCAAAGTGCTTTCTGTTGGGGTTCAGAGATAAAGAATATCAAATCATCAGCATAGAGAGCTATGATTTAAAATAGCACAACAGGGGTTGTTTCCTAAAGACCCATGTATCTCTCCTTGGCTTTGCATCATTCATGCTGTTTGTTTGGTCTGTCATCCTCATTCAGAGGCAAAATCGCCTCTCATGATGAAAAATATAACGTTTAAAGATATATAAACATTTGACACGTTATGAACTTTTCAATTGCTATGCAGGTTAAACTTTCGCCATTATTTCACTGTAAGTAACACCAATTACTTATAACATAAGGGGGTTTGAAAACTGTTGACGTGGACCACAGTGACAAGCTCTTTATCTTGGCTAATGGCAAAGTCCAGCTTGCAAGGTCTTTTCACAGTTGATCCGTAATCGCACATAAAGTTATCATAATTTTATTGTCTAAGACAATATGAATCAATAAAGAGAAGAAGGCAGTTTTGCAGCATCTATTGAAATACTTTTTCTTTTCTCTACACCATAAGCTACATTCACATCAGGGATAGATCGTTTTAACATTACACTAGTCAAATACAAATGTTCTTGATGTTGTTGTGTAATGTTCCCCTAGTGGACATCAAAGTTTCACATAAAGTATGTAGATGGAAACATTGGAGAAAAACACACAGAAAAAAAATTTGTCTTGACAGACAAAGCACAGAAGTTTCACAATTTGAAGTTATTCTGCTGCTTATTTCTGTCCCTTGCTCCCTGATGATTTCCTAATACCACTTCCCTGCCCAGTCTACTGTGTTCATTTACTGTGTATAAGATGCCATAAGGTTATTGAATGTAAAAATGAATGTATAAACTGCTTCACAGTGCTGTACCAGTTTTTATCTAGAAATAGAGCCATTCACTGAAGCAGGATGCTGTACATTACTGCAGAGAAATAGTTCTCATATGTAAAATATTTATTGGGACAAAAAGAGTGAGCCAATTGTATTGATTTTTCTCTTCGGGCTGATCGGCAGTATTTTTTATGCATATAAACAGCAAAATAATATGTGTTTTTAAAGCCAATGAAGTGAAACACTGTTAAAGGATTATTTCCTGTTTTGTGTTGTATTCACTGTTGCTTCCTTTACAGCTTGCTGTAAGTCCTTTGCAATTGTGAGAACAAAAGCAGACCATGGGAATATGTACACAAAACTGTACCACAAGGAAAATTACTTTGTTTTCCATTGTAATGTAGTATTTCTTGTTTTTCCTTGTGGATTTATTTTGAACTGTACATTCAGCTCCAACACATATGTGTAATTAATGACTGAAAAATTATTGATTAACAGCGGGGGAAGGCACAATTTATGTAATCGCCTGGCGGCATGAACAATTTTAATTATGAACTTCAGTTGAAAAGGCTGATGTTAGTATTGGCCATGTGGCTTATGATGGACTTTCCAAATAACATATTTGCATGTCTGAATAAAAGTAGATGGTAAAATTGAGAGCTGTTTTTTTGCCCATATCAATTTCTATTTGCACATATGTGTCTCATAGCATGACAAAAATCTCAAGCATATCATGTTTGAAAGGGCACAGCAGAACAAGCCTGACCCACAAATGCCCCTTTTCAAATGGCACCAAAGTTTCTTTTTCAGCCTCTTGGTGCCTGAAAACACAGGGCACCTTTAATGGTATAAGAAGGGCCCACAAATGATCAGGCAGGCAATTTCAATGTTCTGTGTTCTGTGAACATATCTTAGCATGTAAAGGAGTATTCAGGGTGAAGGTCAAAGGCATCCTTACACAAATAAAACAGAAAAAGGGGTCAACACACTTTGTCTATGAACACAACTTCCAGTCTGAACAAAGTAGCATCTTCCTGAAGGTGTGCCTGAGCTCAGCACAGCGGAAGGCATAGATGGCTGGATCTATCAGGGCATGGCTCATCATCAGCACCACATGTAGCTGGAAAAGGGACCGGTAACACTCGCAGTATGGATTCATGGGGCACACCATAATTATGATTAGGTGCAAGGAAAATGGTGCCCAACACACCACAAACGCTCCAACCAGGATAGTGAGAGTCAGAGCTCCTCTCATGTTGCTGCCCCATCTCCTCTGCCGTCGACACTTGCCCTCGCCACCAGCAGAGAGAGCTGCAATGTTCTTGGCATGGATACGTGCTAGCATGAACATGTAGACATATAGGAAGCAGATAACTGCCAAAGAGACGATGAAGAAGACAACGAAGCAGATCATGATGAACTTGAAGGCAAAGAACCTCACCATCAGTACAGAAAACACCCCACATGCTGTCCAAATGACCCCCAAGATAGCTCCAGTACGGTGCATTGTCATGATATTGTGGTATTGCAGTGCATGGAATATGGTGATGTACCTGGAAAACAGAGAAGAAATAATTCTATGATCTGATCAATTTTTTTTGGTTAACTAAATTTCCCCCAAACCACCTTCATCAATATTCTGCAAGACACATATTTAAGTGCCACATAATTTTACAAGAGTTGGTGGAGCCCACAACGGAGTTTAGACAGACACTTGAAAATCATGTGACCATGTGAAAACATTTTCATGAATTTTGCCAGCTTGTTCTACTTCTTCCTAGTGAACAAAAATCTATGTTTGTGAGAAACTGAGAGACAGTTAACAAAAGAATGTAAACACACACTCACATGATGTATAGATAGCATTTTCAGTGTTTAGCACTTGTCACAATTTCATGTGGGTGTAATCTGCTTGCTATTGTTGTACTATTGCAAGAAAGGGTTTAGGTTTAAATATATAGCAATTGTCAAATTAAAAAGCCAGGTTAAGTTTTTTTTGTGAATGCGAAGATCTAAGCTCTAGAGTAAGATGATATAATAGCTGTAATGTAAATTATACATGATCCATGTTTAGACACTCAAAAACCATTGCAGCAGTCCTTTAACTACACATCAATGATTCATATATCAGACAAAAATTTTCCAAACTGTCCTTGGCATACAGTTAGCAAGACACGATCCTTTGCCAATTCAAATGATCAGTAAGGGCAGATTTTTTTCTTCTCTTTGGACAAAAATCCAGAGAAATGGATCATAGCAGGCAGTTCAGTAGCAAACAGAACAATTATTTGATTCTTTTTACCTAGTTGTTGCTCCTATGATTCTGCTAATAGAATAAAGTAGTCTGTTATGATATCGTTTCAAAGGATAAAAATAGTATAATGCCGAAAAGGAATTCTGATAGCGTGGGTAGATAATTGTCATCATCGATTAAAAATCCATCCCTGACATTGTTGAATAAATAGTTAAAAGTACAGTGCAATTCTATATGCAAATCCAAGTTCTGCTTACATACCGGTCAACAGCAATAGCCAGGAAACTGAAAATTGAGCCCACAAAAGACATGCAAAGGAGGGAGTCCATCACATCATCCAGTTTGGTCTCAGAAGGACCTCTCTTCTCCAGTTGTCCCACATCAGCAAAAGCTATCATCAGGTTCTCCCAGGTTTTTGTCACACTGGCAATGGTATTAAAGGCAGCCAGGCTACATATGAAGCAGTACATGGGTGTATGGAGGTTTCTGTTTCGAAAGACGGCTACCACAACCAGGAGGTTCTCAACCAGGCTCACAACTCCAATGGCGAAAAAGACAGGGAAAGGTACTTTCACATCTGGGCAATCCGTCTGGTTCATTGTGGCAGTGTTCACAGTTAGCACAGATACCATTATATCTAGAACAAAAGCTGATTAACATGAAAATCAGATTTACCTATGACCAAAAGTACATTTTGAATGAAAAAAAAACGGGTCAAGATTTAGCACAAAATAATAATAACATAGACGGTACAGTCCAATGCAGTTTTCAAGATGTTGATCTCCACTGTTCACAAACTGTTGCAGCTTTGTCCTTAGAATATATTTAATGGCTACATGAACTAGTGCTCAGGGTTGTATCAAGATTCGGCCTTGGTTACACAGTTTGAATGTCCAAAATTCAAATATTTCTTTAACTTTTTTGTCTGCACTATTTTTTTTGTTGACAATCACACAAATGGGATAGAAAGAAAAGTAATGAAAAAACGAGAAAGCGCTAAACTATTTCAACAGCAGCAAAAGTGTACATAGTTCTATACAGAGTGCCATTGAGCAACATTAAAGTTTCAATCTCTGTATGTGTAAATAGTTTTAAGGGACTAAAGCTTCATTATCTATAGCCTACTAAGACATAGACTGTGGAAGCATAAAGATACTTTTCTATCTGTACTGAAAAAGTGGGAGAACACTGGATGAACCAAAAATAGCATCTGTTCATATTCATAATACAGTTATGCATGTTATGTATTATGTACAGAATTGTAAACTGCAGTTTCAAAAATATCTTTTCTTATATTGCAGAAAAACAGCATTCAGTTCCCTAAGTACACACAAGCTAGGTATATTCAATGGTCTGAGTGATCGTCTCAGTGTTATATGTCCTCTTCAGTTAACTACTGAACAGAATTGTGAGATATTCGTAATCTTCACAAAGTCCACTTAACAATGATATAAGTTTTCATTTGTGAACCCCCCCACGACTCAAATCAGCCAGCAGCTCACCCTGCTTAATGACATATCAGCTTCTTTAGAGAAAGCAAGAAGCTGTGCTAATGTTAATGCTAATGCTGAGCAAGTGGGAACAATAGAGGACAATGCTGTTCAAGATACAAAAGTGAAAAATGTCTGGATTTACTTACAGCAAGTCAATTTTCTATTGCCTTAAAGTATGAAGATAACATAAAAATAAAACATTCCAATCAAATGAATAAACAAAAAGCTGATTTACAAGGGAAAGCTGTGCAAAAGTGTTCTTGTTAACCAAACTTTTTAAAATCAAATTCCTTAAATTACATAATTTTTTTAAATTGATTTAAGTTATTTGTTAAAAGACAAGAGGTACTAAAATTAGACAGTGTTGAGGCAAGAATTCAGTCTGACCTAATACCCAGGTGGTTGGTAGTGCTCAGCTGACAGAACATGACTAATTCCTCCGGCAATCACATGAGCGAAGGTCACGTTTAAGGAAACTCACACAAGAATACTCAGAAACAGGCACGTCTTTGCAGCTGCTTTGTCACAAAATGTTTCACATATGTATATCCTGTTTTCAACAAGGTGGGCAGTCATTTTTATCTCCAGCCATGTAACCACATCTGCCTTTCCTCTGCTGTTTACACAAGGGAATGCAATCAGTTTTTTCTCCTGTATTTCTTTCTCTTTTTTCCCCAGCACTGCAATTACAGTTAGTCTGTTATTGCCAAAAAGTGGTTTACAGGATGTTGTAGTCTTGCTGTGTCCATCTAATCCTCTGTACTCTCTCTGTCAGGTTGGTAAGTCTCTGCTTGATGCTTCACCTGTGAAAAAACAATAACAAATCATTTCACTAAATTCCAGCACTTTTTTGCTACTTATGTTTAATTAATGCTTCATGTACCATATGATATGTTACTTGGACTGAGTTCTTTTGAATGAAGGAAGCACACTTTGATCTGAGCTGTGAATCTGTCTGATGATTGAAGATGATTATTTTAAATATACCAAGTTTTAATTTAAAACATTCATCCCTTGCCGCATAGGCGATCCCCCAGTAGTCTCATTGCATTCAAAGGAGCCACAATAAATCCAACAAAAGACACTTTGCTAACTTATTGATGAGCTTTAATGCTAAACTATCGGTCCGATGATGTAGATGAAAACTATTGATCTTTTCATTCTAAACAAGTACTTAAACAACAGATGTTTTAGTCTTTGTTTTCAGTATGAAACAAAACATATACCTCCACCCAACTATTCAAGGTGTTAAATATTCTATTGACACTAATGATATATCAATAAAATAATAATAATAATTAAATGGGCTGTGTACATATCCATAGGTCCATTGGAGCTGAATTCTCAGTCATCAGTGTTATTAAATTTAAATACAAAATTTACAAAAAAAATAGAGAGAAATTGTTTAATGAATAGTGTACAAAAAATATGAAATTTGAATAGAAACTAAATGTGATGATTTGCAAATGATTTCAACCCTAGATTTAGATAAAAAAAACAGTACATTGCAACATACTAAATGTTGAAACTGAGAAATTTCGAAGGCAGCAACATGTCAAAAAAGTGAAAAAAAATCTAATAAAATAGAGAACAGGTAACCAACAACCAGCACATCTGCAAAGACTAGTTAAGTAACAATAGAACAAAACAAAACAGGTGGAAAACCTCATCAGAAAGATGATGTGTTTCTGATGAGTGGAAATTACCACTGTGTTAAAAACTGTACAGACAATAAGGTCAGCTATTTGAAAATGTTATTGAACATAAAAACTGCAAAGGATTTTAACATTGCATCATGAAAACTTGTTTAATTTAGAAAAAAAAATCTAAAGGGACGGAGTCAAAAACCAGAATGGCCATGACCTTAAGCCCCCCAGGCAACACAGCATTAGAAACACACTTATGGAGTGGAAATCACAACTACAGCTGAGGAACATATCTGGAAATCATTGTCAGAGAAAACATTTTGTCAAATGCAGAGAAAAAGAAAACATGCATTGTATTATATATGTAAAAGAAAATAGCTGTCTTCTTTGGGGCTGAGCTCATTTAAGACGTATTGAGGTGAGAGGGAAAGCTTTCCTGTGGTCTTTCTTTTTGAAAAACATGGACCAAATAATATAGGAACGATTCAGCTTGTTATTGGCACATCAGAGTAACTCAGCAGTAAACAAACCCTAAACTTTTCCCTAAACTGCAACTTTTCAGAAATGTGCAGCAGGCATAAAAATTTAAGATATGCATAAATTTTCAAACAGACTGTAAGATATAACTATTGCGTTGTATCTGTTATATTTTCAGTTCAATATAAAGTTTAACTAATTGCACAGATCACTGCATTCAGATTCATGTCACAATGTTTTTTGAAAATGAAAATAGAATAAAAAAATTTAATTAGAATAAAATCAAAAGCATTGCTGAATATTAAAGTGATACACTGAAGATCTCTCCTGGCTGCACAATTATGCTTTACGTGTGTATGCATGCTCGTGCGCTCGTGTGTATGTCTGTGTGTGTGTGTGTGCATGCAGCACACAGTCAATTTTCAGACGTCATTAAACTCAAGGTCATGTAAACCTTTTGGGGGAATAGTTCAGGGATCTGTTTCATTATTGATTAGTTGGCAATATGAAACTGAGTTAACTCTCCGAGACCATTCCTGTTTTGTTAATACTTACATTTTCTCATCATGTAATTTCTGTTACATTTCTGTGATATTTAGAAAGTTCTGGTGTGGGCTGAGAATGTCTGGCTCACAGTGAGTTTCCTTATCCCAAAGGTTACGGATAAGTTGGGGGCCTCTTTACAGACAACTCCCCCGTTTCTTTTAGGAGCTGGTTTTGTGCACGAGGATGCTAATACATTACAAGACACAACCTCACAAATATGGAGGAAAAAACTGCCATAATAAACATATATGTAACTAACATGTAACTAATATGTAACTATTTTACTTCTTACCAAGAACATGTATGATCAACTTTTAGATCATGTCTCGGCATCAGCTAAATCAAACAACAATGATGTGCAGACCAAGGAAGGAGGGCTTCCAGGGTAGCTAAAGCATCCTGCTGTCATAAAAGAGACTTGAATTTAACGCAGCCAGGAAACTACTCTTGCCCTTTTGTTTAACCTTAGATCTTACTGTTTCACTCTGTGGAAAGTCCTGTCACTGGCATTACTTATTTTCTTTGGTAACGTATATGCATCACGAAATGTAGCACATGTGAATATCTCAAAAAAAACATTACTGTCTTGCACTGCAGTTGACAGACTAAACAGTTGAGCAGTTGTTGCACTTTGAATTATACTGAATCCTTTGGTCAGACTGTGCTTATGAAGCAAAGACAGGAAAATCCTTTACAAAACATTGTAGCATTTAAAGTGTCCTTCAAATGTAATTAAGACCAGCATTTGATTTTAATTAACCACTTTCTTTGTAAAATGTTTATGTTTAACATGACCTGAATTCTGGAAGTCTCAATTAACCTTGGGTTACACCTTTGGAAGGTTATTTGGAAGGCATTCAAGATCAACTATCCACATGAGAGTTGAGAGAAGCAGCCTGGAAGAGCCTGGAAGATCAAATTCAAATCCTATTTATTCCCTCAAAACGGTTTCAAACATCAGGCCAGTTTCTGAGTAATGTTATTGCTACGACTATTGAAATGTTTAAGAAAGTTTTAAGAAAGCAGGCATAATAATGTCAAAAACACATGAAATCAAATCAGTCATGTCTTCAACACTAACAGAAAAAATCATTTTAAATGTTAGTGTTTTCGGTCTTATGATCTCCAATCCTTTTCCTCTGCTCATACCATCTCCAATATGACAATGCACACTTATCTGATCTATACTTCCTCCCTTGTGCCTTATTACCACTCATGCATTGAGTCCTCTTCATTACCTCCAGAACTTCTTCCCTGCATCTTTTTTTAATGCACCAAAGATCAAACAGTCGGCTTAACAGGGGCCGACATGCTGTTGCACTAGTGTCTCTCCCCTGTCTGATTATATAAGACCTCCTTTTACTGCACTTGAAGACAAAAAAAACCAAGGCTTTAGGAACAGTTCTTAAATGACTTATTATGCACTTGCTCTGTACCAGTTTGGTTAAATTACTAAATGTCATTAGCCGGAAAAGGTGCTGTATAATTTTTTCCAAGAACCAGAGTTGTAAAGATTGTTGTTTTTGGATAATTGTTGAATTACAACAGGACTTTTTTCTTTTACTGCCAGGTCTTTTCATTTTTATCCCAAGATTAGAACATTTGGTATTTGTTAAGCTAGAAAAAAACATCTCTCCAAAGAGTTCTCATTGAAAGCTGATCAAGGCGTTTGAATCAGCCAGAAACACTCAAAGTGGAAGCAGCAGTGATAATGGACTGAGTTTAGTTACATCTGGACAAAATATCAGCCCGTTACACCTCTGCTTGTATTTTTTATCAAAAATAGGCTGAGAGCCAAGGTGTTTTTTTTTTATTTCCCTTAAGAATAAAATATTTTTTCTTTTTTAAAATGACTTAATGTAAAATTTAATGGTTTGCTCTTGCCCTCCTCCTTAATGTTCACCTGAAGTAATGCATAGCTCCTCTACCATCAACTAGGCAAAGCTGAAAATTGAATTTGAGAGTACTCGCTGAATCCTTGATAAGACATTGTAAATGTTAAAGATTTGATAAATGGAAGAATCATGTAAAAACCTTACTTGTTCTCAATACGCCGCTGGCAGTGAAAAGAAACCCCTCTTCTTTAGAGGCCTTCTCGTGAAAGATTTGTAATTTGTTTGCCATTACTTTTGCAGAGCATCTCCATGGAAGGCACCAAATGGAAAGAGTGGGGTTTTTTTTTTACAGTGGATTGGATATAAATAGGATAGACAAGACTCTGTTATTTTAGCCCTGAAAGGCTGTCTCATCAAGGCTGCACTCATGTTATTTTGTCCATCTCTTTGTTATTACTTTCCATCAATGTCTTCATGTCTGACTAGCACAAGGACAGTGAGTGTAATGAATGCCTGTTTTGGCACACATACATTTATGTATATATATGAACATACGTTGACAAATAAGATCTTATCAGAAGTATTTTAAATTTAATTCAGAATAAAACAATACCAAAAACTAACTAAACTAAATTAAAAAGCCATGTCAGCTTGTTGGTACAGGGCGCTCACAACCCACCGCATCTGCAGCTGAAGCGGCCAAAGAGGCCGAAGCAGGCATATTTAATAATCCATCTTTACATCGGTTTCTGCAATAATAAGTTTCTTCTCCATGGTTTTTACTCTCACGCTGCCCTTTTCCGCCTTTTTTCCGCCTTCGGAATCCAGATAGGCTGTGTTGCATCGCTGTTCATTTGCATAAAGTTGAGCCTCCCACAACTTTTGAAGCTCACGACGCGCCGCTCACAACGCCGGCCGCTCATCGACGACAGTTTACATTGAAAATGAATGGGAGCTGGCCGCCTCGGCCGCTAAAGACGCTTTTGGTGTGAGCGCCCGGTAACAGGTGATTATGCTGTGTGCCTGTCCGGACTCTAAATGCGCGGTGATAATAAAGCAGCGGAGCCGCCTACTACTGAAACTCTGAAACCGAGATGTGCGCGGTGCACCCGGTGGACAGCGACCAATGCCAGTGGCCGCCATTCCGCAGCGTGGATGGATTGGTAGAAATATACAGTCCCTGCGTTTTAATTCCCGACTCGGAAACTCCCGAAAACTGCTGAGATGGTGTCTTTGGTAACCTTACGTCATAAATTAGGAAATCAGTCAGTGGGTCTGGATCAAAAGTAGCTAACAGCACTGGCCTGGAGGGATGGGATAAATGGCGCGAGAGGCAGAGGGAGAAATAGCGGGAAATCAGCACCATTGAGGGCAGAAAGTTAGACTCGGTTTGGTATGTTAGAAGTTGACTGGTGTGATCAACAACATACTCTACTGCTCCATTATCCAACTTGATAGTTTCCTCTCTGCATGGGCGCTATTGCCCAAAAAAGAAGTTGCACTTACCTCGGAGTCAGACGTCCCGCTCCGGTGTCGCTGGAATCTGGATCGCACCAAATGCATCAAGAAAAAAGTGACGTCTATGAGCGTGACGGGTGCGGTAGTGAGCGCGCATTCTTCCTCTCGCTTGGTTACGGGTGGTAAGAAAGTACAGTTGTGGAATGGTCTGATAGACTGGCAGATCTTTTTTGTTGTTTTCGCTCTCTCTCTCTCTCTCATTTCTCTCTCAGACTGCAGGTTTCCTTGTGGTTCCCAGAGTTTCTAAAAGCAGAATGGGACGCAGAGCCTTCAGTTATCAGGCCCCTCTCTGAGGAACCAGCTGCCAGTTTGGATTCAGCAAGCAGACACCCTCTCTACCTTTAAGATCAGGCTTCAAACGTTCCTTTTTGATAAAGCTTATAGTTAGGGATGGTACAGGACTCTCTGAAACATCCCATAGTTAAGCTGCTGTAGGCCTAGACTTCTGGGGCCTCCTGTGATGCACCTCTCCTCCCTCTGCTCTCTTTACTCTCCATGTACATATGACATTATTGTTGTCATCAACTTGTGTTTCTTTTTCTCAACATGTATATTTGCATGTTATATTTATGGATTGCATGAAAGATATTTTTTTGCTGCAATCTGTTGTTTTCCTTTGCCAGACAACTTTTTTTGAATTGGCACTGTATCAATTGGACCAATTTAGAATTTGATGAATTTGCTGTGATTATGATTATATTACAATGAAGTGGATTGGCTTGAATTGGACTATGTTTTTGAAGTGCCTTGTCATTTGTTGTGATTTGGCGCTATATGAATAAAACTGATCTGAATGCCTCTTTTGCTCACTTTACTGTGTTTTCTGAGATTACAGCTCCACTGTTTGACAAATTGTTCAAAAAGTTTTACGTTGTTTAGTAAATTTATGAAAGTAAATGTTTATTTGTAATGGGAAAATTATTTTGATAATTATATCAAAGAAGTAAATACTTCTAAATCTCCCTTTTGATTCAGATTTGATCAGACATTCAAATGGAAGTAAGCTCATCTGAGCCATCTCTACCACACTTAGATATAGGTATATAATAGGTATGTTTCGGTATGTAATGCTCAAAGTGAGTATATGTTTGTTAAATTTTTCTAATTTTTACTATGAAGTGATATCTCAACCATTAAAAAGCCATTTGTCATGGTGAAATTGAAAAATAAAAAAAACATTTTTCCTTTCCTCTATTGAGGACATTAGAGTTAATGCAGTAGAGATTGTATGGTATTTGTTTTTCTTTTATGCCTATACATGATAAATGTTAGATGCTAATCTCTTATCTGAGTCAATTTTGTCTTGCACACATGGGGAATGTTAACTTGTGTTTACATGTGTTTCTCTTTCTCAGCAGGTATCCATAACACTTGTGGTGTTTGTTGTCTCCTCTGTCCTGTCTTCTCAAAACCCATCTGGTTGAGGCGGATGGCTGTCCTTCTGGGTTCTGGTTCTGATGGAGGTTTCTTCCTGTTAAAACAGAGTTTTTTTCTTTCCACAACCACCTCGTGCACGCTCAGGACAGGGGATTGGATTGAAGAGAAGTTTTGGTGCACCAGATATGTATATATTATATTTTGACTATGTGCCTGTTGAAGGGGACGCAGCATCTTCAGGGTTACCAAATATGGGAAGGTTTTACCCTACTTAACGCGTGAAGCGCCCACAGTGAGACAGAGATTGCATTGGACTTTTGATCTTTGAAGATCTCTCCAGATTTGATGCATCATTCTGTAATTCTGGCTTTGTATGTATGTATTAGACTGATTTTGAATTCAATTAACTGGATTTTATTGGATTGTGATTGTATTACAATGAATTGGATTAATTATCTTGAACTGTATTGTGTCTTTGAAGTGCCTTGAGATGACATTTGTTGTGATTTGGCTCTATATAAATAAAACTGAACAGAATTGAAATTGAATTGATCAAGTTTCCCTACCACATTTACACACACACGTCTTCTCTGGGCTTGCTGACCTCCTGCAAATAGTTATGTTGTGCTAATACATTGCTGAGAGATATAACATAGATATTTGTAGAGTACAGCAAAGTAGATTTTGGTTGATAGCTGACTGAGGCTGAGAGACAGGTAGTGAGTAATACAGTAGAAGAAAAAAAAAAACAAGGCAGCAGGCAAAGATAACGGTAGATACAAAGAGACAGTCATTATGGCTGCTTGAGTGAGGAGGTGTTGCAAGGTAGGCAGCAGAGCAGACAGGATTGGAAAGTGGTTGAAAGTAGGAATGGTGAGTCACCACAAGGGCATCTTCATTCATAAGGTGTACACTCAGTAACCACTTCCCCTGTTCTCATTCAGGTTTACTCCATGCATGACTAGAATTCAACAGCTCTCATTATCATCCGTGGATTTCAGCAAACATGCTGTTTGTTACATTACAGATAAAAGCAAAGAAGCCAGTGCTGTATTGAATATGGCACTCCATCTTTTATACGCTTTAGCAATAATAGCTTGGTTTAAGACATTATTGCCTATCCTTGCGTAATTCTGTAAGACTTCTCTTGGCTAGAATGACCATCAGATTATTTATCTTTTTCTGCAATGATCTTTCATTGCTTACAGGGAAAGTGATTATGATTGTGAAGAGACACCTTAAGGATTACTTATATGAAAAATCATCATCAGACCTTTGAATTTTAAGGTGAAAAAGGGCAAAAGACAAGAAGCTATAATCAGATTTGGAGTTCAGGGGAATTTTTTCATAAAAGGACATTTTATTTTAATAATATTTTGAGATTAGAATACAACCAAAAGATTGATCAAATATTTCTTGATTAAGTTTTGTTCATTTAACTGCACTGAATTACAAGTGCGAAATAAATAAAAGAGATTGCTTTAATGTGCATGTTTTCACTGAACTGTGAAATTCCTTCTTCTCCAGCTTTTCCAACCTTGCCTCATCCTGCCTCACCAGTATACATTTACAGTATCTCAAGCGCATTCCCCCTAGATGTTAAATACACACACACTCCACAATTATGAACTAATATTTCTTACATGAATTTAACATGAATGAATGAATGAATAACAAACAATAATTTAAAGCAAAATACATTTCTCAATATGCCTCTTACACTTTGGTCCTGATGACAACAGAACAGCTGCCCAGGAAACCCTCTTTACAGTTGTCTAAATTGGAAACACGGCTCAGCACCATTGAAAACCACCTGATAACTAGCCAGGTCCCCTAGCCAGCTAGTGTAGTGTCCTGTTAGCTGTCCTCCAGCAAATCCCGAGCAGCCAAGACCCCAGACTGGCTGGATGACGATTAGGAAGAGGAGACATAGCCCTAAAGTCAAGCTCGTGGTACACCACCAATGTGTTCACATTTCTAATAAATTTTCCGCATTCAGCGACACACCCTCTGAGGAAAAAACCCTGGTAACTGGCAGCTCCATAGTCAGAAACATGGCATTGGAGACATCAGCCATCATTGTCAAATGTATTTCAGGGGACAGAGTGGGCGACGTGGAATCCTATTTGAAACTGCTGGCTAACGATAAGCGTAAATACAGTAAGATTGGGTGTAGAACTTAATTAACTAATTAATTGATTAAGTTCTAGACACAAGTTCTAATACATTTAGTTCTAGACCCAATAAGCGCCCTCATAACTACTGATGAAACGCCATTCCGTCTGTCCATCTCTTGCTCTTTCCAAACTGCCATTACTCATGAACAAGGTACCGAGATATTTAAACTCCTTCTGCTTGGGGCAGGGACTCATCCCTGACCTGGAGAGAGCATTCCACTTTTTTTCCAGTTGAGAACCATGGCCTTAAATTTTGAAGAGCTGACTTTCATCCTGGCCACTTCACACCGCTATCCACTCCAGTGCGTGCTGACGATCTTGGCTTCAAAGAGCTAACAGAATCACATCATCCTAAAAAAGCAGAGCAGAATAGAAAGACTTGAATTTGGCTGGAGTTGTACCACATAGAATAGCCAACGACCTGGCAACGAGAGGTAGAAGACTGAACATAAAATGTACGGATACCGGGAGTCCCACACAGGTGAGTTGAGTTATTGACCAGTACAGCAGCAGCCACCTCCACACCCGGCAGGAAGTCCAGGAGCCACACATGAAACAAAAAGGAGGTTAAATAAAATAAAAGCATAACAAAACACAAACCCTGATACTAGGGGGACAAGTCAGGACATGTCAAGACATGCCCAGTTCACCCTTACTATGCATTTACAGGCTTACCAGGTCTGTTCGGCAGTCTTCACGCCAACGGATCCAACTCACTACCAGGTGGTGATCGTCCGACAGCTCTGCCCCTCTCCTCACCCAAGTGTCCAAGACATATGCCCACAGGTCTGATGATCTGGCTACAAAGTCAATGACCTACCTTTGGCCTAAAGTGGCCTGGTATCAGATACACTTATGAGCCACCTGGTAAAGGATTACACACACAGTCAGTCCCCTCAGTTCCCTCACACACACACACACACACACACATGCACACGCACACGCACACACACACACACACACACACACACACACACACACACACACACACATCTGAAAAATAGTAACATGAAAAGAAAGTGCAGGTTAGCTAACCCCATGCAGCACTAGCCATTTTATAAACAAAACAAACAAAAACACCATCAACTATTTATGCAAAAGGACGTGCTCGACTGTACGGGAGTTATATATTCATAAACTGAATACTTAAACCACACCTTAATATTAAAGTTATGCAAGCGAATCATGGATAATTAAAATGCATTTGCACAAATGCTTTTTCATTAGTAATCAATCATCCTATTTGCATTTTAATTTTCTTCTTAGAGAGTGCTCAATCTTTCACTTAATTAAAATGAAAAAGAAATAGACATTTGAGATTTAATTTTCAAAATATGCCCCAGCAAATAGACACCAAAATTCAATTTGAAATGTAAATTTTAAAAATGAAAATGCATTTGCAGAAATCCTTTTTCATTTTAAGAATGTGGCTGCATTTTTTGACTCATAAATTAAATTAGTAATCAATCATCCTATTTGCATTTTAATTGTCTTCTTCAAGAGTGCTCAATCTTTCACTTAATTGAAATGAAAAAGAAATAAACATTTGAAATTTAAGTTTCAAAATATGCCCCAGCATATTTTAGTCCCGTGTCTGCATCTGGGTCCTCCTCCTTCGTCTCCATCGCTAAAACCTTGACACCCAATGTCGGAGCTAAAAGGTTTGCTTCAAACCACAGGACAGAAGATAACCTGCTCTTTTCAAAGGGACTGCTACACTTGAAAAGGCTGGCTGTGTGGCTGTGCTACGAGAAACCCCCTTTACTGCTTTCCCTGCCTTTTATTCTCAGTGTGCAACAATGGAAAAGTCTACCAAGAAGCCTCAGCAAACATGAAAGATCAACTACTCATGTTCAAAGCCAAATTGCTTTAAAATGTAACAAGTATAGACTAAATATCAGCATCCACAATGTTAGGGTTAGGGAAAACCGAGAGATTTTAGAAGACCTTGTTAATGAAACCTGCTTCCCAGCCTAACAGGAGCTGCCATTCCATGGTGATGATGAGAGTTCAAGCTCCTTTAATCTGGAAAAATTATGTAGAGTTTTTAAATACTTTAGCTTGTCAACTACAATACAGAACGGTTGGATTAAAGCAGTGGGTCAAGTGATTAGAAATTATATTCAGTTTATTTATATAGCGCCAAATTATAACAAATGTCATCTCAAGGCACTTATATAATATTGTCCAATTCAAGCCATTTGGAGTTTTATTCATTGTAATCATAATCCAATGAAATCCAATTAAATAACATAAAAATAATTAAATCAATTCATATAGAGCCAATTCAAAAACAATATCCTAGCTAAGGAAACCAACAGATTGCACCTTCTCTTCGGTCCAATTTCCCATCCTGAGCATGCATGAGGCGACTGTGGAGAGGAACGACTCCCTTTTAACAGGAAGAAACCTCTGGCAGAACCAGAACCAGGAAGGGTGGCCATCCGCCTCGACCAGCTGGGGTTTGAGAAGACAGAAAAGAGGGGAAAAAACACCATTCAAAGGATATCTGTTGGAACAGGGAAACACAAGTTAATAACCACAATAATGTCACATGTACATAATATCCATCCATCCATTTTCTATACCGTCAATCCGTCGGTCGGGTAGCGGGTGGGCTGGAGCCTGTTTCAGCAGTCATCGGGCGAAAGGCGGGGTACACCCTGGACAGGTTGCCAGTCCATCACAGGGCCACATAGAGACAAACGAGACAAACAACCATGCACACTCACACTCACTCCTACGGACAATTTGGAGTCACCAATTAAACTGACATGCATGTTTTTGATCGGTGGGAGGAGTACATAATATCATTTGAGAAATTAAACTGGTGGAAAAAGAGACCAAAGTGTGTGACAGATGAGCTCCCCCAGCAGTC
Organism: Leuresthes tenuis; assembly: GCF_036924035.1. Classification (NCBI taxonomy): domain Eukaryota; kingdom Metazoa; phylum Chordata; class Actinopteri; order Atheriniformes; family Atherinopsidae; genus Leuresthes; species Leuresthes tenuis. Next base: position 35,303,879 of record NW_027325364.1, read on the forward strand.
TAGACCTACAGCAGCTTAACTATGGGATGTTTCAGGATTACCTGAGCCACCCCTAACTATAAGCTTTATCAAAAAGGAAAGTTTTAAGCCTAATCTTAAAAGTGGAAAGGGTGTCTGCTTCCCGGACATTTACTGGCAGCTTATTCCACAAGAGAGGGGCCTGATAACTGAAGGCTCTGCCTCCCATTCTACTTTTAGAAACTCTGGGAACCACAAGGAAACCTGCAGTTTGGGAGTGAAGTGCTCTGTTGGGAAAATATCTTACAATGAGATCTTTAAGATATGATGGAGCTCGGTCATTAAGAGCTTTATATGTGAGGAGAAGAATCTTAAATTCTATTCTGAATTTAACAGGGAGCCAATGAAGAGAAGCTAAAACTGGAGAAACATGATCTCTGCTGTTAGTTCTCATCAGAACTCTGGCTGCAGCATTTTGGGTCAGCTGGAGGCTTTTCAGAGAATATGTGGGACAGCCCAATAATAAAGAATTACAGTAGTCCAATCTTGAAGTAACAAATGCATGAACTAGTTTCTCTGCATCACCCTGAGACAGGATGTTCCTGATTTTAGCAACATTACGAAGGTGAGAGAAGGCAGTTCTAGAAACCAGTTTTATATGTGCGTCAAATGATCAATTCTGGTCAAAAATAACTCCAAGGTTCCTCACTGTAGTATTAGAAGCCAAGGAAATACCATCTAGAGTAACTATATTGCTCGACAATTTCTCCCTGAAGCGCTCAGGTCCAAAGAGAACAACTTCAGTTTTGTCTGAATTTAAAAGCAGACAGTTCTGAGTCATCCAGGTCTTTATGTCTTTAAGACAGGCTTGTAGTCTGACCAACCTATTGGTTTCATCTGGTTTTATAGACAAGTACAACCGACTATCATCAGCATAACAATAACCCCTTACTCTGTTGTGTGAGGAAAATTATTCATTTACATGAACAAATTAAATCTATCAGATAAATATGACTTAAACCAGCCTAATGTAGTTCCTTTAATCCCAATGACATGTTCATGTCTCTTCTTATTCTCTTCTATCAATGATGAATAATAAGCAGTTCTAGCTTTACGAAGGGGTTTCTTATACGTTATTAAACTATCTTTCCAGACTAATTGAGACTCTTCTAAATTAGAGGAACGCCACTGTCTCTCCAGCTTTTTTGCAGACAAAAGAATAGATAAAAAAAGAAAACAACAATCAAAGTTTAAAACTGAACAACATGGATCTTTTTTGTGTGACTTCAGAGGAAACTTAAGATTGGTGTGGGCATCCAGAATCTGATCTGCCAGTAATTCTCAAAGGGAAAGTCTTTCGACAGGAGGAAACAGGCAGAGGAGAACCTGCAATGCACAATGGGAGGAAGGAAGAATTTAAAGCTTAACCAGCTGCATTGGTTACTGCAAGTTATATAACCCAGGAATTCATTGTTGAGAGATTATTTGAAATGCCTTTCCTGAGACTGACATGGTTTCAGAGGATTGGAAAGAAGGGCTATCTTTTAATTGGAACTTACAGTTCAGTGGAAGATAGGTTGCACGGTCCCACACATCTTTAGGGTACAATGCTGAGGACAAATCGTCTACCTGTTGGATGGAAGAAAAGTCCTCAGACATATGAAATCTCAATCACGTTTGACACTGACTCTTATTTAGGGTTACATTTTCTTACTATAAGTGATACATCTCACATGGGAAAATGCTGCAGCGTGGACAAAAGTGAGAAACAGGCAGGATGTTCTGTACATGTTTATGTAACTGTACATGTTCTCCACATGATGCAATGTACAGTTGGATGATTCTCTGAATTTAGTTATTTCTTTGAACTCATGAAGGGTTCCGTCTTTCTTGCCTGAAATGATTATTACGCAGAGCTCCCCTCTCTGTGGACACCTCCAAAGTGTCACTGTCACATGACGGTTTTATGCTGACATTTAACTGTCCTTTCTGAATGTGCTGTGTGAAGGTTGATCGACATCCTGTGATGTGCTTTAAAGTAAACGCAATAATAAAAGACAAAAAAGCTGATTTCAATGACAGAATATGCACAGCACAGTGTACTGTATATGATCAAAAACTTTGACCATGCAGTTGTCAGTGCAGCACTGCCCTCTAGTGATAAGTATGTAATTAAAAAGTAGTTTCAAAGTATTTAAAAATCATTACCATTTAAGGTCAAATTAGTTCAATTGATGTGCTTTGCTGTTTTAATTATCAATTGATGACTGTGTCTTATTTTCTGCATTGCAGTACAAAGGTGAAGATATCACCCAAACGTTACATAATTTACATTCTAAAAAGCTGTCACTCTGACTTTAAAGCAAATTGGCACGCTAGCTTCTGGATGTCTTTAGTATTAAGGGTCACCAAGTGGAATTTTGTCCCCTTAACTATGGCTTGGAGACCATACATACTGTAAGTTATGATGAGTTGCTGTTCCATCAAACTTAGTGAGGACTGCCACAAGAAAAAACAAACAAAAAACCAGGAGTTCCCTCTGCCGCAAAGGAAAAGCTCAATAACAAACACAGAAATGAATAATAACAGCACCCCAGGCAAGAGCCCAGATTGTTGGGCCCTTACAGTTTACATGTCTCAGTGTTTACATGTTTACATTAACATCTCAACATCAACTGTTGAGAATATGTTGTGGGAATAAAGCCATCATGTCAGAAGTGATTCAATAAATAGTTATTGATGGAGGCCATTAAAAAGAGAGAACTCCTTGGGCCTCTGATGGACCAGAGATCTTCCAGGTGTAACCTGTCTATCACCAGATGGCTACCGCGATAGACTCAGGGCCCAAAGCTGGTATAGAGGATGGTTGGAAGGCTGAGGTAAGAGGTTAACAGATGGGTTTTTTCGCTCCTATGCGCTGCAAACAGTGGACGATCCTAATGGTATTGTTAAAGGTCTTAAACCATTTTTTAATTCAAATATTACATGTACTGAGTTTTGATAGTGTTTAATTTTTTAATCTTTCAGTTTTAGCTTAATAAAGCTTCATTTATTGAGATGATTGGTTTTCATGTTGTTGTGATAATTTTTTTGTCTTCATTTTATTATTTTTGTGATGTCTTTGATTCATAATTTATTACGTTTTATATATATACTGTATATAAATATATATTATCATTTATTTATTTTATTCCATTTCTTGGTTAATTTGTTTTAATGAATTATTAATAATTTAATTAATTATTTCAATAATTTTGTGTTAATTATGTGTGGTGATAGTTTAGGTCTTCAGGTTAGATTATTTACTTATCAAATCACTGATAAGTGATTTCAGGGGGATATGTGGGGGATAGCATGGCCTTGACCCTACTTGAACCATATTGTGTAGGGTCAGAATGACGTCTGTAAAGACGATGACGAAAATGTTGCAACAGTCTCAGACGCAGTGGTGCCGGACAGAGATTGGGTTTGGGCCACATAAGCACAGAATGATATCAGAAAGTATAAGAGGATCTCACAAGCTGTTGTCGTTCGGAATTCTGTGTATGCTGCCATATAATATGTTGCTATGTTGTTCCTGTTAATAAATTCCCCATTAGAGGCTGCAAAGGTGAATCCGACCGCTCTTTTCTCCGCAAAAGTACAAACAATATAAGGAGGTGGGTAATTAAATTGGTGAGAAAAAAAAGAGAAAAAAACGCAAAACAATATCATGATATGTTACGGTCATATTAAAGAAGTATAGTTGATGTATAGTTGATGTTAGAGACCCTAAGGACTCAAAGACCTTCTCAGTTTAAACCTTTTAGTCAACTCATGGCAAATCCGGTACGAGGTGAAATTTAGTGACTCATTTAGAGACTAATTTAGTAACTTGTTCAAGTTACCAGAAATTAAAGAAAAGAGAGAAAAAATGAAAACAAACGCAAAATGTTGTGACTTTCCCATTGGCCCTGTTCATTACGCCATTACGTCATCTTTGTGAAGGGGCGGGGACAGGCTCAGATGTAGTGGAAGGGCTACCGAAGCAGCGACAGACGGCGAGCAAAGGATACTTATCTTGCAGGTGAGATTCAGAGGGTTATATTGACAATCAATCTGAGCCGAAGACAAATAAACACTTTCTGACGTGTTCGACTTTACAGCTGAAGATAAAGACATGTACAGAAATAAGCCAACGGGTTACTGCAGATGCTCCCCTGTTAGCTTAACATCTAGCTAAAATGGACTGACGTTTGAATCGGTTGCTGTAGTCAGTGAGGTTTTCCAGTCAATACAGGTCAATAAATGTGAATAGAAACTTGCCTTGCCTTTTGCGTGTTTACTTAATATTACTTGTCACCGTTTTATGACGTTACCCGGTTAAAAAAAGACTGTTAGCTTTTTTTTTTCACCGAGCAAAAATGCAGAAACATCAACGCTCATCGAAATTAGCTCGGAATCGTTGACCCAGTTTTTTTTCTTGTCAAATGAATCAAGCCCAGGTTTGAAATCTGACACCAATGATAGTGTTTTTGTATCATGTCTTGATTAGTTAGTTACTTACTCATTGCAAGTTGCTGCTTATAAGAGAATATTACTCTCGCTGGGTTAAAAGAGCATGATTAGCCCACAAAGTGAACACCTAAGTATCAGTGAGCTGCATCTGTGATGTCTTGGGCAGCTCCAGGTGGTGCAGCTCCAGATGGTGCAGCTCCTGGTGGTGCAGCTCCAGGTGGTGCAGCTCCTGGTGGTGCAGCTCCTGGTGGTGCAGCTCCTGGTGGTGCAGCTCTGTGGTGCAGCTCCAGGTGGTGCAGCTCCTGGTGGTGCAGCTCCAGGTGGTGCAGCTCCAGGTGGTGCAGCTCCAGGTGGTGCAGCTCCTGGTTGTGCAGCTCCTGGTGGTGCAGCTCTGTGGTGCAGCTCCAGGTGGTGCAGCTCCAGGTGGTGCAGCTCCTGGTGGTGCAGCTCTGTGGTGCGGCTCCAGGTGGTGCGGCTCCAGGTGGTGCGGCTCCAGGTGGTGCAGCTCCAGATGGTGCAGCTCCTGGTGGTGCAGCTCCAGGTGGTGCAGCTCCTGGTGGTGCAGCTCCTGGTGGTGCAGCTCCTGGTGGTGCAGCTCCTGGTGGTGCAGCTCTGTGGTGCAGCTCCAGGTGGTGCAGCTCCTGGTGGTGCAGCTCCAGGTGGTGCAGCTCCAGGTGGTGCGGCTCCTGGTGGTGCAGCTCCTGGTGGTGCGGCTCCTGGTGGTGCGGCTCCAGGTGGTGCAGCTCCAGGTGGTGCAGCTCCTGGTGGTGCAGCTCTGTGGTGCGGCTCCAGGTGGTGCGGCTCCAGGTGGTGCGGCTCCAGGTGGTGCGGCTCCAGGTGGTGCAGCTCCAGGTGGTGCAGCTCCTGGTGGTGCAGCTCCTGGTGGTGCAGCTCCAGGTGGTGCAGCTCCAGGTGGTGCAGCTCCTGGTGGTGCAGCTCTGTGGTGCGGCTCCAGGTGGTGCGGCTCCAGGTGGTGCAGCTCCAGGTGGTGCAGCTCCTGGTGGTGCAGCTCCTGGTGGTGCGGCTCCAGGTGGTGCAGCTCCTGGTGGTGCGGCTCCAGGTGGTGCAGCTCCAGGTGGTGCAGCTCTGTGGTGCAGCTCCAGGTGGTGCAGCTCCTGGTGGTGCAGCTCCAGGTGGTGCAGCTCTGTGGTGCAGCTCCAGGTGGTTCAGCTCCAGGTGGTGCGGCTCCAGGTGGTGCGGCTCCAGGTGGTGCAGCTCCTGGTTGTGCAGCTCCAGGTGGTGCAGCTCCTGGTGGTGCGGCTCCTGGTGGTGCAGCTCCAGGTGGTGCAGCTCTGTGGTGCAGCTCCAGGTGGTGCAGCTCCTGGTGGTGCAGCTCCAGGTGGTGCAGCTCTGTGGTGCAGCTCCAGGTGGTGCAGCTCTGTGGTGCAGCTCCAGGTGGTGCAGCTCCTGGTGGTGCGGCTCCAGGTGGTGCGGCTCCAGGTGGTGCGGCTCCAGGTGGTGCGGCTCCTGGTGGTGCAGCTCCAGGTGGTGCAGCTCCAGGTGCAGCTCCAGGTGGTGCAGCTCCAGGTGGTGCAGCTCCAGATGGTGCAGCTCCAGGTGGTGCAGCTCCAGGTGGTGCAGCTCTGTGGTGCAGCTCCAGGTGGTGCAGCTCCTGGTGGTGCAGCTCTGTGGTGCAGCTCCAGGTGGTGCAGCTCCAGGTGGTGCGGCTCCAGGTGGTGCGGCTCCAGGTGGTGCAGCTCTGTGGTGCAGCTCTGTGGTGCAGCTCCAGGTGGTGCAGCTCCAGGTGGTGCAGCTCTGTGGTGCAGCTCCAGGTGGTTCAGCTCCAGGTGGTGCGGCTCCAGGTGGTGCGGCTCCAGGTGGTGCAGCTCCTGGTTGTGCAGCTCCAGGTGGTGCAGCTCCTGGTGGTGCGGCTCCTGGTGGTGCAGCTCCAGGTGGTGCAGCTCTGTGGTGCAGCTCCAGGTGGTGCAGCTCCTGGTGGTGCAGCTCCAGGTGGTGCAGCTCTGTGGTGCAGCTCCAGGTGGTGCAGCTCTGTGGTGCAGCTCCAGGTGGTGCAGCTCCTGGTGGTGCGGCTCCAGGTGGTGCGGCTCCAGGTGGTGCGGCTCCAGGTGGTGCGGCTCCTGGTGGTGCAGCTCCAGGTGGTGCAGCTCCAGGTGCAGCTCCAGGTGGTGCAGCTCCAGGTGGTGCAGCTCCAGATGGTGCAGCTCCAGGTGGTGCAGCTCCAGGTGGTGCAGCTCTGTGGTGCAGCTCCAGGTGGTGCAGCTCCTGGTGGTGCAGCTCTGTGGTGCAGCTCCAGGTGGTGCAGCTCCAGGTGGTGCGGCTCCAGGTGGTGCGGCTCCAGGTGGTGCAGCTCTGTGGTGCAGCTCTGTGGTGCAGCTCCAGGTGGTGCAGCTCCAGGTGGTGCGGCTCCAGGTGGTGCGGCTCCAGGTGGTGCAGCTCCTGGTGGTGCAGCTCCTGGTGGTGCAGCTCCTGGTGGTGCAGCTCTGTGGTGCAGCTCTGTGGTGCAGCTCCAGGTGGTGCAGCTCCAGGTGGTGCGGCTCCAGGTGGTGCGGCTCCAGGTGGTGCAGCTCCTGGTGGTGCAGCTCCTGGTGGTGCAGCTCCAGGTGGTGCGGCTCCAGGTGGTGCAGCTCCTGGTGGTGCAGCTCCTGGTGGTGCAGCTCCAGGTGGTGCAGCTCCAGGTGGTGCAGCTCCTGGTGGTGCAGCTCTGTGGTGCGGCTCCAGGTGGTGCGGCTCCAGGTGGTGCAGCTCCAGGTGGTGCAGCTCCTGGTGGTGCAGCTCCTGGTGGTGCAGCTCCAGGTGGTGCAGCTCCTGGTGGTGCGGCTCCAGGTGGTGCAGCTCCAGGTGGTGCAGCTCCAGGTGGTGCAGCTCCTGGTGGTGCGGCTCCAGGTGGTGCAGCTCCAGGTGGTGCAGCTCCAGGTGGTGCAGCTCCTGGTGGTGCAGCTCCAGGTGGTGCAGCTCCTGGTGGTGCAGCTCCAGGTGGTGCAGCTCCAGGTGGTGCAGCTCCTGGTGGTGCAGCTCCAGGTGGTGCAGCTCCAGGTGGTGCAGCTCCAGGTGGTGCAGCTCCTGGTGGTGCAGCTCCAGGTGGTGCAGCTCTGTGGTGCAGCTCCAGGTGGTGCAGCTCCAGGTGGTGCGGCTCCAGGTGGTGCGGCTCCTGGTGGTGCAGCTCCAGGTGGTGCAGCTCTGTGGTGCAGCTCCAGGTGGTGCAGATCCAGGTGGTGCAGCTCCAGGTGGTGCAGCTCTGTGGTGCAGCTCCAGGTGGTGCAGCTCCAGGTGGTGCAGCTCTGTGGTGCAGCTCCAGGTGGTGCAGATCCAGGTGGTGCAGCTCTGTGGTGCAGCTCTGTGGTGCAGCTCCAGGTGGTGCAGCTCCAGGTGGTGCAGCTCCTGGTGGTGCAGCTCCTGGTGGTGCAGCTCCTGGTGGTGCGGCTCCTGGTGGTGCGGCTCCAGGTGGTGCGGCTCCTGGTGGTGCAGCTCCAGGTGGTGCAGCTCCAGGTGGTGCAGCTCCTGGTGGTGCAGCTCCTGGTGGTGCGGCTCCTGGTTGTGCGGCTCCAGGTGGTGCGGCTCCAGGTGGTGCGGCTCCAGGTGGTGCGGCTCCAGGTGGTGCGGCTCCAGGTGGTGCAGCTCCTGGTGGTGCAGCTCTGTGGGTGACCTCTGCCGTGACAAAGCTTTCATATATCAACTATCTGCTTTGTTATCCTGCGTTTTTCTGTACTGAAAGCTGAATTGAGTGAAGACTCCCCAAATATTGGTCAAACTCACATTGGCCACCATTCTCTGACAGTTGCTTTTATGGGTTAAAAGAGAACAGAAAACCACCGTGTGTGTATCAGACTTACAGTTCACCTGTGTTAGGGATGCTGGAGATTGATGCTTGGTGCAGGACAGGAAACTTCTGTATGTTCTTGATTTAAGAACTGATGCACTCAAAGTTAATTGTTCACTGGGAAGTTGGATGTTTTGAATATTGTTCAGTTGGTTCTTTTGGCTAAATGAACAATCCTAGTTCCAAACAGGTTTGGAGAATGTGTAAAATGTAAATTAAAAAAAATAATACAACGATTTGTAAAACTCATAAAACATACAAATTCTTGAAAAGGAGACGAGACATTTAGTATTTCATGGAAAATATGAGCTCATCTTTCATTTGAAGGTAGCAATGTATCTTGAAAAAAGTTGGGACGGCGTCATGTTTACCATTGTGTACCATCCCCTCTTCTTATAACAATAATCCGTACACATCTGGGGACTGGGCGGACCTGTCGGTAGACTGTGACGGTCGGGACTTCTGGCAGGACAGTCCCAGACTTCACTACGATGCCAAGCTGTTGGAATGGATTCATGTGGTTTAGCATTGTCTTACTGAAATATGCAAGGCCTTCCCTGATGAAGTAATCATCTGATGGAAGCATTTGTTCCTGTGTGTAGCTCTCAGCTTTGATGGTGCCTTTCCAGATGTTGACAGTGTCCATGCTCAAATTTGGCCTCTTCTTTGCATGACGGACTGCTTTTTGGGCAGCACAGAGAGCTGATTTCTCGACATGTTCCAGAGCCCATGCAGTGATTCCATCTCGCCTGTTTTTAACGAAGTGCTGTCTGAGGATCACAGGCACACAGAGAGGTCTTTAGGTTCTTGAAATCCTTTGTGATAGTTTGTTCTGCAGATGGAATATTCAACGTTTTTCTCCAGCTGTTTCATTTTAGTACCACTTACTTTTCCACCCTGTCGTTGCCACTGCATTTTGTTTTTGAATATATTTTAAACAGCATCTCAACTTTTTTGGAATTGAGGTTGTAAAATAATTTCTTGATCCAAGACGACGATATATCAAGGCTCATTTATGTAACTCAGGCTATCAAAATGCTTTAGAATAGCATAAAAAAGACTATTCTGCATAAACAAATAAGAGCAATTGTTTCATTACGTGTACTTTGCTGTTTGTAATTGATCATAATTTCAAGGTGCTCAAGGGAATCTTTTCACAAAGCTGTTTTTAAATCACAAATGAATTAAGATCAGCTGTAATTGAATGAGACATTTGTGATATTTATTGCTTTTTTAAAATGTTGTTATTTTTTCTCAATGATATATGTTGCAGTCATATGTGTGTGATTTGGGGGATTAATAAAGCATAATTCAATTAAATTTATTTTCTTTTGAGTGCCATTGTTCTAAATTTCAAGCCAGAAGCTCAGAGCCCAGACATTCCCAGGGACATGAGACAAAGGAATACGGTACTTTCTCACAGGAAGGAACTAAAACTTTGATAATTAGATGTCCATAGCTTGTGGCCTGCTTTCATCTGATTTGAAATCTATTCATCTCTTCCGGAGAACCAAAGCTGTGACTTGTGCTTAACCTATGACAATCATCTCTCCCCAGCATGTGATGACTGAGGCCTGACGGTGCAGGGGTCGGGTGGCAGGAACAGCAGGCAGCCAGCGTCGATGAAGGATGAAGAGCCCGGTGCACAGATGCCGGGATGTGGAGCATGGGCGTGGCCATGCCGGGTCCAACTGCCTTCAGGCTGAACAGCGCATCCCTATCTCCAAAGACGTCATTACTTCCTCTTCTGCCTCAGCCATGTGGTTCATCAAGGATACCTGTGGCATCGTCTGTGCTGTCATCACATGGCTGCTGGTGTTCTATGCTGAGTTTGTAGTGCTGTTTGTGATGCTGGTGCCCTCCAAGAATCTGATGTACAGCATTGTGAACGGGACTTTGTTCAACACTCTGGCCTTCTTTGCCCTTGCCTCACACCTCAGGGCCATGTGCACTGACCCTGTAAGTGAGGCTTGCTTGGTGTTATACATGCACACAAATGGCTTTACTTTTTATTGCCTTGCAGATACATTTACTGTCTTTAACTGTCATAAAGTTATGGTTCATTTAACCTCTGGCTATGTATTACATTTTGGTGATTAATTACCTGCTTATACTGCTAAAGTCCAATAATGTCCGTTTCCTGCTAGGGGGCAGTACCAAAAGGGAATGCTACTAAGGAATACATAGAAAGCCTTCAACTGAAACCAGGGCAGGTGGTCTACAAATGTCCCAAGTGCTGTAGCATCAAACCTGACCGAGCACACCACTGCAGGTAGGACAAAAAGGACATTGATCTCTCACTGCAGCATTTGGCATTCACAAGGCCAATGTTTTCATGGCATGGAATGAAACTGTTTTAGCTCATTTTGACTATGGAAAATAAATAGATTTAGCACTGGCTCCCTTCCATTTCCTCTCCTGTTGGGCATCTTTTTGTTAAGTTATTGCATTGCTGTTTTGAACACATTCATTTAACTTAAATTCATTCGTATTCATATAGCACCGATTCACAAAAGCATTGTCAACACACATTAAAGATGGCGTCAATTAATTGAAGTTTAGTTCTCGTCCCTCTATGACAAATTCTTATAAAAAGTTGCCTAGTTAAAGAAACCATCGGATCACATCAAATGTTCTCTTTGATTCAGTCTCCCATCCTGAACATGCATGAAGAAACTGGACAAAAAAAAGATTCAGAAAGGATGTCCATCTGCCTCCAACGGTTCGGGTTTAAAATGTCAGGAAAGAGAGGTCGACCAGAACCGTAACTCCAGGCCAGAGATACCTGCTGAGATTATAGATGTACATGGAGGGTAATAAAAGAAGAGTGAGAAGTGCTTAGTACATCATGGGAGGTCTTCCAGCAGTCTGGTTTACGACAGCATAACAAAAGGTCACCCAAGCCAGCCCTAACGATAAGATTGATCAAAAACGATAGTTTTAAGCCTAATCTTGATGCCAGAGGTTGTCTGCCCCCCCAAACCCAAAATGGGAGCTGAGAGAAACCTTATAATTGAAGGCTCTGCTTCCCATTCCACTTTTAGAAAGGGAACCGAAAGAGAATGAAGTGGAAGGGCAAGTGCTTTTAATGCAGGTGCACCCATTATTAAAGCATCACTAACTTTCTTTCCCTTTGTCAGAAGCAGCTGGCTTACCCTGAATGTGTTAGTGGTAAACCTATAATTGCTCGCCAGGATGGCCCTTGAGAGATGATATTTGGTTATCATATAGCCTGTGGTTCAGCATCATTTCATATAAACGTGACTTTATGAGAAAAATAGTAAATTATTAAAAGACAGCTGGCCTGAGACTGGCTGCCAACTGTCAAGCAGACTGAGGAAATGGAGCCTTTGCATCTCTTTTTATTTGCAACTCGGTGCTCCACTTAGCTTCAGATGTGTCCTGATGTAGAGATGGGTCTTATAGGCCTCACACAGATACTTTTTCATTAATAAATGAATAAAAGCAGTGAGATCAACCTAAACTCCCTTTAGTTACCAATGTCTGATCTCAAAGATCAGACATCTGTCTTTGATTAAAAAGCTACACCTTATCAAAGTCAATCCAGAACTTAGACATGGCTAAAATAAATCCAAAATGCATTACAAGTCAGTCAGTAAGTCCCAGTGTCTACTGCAAAGTCATCTGACCAGGACTAAAGGATATTTGTCGTATTTGTCATGGAAGGAAAAAGGCCGCTAGATAGGGGTGTGTCGCGTTAAAAATCTGTCTCTCAAGATTTGTGAGCTATCCAAACTTCTATTTGTGACCTGTGGGGGCAGTAATGTGCCTTTGCTGAGTCTAGCCTGCCAGAACGTAAAGAAGAAGAGGAGGAGAAGGCAGGGAAGCAGTTAGAATAACGTCGGAAAATACCGGTATTATACCCCTGACACTTTCAAATCGTTTGTTTGGCATCGTTTTGGGTACCCGGCAGAAATGATAAATGGCAGCAGAGCGACTGATAAAGACACGGACCATTTGCAAGCATTGTATTAAAATAATGCAGTACACCACGGAAATTTAGTTTCAATTTGTGGAAGAAGTTTATTAAAAGCTCATCATGCATGTAAAGAGTTATAATAAAACATTTGAAAATGCATAAATGCATGTGCAACTCGGTTAAATAAAAGTCTTGTTGGTCCAGTCATGGTAGCTTTCTTAAAATCTCATCTCGTTTCGTGAGCTGAGTGTATCGTCACACCCCTACCGCCAGATGCTGGTAGATGTTTCTGGGTTCCAGTTCTGGTCACGTCGTTGGGAGTTATTGGATGCTTTCACACCTGCCTTGTTTGTTCCAGACTTTTGGATGTTTTCAGTTTGGTTCGGAATAAAATTGTATGTGTGAGCCATGCCTCAATCGGGCAGTCTCTCAACCAGACAGACAAATTTTGGTTAAACAAAAAGAGATAGTTTCAGTCTGTAACCACGGTTTGGTTCCTTTCCGTTGTGAAAAGATTTAAAGGATCATTCGGACTTCTTGACCATTCACAGGAAGTTAAAGCAGGTTTTTGCTGATATCAGAAACGGGAACAATGAGCCTCGGTTACGGCTGAACAAAGTAAGATCAAAATGACATTTTCTGTTGATCCATTGATAGAACCAACAGCCTCAGCACAACACATGTGAAAACACCCGCCATCAGCTCAAAATACACACACATTTATTACTGTATGACGATGCTTAAGTTGCCAGAGGATTGGTGCATGAAGGGAAGAATCAGCAGACTCAACGAGAATGACCAAAGGAGAGGTGAGACTGAGAGTAAACACATTATCCTCCCAAACTGTTGACGTAATGGCAAATTTTCACAATTCAAAATAGCAACGTCATACTATCAACACCATGCTCTGAATGCCCAGATACACCGAATCAATAAACGAGGCTTGCTGCATTACACTGTTGCTACCTGAGCTCTTTTTTTGCTGCATTTATTCAGCTCTGTTCAGATCCTCTAATCAGCACCTAGAAAAATATGCTAGCAGCTTAAGGTGACCCTCTGCAGGCAGAGAGAGGGATGAGCCTCCACTTTTGGGGAACTCTTCACCTATGGGGGCAGCCAGTTTTACCACGTAGAAGCTTAACTGTTGAGAGAGTAGCAGCCGAAACTGTTGAGGGTCTGAATGCGAGAGACAGAAAAGACGAAGACATTATATTGCTATGTAATGATTATAACAAAAAAATGTGATAAAGCAAAAGCAAATAATATTGTGCTAATTTCGTCCTTTTTTTGTCGTGTTTGCATAACGTTCAGTGTGAAAACAAGCCCAACTGGATCAGATGTATAAAAGCTTGAACCTTGGCTTGATCATTGTGCAGTTTTTCAGATGTGACAAAGCCCCCGAGTTGTTTGTTTGTTCTGTTCAGGGGCCTTTTCTAATGTGTCCTAAGTGGATGAAGAAAAAATGAGTGGCGGAAAGACCACATTCATTGTGCTGTGTTTTAAAGACGATGTGCAGATTCTGTTAGTGTGGCCAATCCTCTTTTTACAGGCAGCACTGACCCACAAACCCATCACAGTTCTGCTTAATGAGACTTCAGTTTCACACTGAACCAGGTTAGACGTAGAGGTTAAGCTTCAATAGGTAGTTTCTAGATTAAAATCACTGAACAGAAATATAAGCTGTACACAAATGTATTAAAATGAGTTTCATTAGTCATATTTACATTAATAGATCGGATCATATGTTTTTTACAGTAACATAAATAGATATGAGAACGTAATAGCCCTTTAACTAGATGAGTGTACTTTGTTTTTTCAAATGAACAGTTATTGGGAAACTCTCACCTGGAGAAAGTTAACTTCCTTTCATTTGTAAGTTTTGGGCCATGCTGCTCCACCCCAAGCACAAATGCTCATGGAAATCCATCCAGTACTTTTTTTCAGAACCATTGTTTATTGTGTAGGTGTCTGTTGGAAATAGCAGAGAAAATGTCGTTCAACCGAGCGTCGGCATAACCGCTGCCTTCCTGTGTTGTCCATGCCAGGGAAGCAGGATGCATTCATTAAAGTACTGTTCAGTGTGTGAATGTTGACTGTAACCCTTGCTTAATATGTATGAAAAAGCTTTCTTGGAAAATGTTCCTCTTAGTTCTCTGAACAGATGCAGAATGAATTGCATTTTGATGTGTTCTGTCTCACTGATTTACAGTGTATGCAAAAGGTGCATACGGAAGATGGACCACCACTGTCCATGGGTCAACAACTGCGTAGGGGAGAACAACCAAAAGTACTTTGTTCTTTTCACAGTAAGTTAGAGTCACCTCTAATCAGTCGGGGCTGACTAAAAGCTTTCATACCGTGACATACTCTGGTGTCGTGTTCAATTGCTCCACAATGCGTCATCTCCTCTTTCTCTTTTATCCTAGATGTACATTGCACTCGTCTCTCTCCACGCTCTGGTCATGGTGGTCTTCCATTTCCTATACTGCTTTGAAGATGATTGGACAAGTGAGTGTTGTTTTCTTTTCATTCAATGACTCATTAAGAACTGCAGTGATGGGGTGACGGCCTACATTTGAAATGTTACTGCGCCTTTTAAATCTTGTGATTGAGCTGGTTAAGTGCATCTACTCTGATGTAGCCAGTTTGGTAGTCATCATAATTGGCTACCATTGCTTACAAAATGTCTCTGTTCCATCCTGTCCTCAGGGAGATGAATTGTATGGTCAAAATGAGAGAAACACGTCTGTATATTTCAGACTACACACAGAAAATGGTCATACATGCCACTGAACAGCCCTACCAAGAAGTTTTGGTAAAAAATGAATGCTGGTGAACCTTAGCCCGCGCTAACAGTGGCTCACATGTTGTTAGCACACACTCAGTGAGGATCATCAACATTGTCTTGATTATGAATCTATTTTCAAATGTGGCCTGTTGATGATGTCTTTTGGAAACGATGAGGGAAGGTGAGCTCATATCTAATGCAGTTGTTGAAATGAATAGATGAATA